>NC_053037.3:567171535-567808192 GCF_002575655.3 Aegilops tauschii subsp. strangulata | reverse complement strand
CCAAGCCCTCGTCGCTCGCCAAGCTTGGCGTCTTCTAATGCACCTAGAGACCCTATGCGCCCAGGTACTCAAGGCGAGATACTATCCTAACGGTGAACTTGAGGGTGCTGTTTTTGCAGGTAAAGCATCCCCAACGTGGCATGCCATACAACATGGGATGGAACTGCTCAAGAAGGGCCTCACCTGGAAGGTTGGAAATGGGGAGCGGGTGTGTATATGGCGCGGCCCCTGGCTGCCTGGCCTCCGTCATATCGACTTACTACCGCTCATGGCACATGCAGATTGCAGCGGGTGGCTGAGCTTCTAGATGCTAATGGACAATGGAACATGGTGCTGCTACAGAATCATTTCAACGTGGCAGACATTGGATGCATCACCAACACCAACCCCTTGTTGCAGCGCTTGGACGATGTCCTTGCATGGGCTCCAGACCCACGTGGTATATTCACCGTGCGGAGTGCTTAGTATGTTGGCCTTTAGGAATTTAATAAAACAAATCGGTGCGCCATGGGCAAGGCACTGGAAGGCACACGTGCCGTCTGGAAGGCATTGTGGGGCTATGGGCAGTCTATGGCAGTCTATGGTACGATCTTCACCGGTCTTCCGCATGCAAGGATCTTCACCGAGTTCCAGTGGAAGAAGAGAGTGTCGGTGAAGATCGTACTTGGAGTCCCTCAAACCGTCGATGAACGATTCCGTAAACCATACACGAACAGTCCCTCGGACTGAAGACCGAAAGCACGGCCTCTCTACTTTGTTGCAACATCTTCACTAGCACCATCTCATCTCCAAACCCTAGTTCTTCCCTTACTTTCAATCTTTGTATAAAACCTTAGATTGGTACATTGGGGTGCTAGTTGTGTGGATTACATCCTGTAGTTGATATTAGTTGGTTTACTTGGTGGAAGACTATATGTTCAGATTGTTCATCATATATTTATGTCCTCTGATCAAGAACATGAATATGATTTTTGAGTAGTTTCATTTGTTATTGAGGACATGGGAGAAGTCTTGTTATAGGTAATCATGTGAAGTTGGTTCCTATTCAATGTTTTGATGATATGTTGTGTTGTTCTTCCTCTAGTGGTGTCATGTGAACGTCAACTACATAACACTTCATCATGCTTGGGCCTAGGGAAAGGTGATACATACCAAACGGAGTCCAAATGCTACGAAATGTTTTGAAGACTTTTTTTGGACCAGAAGGGACCCTAGAAGCTTCAAGAGAAGACCTAAAGTACCACGAGGCAGCGACAAGCCTACCAAGCACGCCCTACAGGCTTGTGGGCCCCTCGTGGCACCTCCTGACCTAATTCTAGCGCTATAAATTCCCATGTATTCCCAATACATCAGGGAGCCACCCGAAATACTTTTTCCGCCGCCGCAAGTTTCTATTCTTGCGAGATCCCATTCGGGGGCCTTCTCAGGTACTCTATCGGAGGGGGAATCAATCACGGAGGGCTTCTGCATCAACCTTGCCGCCTTCTGCTGATGTGTGAGTAGTTTACCATAGACCTACGGGTCCATAGCTAGTAGCTATATGGCTTCTTCTCTCTCTTTGATCTTCCATACAATGTTCTCCTCGATGTTCTTGGAGTTCTATTCGATGTAATCCTTTTTTGCGGTGTGTTTGTTGGGATCCGATGAATTGTGGGTTTATGATCAGATTATTCACAAATACTATTTGAGTCTTCTCTGAACTCTTTTATGCACGATTATTATAGTTTCGTATTTCTCCCCGATCTATTGATTTGGTTTGGCCAACTAGATTGATTTATCTTTGCAATGGGAGAGGTGCTTTGTAATGGGTCCAATCCTGCGGTGCTCTATATCCCTATGACAGAAAGGGACAAGACACGTATTTGCATTGCTGCCATTAAGGATAAAACGATGGCGTTTATTCATATTGATTGAGTTTACTTTGTCTACATCATGTCATCTTGCTTAAGGCGTCACTCCGTTCTTTATGAACATAATACCCTAGATGCATGCTGGATAGCGCTCGATGTGTGGAGTAATAGTAGTAGATGCAGGCAGGAGTCGGTCTACTTGTCCTGGACATTATGCCTATATACATGATCATTGCCTTGAATATCGTCATAACTATGCGCTTTTCTATCAATTGCCCAACAATAATTTGTTGACCCACCATATGCTATGTTCAAGAGAGAAGCCTCTAGTGAAAACTATGGCCCCAGGTCTATATTTATCATATATTAAAATACAAAAATACTTTTCTGTAATTTATTTACGTTTATTTTATTTTGTGTTTTTGTTTATCTATCTATCACTACGAAATTTGATCCTTGCAATTAACCGCCAAGGGATTGACAACCCCTTGTTTGCGTTGGGTGAAAGTATTTGTTATTTGGGTACCCTTGTTATTTTGTGTGTAGGTGCTGTTCACGAGGTGTCACGTGGTTCTCCTATTGGATTGATAACCTTGGTTCTTAAGTGATGGAAACACTTATCTCTACTGTACTGCATCATCCTCTGCTCTTCGACGAAATCCCAACGCAGCTAACAAGTAGCAGAAGCCATCGTTGAATTAGTTTGTACATGATAGGTTGCAGGACTGACAGAAATCTAAACCCCAGTTTATTAGTTGTTCGGTAAGGGGCTGTTTTGGATCCATATATTTCATCATATGGTTAGATTTATCTGAATTCTTCTGTTGTAGTTGTGGGTTCTTGTGAGAGGGGATAATCATAAGTAGGTTGTTTGTTCAAGTAAGAATATCACCTTAGCTTTGATCCACCCACATGACAACTTATCAAAGCAATGAACGTGGATCAATGAATCGTGGGGAAAGTAACTAGATGAAATTTTCTTGTGTCCTTGAGAACGTTCTAATCACTATAAGAAGTACTTCTGGTTTGTCCTTAGCAATAGTAAGGATTGGGACACCTTGCTGCACCTTGTTACTTTTGCTACTTGTCACTTGTCATGAACGCACATTGGGTGGCGGCTGCTTGGTTGATTGGAAGATGGTGTGCTCTCCCAAGGAATATGGCGGCTTAGGTGTCCACAACGTGTTCCTGCTCAACCAATCCCTACATGTGCGGTGGTGTTGGATCCAGAGAGTGTGCGAGGACAAACCCCGTGTTGGCTTCCCTCTGGTGGTCACCAAGGAGGCCGAGGGCATCTTCGGCGCCATGCTTAAGTGCTCGCTTGGCAACGGCCCTAAGCTTTTTGTCTGGACCGACAAGTGGCTGGATGGTCGGAGCATCGAGCAACTGGCCCCAAACATGACCTCCTTGAGGGAGTCCTGGATTAGGGGGTCCTCGGACAGCCGGACTATATACTTTGGCCGGACTGTTGGACTATGAAGATATAAGATTGAAGACTTCATCCCGTGTCCGGATGGGACTCTCCTTGGCGTGGAAGGCAAGCTTGGCAATACGGATATGTATATCTCCTCCCTTGTAACCAACTTTGTGTAACCCTAGCCCCCTCCGGTGTCTATATAAACCGGAGGGTTTAGTCCGTAGGACAAAAAACAACCATACCATAGGCTAGCTTCTAGGGTTTAGCCTCTACGATCTCGTGGTAGATCAACTCTTGTAATACTCATATCATCAAGATCAATCAAGCAGGAAGTAGGGTATTACCTCCATCGAGAGGGCTCGAACCTTGGTAAACATCGTGTCCCCCGCCTCCTGTTACCATCCGCCTTAGACGCATAGTTCGGGACCCCCTACCCGAGATTCGCCGGTTTTGACACCAACATTGGTGCTTTCATTGAGAGTTCCACTGTGCCGTCACGACAAGGTTTGATGGCCCCTTCGATCATCAGCAACGATGCGGTCCAGGGTGAGGTTTTCCTCCCCGGACAGATCTTCGTGTTCGGCGGCTTCTTACTGCAGGCCAACTCGCTTGGCCATCTAGAGCAGATCGAGAGCTACGCCCCTAGCGATCGGGTCAGGTTTGGAAACTTGATCCATACTGCCGACATCCGCGGAGACTTGATCTTCGACGGATTCGAGCCCATGTCAGGTGCGCCGCACAATCATGACAAGCATGACTTAACTCTGCCGTCGGACAGTGTTCGGGAAATCACACCTGCAACTACTCCGGCCCTCAATCCGGAACAAATTACACCATCTGAGAATGGGTGGATAGACCCCGCCACGGAGGCCGCACTCTCAGAGGCGATAGAGCCGAATACTTACCTCACCTCCAACGAGAGCCGTGTTGCCGAACCGTTGGATTCGTCCCCGGCCACGGGCTCCGAGCCGCTTGCGTCCGTGCCTATCGAATCCGATTGGGCACCGATCATGGAGTTTACCTCCGCGGATATCTTTCAGCACTCACCTTTTGGCGATGTGCTAAATTCATTGAGGTCTCTCTCCTTGTCAGGAGATCCTTGGCCGAACAATGTCCGGCTAGATTGGGATGCGGATGACGAAGAAATTCGCTCCCCACCCACCACCCACTTAGTAGCCACTGTCGACGACTTAACCGACATGCTTGACTTCGGCTCTGAAGACATCGACGGTATGGACGACGATGCAGGAGACGAACAAGAAGCACCGCCCACAGGGCGCTGGACGGCCACCTCATCATATGATATATATATATATATATATATATATATATATATATATATATATATATATATATATATATATATATATATGATGGATACACCCAAAGAAAACAATGACGAGGAACAGAAGGATAAAGCAAAGGATGGCTCCCTCGAGAAGCAATCAAAGCGATGGCATAGGCGCCGTTCCAAATCCCGCCTCGGCAAAAACAGTGATAACAGCGCAAGAAAGAGTGATACCCCGGTCGACTCCAGAGGAAACGACAACCACACCGACCCAACGACAGAGCAGGATGAGCCAGCGGACGGCAAACACATCACGGAGTCGCTGTCCGATAACGGCGACGCCGAGCGTCAAGCTAATCAACCTGTCTCGGGAGAGGAGAACAGTCCGGACAACGATGCACACATCATCCCGGAAAGGCACTTGGAACAAGAGAACCTCCGTAGAAGGCTTATTGCCACCGCGAGGAGTCTGAAGAAACAGAAGCAAAGGCTTAAGGCCGCGCAGAATACGCTCAACATTAGATGGAACAAAGTGCTCGACACTGAAGAAAAGTATGGTGGTAGTTGCCATACAAAGAGCTATCCAAAGTGCAAGCTGTTGCCTGAGTTCGATGATGAGGCCGTAGAGCCTACACAGCCGAAGAATCAAACGACCGATCAGCCGGATCGACCACCTCGTGGCCTCGATAGGGCGGCTAACGGGGCCGCACATAAGTCGACACACGATTTACTTGAGGACTTGCGCCAAAAATCCGGTGTGACCAAGTCCATCTATGGATCGAGGAAGCGCGCTCCGGCACAAAATCAAAACCGAATACTACAACCGTCCGAACGCCATGATACATCCAAATACAGGGGTGCCGCACACCCCCTATGTTTCACCGATGAGGTGCTGGATCATGAATTTCCAGAGGGATTTAAACCCGTGAACATAGAGGCATACGACGGAACGACGGACCCTGGGGTCTGGATTGAGGATTTCATCCTCCACATCCATATGCCTCGCGGAGACGATCTCCACGCCATCAAATACTTGCCCCTCAAGCTGAAGGGACCAGCTTGGCACTGGCTGAAGAGCCTCCCTGAAAATTCAATTGGAAGTTGGGAGGAGCTCGAGGATGCTTTTAGGGCCAACTTTCAAGGGACCTATGTCCGACCTCCGAACGCAGACGATTTAAGTCATATAATTCAACAGCCCGGAGAGTCAGCCCGAAAGCTTTGGAACAGATTTCTCACTAAGAAGAACCAAATCATCGATTGCCCGGACGCCGAAGCCTTAGCATCTTTCAAACACAGCGTCCGAGACGGATGGCTCGCCAGACACCTCGGCCAAGAAAAACCGAGGACAATGGCAGCCCTAACAAGCCTCATGACCCGCTTTTGCGCGGGCGAAGATAGCTGGCTGGCCCGTAGTAGCACCAGCGACCCAGGCACATCTGAAGTCCGGGATGGCAATGGAAAACTATGACGCAGTAAAAGCAAGCGTCAAAATAACGAAGACAGTCCAGACAACACTATGGTCAACGCCGGATTCAGGGGCTCTCGACCCGGTCAACGGAAAAAGCCTTTCAAAGTCAACAGAGATGGACCGTCCAGCCTAAATAAGATTCTAGACAAATTATGCCAGATTCATGGCACCTCCGATAAACCTGCAAACCATACCCACAGAGAATGCTGGGTCTTCAAGCAGGCCGGCAAGCTAAATGTCGAACACAAGGGGAGGGAGACACCAAGCGAAGACGAGGATGAGCCTCGACAACAAAACACTGGGGGACATAAAAAATTCCCACCAGAGGTCTAAACAGTGAACGTGATTCACGTAACAAGGAGAAGGAGCAGACCTGCACTCCGAGACATATGCGCCTTAGAGCCCGTCACCCCTAAGTTCAACCCTTGGTCGGACTACCCGATTGCCTTCGATCGCAGGGATCATCTGACAAGTATCCGACACGGAGGATTGGCTGCCTTGGTGCTAGACCCAATTATCGACGGATACCATCTCACCCAAGTCCTCATGGACGACGACAGTGGTCTTAATCTGATATATCAGGACACAGTCCGCAAAATGGGGATAGACCCGACAAGAATTAGCCCAAGTAATACTACCTTTAAAGGAGTAATACCAGGCCCAGAGGCCCGCTGTACGGGCTCTCTAGTACTAGAGGTTGTATTCGGTTCTCCCGACAACTTTCGAAGTGAAAAGCTAACCTCCGACATCGCTCCATTCCGAAGTGGTTATCAAGCACTACTCGGAAGAATAGCGTTTGCTCGTTTTAACGCAGTACCGCATTATGCTTCTCTTAAGCTTAAGATGCCCGGTCCCCGCGGCATCATCACAGTTTGCGGAAATATTGAGCGTTCCTTACGTGCGGAAGGACATGTGGCGGCTTTAACAGCCGAACACTAAAAGGCCTCTCCAACCAGAATAAATGATCGGTCGTCAAGACCGCGGACACGGCTAGACGAGTCCGGCACATAACTAGCTGTAACAGCTTAGATAAACCTGATATTGGTTTGATGGTTATACCCCCATAGGCAGTACCAGGGGCTTCCCGCATCTAAAAAGGACTAGTTCGGCTCGATTTTACTTATCTTGAATTTTAATGGTTTATTGAGAATAACCAATCTTTCGCACGACAACTTTCACCTAAGTTCTTCTCTTTTACAGATGATAATCGTGCTACACCCTTCCAGGATACGGCACAACGGACACACAGGCGCAGACGTGCAGCAGGGACCCGCTCAAAGGTTTCTTTTTAGATTAAGACCCTGTGTAAACCTTTCTCACTGTCTTTTGTTGCTTCAAATCCTCCGGACACTCAGTATAGCCGAGAAGGATGCTGACGTTATTGGCATTTCGCCACGTCAGAATAATGCACGTACCTGGACACTCGGGGTTCATTATCAAAGGCGTTATTCAGCCTGGTATATGTTATAAAGACCGAATACCTTAGGGAGTGTTCGTCGTCGCGAGTTTGGCCTTATATGCATCAGCTCCGAATCATGTCTTTGGTCAAATGTTGGGTTTGCCCGGCTCCCGTGTTTTGCTACCTTACGTTCCGCTCTATCGGCTAAGGTGGCACCGGGAGAACTACTGCGATTGTGCGCTGGTTCATCTGGACGAGCACCTCAGTAGAGAAAGCCGAAAACTGAGTGTCATGATAAAGCGTGAGACTGGTCAACCACTCGATGACTCATCGGAATCTTCGGGATTCCTCCGCATTAAAGAAGGACCGGTTTTCCCGGTCATGTACGTACATGCACCGTATTCGGATGGCCGCGGAAATACCAGGGGCTATATAGTAGCCCCACTGTCAAACTGCCATGGTTAAGTGAAAGTGTTAAAGCAATATAGTCCGATTGCCTCGTTCGCCGCGCTACCACCTCCTTAGTGGACCAAGACGTTGGATCAAGTGTGAAAACGCGCTTTTGCGAACAACCCCGCATTATATGCGTGGGGGCTGAAGCCGACGACTGCAAACTTTCTGGTTATATATACACATATACATAAACGACCGCACAGGAGGCATAATAATACTTTCAGGCAAAAGTATAAACACAGCCTCTATAGTTCAAATAACATTGTTTTTACAATTGGGATACATGTCACTAGAACATGATACTCTTCGAGCACTGAGCCTCTATTAAACGAGCACCTTCTAGGACTTCTCCAAAATAGTGCTTGGCAGAAACCTGGCCTACGGCCGGATTCTGGGTTGCAATCGTGGTGGCCTCCATCTCCGCCCAGTATGTCTTGACACGGGCGAGAGCCATTCGCGCACCCTCTATGCACGCCGACTTCTTCACCGCGTCAATATGCGGCACAACACCAAGGAATTGTTGCACAAGGCCGAAATAACTATTCGGCCTTGGTCCTGCTGGCCAGAGACAATCCACGACAGACCTCATGGCAAGCCAGGACAACCTATGGAGCTCGGCCCACTCGGCCATTTGCTCATTCAACAACAACGGACACGCCGGAGCATGGAACTGCGACCAGAAAACTTTTCCACTTCGTGATCTTTTTGATCTTCGAAAAACTTGGTCGTGTCAGCAGCACTCACTGCCAAATCTAGCTACTCATCCGCAGAACTCCATAATTGATCCAGAAGGGCATACTTAGGATCCCCGAACTTCATCTGCAACAAAAAGGGCTTCCCGGCCGTGATATTTCCGGCTTGACATAGCTCCTCCTTCGCCGCTCTGATTTTCGAGCGGGCTTCCTTGGCGGCCACCATGGCTTTCTCCAGGTCCGCCATCTTCATTTGGCTTTCCTTTTCAAGTAGCTCATAACGGTCGGTGGCATCTTTCAACTCAATAGCCATTTTTGCTATTTTCTCTTTGCTCTCGCAATGTGCAGCCTGTTCGGCTTTTAACTCTTCGAACGCCTTTAGGGCGGCCGCATCACTCCTCCGGGCTTGCTCCTTGGCTCGGGCAAGTTCTGCCCGAAGGGTCTCCACGGCAACAGCTCCATCTGTAGTCACAACATATTACAGATACTAGCATCATGCTCCTCTTAATATATATTGATCGTTGGAGAATACATACCCTGTGCCTCGTCAAGCCGCTTGTTTACAAGAACGATGTCGGCATCTGCCACATCAAGTTGCCGCTTCAGTTCGGCAAATTGACCAGTCCGGCTATCCACCGGACCCGCAGCCGCCTGCACATGAAAGCAGCACGGTTATTACCTGGGACTATGATCCTCTATTTGCCGTCTCTTTCGACAGCAACCAGAGTCTCAGGGGCTACTATCTACATAGGGCACACCTAGCGTGTGCAGCACCGTCCAAAAAATACATATATTACTTTGCGTACCTCAAAGCCTCTTAGCAGGCTCACAAAAGCTTCATGCAACCCACTTTCGGCGGATGAAATCCTCTCAACAACCGTACCCATTAGTGTACGATGCGTTTCTAAGATAGCTGCTTGCTCCAGAAGATTCATCAGTGCGTCTGGTCACGCACCGGGCAGTCCCGGACTCTTTCTGTGGCTCTCCTTAGGAGCCGAGTACTCCAGACTTCGGGTGGCCGAAGGGTTGCCCTCTGGCCTTGGCGGATCAGGAGAAATCCTCCGTGACGACACCTCGGGGTCGCCCGCCTCATGAGGCGGGGAGGCACGGGGAGGCGTTTCGCTCTCCATCATCTCCGGAAGAAGATCCCCCGAAGACGAACTCTGTTGAGAAGGGCTACGATCCGAACTACAAGGCATACGTCTCGGTCATTGATCTCAGAAATGAAGCAAGTTATATTTACTATAAAGTACTTTTGTTTACTTACAGCTCGGTGGAGGGCTGGTCCCCTTGCGGGAACTGTGCGGTAAGGATGCCCTCCGGGGTAGGGCCCCCTGAAAAAGGTTTCTTCCCTCATTTGGAAACAATTGTTTCCAAGTCTTCAGAGGCGGCCCTCTTCCTTCCTTGGGGAGAAGGAATTTTAGGTTCTTCTCCTCGGTTATCCTCCTTCGCAGAGGCACTAATTCCCCCGGATTGGATGAATAGTGAGTGCGGCCCGCTTTCGACTGCTTTATTCCCCCTTTATCTTCCCCTGATGGCGCTTGATAAGGCGCGAGCTCAAGCATTCTGGCCAGTACTGGATCTGTTGAGCCTTCGGGAAGGGGGGCCGAACACCTGATCATCTTCGCCCTTTTTATCCAGTCCTGGTCAAAGAGCGACTTTTCAGAATGATGTTATAAACAAAGAGACAACATATTCGGCGGAGGAACTAGTTACTTGGGTATTTGGACGATTGCAGCTCAGACCCGCATCATCGGTGGTGTCCGGACACTTTATTTGTGATCCGAAGAACAATTTGTACATCCCTTCATGCGTCATGCCGAAGAAGTGCTGAATAGCTCGCGGTCCTTCCGGGTTGAACTCCCACATACGGAGAGGTTGACGTTTGTAGGGCAGGACTCGACGAACTAGCATGACTTGCATTACCTTGACAAGGCTGATATCTCTCTCGAGGAGATCTCGGATGCGACTCTGCAATATCGGCACATCATTTACTGGCCCCCAGTCCAGCCCCTTGTTGATCCATGACGTCAGTTGTGGCGGGGGGCCCGAGCGAAAGGCAGGGGTGGCCACCCACTTAGTACCGCGGGGAGCTGTGATGTAGAACCACTCCCGTTGCCATAAGCTGGATACCTCCGGGAAGGAACCCTTTGGCCATGGAACATCGGCGCCTTTGCTTATTACGGCTCCTCCGCATTCTGCGTGTCGCCCATTAATCGTCTTCGGCTCCACATTAAAGGTCTTGAGCCACGAGCCGAAGTGCGGGCTGACATGGAGGAAGGCCTCACACACGACGATGAACGACGAGATGTGAAGGATGGAGTCCGGGGCCAGGTCATGTAAATCCAGCCCGTAATAGAACATGAGCCCCCTAACAAAGGGATCTAGACTAAGGCCTAGCCCTCGGAGGAAGTGAGAGACGAATACGACGCTCTCACCGGGTTCGGGAGTGGGAATGACCTGCCCTCGAGCAGGTAGCTTGTGCGAGATTTCGGCGGTCAGATACCTGGCCTCTCTTAGCTTCTTAATGTCCTCCTCTGTGACAGAGGAGGGCATCCACCGACCTTGAAGGTTGGATCCGGACATGATTGAAGGTCCGAAGCGCCTAGCCTGAGCCTTGGGTGTTGGGACTCGAGGTGGGGGAAGGGTTCGATTGAGTGCGAGAAGAAAAGGATAGGCCTTGGCCTCTTTATAAAGAGGATGAATATCAAGCGTCCTCCGCGTGGCCGTCTGGAACTTGCCTAAAATCGAGGAGTCATACCAACGGGCACCATTGGGTTACCTACGCCCGTATTGATGAGAATCCCGTAATAAGGGGGACACGATCTCTGCTTCGACAAGACGTGCCAATAAAACCGCCTCGCAAAACATGCAGTGGCGGGCTGGGAAAAATGGTTCGAATAACGACCGCGCCGGGGTGTGATGTCATGCCACCGAATGTGTCAGCAGATTAGATTTGTGGCAATATTATTATCTCTACGGTGGTATGTGGAATTTGTTTTACAGAGCCGGACACTATCCTTGTCTTCAAAATCTTCTATGGAGTATTCGGAGGAAGAACCCGCCTTGTAATGCCGAAGACAATATGCGCACCAGACTCATTGTCATTGAAGCCTGATTCAGGGGCTACTGAGGGAGTCTTGGATTAGGGGGTCCTCGGACAGCCGGACTATATACTTTGGCCGGACTGTTGGACTATGAAGATACAAGATTGAAGACTTCGTCCCGTGTCCGGATGGGAGTCTCCTTGGCGTGGAAGGCAAGATTGGAAATACGGATATGTAGATCTCCTCCCTTGTAACCGACTCTGTGTAACCCTAGCCCCCTCCGGTATCTATACAAACCGGAGGGTTTAGTCCGTAGGACAAAAAATAACCATACCATAGGCTAGCTTCTAGGGTTTAGCCTCTACGATCTCATGGTAGATCAACTCTTGTAATACTCATATCATTAAGATCAATCAAGCAGGAAGTAGGGTATTACCTCCATCGAGAGGGCCCAAACCTGGGTAAACATCGTGTCCCCTGCCTCCTGTCACCATCCGCCTTAGACGCACAGTTCGGGACCCCCTACCCGAGATCTGCCGGTTTTGACACCGACACTCATATGCCAAGCTTGCCAACCGGAGGCGCACGGTGGCGGATGCCCTGCCGAATAACTCATGGGTGGATGACGTCAAAAGAAGACCTTCCGTCCCTGCCCTTGCGGAGTTCCTTGAGCTCTGGCCACAGATCGAAAACACAACTCTACGGAATTGCGATGACGTGGCGCCTAACCTCAAACGTTGTCTATTAGGCCAGATCCACCTATGGTTCGTTTTTCCTTCGGAGAGAATGCTTCCCCTGTGTGCACGAGCTTTGGACATCTTAGGCACCGCTGGAACTCAAACTCTTTGCTTGGCTGGCACTGCGGAATCATCTGTAGACGTCTGATCGGCTGGTGACGCGACACTTGGATCACCCACGCAGCTGCTTCATGTGCTGCCACCAGCAGGAAACAGCAAAACACCTTCTCAAGTGCCTCTTTGCACGGGAGGTCTGATACGACACGCTGCTGCCACTACGCCTGCACCATTCACCCCCTCTGGTGGTTCCTCACTCTCCACTTGGTGGTCTAGTCTATCCACGGTGATGCTGTCAGCTACCAGGAAGGAACTCAACTCCCTTATCATTCTGACTACGCGACACATTTGGTTGGAGATAAACAATAGTGTTTTCGAAAAGATAACATGTCTACCTTCCCCGGTGCTAGTCAAGATCCTCGCTGAATTCACTTTCTAGAAGCTCGCACATGATAGTCGTGTGGGATCGCATCAGGATCAGTAGTGTGTTCTTTCCCCACCCCTCTGTTGGTCTCTGTCTTGATATAGCTTGACAAACAGTGTGTCCATGGTTGTAACAACAATAGCCATACTATAATTGCTTTTCACTTCTACCTTAATACAAAAGGCACGCAACTCTCTTGTGTGATCTTGAAAAAAGGCGGTATTTAGCTGGCACAATATCATTTTTCGATTTATTACGGGGGATTCTCTCGCGGTTCCTTGATACCCTATTCCCAACATACATATGAGCCCCACACGTCGGTGGAAAAATTTATTATATCCTACCTCTCCTCCTCCTCCTAGACCTCTCTCTCTCTCCCCCTCTCAAATCATTAGTCTGTGAATTCATCGGCAAACTCCAGCATCGAACAGGTGGCAAACTATTTCACTATTTTTTTACCCTTTTTTTGATGATTTCATGAAATACTTTCAACCATCAGCGCAAATCATTTTTAAGTATACATACATGATGTAATCTAAGAAGCTATATGAACAAAACTATAAGTTTGACGAAATATTTTCTCTTGATCTATAAATTTCCTAATATTTCATTTATTAAAGATAACTCAATTTTATTTTTATTTATTCTTACATATATATAATAAGTTTTGGGAAGTAATAAAATATATATGCTAATGGAATGCGCAAATGGTCAGCGCACATTGAACTTGCATAAGGCGAAGCTAAAAGGCCGGAGCCATCTCTATTTACCTGTTGGCCTGAAACGGAGAAATAGAGTCAAGTATAGCTTGCCTACCCATCCGTGTGTCGGTGAAAACGACACCTATGAGATCACTGGGATCCCTTCTACGGTTGGCAGACGCGGGGTTGTGGAAAGAGCAGGTCTAGCAGCCAGCACAAGGATCGTTTACCCAGGTTCGGGCCACGAGGATGCGTAAAACCCTATTCCTGCTTTGGTGTCTGTGTTTGAATGTTCTTGAGTTCTTGAAATAGCTACCGTGTGTGTCTAGTCCAAAAGATCCGAATACTTCTCCTGGTCGCCTCGGGCCTCCTTTTATAGACAAAAGGGGTTGCCACAGTGGCACACAGGAGGTGGAAAGGTGTACTGTACACAAGCTTATCGCTTGTCATTACGGGACAAGGCGCATTAAATGCGCCCCTTAGGTGTCCCGTTGCTTTATTGCGGACGGCAACGAGGCCCGTCTCGTCCGTCGCCGCTCCGCCTTGCTCCGACACGCGTCCAGGCCAACGAGGCGTGCAGCGCCACGTAGGTTGACAGGCTGCTGAGATGGCATGGTGGTAGGGTCTTCACGAAGATTTGCATGACATCGCGTAGGTGTTTGCCGAGCTGGCCTGGAAGCTGCATGTCGCCACGCAGGTGCCTGCCCAGCTGGTCGGGCTGGCAGGTGCATGGAAACGGCGGTGGAGTCTTGGCAGACGCGGGCTTGGCTGCGGCCCCGTACGTGTCTTCGGCAAGGGCCTTGCCGCGGCCCCGGCAAGGGTCTTTCCGCGGCATCGTGGTCGTCCCCGGCAAGGGTCTTGCCGGGGATCTCGTGGGTTTCCTCGGCTAGGATCCCACCGAGGGTCGCCGTGTTCTGGTCCTCATCTGATCTTGTGTGTTTATGATCTTGACAAAGATCTGGATGCCACTACAGAGGTGCCTCCCGAGCCTTGGCTCCAATGTGGTTGTTGGAACCCGTGGGCTCAAGGGTGGCACGCTCTTGCTGGCGTCGGGCGAGTTGCCCCGGCAAGGCTCTTGCCGGGGCTGCGGGGGCTGCCCCAGCAAGGATCTTGCCGCGGGAGTCCACCTCGCCCTCTTGCTCTTTGTGTTTCTGGTCTTGGCGTTGCTTTGCCCGTCTTGTGCTTCTGTCCCCTCCCTTTGCCCTGCTATGTGCGGCTGCAGGCGCGGCTCTGACTGCCCATGCACAAGTGGAGGGGTACAAAAAAGGGCCCCTACTTTTGTACACCGACAGGAGCCCCCGGGCCTGGACCACACATAAGCACAACACGTTGTTGGGCCAGGCCCAGAACGGTGCGCAGGCAGGCGGGACGGATTTTTACCGCGGTAATTTCCCCACTCGCTTGCGCTTCCCCATGACCCGCGTTGAATGCGCGTCGTGGAGGGACATGCGTGACGTGGGCGGCATGCGTGGGGCGGCCGCTGCCCTCATGCGTCACATCGTAGTAAAGAGGCGGCTCGCGCCTTCCCCATAAAAAGAGGAAAACGCAGAGGCGCGGCTCGTTTACTGAGCGGACTCAGGTCGTGGTCTTCAAGGCGTCTGCGCCCCACGATCACAGGGTGGAGAACGGTCGCCTCACCCATCCCCCTGATTTCCGCTTGCCCGCCATGTGTCCACCATGCCCCTAAGGTGGCAGGCGGTGGAGGCGGGAAACTGAGCCGTCGCTGATTGGAGCAGCGGGTCGGTCTCGATTCCCTGCGCCCCAGATGGCCGGATTGGTTGAGTGGGGCGGCGGAGCCCCGATCCCGCCCCTTTATAAGAAGGGGGGGGGATGGCACCCCACATTCTATCATCATCCATCCCCTTCCACCTCATCTCCTTCCTTCCATTTGCCATGGCGAGAGGAGGCACCGACTCTTCGACGGTGGCGGCGAGGGTCTCTGCTCGACAACGCGTCCCCCTTCCCAAGAGCTTGCGGCGGCGGAGCCGGCCACGAGAGGAAGGGGGAGGGGGCGAGGCCGAGGTTGCCTTGGCGCTCGGGGTAGAGGGGGACGGGGCGGTGCACCGGTCCTGCCTCCGTCGGTGATGCCTCTCCCAATGGAGGGCCACGTCGGGGACCAGCCCCGTGAGTTCTTCATCAGGCTGCGCCGACCACCGCGTCTTCGTCTTCCTCTCTCCACTCCATTTGCTCGGGAGATGGAGCTCGACCCACCATAGACCCTCAGGTTGCATATGAGGGGCTGCGGGAACGGCGGCACGCGGGTGGACGTCGACTTTGTCGCTCCTCATGTCATGTACCTTCGTCGTGGATGACAGACTTTCGCTCGTGTCCACAGCCTGACGGCGGGGCTCGTTCTCTACTTCAAATTAATGAAGAACGGCATGCTCTCCGTCAAGGTCTTTGGGGACCTTGGAACCAGCCTAAAGTGCTGCATGGAGAGCTCCTCGGATGATGAAGACTCCACCTCCAGCGGGAGTGACGAGGAGGACAGCGACAGCGACAACGAGGGCGTCGAGCGGGGGGATGCTGATCTCGACTCCGACTGACCGCGTCGCCCCTCCCTCGGCCATGCGCCCTGCCGAGGGCCTTCCTCGTCGAGCTGTCCATCGGCGTGTTCCTCGTCGCCTCCTTGGGCGACAAGCGTAGGAATGCCGGAGAAGACGAAGAAGGCGGGTGGCGGGCCGTCAAGTCGGACTACGCGGGCACCGACGCCTTCGTCGCGTATCGTCGGCCCGCTGCCTCATCTTTCGGCTCCTCTCCCGACGTCTTCTGCTGCTCGTACCTTGCCTAGGCGTTCTTTTTACCCTCCTGCTATCTTGTTCCATCTTCCGGGGAGAGGGACAAGAAAGGGATTACGAGCATCTTATCTCTTTTTAGTTTGTAAGCCTGCAGGCATTTGTTAAATTTAGAACTTGTAATCCCCTTGCTCATGTTTTTCATTCCGTACGAACTGTACCTGTATGGGACGTTTTTAATGAAAAAGGGTGCTTGCCGGGTTCTTTGTGCGTGAGCGAGGCCCATGCCAAGGAGTAAATCCTTGTTATTTTTAAGATAAACATTGTCGCCCGGCAACAGGCCTTGCCTTCCCCTTACTTCATTCGACCATTCTCACGCTCTTGGCGGAGGCAGGGGTGAAGTAGAGTTAGGCCCTTCGTTTATTTCCCTGCTACCGCGGCTACGACCCAGTTCCAGCCCAGGGAATAGTTTTCGGGCACAGGAAAAGGAGGAGCACGGTGGCCTAGGAATAAAACGAGGTTTCATACGTCTCAACTCCATATGGGAATGCACAATAGGGGATAAAAGACTTATCTAGATCTGCAGCCCCCGGCAGCCTTGGCCTGCCGTGGTTGGATTCTTGTGTCTGTAGCCCCCTGGCAACCTTGGGCCGCCGAGGCCGGAGCGCCGACTTGTTCTCTTTCGTCCAAACAGCTCAGCAGAAACGTCCATGTACCCTGCGAACCAAAGAGGACGGAAAGGAACAGAGAGACGCACACTCGACCTCTATGCTAGGGGTTAGTCGCCGCTAAGCACTATCAACCCTAACTGAGGGAGAGACTCGACCTAGCATGCATGCTAAAACTTAGGGCGCCAGCGCTTCATTTATTTATGCTCAGGGTCTGCGCCTGGCTTTGTACAGAGGGTTACATGCCTTGCCGGCAAGGCTTGTACAAAAGGTGGGTTGCCGGGGGGCCCGGCAACCGCGCCTTATGGGTAAAACTTGCGAAGATGTTCAATGTTCCAGGAGTTGCTCACTGGAATAGCATCCTCGGTCTCCAGGCGGACTGCGCCGGGCCTGGTGACTTGTATTACCTGATAAGGGCCTTCCCACTTTGGCATCAACTTGTTGGAATTCTTGGCCGATTGAACGCGCCAAAGAACAAGGTCGCCTTCCTCAAAGCTTTGGGATGAACCTTGCGGCTATGGTAGCGGCGCATGGCTTGCCGGTAGCGTGCTCCTCTCACAGCCGCCCGAAGACGATCTTCCTCAAGGAGCGTTGCGTCATCTTGCCGCAATTGCTCTTGCTCAAACTCATCATAAGCGAGCACTCGAGGTGACCCGTATGTGAGTTCCGCGGGGAGAACTGCTTCTGCCCCGTATACCAGGGCAAAGGGTGTCTAGCCGGTGGCTCGATTTGGCGTCGTTCTGATTGACCAAAGAACCGCCGGCAACTCATCAATCCAGCGCCTTCCGCTCTTGTGCAGCCTGTCAAAAGTCTTTGTCCTCAGGCCTCGCAACATTTCAGCATTTGCCCTCTCCGCCTTGCCGTTGCTCCGTGGGTGTGCCACGGAAGCGAAACAGACCTTGCTGCCGAGGTCTTGGATGTATTGCATGAAGGTGTGGCTTATGAACTGCGTGCCGTTGTCGGTGATGACTCTATTTGGCACACCAAAATGGCAGACTAGCCCCTTGAAGAATTTGAAGGCTGACTGTGCTGTCACCTTTCTCACTGCCTCCACCTCCGGCCACTTTGTGAACTTGTCGATCGCAACGTACAAGTACTCAAAGCCCCCGACAGCACGGGGGAAGGGGCCTAGTATGTCGACCCCCAGACCGAGAATGGCCAGGAAAGAGGGATTGTGTGGAGAGCTTGAGCTGGTTGATGAAGCTTCTTTGAATGAAACTGGCACACTTCACACTTGTTTACTAGGGCCATTGCATCCTGGAGGGCTGTAGGCCAGAAGAAACCTTGCCGGAATGCCTTGCCCGCAAGGGCCCTTGACCCTATGTGGGAGCCACATATGCCTCCGTGTATCTCTGCCAACAGCTCCAGTCCTTCCTCCCGGGGGATGCACTTCAATTTGACACCCTTCGGCCTTTTTCTGTACAGGACGTCGTCGACGAACTGATACATGGCAGACCGACAGGCTACTTTCTCCGCTTCTTCCTGCTCCTCAGGGAGTTCCCCGGTTTGGAAGAATCGGACAGTATGTTGTGCCCATGCCGGAGCCTGGGGCTGGACGGCAAGGACCAAAGGCATTTCTTCTGCCATGGGAGCGGCTGTCTCTACGGCCAGGGCTTGACGCCCCGCCGGAGCCTGTGGCCCATGGCAGGCTCGGTGTCCTCGGCAACATCCTTGCCGGCGGCTCCTGGGAGCTCGGCGGGAAAGTAGTTGTCGGGGCCTGATTTCCTGTGCTTGTTCTGCTCTATCAATGGTTCCACAGATGGTTGAGTTAACTGAAGCACAAAAGTACCTGGCTCCATAGGTAGTTTGAGTGCAGCGCGCTTCGACAGGTAATCGACGGTGTCGTTCTCCACTCGGGGAACGTGCTCCGCTTGTATACCGTCAAAACGCTCCTCCAGCTTCCTCACCACATTCACGTAGGCATCCATCAACGGGCTTTGATAGTCTTTGTTAACTTGCTTGACGACAAGCTGCGAATCACCCGTGACGATGAGCTTCTTGATTTCGAGTTCTGCCGCGATCCTGAGACCGGCAAGCAACCCCTCGTACTCAATAGTGTTGTTTGTCGACATCTCCCTGGGAAAGTGCATCTGGACTACATACTTGAGGTGCTCTCCGATGGGCGCGACGAGTAGCACACCAGCGCCGGCGCCTTGCAGCGAGAAAGCCCCGTCAAAGTTCATAATCCAGTTGCGACTTGTTTCCTTGCCCGGGAGAGTGGTCTCCTGGATCTCTTCGTCGGGCGTTGAGGTCCATTGTCACGACCGGTTTTCCAATAAAACATTTATTGAGAAACCGATCCCTTTTACGGACCAGTAGAGAAGAATCCTTCTTACTGGTAGACCATTTCTTGATTACAGAAAAATTCCAGGAGTACTAAATATAATACAAGGTTGAGCGGAGACTGCTCAACAATTTATTACAAGCACGCGGATATTAAACATAAAGGCGGATATGGTGGCATAACTACTGACTCGTAATAAAAGTGGTGGTGGATATGTCACAGAGAAGTGGGTGACAGGACTCCTAAATCTAACAGCTCATCGAGCGTCGGAGTGAGGCTCGAGGACTCTTATTGTGGGTGGCGGAAGCGTATATAATACAAGTGACCGAAATCCAGGATCGCACGGGACTGACTGGGACTCCTCTAGGCGTCGGACTCACTATCAAACTCTTCATCCATGAGATCGCCTTCGTCAACATCTGGCCAAATCAACAAGCTAGGTGAGTACTATGAAAGTACTCGCAAGACAGCTTGGACATAAGATATAACAAATGCAAACATGATGCATATGAACAGATTAATAATGCACACTCAGATAATAAAATAGCTATGCATGGGAAATAAAAAGGAAGTCGGGCAGTAGTCCTCCCGAAATCCCAAAGTAATACTGAATGCCAATCGAGTGTCTGAAATGACCCCTCGAAAGGATACAAATAAATTAACAATGCCGCATTCGGGCGTCAAGGCGACACCACATAAAGGGCTTATAATGGAATATAAATGACAGTGCGTGCCACAGTCGGACGTCTGAGCGACACACATAAAGGGCTTATATCAAAAGTAAATGACAAGAGTGCCACAGTCGGACGTCTGAGCGACATCACATAAAGGGCTTATATCAAAAGTAAATAACGAGCGTGCCACAGTGGGACATCTGAGCGACATCACATAAAGGGCTTATATCAAAAGTAAATGACAAGAGTGCCACAGTCGGACGTCTGAGCGACATCACATAAAGGGCTTATATCAAAGGTAAATGACAAGAGTGCCACAGTCGGACGTCTGAGCGACATCACGTAAAGGGCTTATATCCCATAACTTGAAATTTCAGTAGCTCATGAATTTAAATCATTTCAAGGGAATATTCAGGTACGAAATAATAAAATGGTTAGTCCATCCACAGGGATAACATTCAACCGGGTTTACCACTCAAGCTTGTTTACCGGGGATTTCCACGGAGACTGACACAGGGACTGACACTGAGACTGATATGGATAAGTTGACCAAGGTCCTTGACCATGGACACGATGACTCGGAAGGTTTTGACTCTGCAGAGTTTGTACTCTTAACCACAGCCAACGGATTTCAGTAGTCACAAGGGACTAGTTCCGTTTACGGTATTTTAGGAGAAACACATCTAACCAGTACACACCCATTCCACATTCCGATGCCAGGAATCACCCCAAGCAACGTTCAAGAAAAACTTTGAGACAGGGAGGCTACAACCTCGCGTAGCATGGGATCAAATTTATATCGCGCGCTCTAAGGGGTGCCCCCCTCTCGGTCCCAACCGGAAACACCCATGCCCCCTGACCAGATGACTGGCTTTAATCCAGGGCCATGGAACCCTCATCCCGGCCCCTCTATTTGGTGTGTACAAGGAAAGAGGTTTGCAACTTACTAAACTGCATTCTTTGCAGAAAACATGTGGCAGCACGGGAGGGGACGAACGGTAACATGGTTTGGTCCACG
The DNA here is from genome assembly GCF_002575655.3 of Aegilops tauschii subsp. strangulata. Classification (NCBI taxonomy): domain Eukaryota; kingdom Viridiplantae; phylum Streptophyta; class Magnoliopsida; order Poales; family Poaceae; genus Aegilops; species Aegilops tauschii. Next base: position 567,787,280 of record NC_053037.3, on the reverse strand, counting down.
TTAACGTCGGAGTTTATCAGATGACGTAAGACTGGCATGCTACAACAATACCATCTTACTACCTCTCATGTCACCACATGATAGGTCATCTCTCATCAAAAGATCACAGCAAACTTCGAAGCACAAGGTTAGTTGCCTTGCATGCAACGTAACACTCACCGATGCCCATATGCCATGCACAAACTATTCAAGCAAACGTGCAAAACACCCATCATATCAAAGGTTCAAACATGCTTGCCTGGTTCGGAGAAGTCGGAGTCTAGCTCGGCGAAGTTCGCGGCTCCGTCACCTCCTCCGGAACCTACGGTATAACGAAACCGTATACTAACGTGAAAACCGTTGCGTTCATAAAAATTGTTCCAAATAAATACTATAAAAAACTAGAGAAAATTACAAGACTGACAGAAAAAGAATCAATCAAAAAGCATCTTTTGTTAAAAAGATATAAAGGTTTTAGTCCAAGTACTAATCTGTGATGAAACAGAAAAGATCCAGGGGCTTGTTTGAAAAACCAGAAAACGCTTCGGTATGAAATACGTCAGCCCAGAAGGAAAACACATTCTGCCCGAAGGCGCTAATAGAAAACGGTTCGAAGGGGAAAAGAAAGAGAGGCTGACGGGGGGGTCCCACCCGTCAGGTTCAAAATCCAGCCGAGCTCGCCGGCGCCCGAAGGCTGCGGTGGTCGCCGGCGTTGAACCACGGCGAGGCAGAGTGATAGGAGGGTACCTACGGGTTCAGGGTGTTCTTCCGCGTCGGTGGGTGGTGGACTTGACCATCGGCGAGCACCACGTCGACGGCGACCCTATCTCCGGCGGACGGTGGTTCGGGCGAGGGTGGAGCTCTCCGGTGGATGCTGCAAACTTCAAATTGGCACACGGGTCATAGATGTGGATGCACTAGGAGGCTACTAGCAAGAGTTGAGAGGCAGGAGTGCACGCACGGGAGTGAATCGTGCTGGATCCCGAAGCGGGTCGAGGCGGCCGGAGTTGGGGACGAAGACTTCCTCGGGGCTCTTCCAGTGGCTTGGCGTGGTACTTGTGGTGTGTAGAGATGGTGCGGGTTCGAGTTCGAGCTCGGGACCTCCTTTTATAGGCGATCCGAGGAGGTGGCCGTGAATGGGATAACGCCGGCGAGAAATTACGGCGAGGCAGAGGTTGGGCAGGGGTTTAGGTGGCTAGGCATCATCGTGGTGGATCACTGGCACTGTTTCTCTGCTCAAACCTCGGTTGGGCTTGCGTAATCCACTGGCCCTCGACGGAACGGCCGTACGGGCACGACGGCGGCAGGGAGCACGCTCCGCGCCTACAAGTTCACGACGACGGCCCTGCAGTGTGCACGGGTGAGTGGACGGCCACGCGGTGGCCTCTGGTGGCTTTTGCGGTGCGGGACGGCGCCGTCCAACGCCGCGCCACTCTGGCAGCCGCAATGGGCGCTGCTGCTGCCACTCACGGGGAGGCATACCTCTGCCAGCTCGTCACCGACGCCCGCAAGCTTCCAGGCGATCGTGCGGCGCAGGGATAAGAAGGAGGCACAGGGCGCAAGGTGCCACTGCTGCTACTGGCGAGATCGAGGAGAGGTTCTGAAGAAAACGATAGCGGCTTCTGAAACTGTATCTCTGAATTTTCTGAACTTCGACAGTAATAGTGCCCTTCAAGTGTTCGACGATATGATTTGGCATGAGGAAAAAAATTCTGGAGCTGGGACTTGGTGAGGTGACCTCTCGATGCATCCAGAGGCTGCCTGAATTTTCTCAGATTTTTAGGAGAAGGGAACAAATGAATTTCATCAAATTTGACAAATATGGTCCAAACTTGCAGCAAGCTCATTTTGAAAACTTTGAACTGGAGACCAGTGGATCTTCATGGATCTTCGTTGAGGGCTCTAAGGACTAGCCAGGGAAATTTGTTTGGAGGCAAAACTCAAAGGAGAAATGGTAGTTCCGTTGTAAATCTCAAAGGGTCAAAATAGAGGACAGAAAAAGTTTTTGATAAGAAATAAATGGAAATAAAATCATGGGGGAGTTCAACTTGCTGGACTTGAAGTATATCTTGACACAAAGAGGGGGAATGGCTTTTGGGAGGGGATTTCCACTTAGGTCATGGCAAGAGGAGATTTTGAAAGGGGAAAGGATCACTCCATAAGCCATAGGGCTATTTTTAAAAAGAAAAGATTTTCAAAAACTTTCCCAAGGAAAAACACTTGTGTTGTGTAAACATAAGATGAAAACCTCCAAGACCAAAGATCAAGTTTTGGATGGAACCAAATAAAATACTAGTCATAAAATAAATTTTTTGAGAAGGAGAGTCCCTTTAAAAAAAATTAAATATCCTCCTTCAATATAAATAAAGATTTTGATAAAACCAAAATAAAATTTTTGGGTGTCACAACACCTACCCCCTTAGGAAAAATCTCGTCCCCGAGATTTTAGCTGATCCTCAAATAGATGTGGGTACTCTGCCTGAAGAAAATCCTCTCTTTCCCATGTTGCTTCATCCTCGGTGTGGTTGCTCCACTGAATCTTGAAAAATTTAATCGTTTTCTGACGGATCCTCCTTTCAGAATCTTCCAATATTTTTACTGGTCGCTCTCTGTAGGTGAGGTCTAGTTGCACGTCAATGCTCTCATGAGATACATGCTTTTCCGGGTTGCTCACACATTTCCTCAACTGTGAGACGTGGAACACGTCGTGGACGTCTGACATCTCTTTGGGTAGGTCTAGCTGGTAGGCTACTGTGCCTCTTCGTGCAACTACACAGAAGGGTCCAATAAATCTTGGGGCTAGCTTCCCTTTAATTTTGAACCGTTGCAGGCCCCTCATAGGGGACACTCGTAGGTACACATATTCACCGGGTTCAAAGCTGACCTCACGATGTTTTCGATCGTAGTAGCTCTTTTGTCGGCTTTGAGCTGTCTTGAGTCGGTCCCTGATTTGTTTAACTTTATCCTCGGCTTCCTTGAGCATGTCTGGGCCGAAGATATGACTGTCACCTGTTTCTGACCAATTTAATGGGGTACGACATCTCCGTCCGTACAATGCTTCAAAAGGTGCCATTTGTAGGCTGGCTTGGTAGCTGTTGTTGTATGCGAATTTGGCATATGGCAAACTTTCCTCCCAACTGGTTCCATAGGTGAGAACACAGGCTCTCAGCATGTCTTCTAGGATTTGGTTCACGCGTTCCATTTGTCCATCAGTCTGGGGGTGGTACGCTGTACTTAATGCTAGTTGAGTGCCCAGAGCTTGTTGTAAGTGATCCCAAAATTTAGAGACAAATTGAGTGCCCCGGTCATATATTATAGTCTTTGGGACTCCATGCAGACAAACTATGTGGGAGAGATAAAGCTTAGCAAGTCTTTGAGTGGAGTAGGTCGTCTTCACGGGAATGAAATGTGCTACCTTGGTTAGCCTATCTGTGATGACCCATATGGCATCATTTCCGCGTTGTGATCGAGGTAGTCCGACGATAAAATCCATTCCAATTTCGTCCCATTTCCACTCAGGTATCCTGTTTGGCTGTAGCAGCCCTGCTGGTTTTTGGTGTTCGGCTTTGATGCGCTGACACGAATCACAACATGCAATGAATGTGGCTATATCCCTCTTCATGCCGTGCCACCAAACCTTTCCTGAATGTCTTTGTACATTTTGGTTCCTCTAGGGTGGATTGAATATGGGGCAGTGTGGCTTTCGGTTAGGATTTGCTGTTTAAGGTCCTCAATGTTTGGTACACAAAGTCTGTCCCCGTACCGTAATACACCCTCATTGTCTATGACGAACTCTGAAGCCTTGCCAACGCTCATTTTTCTCTTTATCCCTTCGATGCTGGGATGCCCATGCTGAGCCTTCTTGATTTGTTTCATTAAGTTGGGCTGTATCTCCAGATTTGATACGCTGCCCTCCGCGACTATCACCATATTGAGTTTGGCGAACTCCCGCTGAATTTCAGGCCTCAAGTTCTGTAGACTGTCGTTGCTCGAGCTGGGGTTCCGACTAACAGCGTCTGCCACTACATTTGCCTTCCCTGGATGGTAGTGAATGCCAACATCATAGTCCTTGACCAATTCCAACCAGCGTCGTTGTCGTAAATTTAGCTCTGGTTGCGTGAAAATATATTTAAGGCTCTTATGGTCCGTATATATTTCACAACGATTTCCCAACAGAAAGTGCCTCCACTCTTTGAGTGCATGGATGACTGCTGCTAGCTCCAAGTCATGAGTAGGATAATTTTCCTCATGCTTCCGTAGTTGCCTGGAAGCATATGCGACAACTTTGCCGTCCTGCATCAATACGCACCCGAGGCCCTTCCGGGATGCGTCACAATACACTTCAAAACTTTTGTGTATGTCTGGCACAACCAAAACCGGTGCTGTTGTTAATTTCCTCTTGAGTTCTTGGAAGCTTTTCTCGCACGCTTCAGTCCATACAAATTTATTATCTTTCTTGAGCAATTGTGTCATTGGTTTTGCCATAGTGGAGAATCCTTCAATAAACCTTCGGTAATATCCAGCCATTCCTAGGAAACTTTGTACGTCTGTTACGTTGGCTGGTGGTTTCCAGTCAAGTATGGCTTTGACTTTTTCTGGGTCTACGGCAATGCCTTCTTGGGTCAATATATGGCCTAGAAAACCAACTTGTCTTAGCCAAAATTCACATTTGCTGAATTTGGCGTATAGTTGATGTTTTCTTAATTCTCCCAATACAATCCTGAGATGTTCAGCATGTTCTTCTGGTGTTTCTGAGTATACCAGAATATCATCAATGAACACCACAACAAATTTGTCCATAAATTTCATAAACACTTTGTTCATGAGGTGGACGAAATATGCGGGGGCGTTCGTCAGCCCAAACGGCATTACTGTGAACTCATATAAACCATATCTGGAGGTGAATGCCATCTTAGGGATATCTTCTGTCCGTACTTTTAGTTGATGATACCCCGATCTTAAATAAATTTTTGAGAACACCTTGGCTTGTGCAAGCTGGTCAAATAAATCATTTATCCGTGGCATCGGATATTTGTTTTTGATGGTGACCATGTTGAGAGCTCGGTAGTCTATACACAATCTCAGTGTCCCATCCTTTTTCTTGGCAAATAATACTGGTGAACCCCAAGGTGAGGAGTTGGCTCGTATAAATCCTTTGTCCAGTAATTCTTTTATTTGCTTCTTTAATTCTACCAACTCGGAGGGCGCCATTCTATAAGGTTTCTTATAAATGGGGGTGGTGCCAGGTGCTAGTTCAATGCTGAACTCTATCTCTCGGTCTGGTGGCATGCCTGGTAGTTCTTCAGGAAATACGTCAGGAAATTCACACACTACTGGAACTTTTCTCAATTCTGAAATGTCCACCTTGTTTAACTTTGGTTGCTGTGACCGTGGTCTCTCTTGAGCTGCAACTTTTATTGTCTTACCGTGATGATGAGTAAGAATCACAGTCCGATTGAAACAGTCGATAAATCCCTTGTTGGTGGTTAACCAGTCCATTCCTAGGATAACATCCAGTCCTTTATTTTCCAACACGATGAGATTCGCCTGAAACTCTAGTCCTTCAAACTCAACAATCACACCTTGGCAGTAACTCTGAGTGATCTGCTTATTCCCGGGGGACTTGATGATCATGGACTTTTTCAAAGGAGGTATCGGAAAACCATGTTGCAAAACAAAACTCTTCGAAATGAACGAGTGAGGAGCTCCAGAATCAAACAAAACCGTGGCAGGTATTGTGTTCACAGGGAACGTACCGAGTACGATGTCTGGGGCATTCTGTGCTTCCTCCTTGGTCACATGGTTCAAGTGACCCTTCTTGTGATTGTTGTTGGGGTTGAAATTGTTACGCTTGGGGGCTGGATTATTTCCACCATTGTTCGGCTTAGGGGGCGAGTTCCTTGGTTTTGGGCATTGTTTGGCGTAGTGCCCTTCCTCTCCACAAGCATAGCAAGTGACCCCTGGGCGGTACGTAACGTCCTTGTCCCTTGAATGGAAATGTTTGGTTGGCCTTAGAGCAGTGGTCGTGGAATTTCTCGCTTCATTCCTCTGAATATCAGTCTTGCTCCGGTTGCTGCGAGCATGAGCCGTCTTGTCCCTTTTTCACTTGCGAATATCCTCCAGGCTGCGGCGCTCATTCTCCAATGTAATAGCCTTGTCAACCAGAGTTTTGAAATCGGGAAAAGTGTGTACGACCAGTTGGCATTTTAGAGCTGGCACCAGGCCATCCAAATTTTTTTCCATCCTTTTATTCTCAGTCATATGCTCATCGTAGGCGTAACGAGATAGTTGAGTAAACTGATTGTTGTATTCAGTCACTGTCATGCCTCTCTGCTTGAGATCATCAAACTCCCTTTTCTTGATCTTTATAATGCTCCTGGGGATGTGCGCCCCACGAAAACCTTCCTTAAACTCTTCCCAGGTGATGTTATGTTCACTGGGGTGCATGTGTAGGAAATTTTCCCACCATGCGGTAGCTGCTCCAGTGAGGTAGTGAGGTGCATAAAGCAGCTTCTCATGATCTGAACATTGTGCACTAATAAACTTCCTTTCGATGTCTCGAACCCAATCATCGGCTTCAAGCGGCCTATCAGTGTGAGCGAACGTTGGAGGACGTGTCTTCTGTAGTTCAGACAACTTGGAATGCGGTTGGTATGGCTCACGGTGATTTCCCATATTGATGACGTGATTCATCATTTCTTGGTGCTGCTGCTGGATTTGTTCGAAAAGGCGGCATACTTGAGATAATGCTGCCTTGCTGTCCTGCTGACTAGACTGTCCCTGTGTGAAGTTGTTGCTTGTCTGGGTCCCATAAACTTCTTCCGGTGGATTTGGCATGGAACGAGTCCAGGGACGAGACATTTTCCACTCTGGGGTATTATTTTGCAAAACTCATGAGAAGAACTGTGTGGCACAAGGAATATTTTGCAAAGGCAAAAATTTAAAAGACCTCAAGGTTTTTTTCAAGAAAAACATTTGATTGCGCACGGAGAAGGACTGCTCAGCACATATCTTACACGCGATTCGAAAATATACAATACATCACTCAGGATGTGCGTACACATTCCTGACATGTTATTTAGGCTAGTGCACTTCTCCGAGTTCCTACATGATGCGCACACACACTACTTCTCACCAAACCTATGTACATATAAACATATCATACAAGCGGGTACATCACACGGCTGGTAGGCGCACTCAGTCGGAGATGGTGAAGATTTCCTTCTGCCTGCTGAGGGTAAGACCCAACGGCGCAGGAGACTCAACCTCCACCTCCTCCCTAATAGGCTCCAGGCACGAAGCACTGCGCTGAGGTGCGGGTGCGGTCGGCGGTGCAGCTCTGACTGGAGTAGGAGCAATGACCTGGTCAAACTCCTCAGTGGTAGGCAGACGGCGAGCGGTGGCTAAAATGGCAGGTGAATAGGATGCTGAGCACGAGACGAAAGTCAGTGGCGGAGCCATGTGGAGAAGCTCCCTCCTGTTGGCGGAACAGCCCCGCACTAAGTCCATACGGGTAGCCACAAGGTCGTCCACGAGGTTGTCGAAAGCTGCCTCCAGAGCCTTGAGATACTCAACCAGCATCTCGATAGCTTCATCTCTCTCTCCCCTATGGCAGGCGAATGCATAGTGACAAGTATATGGCACATGGCATGGGAGGTAGCGGTAGCGACGAGTCTTCATCGTAGGAAGAACATCCCGAAGACGAGCTATCGCCTCACGGGCGGCCATCTGCATGGCATGCCTCTCCGTAGGCATGGCTCTCCCCACAAAACGGAAGTGGCTAGACGCAGAACGTCCTCCCTTGAATTGCACCACGGCCTGGTGCATAGACAAGTCGTCGCTGAGCTTGTGCTGGTAAAGCGTGAACTCTGGACGAGTCGCTGGCCCGATCGTGAGCTTGGTGATGGAGACGAGAAGTTTGACAAACCCCTCGGGCACATTGGTGAATACCCGTGTCTCGCAGTCGTTGCCAGCCATCTGCAAAAGTAGGCAAAAATTCTGAGTAGTCAAATCATAAATTTATGATGACCAACAGAAAATAGCTACATTTGCAAAATGCTGAAAAGCACTAAAAACGCTAATAACCGATTAACGACCGCACCTAGTGGCTTCCTATAGTCAGCCTGGCTCTGATACCAAGTTTGTCACGACCGGTTTTCCAATAAAACATTTATTGAGAAACCGATCCCTTTTACGGACCAGTAGAGAAGAATCCTTCTTACTGGTAGACCATTTCTTGATTACAGAAAAATTCCAGGAGTACTAAATATAATACAAGGTTGAGCGGAGACTGCTCAACAATTTATTACAAGCACGCGGATATTAAACATAAAGGCGGATATGGTGGCATAACTACTGACTCGTAATAAAAGTGGTGGTGGATATGTCACAGAGAAGTGGGTGACAGGACTCCTAAATCTAACAGCTCATCGAGCGTCGGAGTGAGGCTCGAGGACTCTTATTGTGGGTGGCGGAAGCGTATATAATACAAGTGACCGAAATCCAGGATCGCACGGGACTGACTGGGACTCCTCTAGGCGTCGGACTCACTATCAAACTCTTCATCCATGAGATCGCCTTCGTCAACATCTGGCCAAATCAACAAGCCAGGTGAGTACTATGAAAGTACTCGCAAGACAGCTTGGACATAAGATATAACAAATGCAAACATGATGCATATGAACAGATTAATAATGCGCACTCAGATAATAAAATAGCTATGCATGGGAAATAAAAAGGAAGTCGGGCGGTAGTCCTCCCGAAATCCCAAAGTAATACTGAATGCCAATCGAGTGTCTGAAATGACCCCTCGAAAGGATACAAATAAATTAACAATGCCGCAGTCGGGCGTCAAGGCGACACCACATAAAGGGCTTATAATGGAATATAAATGACAGTGCGTGCCACAGTCGGACGTCTGAGCGACATCACATAAAAGGCTTATATCAAAAGTAAATGACAAGAGTGCCACAGTCGGACGTGTGAGTGACATCACATAAAGGGCTTATATCAAAAGTAAATAACGAGCGTGCCACAGTCGGACGTCTGAGCGACATCACATAAAGGGCTTATATCAAAAGTAAATGACAAGAGTGCCACAGTCGGACGTCTGAGCGACATCACATAAAGGGCTTATATCAAAGGTAAATGACAAGAGTGCCACAGTCGGACGTCTGAGCGACATCACGTAAAGGGCTTATATCCCATAACTTGAAATTTCAGTAGCTCATGAATTTAAATCATTTCAAGGGAATATTCAGGTACGAAATAATAAAATGGTTAGTCCATCCACAGGGATAACATTCAACCGGGTTTACCACTCAAGCTTGTTTACCGGGGATTTCCACGGAGACTGACACAGGGACTGACACTGAGACTGATATGGATAAGTTGACCAAGGTCCTTGACCATGGACACGATGACTCGGAAGGTTTTGACTCTGCAGAGTTTGTACTCTTAACCACAGCCAACGGATTTCAGTAGTCACAAGGGACTAGTTCCGTTTACGGTATTTTAGGAGAAACACATCTAACCAGTACAGACCCATTCCACATTCCGATCCCAGGAATCACCCCAAGCAACGTTCAAGAAAAACTTTGAGACGAGGAGGCTACAACCTCGCGTAGCATGGGATCAAATTTATATCGCGCGCTCTAAGGGGTGCCCCCCTCTCGGTCCCAACCGGAAACACCCATGCCCCCTGACAGGATGACTGGCTTTAATCTAGGGCCATGGAACCCTCATCCCGGCCCCTCTATTTGGTGTGTACAAGGAAAGAGGTTTGCAACTTACTAAACTGCATTCTTTGCAGAAAACATGTGGCAGCACGGGAGGGGACGAACGGTAACATGTCTTGGTGCACGTTAACGTCGGAGTTTATCGCATGACGTAAGACTGGCATGCTACAACAATACCATCTTACTACCTCTCATGTCACCACATGATAGGTCATCTCTCATCAAAAGATCACAGTAAACTTCGAAGCACACGGTTAGTTGCCTTGCATGCAACGTAACACTCACCGATGCCCATATGCCATGCACAAACTATTCAAGCAAACATGCAAAACACCCATCATATCAAAGGTTCAAACATGCTTGCCTGGTTCGGAGAAGTCGGAGTCTAGCTCGGCGAAGTTCGCGGCTCCGTCACCTCCTCCGGAACCTACGGTATAACGAAACCGTATACTAACGTGAAAACCGTTGCGTGCATAAAAATTGTTCCAAAAATTTTCCAAATAAATACTATAAAAAACTAGACAAAAATACAAGACTGACAGAAAAAGAATCAATCAAAAAGCATCTTTTGTTAAAAAGATATAAAGGTTTTAGTCCAAGGACTAATCTGTGATGAAACAGAAAAGATATAGGGGCTTGTTTGAAAAACCAGAAAACGCTTCGGTATGAAATACGTCAGCCCAGAAGGAAAACACATTCTGCCCGAAGGCGCTTTTAGAAAACGGTTCGAAGGGGAAAAGAAAGAGAGGCTGACGGAGGGGGTCCCACCCGTCAGGTTCAAAATCCAGCCGAGCTCGCCGGCGCCCGAAGGCTGCGGTGGTCGCCGGCGTTGAACCACGGCGAGGCAGAGTGATCGGAGGGTACCTACGGGTTCAGGGTGTTCTTCCGCGTCGGTGGGTGGTGTACTTGACCGTCGGCGAGCACCACGTCGACGGCGACCCTATCTCCGGCGGACGGTGGTTCGGGCGAGGGTGGAGCTCTCCGGTGGATGCTGCAACCTTCAAATTGGCGCGCGGGTCAGAGATGTGGATGCACTAGGAGGCTACTGGCAAGAGTTGAGAGGCAGGGGTGCACGCACGAGAGTGAATCGTGCTGGATCCCGAAGCTGGTCGAGGCGGCCGGAGTTGGGGAAGAAGACTTCCTCGGGGCTCTTCCAGTGGCTTGGCGTGGTACTTGTGGTGTGTAGAGATGGTGCGGGTTCGAGTTCGAGCTCGGGACCTCCTTTTATAGGCGATCCGAGGAGGTGGCCGTGAACGGGATAACGCCGACGAGAAATTACGGCGAGGCAGAGGTTGGGCAGGGGGTTTAGGTGGCTAGGCATCATCGTGGTGGATCACTGGCACCGTTTCTCTGCTCAAACCTCGGTCGGGCTTGCGTAATCCACTCGCCCTCGACAGAACGGCCGTACGGGCACGATGGCGGCAGGGAGCGCGCTCCGCGCCTACCAGTTCACGACGACGGCCCTGCAGTGTGCACGGGTGAGTGGACGGCCACGCGGTGGCCTCTGGTGGCTTGGGCGGTGCGGGACGGCGCCGTCCAACGCCGCGCCACTCTGGCAGCCGCAATGGGCGCTGCTGCTGCCACTCACGGGGAGGCGCACCTCTGCCAGCTCGTCGCTGACGCCTGCAAGCTTCCAGGCGATCGTGCGGCGCAGGGATAAGAAGGAGGCACAGGGCGCAAGGTGCCGCTGCTGCTACTGGCGAGATCGAGGAGAGGTTCTGAAGAAAACGACAGCGGCTTCTGAAACTGTATCTCTGAATTTTCTGAACTTTGACAGTAACAGTGCCCTTCAGGTGTTCGACGATATGATTTGGCATGAGGAAAAAAATTTCTGGAGCTGGGACTTGGTGAGGTGACCTCTCGATGCATCCAGAGGCTGCCTGAATTTTCTTAGATTTTTAGGAGAAGGGAACAAATGAATTTCATCAAATTTGACAAATATGGTCCAAACTTGCAGCAAGCTCATTTTGAAAACTTTGAACTGGAGACCAGTGGATCTTCATGGATCTTGGTTGAGGGCTCTAAGGACTAGCCAGGGAAATTTGTTTGGAGGCAAAACTCAAAGGAGAAATGGTAGTTCCTTTGTAAATCTCCAAGGGTCAAAATAGAGGACAGAAAAAGTTTTTGATAAGAAATAAATGGAAATAAAATCATGGGGGAGTTCAACTTGCTGGACTTGAAGTATATCTTGACACAAAGAGGGGGAATGGATTTTGGGAGGGGATTTCCACTTAGGTCATGGCAAGAGGAGATTTTGAAAGGGGAAAGGATCACTCCATAAGCCATAGGGCTATTTTTAAAAAGAAAAGATTTTCAAAAACTTTCCCAAGGAAAAACACTTGTGTTCAGTAAACATAAGATGAAAACCTCCAAGACCAAAGATCAAGTTTTGGATGGAACCAAATAAAATACTAGTCATAAAAGAAATTTTTTGAGAAGGAGAGTCCCTTTTAAAAAAAAATAACCTCCTTCAATATAAATAAAGATTTTGATAAAACCAAAATAAAAATTTTGGGTGTCACAACACCTACCCCCTTAGGAAAAATCTCGTCCCCGAGATTTCAGCTGATCCTCAAATAGATGTGGGTACTCTGCCTGAAGAAAATCCTCTCTTTCCCATGTTGCTTCATCCTCGGTGTGGTTGCTCCACTGAACCTTGAAAAATTTTAATCGTTTTCTGACGGGTCCTCCTTTCAGACTCTTCCAATATTTTTACTGGCCGCTCTCTGTAGGTGAGGTCTGGTTGCACGTCAATTCTCTCATGAGATAGATGCTTTTCCGGGTTGCTCACACATTTCCTCAACTGTGAGACGTGGAACACGTCGTGGACATCTGACATCTCTTTGGGTAGGTCTAGCTGGTAGGCTACTGTGCCTCTTCGTGCAACTACACAGAAGGTTCCAATAAATCTTGGGGCTAGCTTCCCTTTAATTTTGAACCGTTGCAGGCCCCTCATAGGGGACACTCGTAGGTACACATATTCACCGGGTTCAAATCTGACCTCACGATGTTTTCGATCGTAGTAGCTCTTTTGTCGGCTTTGAGCTGTCTTGAGTCGGTCCCTGATTTGTTTGACTTTCTCCTCGGCTTCCTTGAGCATGTCTAGGCCGAAGATACGACGATCACCTGTTGTGGTATGCGAATTCGGCATATGGCAAACTTTCCTCCCAAATGGTTCCATAGGTGAGAACACAGGCTCTCAGCATGTCTTCTAGGATTTGGTTCACGCGTTCCGTTTGTCCATCAGTCTGGGGGTGGTACGCTGTACTTAATGCTAGTTGAGTGCCCAGAGCTTGTTGTAAGTGATCCCAAAATTTAGAGACAAATTGAGTGCCCCGGTCAGATATGATAGTCTTTGGGACTCCATGCAGACAAACTATGTGGGAGAGATAAAGCTTAGCAAGTCTTTGAGTGGAGTAGGTCGTCTTCACGGGAATGAAATGTGCTACCTTGGTTAGCCTATCTGTGATGACCCATATGGCATCATTTCCGCGTTGTGATCGAGGTAGTCCGACGATAAAATCCATTCCAATTTCGTCCCATTTCCACTCAGGTATCCTGTTTGGCTGTAGCAGCCCTGCTGGTTTTTGGTGTTCGGCTTTGATGCGCTGACACGAATCACAACATGCAATGAATGTGGCTATATCCCTCTTCATGCCGTGCCACCAAAACCTTTCCTGAATGTCTTTGTACATTTTGGTTCCTCTAGGGTGGATTGAATATGGGGCAGTGTGGCTTTCGGTTAGGATTTGCTGTTTAAGGTCCTCAATGTTTGGTACGCAAAGTCTGTCCCCGTACCGTAATACACCCTCATTGTCTATGACGAACTCTGAAGCCTTGCCAAGGCTCATTTTTCTCTTTATCCCTTCGATGCTGGTATGCCCATGCTGAGCCTTCTTGATTTGTTTCATTAAGTTGGGCTGTATCTCCAGATTTGATACGCTGCCCTCCGCGACTATCACCATATTGAGTTTGGCGAACTCCCGCTGAATTACAGGCCTCAAGTTCTGTAGACTGTCGTTGCTCGAGCTGGGGTTCCGACTAAGAGCGTCTGCCACTACATTTGCCTTCCCTGGATGGTAGTGAATGCCGACATCATAGTCCTTGACCAATTCCAACCAGCGTCGTTGTCGTAAATTTAGCTCTGGTTGCGTGAAAATATATTTAAGGCTCTTATGGTCCGTATATATTTCACAATGATTTCCCAACAGAAAGTGCCTCCACTCTTTGAGTGCATGGATGACTGCTGCTAGCTCCAAGTCATGAGTAGGATAATTTTCCTCATGCTTCCGTAGTTGCCTGGAAGCATATGCGACAACTTTGCCGTCCTGCATCAATACGCACCCGAGGCCCTTCCGGGATGCGTCACAATACACTTCAAAACTTTTGTGTATGTCTGGCACAACCCAAACCGGTGCTGTTGTTAAGTTCCTCTTGAGTTCTTGGAAGCTTTTCTCGCACGCTTCAGTCCATACAAATTTCTTATCTTTCTTGAGCAACTGTGTCATTGGTTTTGCCACAGTGGAGAATCCTTCAATAAACCTTCGGTAATATCCAGCCATTCCTAGGAAACTTTGTACGTCTGTTACGTTGGCTGGTGGTTTCCAGTCAAGTATGGCTTTGACTTTTTCTGGGTCTACGGCAATGCCTTCTTGGGTCAATATATGGCCTAGAAAACCAACTTGTCTTAGCCAAAATTCACATTTGCTGAATTTGGCGTACAGTTGATGTTTTCTTAATTCTCCCAATACAATCCTGAGATGTTCAGCATGTTCTTCTGGTGTTTTTGAGTATACCAGAATATCATCAATGAACACCACAACAAATTTGTCCATAAATTTCATAAACACTTTGTTCATGAGGTGGACGAAATATGCGGGGGCGTTCGTCAGCCCAAACAGCATTACTGTGAACTCATATAAACCGTATCTGGAGGTGAATGCCATCTTAGGGATATCTTCTGTCCGTACTTTTAGTTGATGATACCCCGATCTTAAATCAATTTTTTAGAACACCTTGGCTTGTGCAAGCTGGTCAAATAAATCATTTATCCGTGGCATCGGATATTTGTTTTTGATGGTGACCATGTTGAGAGCTCGGTAGTCTATACACAATCTCAGTGTCCCATCCTTTTTCTTGGCAAATAATACTGGTGAACCCCAAGGTGAGGAGCTGGCTCGTATAAATCCTTTGTCCAGTAATTCTTTTATTTGCTTCTTTAATTCTACCAACTCGGAGGGCGCCATTCTATAAGGTTTCTTATAAATGGGGGTGGTGCCAGGTGCTAGTTCAATGCTGAACTCTATCTCTCGGTCTGGTGGCATGCCTGGTAGTTCTTCAGGAAATACGTCAGGAAATTCACACACTACTGGAACTTTTCTCAATTCTGAAATGTCCACCTTGTTTAACTTTGGTTGCTGTGACCGTGGTCTCTCTTGAGCTGCAACTTTTATTGTCTTACCGTGATGATGAGTAAGAATCACAGTCTGATTGAAACAGTCGATAAATCCCTTGTTGGTGGTTAACCAGTCCATTCCTAGGATAACATCCAGTCCTTTATTTTCCAACACGATGAGATTCGCCTGAAACTCTAGTCCTTCAAACTCAACAATCACACCTTGGCAGTAACTCTGAGTGATCTGCTTATTCCCGGGGGACTTGATGATCATGGACTTTTTCAAAGGAGGTATCGGAAAACCATGTTGCAAAACAAAACTCTTCGAAATGAACGAGTGAGAAGCTCCAGAATCAAACAAAACCGTGGCAGGTATTGTGTTGACAGGGAACATACCGAGTACGATGTCTGGGGCATTCTGTGCTTCCTCCTTGGTCACATGGTTCAAGTGACCCTTCTTGTGATTGTTGTTGGGGTTGAAATTGTTACGCTTGGGGGCTGGATTATTTCCACCATTGTTCGGCTTAGGGGCCGAGTTCCTTGGTTTTGGGCATTGTTTGGCGTAGTGCCCTTCCTCTCCACAAGCATAGCAAGTGACCCCTGGGCGCTCGCTTCATTCCTCTGAATATCAGTCTTGCTCCGGTTGCTGCGAGCATGAGCCGTCTTGTCCCTTTTTCGCTTGCGAATATCCTCCAGGCTGCGGCGCTCATTCTCCAATGTAATAGCCTTGTCAACCAGAGTTTTGAAATCGGGAAAAGTGTGTACGACCAGTTGGCATTTTAGAGCTGGCGCCAGGCCGTCCAAAATTTTTTCCATCCTTTTATTCTCAGTCATATGCTCATCGTAGGCGTAACGAGATAGTTGAGTAAACTGATTGTTGTATTCAGTCACTGTCATGCCTCTCTGCTTGAGATCATCAAACTCCCTTTTCTTGATCTTTATAATGCTCCTGGGGATGTGCGCCCCACGAAAACCTTCCTTAAACTCTTCCCAGGTGATGTTATGTTCACTGGGGTGCATGTGTAGGAAATTTTCCCACCATGCGGCAGCTGCTCCAGTGAGGTAGTGAGGTGCATAAAGCAGCTTCTCATGATCTGAACATTGTGCAGTAATCAACTTCCTTTCGATGTCTCGAAGCCAATCATCGGCCTCAAGCGGCCTATCAGTGTGAGCGAACGTTGGAGGACGTGTCTTCTGTAGTTCAGACAACTTGGAATGCGGTTGGTATGGCTCACGGTGATTTCCCATATTGATGACGTGATTCATCATTTCTTGGTGTTGCTGCTGGCTTTGTTCGAAAAGGCGGCATACTTGAGATAATGCTGCCTTGCTGTCCTGCTGACTAGACTGTCCCTGTGTGAAGTTGTTGCTTGTCTGGGTCCCATAAACTTCTTCCGGTGGATTTGGCATGGAACGAGTCCAGGGACGAGACATTTTCCACTCTGGGGTATTATTTTGCAAAACTCATGAGAAGAACTGTGTGGCACAAGGAAAATTTTGCAAAGGCAAAAATTTAAAAGACCTCAAGGTTTTTTTTCAAGAAAAACATTTGATTGCGCACGGAGAAGGACTGCTCAGCACATATCTTACACGCGATTCGAAAATATACAATACATCACTCAGGATGTGCGTACACATTCCTGACATGTTATTTAGGCTAGTGCACTTCTCCGAGTTCCTACATGATGCGCACACACACTACTTCTCACCAAACCTATGTACATATAAACATATCATACAAGCGGGTACATCACACGGCTGGTAGGCGCACTCAGTCGGAGATGGTGGAGATTTCCTTCTGCCTGCCGAGGGTAAGACCCAACGGTGCAGGAGACTCAACCTCCACCTCCTCCCTTATAGGCTCTAGGCGCGAAGCACTGCGCTGAGGTGCGGGTGCGGTCGGCGGTGCACCTCTGACTGGAGTAGGAGCAATGACCTGGTCAAACTCCTCAGTGGTAGGCAGACAACGAGCGGTGGCTAAAATGGCAGGTGAATAGGATGCTGAGCACGAGACGAAAGTCAGTGGCGGAGCCATGTGGAGAAGCTCCCTCCTGTTGGCGGAACAGCCCCGCACTAAGTCCATACGGGCAGCCACAAGGTCGTCCACGAGGTTGTCGAAAGCTGCCTCCAGAGCCTTGAGATACTCAACCAGCATCTCGATAGCTTCATCTCTCTCTCTCCCCTATGGCAGGCGAATGCATAGTGACAAGTATATGGCACATGGCATGGGAGGTAGCGGTAGCGACGAGTCTTCATCGTAGGAAGAACATCCCGAAGACGAGCTATCGCCTCACGGGCGACCATCTGCATGGCATGCCTCTCCGTAGGCATGGCTCTCCCCACAAAACGGAAGTGGCTAGACGCAGAACGTCCTCCCTTGAATTGCAGCACGGCCTGGTGCATAGACAAGTCGTCGCTGAGCTTGTGCTGGTAAAGCGTGAACTCTGGACGAGTCGCTGGCCCGATCGTGAGCTTGGTGATGGAGACGAGAAGTTTGACAAACCCCTCGGGCACATTGGTGAATACCCGTGTCTCGTAGTCGTTGCCAGCCATCTGCAAAAGTAGGCAAAAATTCTGAGTAGTCAAATCATAAATTTATGATGACCAACAGAAAATAGCTACATTTGCAAAATGCTGAAAAGCACTAAAAACGCTAATAACCGATTAACGATCGCACCTAGTGGCTTCCTACAGTCATCCTGGCTCTGATACCAAGTTTGTCACGACCGGTTTTCCAATAAAACATTTATTGAGAAACCGATCCCTTTTACGGACCAGTAGAGAAGAATCCTTCTTAATGGTAGACCATTTCTTGATTACAGAAAAATTCCAGGAGTACTAAATATAATACAAGGTTGAGCGGAGACTGCTCAACAATTTATTACAAGCACGCGGATATTAAACATAAAGGCGGATATGGTGGCATAACAACTGACTCGTAATAAAAGTGGTGGTGGATATGTCACAGAGAAGTGGGTGACAGGACTCCTAAATCTAACAGCTCATCGAGCGTTGGAGTGAGGCTCGAGGACTCTTATTGTGGGTGGCGGAAGCGTATATAATACAAGTGACCGAAATCCAGGATCGCACGGGACTGACTGGGACTCCTCTAGGCGTCGGACTCACTATCAAACTCTTCATCCATGAGATCGCCTTTGTCAACATCTGGCCAAATCAACAAGCCAGGTGAGTACTATGAAAGTACTCGCAAGACAGCTTGGACATAAGATATAACAAATGCAAACATGATGCATATGAACAGATTAATAATGCGCACTCAGATAATAAAATAGCTATGCATGGGAAATAAAAAGGAAGTCGGGCGGTAGTCCTCCCGAAATCCCAAAGTAATACTAAATGCCAATCGAGTGTCTGAAATGACCCCTCGAAAGGATACAAATAAATTAACAATGCCGCAGTCGGGCGTCAAGGCGACACCACATAAAGTGCTTATAATGGAATATAAATGACAGTGCGTGCCACAGTCGGACGTCTGAGCGACATCACATAAAGGGCTTATATCAAAAGTAAATGACAAGAGTGCCACAGTCGGACGTCTCAGCGACATCACATAAAGGGCTTATATCAAAATTAAATAACGAGCGTGCCACGGTCGGACGTCTGAGCGACATCACATAAAGGGCTTATATCAAAAGTAAATGACAAGAGTGCCACAGTCGGACGACTGAGCGACATCACATAAAGGGCTTATATCAAAGGTAAATGACAAGAGTGCCACAGTCGGACGTCTGGCGACATCACGTAAAGGGCTTATATCCCTTAACTTGAAATTTCAGTAGCTCATGAATTTAAATCATTTCAAGGGAATATTCAGGTACGGAATAATAAAATGGTTAGTCCATCCACAGGGATAACATTCAACCGGGTTTACCACTCAAGCTTGTTTACCGGGGATTTCCACGGAGACTGACACAGGGACTGACACTGAGACTGATATGGATAAGTTGACCAAGGTCCTTGACCATGGACACGATGACTCAGAAGGTTTTGACTATGCAGAGTTTGTACTCTTAACCACAGCCAACGGATTTCAGTAGTCACAAGGGACTAGTTCCGTTTACGGTATTTTAGGAGAAACACATCTAACCAGTACACACCCACTCCACATTCCGATGCCAGGAATCACCCCAAGCAACGTTCAAGAAAAACTTTGAGACGGGGAGGCTACAACCTCGCGTAGCATGGGATCAAATTTATATCGCGCGCTCTAAGGGGTGCCCCCCTCTCGGTCCCAACCGGAAACACCCATGCCCCTGACCGGATGACTGGCTTTAATCCAGGGCCATGGAACCCTCATCCCGGCCCCTCTATTTGGTGTGTACAAGGAAAGAGGTTTGCAACTTACTAAACTGTATTCTTTGCAGAAAACATGTGGCAGCACGGGAGGGGACGAACGGTAACATGTCTTGGTCCACTTTAACGTCGGAGTTTATCGGATGACGTAAGACTGGCATGCTACAACAATACCATCTTACTACCTCTCATGTCACCACATGATAGGTCATCTCTCATCAAAAGATCACAGCAAACTTCGAAGCACACGGTTAGTTGCCTTGCATGCAACGTAACACTCACCGATGCCCATATGCCATGCACAAACTATTCAAGCAAACATGCAAAACACCCATCATATCAAAGGTTCAAAAATGCTTGCCTGGTTCGGAGAAGTCGGAGTCTAGCTCGGCGAAGTTCGCGGCTCCGTCACCTCCTCCGGAACCTACGGTATAACGAAACCGTATACTAACGTGAAAACCGTTGCGTGCATAAAAATTGTTCCAAAATTTTTCCAAATAAATACTATAAAAAACTAGACAAAAATACAAGACTGACAGAAAAAGAATCAATCAAAAAGCATCTTTTGTTAAAAAGATATAAAGGTTTTAGTCCAAGGACTAATCTGTGATGAAACAGAAGAGATCCAGGGGCTTGTTTGAAAAACCAGAAAACGTTTCGGTATGAAATACGTCAGCCCAGAAGGAAAACACATTCTGCCCGAAGGCGCTTTCAGAAAACGGTTCGAAGGGGAAAAGAAAGAGAGGCTGACGGGGGGGGGTCCCACCCGTCAGGTTCAAAATCCAGCCGAGCTCGCCGACGCCCGAAGGCTGCGGTGGTCGCCGGCGTTGAATCACGGCGAGGCAGAGTGATCGGAGGGTACCTACGGGTTCAGGGTGTTCTTCCGCGTCGGTGGGTGGTGGACTTGACCGTCGGCGAGCACCACGTCGACGGTGACGCTATCTCCGGCGGACGGTGGTTCGGGCGAGGGTGGAGCTCTCCGGTGGATGCTGCAAACTTCAAATTGGCGCGCGGGTCAGAGATGTGGATGCACTAGGAGGCTACTGGCAAGAGTTGAGAGGCAGGGGTGCACGCACGGGAGTGAATCGTGCTGGATCCCGAAGCGGGTCGAGGCGGCCGGAGTTGGGGAAGAAGACTTCCTCGGGGCTCTTCCAGTGGCTTGGCGTGGTACTTGTGGTGTGTAGAGATGGTGCGGGTTCGAGTTCGAGCTCGGGACCTCCTTTTATAGGCGATCCGAGGAGGTGGCCGTGAACGGGATAACGCCGGCGAGAAATTACGGCGAGGCAGAGGTTGGGCAGGGGGTTTAGGTGGCTAGGCATCATCGTGGTGGATCACTGGCACCGTTTCTCTGCTCAAACCTCGGTCGGGCTTGCGTAATCCACTGGCCCTCGACGTAATGGCCGTACGGGCACGACGGCGGCAGGGAGCGTGCTCTGCGCCTACCAGTTCACGACGACGGCCCTGCAGCATGCACGGGTGAGTGGACGGCCACGCGGTGGCCTCTGGTGGCTTGGGCGGTGCTGGACGGCGCCGTCCAACGCCGCGCCACTCTGGCAGCCGCAATGGGCGCTGCTGCTGCCACTCACGGGGAGGCGCACCTCTGCTAGCTCGTCGCCGACGCCCGCAAGCTTCTAGGCGATCGTGCGGCGCAGGGATAAGAAGGAGTCATAGGGCGCAAGGTGCCACTTCTGCTACTGGCGAGATCGAGGAGAGGTTCTGAAGAAAACGACAGCGGCTTCTGAAACTGTATCTCTGAATTTTCTGAACTTCGACAGTAACAGTGCCCTTCAGGTGTTCGACGATATGATTTGGCATGAGGAAAAAAATTTCTGGAGCTGGGACTTGGTGAGGTGACCTCTCGATGCATCCAGAGGCTGCCTGAATTTTCTCAGATTTTTAGGAGAAGGGAACAAATGAATTTCATCAAATTTGACAAATATGATCCAAACTTGCAGCAAGCTCATTTTGAAAACTTTGAACTGGAGACCAGTGGATCTTCATGGATCTTGGTTGAGGGCTCTAAGGACTAGCCAGGGAAATTTGTTTGGAGGCAAAACTCAAAGGAGAAATGGTAGTTCCTTTGTAAATCTCCAAGGGTCAAAATAGAGGACAGAAAAAGTTTTTGATAAGAAATAAATGGAAATAAAATCATGGGGGAGTTCAACTTGCTGGACTTGAAGTATATCTTGACACAAAGAGGGGGAATGGCTTTTGGGAGGGGATTTCCACTTAGGTCATGGCAAGAGGAGATTTTGAAAGGGGAAAGGATCACTCCATAAGCCATAGGGCTATTTTAAAAAGAAAAGATTTTCAAAAACTTTCCCAAGGAAAAACACTTGTGTTCAGTAAACATAAGATGAAAACCTCCAAGACCAAAGACCAAGTTTTGGATGGAACCAAATAAAATACTAGTCATAAAAGAAATTTTTTGAGAAGGAGAGTCCCTTTAAAAAAAATAACCTCCTTCAATATAAATAAAGATTTTGATAAAACCAAAATAAAAATTTTGGGTGTCACAACACCTACCCCCTTAGGAAAAATCTCCCCGAGATTTCAGCTGATCCTCAAATAGATGTGGGCACTCTGCCTGAAGAAAATCCTCTCTTTCCCATGTTGCTTCATCCTCGGTGTGGTTGCTCCACTGAACCTTGAAAAATTTAATCGTTTTCTGACGGGTCCTCCTTTCAGACTCTTCCAATATTTTTACTGGCCGCTCTCTGTAGGTGAGGTCTGGTTGCACGTCAATGCTCTCATGAGATACATGCTTTTCCGGGTTGCTCACACATTTCCTCAACTGTGAGACGTGGAACACGTCGTGGACATCTGACATCTCTTTGGGTAGGTCTAGCTGGTAGGCTACTGTGCCTCTTCGTGCAACTACACAGAAGGGTCCAGTAAATCTTGGGGCTAGCTTCCCTTTAAATTTGAACCGTTGCAGGCCCCTCATAGGGGACACTCGTAGGTACACATATTCACCGGGTTCAAAGCTGACCTCACGATGTTTTCGATCGTAGTAGCTCTTTTGTCGGCTTTGAGCTGTCTTGAGTCGGTCCCTGATTTGTTTGACTTTCTCCTCGGCTTCCTTGAGCATGTCTAGGCCGAAGATACGACGATCACCTGTTGTGGTATGCGAATTCGGCATATGGCAAACTTTCCTCCCAACTGGTTCCATAGGTGAGAACACAGGCTCTCAGCATGTCTTCTAGGATTTGGTTCACGCGTTCCGTTTGTCCATCAGTCTGGGGGTGGTATGCTGTACTTAATGCTAGTTGAGTGCCCAGAGCTTGTTGTAAGTGATCCCAAAATTTAGAGACAAATTGAGTGCCCCGGTCAGATATTATAGTCTTTGGGACTCCATGCAGACAAACTATGTGGGAGAGATAAAGCTTAGCAAGTCTTTGAGTGGAGTAGGTCGTCTTCACGGGAATGAAATGTGCTACCTTGGTTAGCCTATCTGTGATGACCCATATAGCATCATTTCCGCGTTGTGATTGAGGTAGTCCGACGATAAAATCCATTCCAATTTCGTCCCATTTCCACTCAGGTATCCTGTTTGGCTGTAGCAGCCTTGCTGGTTTTTGGTGTTCGGCTTTGATGCGCTGACACGAATCACAACATGCAATGAATGTGGCTATATCCCTCTTCATGCCGTGCCACCAAAACCTTTCCTGAATGTCTTTGTACATTTTGGTTCCTCTAGGGTGGATTGAATATGGGGCAGTGTGGCTTTCGGTTAGGATTTGCTGTTTAAGGTCCTCAATGTTTGGTACGCAAAGTCTGTCCCCGTACCGTAATACACCCTCAGTGTCTATGACGAACTCTGAAGCCTTGCCAAGGCTCATTTTTCTCTTATTCCCTTTGATGCTGGGATGCCCATGCTGAGCCTTCTTGATTTGTTTCATTAAGTTGGGTTGTATCTCTAGATTTGATACGCTGCCCTCCGCGACTATCACCATATTGAGTTTGGCGAACTCCCGCTGAATTTCAGGCCTCAAGTTCTGTAGACTGTCGTTGCTCGAGCTGGGGTTCCGACTAAGAGCGTCTGCCACTACATTTGCCTTCCCTGGATGGTAGTGAATGCCGACATCATAGTCCTTGACCAATTCCAACCAGCGTCGTTGTCGTAAATTTAGCTCTGGTTGCGTGAAAATATATTTAAGGCTCTTATGGTCCGTATATATTTCACAACGATTTCCCAACAGAAAGTGCCTCCACTCTTTGAGTGCATGGATGACTGCTGCTAGCTCCAAGTCATGAGTAGGATAATTTTCCTCATGCTTCCATAGTTGCCTGGAAGCATATGCGACAACTTTGCCGTCCTGCATCAATACGCACCCGAGGCCCTTCCGGGATGCGTCACAATACACTTCAAAACTTTTGTGTATGTCTGGCACAACCCAAACCGGTGCTGTTGTTAAGTTCCTCTTGAGTTCTTGGAAGCTTTTCTCGCACGCTTCAGTCCATACAAATTTCTTATCTTTCTTGAGCAACTGTGTCATTGGTTTTGCCACAGTGGAGAATCCTTCAATAAACCTTCGGTAATATCCAGCCATTCCTAGGAAACTTTGCACGTCTGTTACGTTGGCTGGTGGTTTCCAGTCAAGTATGGCTTTGACTTTTTCTGGGTCAACGGCAATGCCTTCTTGGGTCAATGTATGGTCTAGAAAACCAACTTGTCATAGCCAAAATTCACATTTGCTGAATTTGGCGTACAGTTGATGTTTTCTTAATTCTCCCAATACAATCCTGAGATGTTCAGCATGTTCTTCTGGTGTTTTTGAGTATACCAGAATATCATCAATGAACACCACAACAAATTTGTCCATAAATTTCATAAACACTTTGTTCATGAGGTGGACGAAATATGCGGGGGCGTTCGTCAGCCCAAACGGCATTACTGTGAACTCATATAAACCGTATCTGGAGGTGAATGCCATCTTAGGGATATCTTCTGTCCGTACTTTTAGTTGATGATACCCCGATCTTAAATCAATTTTTGAGAACACCTTGGCTTGTGCAAGCTGGTCAAATAAATCATTTATCCATGGCATCGGATGTTTGTTTTTGATGGTGACCATGTTGAGAGCTCGGTAGTCTATACACAATCTCAGTGTCCCATCCTTTTTCTTGGCAAATAATACTGGTGAACCCCAAGGTGAGGAGCTGGCTCGTATAAATCCTTTGTCCAGTAATTCTTTTATTTGCTTCTTTAATTCTACCAACTCGGAGGGCGCCATTCTATAAGGTTTCTTATAAATGGGGGTGGTGCCAGGTGCTAGTTCAATGCTGAACTCTATCTCTCGGTCTGGTGGCATGCCTGGTAGTTCTTCAGGAAATACGTCAGGAAATTCACACACTACTGGAACTTTTCTCAATTCTGAAATGTCCACCTTGTTTAACTTTGGTTGCTGTGACTGTGGTCTCTCTTGAGCTGCAACTTTTATTGTCTTACCGTGATGATGAGTAAGAATCACAGTCTGATTGAAACAGTCGATAAATCCCTTGTTGGTGGTTAACCAGTCCATTCCTAGGATAACATCCAGTCCTTTATTTTCCAACACGATGAGATTCACCTGAAACTGTAGTCCTTCAAACTCAGCAATCACACCTTGGCAGTAACTCTGAGTGATCTTCTTATTCCCGGGGGACTTGATGATCATGGACTTTTTCAAAGGAGGTATCGGAAAACCATGTTGCAAAACAAAACTCTTCGAAATGAACGAGTGAGAAGCTCCAGAATCAAACAAAACCGTGGCAGGTATTGTGTTGACAGGGAATGTACCGAGTACGATGTCTGGGGCATTCTGTGCTTCCTCCTTGGTCACATGGTTCAAGTGACCCTTCTTGTGATTGTTGTTGGGGTTGAAATTGTTACGCTTGGGGGCTGGATTATTTCCACCATTGTTCGGCTTAGGGGCCGAGTTCCTTGGTTTTGGGCATTGTTTGGCGTAGTGCCCTTCCTCTCCACAAGCATAGCAAGTGACCCCTGGGCGGTACGTAAAGTCCTTGTCCCTTGAATGGAAATGTTTGGTTGGCCTTAGAGCAGTGGTCGTGGAATTTCTCGCTTCATTCCTCTGAATATCAGTCTTGCTCCGGTTGCTGCGAGCATGAGCCGTCTTGTCCCTTTTTCGCTTGCGAATATCCTCCAGGCTGCGGCGCTCATTCTCCAATGTAATAGCCTTGTCAACCAGAGTTTTGAAATCGGGAAAAGTGTGTACGACCAGTTGGCATTTTAGAGCTGGCGCCAGGCCGTCCAAAATTTTTTCCATCCTTTTATTCTCAGTCATATGCTCATCGTAGGCGTAACGAGATAGTTGAGTAAACTGATTGTTGTATTCAGTCACTGTCATGCCTCTCTGCTTGAGATCATCAAACTCCCTTTTCTTGATCTTTATAATGCTCCTGGGGATGTGCGCCCCACGAAAACCTTCCTTAAACTCTTCCCAGGTGATGTTATGTTCACTGGGCTGCATGTGTAGGAAATTTTCCCACCATGCGGCAGCTGCTCCAGTGAGGTAGTGAGGTGCATAAAGCAGCTTCTCATGATCTGAACATTGTGCAGTAATCAACTTCCTTTCGATGTCTCGAAGCCAATCATCGGCCTCAAGCGGCCTATCAGTGTGAGCGAACGTTGGAGGACGTGTCTTCTGTAGTTCAGACAACTTGGAATGCGGTTGGTATGGCTCACGGTGATTTCCCATATTGATGACGTGATTCATCATTTCTTGGTGCTGCTGCTGGCTTTGTTCGAAAAGGCGGCATACTTGAGATAATGCTGCCTTGTTGTCCTGCTGACTAGACTGTCCCTGTGTGAAGTTGTTGCTTGTCTGGGTCCCATAAACTTCTTCCGGTGGATTTGGCATGGAACGAGTCCAGGGACGAGACATTTTCCACTCTGGGGTATTATTTTGCAAAACTCATGAGAAGAACTGTGTGGCACAAGGAAAATTTTGCAAAGGCAAAAATTTAAAAGACCTCAAGGTTTTTTTTCAAGAAAAACATTTGATTGCGCACGGAGAAGGACTGCTCGGCACATATCTTACACGCGATTCGAAAATATACAATACATCACTCAGGATGTGCGTACACATTCCTGACATGTTATTTAGGCTAGTGCACTTCTCCGAGTTCCTACATGATGCGCACACACACTACTTCTCACCAAACCTATGTACATATAAACATATCATACAAGCGGGTACATCACACGGCTGGTAGGCGCACTCAGTCGGAGATGGTGGAGATTTCCTTCTGCCTGCCGAGGGTAAGACCCAACGGCGCAGGAGACTCAACCTCCACCTCCTCCCTAATAGGCTCCAGGCGCGAAGCACTGCGCTGAGGTGCGGGTGCGGTCGGCGGTGCAGCTCTGACTGGAGTAGGAGCAATGACCTAGTCAAACTCCTCAGTGGTAGGCAGACGGCGAGCGGTGGCTAAAATGGCAGGTGAATAGGATGCTGAGGACGAGACGAAAGTCAGTGGCGGAGCCATGTGGAGAAGCTCCCTCCTGTTGGCGGAACAACCCCGCACTAAGTCCATACGGGCAGCCACAAGGTCGTCCACGAGGTTGTCGAAAGCTGCCTCCAGAGCCTTGAGATACTCAACCAGCATCTCGATAGCTTCATCTCTCTCTCCCCTATGGCAGGCGAATGCATAGTGACAAGTATATGGCACATGGCATGGGAGGTAGCGGTAGCGACGAGTCTTCATCGTAGGAAGAACATCCCGAAGATGAGCTATCGCCTCACGGGCGGCCATCTGCATGGCATGCCTCTCCGCAGGCATGGCTCTCCCCACAAAACGGAAGTGGCGAGACGCAGAACGTCCTCCCTTGAATTGCACCACGGCCTGGTGCAATGACAAGTCGTCGCTGAGCTTGTGCTGGTAAAGCGTGAACTCTGGACGAGTCGCTGGCCCGATCGTGAGCTTGGTGATGGAAACGAGAAGTTTGACAAACCCCTCGGGCGTATTTCGAGATTAGGATTTGTCACTCCGATTATCGGAGAGGTATCTCTGGGCCCACTCGGTAGTACACACCACTATAAGCCTTGCAAGCATTGTAACTAATGAGTTAGTTGCGGGATGATGTATTACGGAACAGTAAAGAGACTTGCCGGTAACGAGATTGAACTAGGTATTGAGATACCGGCGATCGAATCTCGGGCAAGTAACATACCGATGACAAAGGGAACAACGTATGTTGTTATGCGGTTTGACCGATAAATATCTTCGTAGAATATGTGGGAGCCAATATGAGCATCCAGGTTCCGCTATTGGTTATTGACCGGAGACGTGTCTCGGTCATGTCTACATAGTTCTCGAACCCGTAGGGTCCACACGCTTAACGTTCGGTGACGATTTGTATTATGAGTTTATGTGATTTTATGCACCGAAGGTAGTTCGGAGTCCCGGATGAGATCGGGGACATGACAAGGAGTCTCGAAATGGCCGAGACGTAAAGATCGATATATTGGATGACTATATTCGGACATCGGAAAGGTTCCGAGTGGTTCGGGTATTTTTCAGAGTACCGGAGAGTTACGGGAATACAGGGGAAGAAGTATATGGGCCTTATTGGGCTTTAGGGGAGAGAGAGAGAGAGGCAGGCCGCGCCCCCCCCCCCCCAATGACTAGTCCGAATTGGACTAGGGGGAGGGGTGGCGCCCCCTCCTTCCTTCTCTTCCCTCTTCCCCTTCCTTGTCTCCTACTCCTACTACTTGCAAGGGGAGGAATCCTACTCCCGTCTCCAGGGCGCGTGATGACCCACAATTATAGGGGATCTATCATAGTCCTTTCGATAAGTAAGAGTGTGGAACCCAACGAGGAGTAGAAGGAAATGATAAGCGGTTTTCAGCAAGGTATTCTCTGCAAGTACTGAAATAATAGGTAACAGATAGTTTTGTGGTAGGATAATTGGTAACGAGCAACAAGTAACAAAAGTAAATAAAGTGCAGCAAGGTGGCCCAATCCTTTTTGTAGCAAAGGACAAGCCTGGACAAACTCTTATATAGAGAAAAGCGCTCCCAAGGACACATGGGAATTATCGTCAAGCTAGTTTTCATCACGTTCATATGATT
The DNA here is from genome assembly GCF_002575655.3 of Aegilops tauschii subsp. strangulata. Classification (NCBI taxonomy): domain Eukaryota; kingdom Viridiplantae; phylum Streptophyta; class Magnoliopsida; order Poales; family Poaceae; genus Aegilops; species Aegilops tauschii. Next base: position 567,758,781 of record NC_053037.3, on the reverse strand, counting down.
CGCGTTCGGTACTTTGATAATTTGATATGTGGGTGGACCGGTGCTTGGGTGTAGTTCTTCCTTGAACAAGCATCCCACTTATGATTAATATCTATTGCAAGCGTCCGCAACTACAACAAAAGTATTAAGGTAAACCTAACCATAGCATGAAACATATGGATCCAAATCAGCCCCTTACGAAGCAACGCATAAACTAGGGTTTAAGCTTCTGTCACTCTAGCAACCCATCATCTACTTATTACTTCCCAATGCCTTCCTCTAGGCCCAAATAATGGTGAAGTGTCATGTAGTCGACGTTCACATAACACCACTAGAGGATAGACAACATACATCTCATCAAAATATCGAACGAATACCAAATTCACATGACTACTAATAGCAACACTTCTCCCATGTCCTCAGGAACAAACGTAACTACTCACAAAGCATATTCATGTTCATAATCAGAGGAGTATTAATATGCATAAAGGATCTGAACATATGATCTTCCACCAAATAAACCAACTAGCATCAACTACAAGGAGTAATCAACACTACTAGCAACCTACAGGTACCAATCCCAGACTTGGAGAAAAGAATTGGATACAAGAGATGAACTAGGGTTTGAGATGAGATGGTGCTAGTGAAGATGTTGATGGAGATGGCCCTCTCCCGATGAGAGGAGCGTTGGTGATGACGATGGCGATGATTTCCCCCTCCCGGAGGGAAGTGTCCCCGGCAGAACAGCTCTGCCGGAGCCCTAGATTGGTTCCGCCAAGGTTCCGCCTCGTGGCGGCGGAGTCTCATCCCGAAAGGTTGCTTCTAATTTTTCTTCGGACAAAAGACTTCATATAGCAGAAGATGGCCACCGGAGAGCCAACAGGGGGCCCACGAGGCAGGGGGCGTGCCAAGGGGGGTAGGGCGCGCCCCCCACCCTCGTGGACAGGTGGAGGCCCCCCTGATGTATTTCTTCCGCTTAATATTCTTTATTATTTCCAAAAATAACTTTCGTGGAGTTTCAGGACTTTTGGAGTTGTGCAGAATAGGTCTCTAATATTTGCTCCTTTTCCAGCCCAGAATTCCAGCTGCCGGCATTCTCCCTCCTTATGTAAACCTTGTAAAATAAGAGAGAATAGGCATAAGTATTGTGACATAATGTGTAATAATAGCCCATAATGCAATAAATATCGATATAAAAGCATGATGCAAAATGGACGTATCAATTCCCCCAAGCTTAGACCTCGCTTGTCCTCAAGCGGAAGCCGATAACGATAAATATGTCCACATGTTTAGAGGTAGAGGTGTCGATAAAATAAGATACGGACATGAGGGCATCATGATTATTCTCATAACAGCAACATATATGGATATTGTCATATGATTTCTTTTGCTCAAGTAATAATCTATCACAATGCAAAGTATGAATCAGAAACTTTATTGAGAACTAACAAACTATAATCTCAGTCATTGAAGCAATTGCAATTTATCATAACATCGGAAAGAGTCTATGTCAGAGCTTTCTAGCAAGTCCACATACTCAACTATCATTTAGTCTTTCATCATTGCTAACACTCACGCAATACTTGTGGTTACGGAGTTTTAACCGGACACAGAGAAAGATAGGGGCTTATAGTTTCGCCTCCCAACCTTTTACCTCAAGGGTAATGTCAACAATAATAGCTCATGCTACCCTATATCCAATTAGATATATATATCAGGATCTTTCCAACATCCTGTGCTTGCCAAAGGATAAAATGTAAAAAGGAAAGGTGAAGACCACCATGACTCTTGCATAAGGTAGAAGATAATAATAAAAGATAGGCCCTTCGCAGAGGGAAGCAGAGGTTGCCATGCGCTTTCGGGGTTGGATGCACAAAATATTAATGCGAAAGAACGTCACTTTATATTGCCACTTGTGATATGAACCTTTATTATGCAGTCTGTCGCTTTTATTTCTTCCACATCACAAGATCGTATAAAGCTTATTTTGTCCACACCAATCAATCATACATATTTAGAAAGCAATTTTTATTGCTTGGACCAATGACAACTTACTTGAAGGATCTTACTCAATCCATAGGTACATATGGTGGACTCTCATGGAAAAACTGGTTTAAGGGTATTTGGAAGCACAAGTAGTATCTCTACTTAGTGCAAAGAATTTGGCTAGCATGAGGGGGAAAGGCAAGCTCAACATGTTGGATGATCCATGACAATATACTTTATCTCAGTTATAAGAAAACATAACCCATTACGTTGTCTTCCTTGTCCAACATCAACTCTTTAGCATGTCATATTTTAATGAGTGCTCCCAATCATAAAAGATGTCCAAGATAGTGTGTTTATATGCGAGACCTCTCTTTCTTTATTACTTCATATTAATTGCAACGATGACCAAAGCTATGTTTGTCAACTCCCAACAATTTTTAATCATCATACTCTTTCTATGTGAAGTCATTAATCTCCATAAGATCAATATGATCTCTTTGTTTCTTTTTATTCCTTTCTCTTTTCTTTTATTCACTCAAGATCATGGAAAAATAATCAAGCCCTTGACTCAACACTAATCTTTATTATATAGCTCACGGACTCGATTACATAGAGGGATCATAAAGCAAAACTCAAAACTAGATCATGCCATAAACTTTATTCTACTAGATCAAGATACTACTAAAAGGATCGAACTAAGAAAAACTGTAAAGATAGAGATGTGATGGTGATACGATACGATACCGGGGCACCTCCCCCAAGCTTGGCAGTTGCCAAGGGGAGTGCCCATACCCATGTGATTATATCTCCTTTGTTGGTGAGGAAGGTGGCGGAGTTGTTGATGATGCGGGCTTGTCGTCCATCTTCCAAGGCATAGGCTCACCATCATAGAAGGATGATCGAGTCTCCGGGATCTTTAAATCTGCAGCCAAACTCATCCTTTTGAATCTATATTCATACTCACAGTTTTGGTTTTGCAGGTCATAGATTTGGGCTTGAAGGTGCTCGATCTTCTCGTGAAGCTTGAAGATGGTCTCCCCAATGTTCTTGGCATCCAGCTTGTGGTTGTTAGTGAACTCCGCGATCATCATGTGGTTGGAGTTGAGTCCACGTTCCACCATCCCCTGGAACTTGAAAACTTGTTGCTCCATTGCTTCGAGCCTCGTCTCCACGCTTCCGGTCCCCTTCGGTCCCTCAACATCGCGGATGTGCAGCAACCCATCACGCATCTCAATGGTTTGAGGGTGTCGCAGCACCTCCGCGAGGTAAGGGTTGATGACCTTCTCGAAGAACTTGTCCTTGGGGGCACTTGGAGACCTCATGATAATCTAGATCTGTCAGAAAAATAACTCGAAACAAGAACAGATGATAATTGCGTGATACAGGGGTCAAAACCTTCGGGAGATTATATAATGAATTTTTACCGACCAAAATTAAGCATGGCAATTTTACCCATGGGTACGGGTACCCGCGGATACGGTACCCGCATGGGCAGGGTATGGGCACAATTTTATACCCATGGGTAGTACCCATACCCTACCCATTAAGTCATGGGTAGGGCAAGGGTATAGCCTTTTACCCATGGATATACCCATACCTTACCCGTTTATATTGACATGTGGACCTTACCCATGATTCACAAATGTACCTATGTTAAAGTTGTGTCGTGAGCCTGTGAACCTATGTTAAAGTTGTCACCAATTGTTAATTTGAATTGAGATAATTGGCATGTACTCATCTATTTGTTATTGAGTTGAGATCAATGCTTTTTTCAAATGTGCTATATGAATGTAAAATTATGAATAACGTGTGTACTGTTTGATCTACCCGTTGGGTACCCAATGGGTATGGATACCCATCGGGTATGGATACGGGTAAAGTTTCATACCCATGGGTACGGGTATGGATAGAATTGTGTACCCATTGACGACATGGGTATGGGTATGGTATTGCTCTACCCACCCCATACCCTACCCATTGCCATCCTTAACCAAAATACGTATCGTGCAAGAAAACGGAGTCCGGAGAACACACGAGGTGCCCACGAGGTAGGGGGCGCGCCCAGGGGGTAGGGCGCGCCCTCCACCCTCGTGGAGACCTCGTGTCCTTCCCGGACTGCTTCTTATTTTTCTATTTTTCTAAATATTCCAAAACGGAGAAAAATTGCCTTTAGAACTGTTTTGGAGTCGGTTTACTTACCGTACCACATACCTATTCCTTTTCGGAGTCTGAGACGTTCCGGAAAGTGTCCCTTATGTATTCCTCCGGGGTTACGGTTTCAATAACATTGGTTTCAACATTTATGGGATTACCTGAGATATAATGTTTAATTCTTTGACCGTTCACCACCTTTGGATTTGTGCCTTCGAAGTTGTTGATTTTTATGGCACCGGAACGATAGACCTCCTCGATAACGTATGGGCCTTCCCATTTGGAGAGAAGTTTTCCTGCAAAAAATCTTAAACGAGAGTTGTATAATAATACATAATCACCTACATTAAACTCACGCTTTTGTATCCTTTTGTCATGCATCTTTTAACTTTTTCTTTAAACAACTTGGCATTTTCGTAGGCTTGGGTTCTCCATTCATCAAGTGAGCTAAAGTCAAATAACCTCTTCTCACCGGCAAGTTTGAAATCATAATTGAGTTCTTTAATAGCCCAATAAGCCTCATGTTCTAGTTCGAGAGGTAAGTGACATGCTTTTCCATAAACCATTTTATACGGAGACATACCCATAGGATTTTTATATGCAGTTCTATAGGCCCATAATGCATCATCAAGTTTCTTGGACCAATTCTTTCTAGATCTATTGACAGTCTTTTGCAAAATTAATTTGAGCTCTCTATTACTCAATTCTACTTGACCACTAGACTGAGGGTGATAAGCAGATACAATTTTATGATTAACATCATACTTAGCAAGCATTTTACGGAAAGCACCATGAATAAAATGTGAACCACCATCAGTCATTAAATATCTAGGGACTCCAAACCTCGGAAAAATAACTTCTTTAAGCATTTTAATAGAAGTGTTATGATCAGCACTACTAGTTGGGATAGCTTCTACCCACTTAGTAACGTAATCAACGGCAACTAGAATATGTGTGTAACCATTAGAGGCAGGAAAAGGTCCCATATAATCAAAGCCCCAAACATCAAATGATTCAATAACAAGTGAATAATTCATAGGCATTTCTTGACGTCTACTAATATTACCAATTCTTTGACATTCATCACAAGATAAGACAAACTTACGGGCATCCTTGAAGAGAGTAGGCCAATAAAAACCGGATTGCAATACCTTATGTGCAGTTCTATCTCCAGCGTGGTGTCCTCCATAAGCCTCGGAGTGACACTTGCATAGGATCTGTTCATGTTCATGCTCAGGTACACAACGTCTAATAACACCATCTACTCCTTCTTTATAAAGATGTGGGTCATCCCAAAAGTAATGCCTCAAATCATAGAAAAACCTTTTCTTTTGTTGGTATGTGAAACTAGGTGGTATAAATTTAGCACCAATATAATTAGCATAATCAGCATACCATGGAGCAGTACAAGAAGTATTTATGACATTAATTGTTCATCAGGAAAGCTATCATCAATAGGTAGTGGGTCATCAAGCACATTCTCTAACCTAGACAAGTTGTCTGCAACGGGGTTCTCAGCTCCCTTTCTATCAACAATATGCAAATCAAATTCTTGTAGCAGGAGAACCCATCTAATAAGTCTAGGTTTAGCATCTTTCTTTTCCATAAGATATTTAATAGCAGCATGGTCCGTGTGAATAGTTACTTTAGAATCAACAATATAAGGTCTGAACTTATCACAAGCAAATACAACTGCTAAGAATTCTTTTTAAGTAGTAGCATAATTTCTCTGAGCATTGTCTAGAGTTTTACTAGCATATTGAATAACATTTAATTTCTTATCAACTCTTTGCCCTAGAACAGCACCTACAGCATAATCACTAGCATCACACATAATTTCAAAAGGTAAATTCCAATCAGGTGGCTGAACAATAGGTGCAGAGATCAATGCTTTCTTAAGTATTTCAAATGCTTCTACACAATCATCATCAAAGACAAATGGTATATCTTTTTGTAATAAATTAGTCAGAGGCCGAGAGATTTTTGAGAAGTCCTTAATGAACCTCCTATAAAAACCGGCGTGACCAAGGAAACTTCTTATACCTTTGATGTCCTTGGGACATGGCGTCTTTTCAATAGCATCAACCTTGGCTTTATCAACCTCAATACCTCTTTCAGAAACTTTATGCCCCAAGACAATACCTTCATTAACCATAAAGTGGCACTTTTCCCAATTCAAGACAAGATTAGTTTCTTCACATCTCTGCAAAACTTGATCAAGGTTGCTCAAGCAATCATCAAAAGAGGATCCATAGACGGAAAAATCGTCCATGAAAACCTCACAAATCCTTTCACAAAAGTCAGAGAATATAGCCATCATGCATCTTTGAAAGGTAGCAGGTGCATTACATAAGCCGAAAGGCATACGTCTATAAGCAGAAGTACCAAAAGGGCAAGTAAAAGTGGTCTTTGATTGATCATCAGCTGACACAGGTATTTGAGAGAAACCAGAATAACCATCTAGAAAGCAAAAATGTGTATGTTTGGATAATCTTTCTAGCATTTGATCAATAAAAGGTAAGGGGTAATGATCCTTTTTAGTAGCCTTATTTAATTTGCGGAAATCAATTACCATCCTATAACCTGTAATAATTCTTTGCGGAATCAATTCATCTTTATCATTAGGAACGACAGTAATACCTCCCTTCTTAGGGACACAATGGACAGGACTTACCCACTGACTATCAGCAACGGGATAAATTATACCTGCCTCAAGAAGCTTTAGTATTTCCTTTCTTACCACTTCTTTCATCTTAGGATTCAGTCGTCGTTGGTGATCACGAACTGGTTTAGCATCTTTCTCCAAATTTATTTTATGTTGACATAGAGTGGGACTAATGCCCGTAAGATCATCCAGAGTATATCCAATAGCAGCATGGTGCTTCTTCAGAGTTTTCAATAATCTCTCTTCTTCATGCTCTGAAAGGTTAGCACTAATAATAACAGGATATATCTTCTTTTCATCAAGATAAGCATATTTATGAGTATCAGGCAATGGTTTAAGCTGAAACACAGGATCACCCTTGGGTGGAGGAGGATCCCCTAGGATTTCACCAGGCAAATTGGGTTTCAGGATGGGTTCCTGTTTAAAGAATACTTCATCTATTTCCTTTCTTTCATTCATAAACATATCATTTTCATGGTCTAGCAAATATTGTTCTAAAGGATCACTAGGAGTTACGGCAATAGAAGTGAGACCAATAATTAGCAATTCCTCTTCACGATGTTGTCTACGAAATTTACAGAAATTAAACTCATGAGACATATCACCTAGACCAATAGTAACAACATCCTTTTCGCAGTCTATCCTAGCATTAACGGTGTTCAAGAAGGGTCTACCAAATATAATGGGACAAAAGCTATCTTGTGGGGAACCAAGAACAAGAAAATCAGCAGGATATTTAGTTTTCCCACACAAGAATTCAACATCTCTAACAATTCCCATTGGTGAAATAGTATCTCTATTGGCAAGTTTAATTGTGACATCAATGTCTTCTATCTCAGCAGGTGCAATATCATGCATAATTTCTTTGTATCAGTCAAAAGGTATTGCACTAGCACTAGCACCCATATCACATAAGCCATGATAACAATGATCTCCTATTTTAACAGAAATAACAGGCATGCCTACCACAGGTCTATGTTTATCTTTAGCACAAGGTTTGGTAATTCTAGCAGTTTCATCACAGAAATAAATAACATGCCCATCAATATTATCAGACAAGAGATCTTTAACAATAGCAATATTAGGTTCAACTTTAATTTTCTCAGGAGGTGTATAAGTTCTAATATTGCTTTTACGGACCACAGTTGAAGCTTTAGCATGATCCTTTATCCTAACAGGGAAAGGTGGTTTCTCAACATAAGAAGTAGGAACAATAGGATCATTATAAGTGATAGTCTTTTCTTCAACTTTAATAGGTGCAACTACTTTTACTTCTATGGGAGGACGATATTTAAACCACTTCTCCTCAGGGAGATCAATATAAGTAGCAAAAGATTCAAAGAAAGAGGCTACTATCTCAGAGTCAAGTCCATATTTAGTGCTAAACTTACGAAAAACATCGGTATCCATAAAAGATTTAACACAATCAAACTTAGGTGTCATACTTGACTCCTTACCTTCGCCGAGATCCCAATCTTCAAAGTTGCATTTAATTCTTTCCAATAAATCCCATTTGAATTCAATAGTCTTCGTCATAAAAGAGCCAGCACAAGAAGTATCGAGCATGGTGCGGTTGATATCAGAAAGCCGAGCATAAAAATTCTGAATAATTATTTCTCTTGAGAGCTCATGATTGGGGCATGAATATAACATTGATTTAAGCCTCCCCCAAGCTTGAGCGATGCTTTCTCCTTCGTGAGGCCAAAAATTATATATATAATTGCAATCACGATGAACAAGATGCATAGGATAAAACTTCTGATGAAATTCCAATTTCAATCGTTTGTAGTTCCATGACCCCGTATCATCACATAGCATATACCATGTCGATGCATCTCCCTTCAAAGATAAAGGGAAGACCTTCTTCTTAATAACATCTCCAGGCACACCTGCAAGCTTAAATAATCCACAAACTTCATCCACATATATTAGGTGCTCATCAGGATGCTTTGTTCCATCTCCTGCAAAAGGATTAGCTAGCAGTTTTTCTAACATACACGAAGCAATTTCAAAGTAAACATTTTCATCTTCAGTAGGTTCAGTAGGTTGAGGAGCAACTCTTTGCTCTACTGGTTGGGGTGAAGATACCCCGAACAAGCCCCTCACAGGATTACTTTCCATAGTAACAAGAGACAGTAAATTTCAGCACACTATATAAATTTTTCCTTACCAAATTCCAGCTACCAAAGGCGCGGCACTCCCCGGCAACGGCGCCAGAAAGGAATCTTGATGACCCACAAGTATAGGGGATCTATTGTAGTCCTTTCGATAAGTAAGAGTGTCGAACCCAACGAGGAGCAGAAGGAAATGATAAGCGGTTTTCAGCAAGGTATTCTCTGCAAGTACTGAAATAATAGGTAACAGATAGTTTTGTGGTAGGATAATTGGTAACGAGCAACAAGTAACAAAAGTAAATAAAGTGCAGCAAGGTGGCCCAATCCTTTTTGTAGCAAAGGACAAGCCTGGACAAACTCTTATATAGAGAAAAGCGCTTCCGAGGACACATGGGAATTATCGTCAAGCTAGTTTTCATCACGTTCATATGATTCGCGTTCGGTACTTTGATAATTAGATATGTGGGTGGACCGGTGCTTGGGTGCTGTTCTTACTTGAACAAGCATCCCACTTATGATTAACCTCTATTGCAAGCATCCGCAACTACAACAAAAGTATTAAGGTAAACCTAACCATAGCATGAAACATATGGATCCAAATCAGCCCCTTACGAAGCAACGCATAAACTAGGGTTTAAGCTTCTGTCACTCTAGCAACCCATCATCTACTTATTACTTCCCAATGCCTTCCTATAGGCCCAAATAATGGTGAAGTGTCATGTAGTCGATGTTCACATAACACCACTAGAGGATAGACAACATACATCTCATCAAAATATCGAACGAATACCAGATTCACATGACTACTAATAGCAAGACTTCTCTCATGTCCTCAGGAACAAACATAACTACTCAAAAAGCATATTCATGTTCATAAGCAGAGGAGTATTAATATGCATAAAGGATCTGAACATATGATCTTCCACCAAATAAACCAACTAGCATCAACTACAAGGAGTAATCAACACTACTAGCAACCTACAGGTACCAATCCCAGACTTGGAGAAAAGAATTGGATACAAGAGATGAACTAGGGTTTGAGATGAGATGGTGCTGGTGAAGATGTTGATGGAGATTGCCCTCTCCCGATGAGAGGAGCGTTGGTGATGACGATGGCGATGATTTCCCCCTCCCGGAGGGAAGTGTCCCCGGCAGATCAGCTTTGCCAGAGCCCTAGATTGGTTCCGCCAAGGTTCCGCCTCGTGGCGGCGGAGTCTTGTCCCGAAAGGTTGCTTCTGATTTTTCTTCGGACGAAAGACTTCATATAGCAGAAGATGGCCACCGGAGAGCCAACAGGGGGCCCACAAGGCAGGGGGCGCGCCCAGGGGGGTAGGGCGCGCCCCCCACCCTCGTGCACAGGTGGAGGCCCCCCTGATGTATTTCTTCCGCTCAGTATTTTTATTATTTCCAAAAATAACTTTCGTGGAGTTTCAGGACTTTTGGAGTTGTGTAGAATAGGTCTCTAATCTGTGCTCCTTTTCCAGCCCAGAATTCTAGCTGCCGGCATTCTCCCTCCTTATGTAAACCTTGTAAAATAAGAGAGAATAGGCATAAGTATTGTGACATAATGTGTAATAATAGCCCATTATGCAATAAATATCGATATAAAAGCATGATGCAAAATGGACGTATCAGCGCGCCATAGGGGCCGGCCCTCCTCCACTCCTTTATATACGTGGCCAGGGGGCACCCCATAGAGACAACAATTGATCATTGATCTCTTAGCCATGTGCGGTGCCCCCCTCCACCATATTCCACCTCGGTAATATCGTAGCGGTGCTTAGGCGAAGCCCTGCGTCGGTAGCATCATCAACACCGTCATCACGCCGTCGTGCTAACGGAACTCTCTTACAAAGCTCTGCTGGATCGGAGTTCGTGGGACGTCATCTAGCTGAACGTGTGCAGAACTCGGAGGTGCCGTGCGTTCGGTACTTGGATCGGTCGGATTGTGAAGACGTACGACTACATCAACCGTGTTGTCATAACGCTTCCGCTTACGGTCTACGAGGGTACGTGGACAACACTCTCCCCTCTCGTTGCTATGCATCACAATGATCCTACGTGTGCGTAGGAAATTTTTGAAATTACTACGTTCCCCAACAGTGGCATCCGAGCCTGGTTTTATGCGTAGATGTTATATGCATGAGTAGAACACAAGTGAGTTGTGGGCGATACAAGTCATACTTCTTACCAGCATGTCACACTTTGGTTCGATGGTATTGTTGGATGAAGTGGCCCGGACCTACATTACGCGTACGCTTACGCGAGACTGGTTCTACCGACATGCTTTGCACACAGGTGGCTGGCGGGTGTGAGTTTCTCCAACTTTAGTTGAATCGAGTGTGGCTATGCCCGGTCCTTGAGAAGGTTAAAACAACACTAACTTGAAGAACTATCATTGTTGTTTTGATGCGTAGGTAAGAACGGTTCTTGCTCAGCCCATAGCAGCCACGTAAAACTTGCAACAACAAAGTAGATGACGTCTAACTTGTTTTTGCGGGGCATGTTGTGATGTGATATGGTCAAGACATGATGCGATATTTTATTGTATGAGATGATCATATTTTGTAACCGAGTTATCGGCAACTGGCAGGAGCCATATGGTTGTCGCTTTATTGTATGCAATGCAATCGCCCTGTAATGCTTTACTTTATCATGAAGCGGTAGCGATAGTCGTAGAAGCATAAGTTGGCGAGACGACAACGATGCTACGATGGAGATCAAGGTGTCTTGCCGGTGACGATGGTGATCATGACGGTGCTTCGGAGATGGAGATCACAAGCACAAGATGATGATGGCCATATCATATCACTTATATTGATTGCATGTGATGTTTATCTTTTATGCATCTTATTTTGCTTAGATCGATGGTAGCATTATAAGATGATCTCTCACTAAATTTCAAGGTATAAGTGTTCTCCCTGGGTATGCACCGTTGCGAAAGTTCTTCGTGCTGAGACACCACGTGATGATTGGGTGTGATATGCTCTACGTTCAAATACAACGGGTGCAAAACAGTTGCACACGCGGAATACTCAGGTTAAACTTCACGAGCCTAGCATATGCAGATATGGCCTGGGAACACTGAGACCGAAAGGTCGAGCGTGAAACATATAGTAGATATGATCAACATACTGATGTTCACCATTGAAAGCTACTCCATCTCACGTGATGATCGGACATGGTTTAGTTGATATGGATCACGTGATCACTTAGATGATTAGAGGGATGTCTATCTAAGTGGGAGTTCTTAAGTAATATGATTAATTGAACTTTAATTTATCATGAACTTAGTCCTGATAGTATTTTGCATATTACGTTGTAGATCAATAGCTCGCGTTGTTGCTTCCCCATGTTTATTTTGATATGTTCCTAGAGAAAAACTATGTTGAAAGATGTTAGTAGCAATGATGCGGATTGGATCCGTGATCTGAGGATTATCCTCATTGCTGCACAGAGGAATTATGTCCTTGACGCACCGCTAGGTGACAGACCTGTTGCAGGAGCAGATGTAGACGTTATGAACGTTTGACAAAGCTCGGTATGATGACTACTTGATAGTTTAGTGCACCATGCTTTACGGCTTAGAACCGGGACTTCAAAAATGTTTTGAACGCCACGGAGCATATAAGATGTTCCAAGAGTTGAAACTGGTATTTCATACTCATTCCCATGTCGAAAGGTATGAGACATTTGACAAGTACTTTGCCTACAAGATGGAGGAGAATAGCTCAGCTAGTGAGCATGTGCTCAGATTGTCTGAGTACTACAATTTCTTGAATCAAGTGGGAGTTAATCTTCCAGATAAGATAGTAATTGACAAAGTTCTCTAGTCACTACCACCTAGTTACTAGAACTTAGTGATAAACTATAATATGCAAGGGATGATGAAAGTAATTCCCAAACTCTTCGTGATGCTGAAATCGACGAAGGTAGAAATCAAGAAAAGCATCAAGTGTTCATGGTTAACAAGACCACTAGTTTCAAGTAAAGGGTCAAAGGGAAGAAGGGGAACTTCAAGAAGAACGAAAAGCAAGTTGCTGCTCAAGTGAAGAAGCCCAAGTCTGGACCTCAGCCTGAGACTGAGTACTTCTACTGCAAAGGGACTGGTCACTAGAAGAAGAACTGCCCCAAGTTTTTGGCGGATAAGAAGGATGGCAAGGTGAACAAATGTATATTGGATATACATGTTATTGATGTGTACTTTACTAGTGTTTATAGCAACCCCTCGGTATTTGTTACTAGTGCAGTTGCTAAGAGTAGTAACTTGAAACGGGAGTTGTAGAATGAACAGAGACTAGTTAAGGGTGAAGTGACGATGTGTGTTGGAAGTGGTTCCAAGATTGATATGATCATCATCGCACACTCCCTATACTTCCGGGATTAGTGTTGAACCTAAATAAGTGTTATTTGGTGTTTTGCATTGAGCATGAATATAATTTGATCATGTTTATTGCAATACAGTTATTCATTTAAGTTAGAGAATAATTGTTGTTCTGTTTACATGAATAAAACCTTCTATGGTCATACACCCAATGAAAATGGTTTGTTGGATCTCGATCGTAGTGATACACATATTCATAATATTGAAGCCAAAAGATGCAAAGTTAATAATGATAGTGCAACTTATTTGTGGCACTGCCGTTTAGGTCATATTGGTGTAAAGCGCATGAAGAAACTCCATGCTGATGGGATTTTGGAATCACTTGATTATGAATCACTTGATGCTTGCGAACCATGACTTATGGGCAAGATGACTAAGACTCCATTCTCCGGAACGATGGAGCGAGCAACAGACTTGTTGGAAATAATACATATTGATGTATGCAGTCCGATGAGTGTTGAGGCTCGCGGCGGGTATCGTTATTTTCTGACCTTCACAGATGTTTTGAGCAGATATGGGTATATCTACTTGATGAAACATAAATCTGAAACATTTGAAAAGTTCAAAGAATTTCAGAGTGAAGTGGAAAATCATCGTAACAAGAAAATAAAGTTTCTACGATCTGATCGCAGAGGCGAATATTTGAGTTACGAGTTTGGTCTTCAATTAAAACAATGTGGAATAGTTTCACAAACTCATGCCACCTGGAACACCACAGCGTAATGGTGTGTTCGAACGTCATAACCGTACTTTATTGGATATAGTGCAATCTATGATGTCTTTTACCGATTTACCACTATCGTTTTGGGGTTATGCATTAGAGATAGGTGCATTCACGTTAATAAAAGGGCACCATCTAAATCCGTTCAGACGACACCGTAAGAACTGTGGTTTAGCAAGAAACCTAAGCTGTCGCTTCTTAAAGTTTGGGGTTGCGATGCTTATGTGAAAAAGTTTCATCCTGATAAGCTCAAACCCAAATCAAAGAAATGTGTCTTCATAGGATACCCAAAGGACACAGTTGGGTACACCTTCTATCACAGATCCGAAGGCAAGACATTCGTTGCGAAGAATGGATCCTTTCCAGAGAAAGAGTTTTTCTCGAAAGAAGTGAGTGGGAGGAAAGTAGAACTTGATAAGGTAATTGTACCTTCTCCCGAATTGGAAAGTAGTTCATCACTGAAATCAGTTCCAATGATGATTACACCAATTATTGAGGAAGTTAATGATGATGATCATGAAGCTTCGGATCAAGTTACTACCGAACCTCGTAGGTCAACCCGAGTACGTTCCGCACCAGAGTGGTACGGTAATCCTATTCTGGAGTTCATGTTACTTGACCATGACAAACCTATGAACTATGAGGAAGCGATGATGAGCCCAGATTCCGCGAAATGGCTTGAGGACATGAAATCAGACATGGGATCCATGTATGAGAACAAAGTATGGACTTTGGTTGACTTTCCCAATGATCGTCAAGCCATAGAAAATAAATGGATTTTCAAGAGGAAGACGGACGCTGATAGTAGTGCTACTATCTACAAAGCTAGACTTGTCAAAAAAAGTTTTTGACAAAGTTCAAGGTGTTGACTACGATGAGATTTTCTCACTCGTAGCGATGCTTAAGTCTGTCCGAATCATGTTAGCAAATTGCCACATTTTATGAAATCTGGCAGATGGATGTCAAAACTACATTCATTAATGGATTTCTTAAAGAAGAGTTGTATATGATGCAACCAGAAGTTTTTTGTCGATCCTAAAGATGCTAACAAAATGTGCAAGCTCCAGTGATCCATCTATGGACTGGTGCAAACATCTCAGAGTTGGAATATACGCTTTGATGAGTTGATCAAAGCATATAGTTTTATACAGACTTGCGGTGAAGCCTGTATTTACAAGAAAGTGAGTGGGACCACTACAGCATTTCTGATAAGTATATATATGTGAATGACATATTGTTGATCGGAAATAATGTAGAATTTTCTGGAAAGCATGAAGGAGTATTTGAAAGGAGTTTTTTCAAAGAAAGACCTCGGTGAAGCCGCTTACATATTGAGCATCAAGATCTATAGAGACAGATCAAGACGCTTGATAAGTTTTTTCAATGAGTACATACCTTGACAAGATTTTGAAGTAGTTCAAAATGGAACAATCAAAGAAAGAGTTTTTCGCCTGTGTTACAAGGTGTGAAGTTGAGTAAGACTCAAAGCCCGACCACGGCAGAAAATACAAAGAGAATGGAAGTCATTCCCTATGCCTCAGCCATAGGTTTTATAAAGTATGCCATGCTGTGTAGAAGATCTATTGTATACCCTACACTGAGTTTAGCAAGGGAGTACAATAGTGATCTAGGAGTAGATCACTGGACAGCGGTCAAAATTATCCTTAGTGGAATAAGGATATGTTTCTCGATTATGGAGGTGACAAAAGGTTCGTCATAAAGGATTACGTCGATGCAAGTTTTGACACTGATCCAGATGACTCAAAGTCTCAATCTGCATACATATTGAAAGTGGGAGCAATTATCTAGATTAGCTCCATGCAGAGCATTGTTGACACAGAAATTTGCAAAATACATACGGATCTGAATATGGCAGACCCGTTGACTAAACTTCTCTCACAAGCAAAACATGATCACACCTTAGTACTCTTTGGGTGTTAATCACATAGCGATGTGAACTAGATTATTGACTCTAGTAAACCCTTTGGGCGTTGGTCACATGACGATGTGAACTATGGGTGTTAATTACATGGTGATGTGAACTATTGGTGTTAAATCACATGGCGATGTGAACTAGATTATTGACTCTAGTGCAAGTGGGAGATTGAAGGAAATATGCCCTAGAGGCAATTATAAAGTTATTATTTATTTCCTTATTTCATGATAAATGTTTATTATTATTGCTAGAATTGTATTAACCGGAAACTTAATACATGTGTGAATACATAGACAAACAGAGTGTCACTAGTATGCCTCTACTTGACTAGCTCGTTGAATCAAAGATGGTTAAGTTTCCTAGCCATGGACATGAGTTGTCATTTGATTAACGGGATCACATCATTAGGAGAATGATGTGATTGACTTGACCCATTCTGTTAGCTTAGCACTTGATCGTTTAGTTTGTTGTTATCGCTTTCTTCATGACTTATACATGTTCCTATGACTATGAGATTATGCAACTCCCGTTTACCGGAGGAACACTTTGTGTGCTACCAAACGTCACAACGTAACTGGATGATTATAAAGGTGCTCTACAGGTGTCTCCGAAGGTACTTGTTGAGTTGGCGTATTTCGAGATTAGGATTTGTCACTCCGATTGTCGGAGAGGTATCTCTGGGCCCACTCGGTAATGCACATCACTATAAGCCTTGCAAGCATTAACTAATGAGCTAGTTGCGGGATGATGTATTACGGAACAGTAAAGAGACTTGCCGATAACGAGATTGAACTAGGTATTGAGATACCGACGATCGAATCTCGGTCAAGTAACATACCGATGACAAAGGGAACAACATATGTTGTTATGCGGTTTGACCGATAATGATCTTCGTAGAATATGTGGGAGCCAATATGAGCATCCAGGTTCCGCTATTGGTTATTGACCGGAGACGTGTCTCGGTCTTGTCTACATAGTTCTCGAACCCGTAGAGTCCGCACGCTTAACGTTCGGTGACGATTTGTATTATGAGTTTATGTGATTTGATGCACCGAAGGTAATTCAGAGTGCCGGATGAGATCGGGGACATGACGAGGAGTCTCGAAATGGTCGAGACGTAAAGATCGATATATTGGACGACTATATTCGGACATCGGAAAGGTTCCGAGTGGTTCGGGTATTTTTCGGAGTACCGGGGAGTTACGGGAATACGGGGGAAGAAGTATATGGGCCTTATTGGGCTTTAGGGGAGAGAGAGAGAGGCAGGCCGCGCGCCCCCCCAATGACTAGTCCGAATTGGACTAGGGGGAGGGGCGGTGCCCCCTCCTTCCTTCTCTTCCCTCTTCCCCTTCCTTGTCTCCTACTCCTACTACATGGAAGGGGAGGAATCCTACTCCCGGTGGGAGTAGGACTCCTCCAGGGCACGCCATAGGGGCCGGCCCTCTCCCCCTCCTCGACAACTTTATATACGTGGCCAGGGGCACCCCATAGAGACAAAAATTGATCATTGATCTCTTAGCCGTGTGCGGTGCCCCCCTCCACCATATTCCACCTCGGTAATATCGTAGCGGTGCTTAGGCGAAGCCCTGCGTCGGTAGCACCATCAACACCGTCATCACGCCGTCGTACTGACGGAACTCTCCTGCAAAGCTCTGCTGGATCGGAGTTCGTGGGACGTCATCGAGCTGAACGTGTGCAGAACTCGGAGGTGCCGTGCGTTCGGTACTTGGATCGGTCGGATCAGGAAGACGTTCGACTACATCAACCGCGTTATCATAACGCTTCCGCTTACGGTCTACGAGGGTACGTGGACAACACTCTCCCCTCTCGTTGCTATGCATCACAATGATCCTGCGTGTGCGTAGAAATTTTTGAAATTACTACGTTCCCCAACAGATCTAGCCCCCTGCAAGAGGGAGCTGACAAAGTAAACTGGGTGCTGCATCATCTTCTTCTTCTGCACCACTCCATTAGGTTGCACGGGCCCTGTCCTGCCGACGTCAGATTCTGCCGGGGGCCTCACCTCGCCGGTACTAGGCCCTGCCGGGGGAAGCCCTGGCTCGTCATCCGCTCGTCCTGCCATTGCCGCTGTCTCTTTGTCGGCCTCCCTCTGTGCCACTAGCGCGGCGCTAACCACTTGGTTCGTTGCCGCAAGATACAGCAGCAACGGCTCTTGTGGTTTAGGCGCAACCAGTATCGGCGTAGAGGAGAGGTATTTCTTCAAATCCTGCAGCGCTGCTTCGGCCTTTGGGGTCCACTCCATTGGGCCCGCCTTCTTCAAGATTTTGAAAAAGGGGAGGGCACGCTCGGCAGACTTGGAAATGAACCTGCTCATGGCGGCAACGCAGCCAGTGAGCCGGTGCACATCCTTCATCCGTTTAGGTGCCTCAATTTGCTCAATAGCCTTGATCTTGTCTGGGTTCGCCTCGATCCCACGCTGAGACACAAAGAACCTGAGAAGTTTGCCGGACGGAACGCCGAAGACACACTTCTCAGGGTTCAACTTGAGGTTGATCTTGTGCAGATTTGCAAACGTCTCTTCTAAATCTTGTACCAGTGTTGCCTTGTCCTTGGTTTTGACCACTATGTCATCCATATATGCTTCCATATTTCTATGTAGCTAGGGCTCAAAACCGATTTGGACTGCTCTTGCAAACGTTGAGCCAGCACTCTTCAACCCGAAAGGCATTCGCAAAAAGCAATATGTACCACACGGGGTGATGAATGCTGTCTTTTCCTCATCTTCTCTTGTCATGGAGATCTAGTGGTATCCTGAGTAGGCGTCGAGGAATGATAACAAGTCGCACCCGGCCGTGGAGTCGACAATCTGGTCAATGCGCGGCAACGGGAAAGGGTCCTTTGGACAAGCCTTATTGATATCCGTGTAATCAATACACAGCCTCCACTTCCCATTCACCTTGTGCACCACCACTGGATTGGCCAACCACGTTGGATGGAGTACTCCCCTCACCAAACCTGCTGCTTCTAACTTCCTGACCTCCTCCGTGATGAATTCCTACCGCTCCAAAGCTTGCTTCCTGACCTTCTGCTTGATGGGTCGCGCATGAGGACAGACAGCAAGATGGTGCTCAATCACCTCCCTGGGAACGCCGGGGATGTAGGATGCTTGCCACACAAACACATCGACATTCGCCCGCAGGAAGGTGACAAGCGCGCTTTCCTATTTTCTGTCAAGGGAGGAGCTTATGGTGAAAGCCCCTCCCATGCCATCCTCCTTGATGGACACCTTCTTGGTCTCTGGTGGTGCAGCTCTGGATTTCTTGCTCTTGGCGGTGGAGCTCTCTGGCACGTCCTCGACGGGAGCACAACACTCCGAAGAGGTCGCTTGCCGGAGCGGGTGCGAGAGGTCTTGCCGGTCTTCTTCCCTTCCGGAGCTTCAGCGGCAGGAGCAAGTGCCTCGGTGGCAGTCGCTGCAACTGCTTCCCAGTAGAGTTGGTCGGCGCAGATCAGCGCGTCCTTCTTGTCGCAGGGGACGGTGATGATGGTCATCGGCCCAGGCATCTTCAGCGTGTTGTAGGCATAGTGTGACGCCGCTATGAACTTAGCTAGTGCCGGGCGGCCAAGGATCCCGTTGTAGGGCAAGGGGATCTTGGCTACATCGAAAACAATCCTCTCCGTCCTGTAGTTCAACTCGCCTCCAAACGTCACGGGCAGCGTGACCTTACCCTTCGGCTGGCTCCTTCCCGGGTTGACCCCTTGAAACGTGCCCATCTCCTCGAGGTCTCCATCAGGATTCTGCAGCCTTTTGATCACAACAGGCAAGATCAAGTTCAGACCAGCCCCGCCGTCAACTAGCATTTTTGTCACTTTGAGGTTGCGTATCGTTGGCGAAACCAACAACGGCAAGCACCCGACCGCAGTTGTGCGATCAGGGTAGTCCTCGGCGTCAAAAATGATATGCGCGCTGGACCACTTTAGTGCCTTTTGAGCATCGAATGATGGCTCCGCTGCTGTGATCTCACGCGCCCACTGCTTGAGCTCACTACAAGAAATATGTCAACTAGTGACCTTCTGTCAGTGACCCTGGAAGAATTGGTCATAGATCTATGACCATTTCAGACCAATTGGTCAAAAGCTGTTCGGGGGGCTCCAAACCCTAAACTATAACGACCATTTTGGTCAGAAAGGTCATAATTTCCTTACACGAAATGGTCATAAAGCAGATAGCACTGGTCCGCTACCTTATTCCTAGCTGATCACGACCAATATAGATGTTCATAACCTTGTAAATTGTGGTGGGTTGCTACGACTGGGCGCCACCTCATCAGTGTTGCCTATGTGTCATGTCCATGTGGCAATTTTTGCCCCAGGTTGTGAAGCAACCTATATTTCTGTCATTCCCAAAATTCCCAAAAAAATCTCATAAATTCTTTGGATCATATCTTCATCAAATATTTAAAAAACCTTCCTTTCCTAGTTCAAAAATAATTCAACAATATTCATTTTCCTATTTTGTTCAGAACAACACTTTGTGAAGGAAGTACCACTTTGGCATGTCCAAATAGTATCCATTTTCTACGGTGCTTTCCTATGCTCAAATAACCATCCTCCACCAAATGCCAGCTCAATCCATTCATTAGTTTGAGCCCAGCTTCAACATTCGTATTTATGTCCAGTGTGGTACTTTGCAAAGCAAGTACCACCTAGGCTCCTCCTTTTGAGCTGAAAATTTGTGAAGACGGTCTTCTTAGTAGCTGATCATCCTCAGCCAAAACTCACGCCCATTAGCCATGTACATTTCCCGTACCGCTAATCAAACACTTGGCTGCTAATTCATGTTTCAGCATCGATCGGTCTCCTCGTGAGAATCTTATGTTGTAATTTTCTTCCTAGCACCTACCTGGGGAGTGCCCAACCCACTAGACATGCCTAGGCCTCCCAGAACACATGGCAGTGCCACGGTCACACGGTGACAACGCGGCGGGCATGCGAGTTTACGCGCTCTAGAGTTGGGGCCCTCGGCCACCGCCCAAACCTCGACGTATCGCCACCAAACCATGTATTTAAGATTAAATAGGTACTTATGTAACTAGAAATGATTTTTGGAAAAAATAAATTGCAAACTATGAGGCAGCTGCAGTTCAAATTTGACCCGCTTCCAACTGAATCGGCGGAAATTTGTCTTTTTCACAAGAGGTGGATCAAAACTTTTTACATCCAACCATTTTATCAATTGTGCATTAAATATGTCCTAGTATTTTAGAAAATTGATTTGGTCCAATTTTGCAACAATTATTTGGGAGGTCCTTCACAAAAAAACCTCCTTTTGGGCACTCGCAAAATGGAAAATGGTTTTTTCGTCCAAAGAAAATGAAAACTTCCTTAGGCAATATTGTTTGCCATTCCAATATGCACCCTTGTGGACAATATGAGATCATTTGAAAAAACTATGCCATGAATGTGACCATAAGATTGATCATTTGGCTTGAAAGCCATTGATCTCCACACGTGATAGCTCGTTTCTGAGAACACTTTTTAAAAATAATTGTTGTATTACAAGTTTGTTATTCTTCCTGGGAACTTGGCCACTATAATGACACAATGCAAAGGTTTCCCAATTTTTTTATTTTTTTTTATTTTTTATGCCCGTTTCAAAATGCGGCCAAGACGGCGGGAATGACCGTTCCTAGCTAGTGGTTGAATCTTGGAATTTTTTTGGTGTTTCTCTGATTAAATAGATACTTTTGTACCTAGAAATGATTTTTGGAAAAATAAATAGCAAACTATGAGGCAGCCACAATTCAAATTTGACCCGCTTCCAACTGAATCGGCGGAAATTTGTCTTTTTCACCACAGGTGGATCAAAACTTTTTACACCCAAGAATTTGGTCAATTGTGCATTAAATATGGCCTAGTATTTTAGAAAAATGATTAGGTCCAATTTTGCATCAATTATTTGGTAGGTTCTTCACAAAAAAACCTCATTTGGGGCACTCGAAAAATGGAAAATGACTTTTTCTTCCAAAGAAAATGAAAATTTCCTGAGGCAACATTGTTTGCCATTCCAATATGCACCCTTGTGCACAATTTGAGATCATTTGAACAAACTAGGCAATGAATGTGGCCATAAGATTGATCATTTGACTTGAAAGCCATTGATCTCCACACATGATAGCTCGTTTCTGAGAACACTTTTTTAAAAGAATAGCCGTATTACAATTTTATTATTTTTCCTGCTAACTTGGTCACATATGATGACACAATGCGAAGGTTTTCCAATTTTTTTATTTTTTTTGAATTTTTTATGCCCGTTTCAAAATGCGGTCAAAACGGCGGGAATGACCGTTCCTAGCTAGTGGTTGAATCTTGGAATTTTTTTGGTGTTTCTCTGAATAAATAGATACTTTTGTACCTAGAAATGATTTTTGTAAAAAATAAATAGCAAACTATGAGGCAGCCGCAGTTCAAATTTGACCCGTTTCCAACTAAATCGGCGAAAATTTGTCTTTTTCACGAGAGGTGTATCAAAACTTTTTACACCCAATAATTTGGTCAATTGTGCATTAAATGAGGCCTAGTATTTCATAAAAATGATTTGGTCCAATTTTGCAACAAATATATTATAGGTCCTTCACAAAAAAACTCAGTTTGGACACTCGAAAAATGATTAAAAATAGCTAGAAAGATCAGAAATGCATACAAATTGGTGCTCATCCATAAAATGTGGTCTAACTTGAGTGAAAATTTGTATAATGCCCTTTTGCAAAATATTTTTGATAGTTGCTTCACAAAATAGCTCTATCTTTACTACTTGGAAATTATTTTATATCACAGATTCTCGGACCAATCAGAACACTTCTCACGGATCACCCCACTCTATGTGATCTGAACCGTCCACACCAGGCGAATCCAACATCTCTCACTCACCGGCCAACCCAAACCCTAACTCCACTCCTCCCTCTCTCCCCCGATTCAGATCCACTCGCAGCCGCCACCTACCTCCCGCCCCCGATTCAGATCCCGCCGCCCACGCCCGCGCGCCACCACACTCCGCTGCCCGCGCGCCGGAGTCCACGCCTCTCTTCCTCCGCCCGCCGAGCCACCCCATCCCTGATGCCTCAGTCGCCGCGCTCGTCCCGCCCTAACTCCCCTCCCACTCCAGCCGCCGCTGCCCCCTTCTCCCTCCCACCCACGCCCCGCGCCCACGCCCCAACCCCACCCCCTTCTCCTTCCCTCAGATCTCGATCTGCCGCCGCCCCCAACCCCATCCCCACCGCCACCATCGACGACCCTCACCGTACACGAGGTCGAGGCCGACCCAAGATCGAGCCCATGCCCAGAGCCGCCCCCAAGATTCGCAGGCAACCCCACGCCAATCAGGACATCGATCTGGATCGAGCAGGCGCTCTCCACCGACGGGGCTTGGGCTGGCCGGCGTCCCACGTTGATGTCCTCCTCCCTCCCGCTCCCGGCAACGCGCTCGGTCTCCGCAGCCAGCCTCACCGCCATAGTCACATGTACTTTTCCTCACCCTTCTCCCTTTCTTGGTCCTCTCCTCTCTGCTCTCTCTCTCCCCCGTTTGGCTTGGACTCACTGGATTCGCTACTGCTGGGAGGTGCATTGAGCGGGATCTGCGTGGAGATGGCGCGGGTGCTGGCGGCACGCGGGGCACGGCACCCACGTCGCCGTAGCCTCTTGGAACCTCACCCCCGCCGAGACCATGCGCCAGGCCACAACTTCGCAGCCGACTTCGCTGACAGGGGCCTACCGCTCAACATCCTCCTGTACGTACTACTACTCCCAATCATGCGCATCTGATAGTTCAGGTTCTGTCAGGGATTGCCAAGACCATTCAGGTTCAGGTTCAGCGAGATGGCTCTCTGAACCATGAGTAGGTAGCACAACGCATGCCTTGCCGGCTGACAGTAGTTGTGCTGCGGCTCTACTACTGTACCATGTGTTCCTACTACTAGCTCTAGTCGTGGATGCTGGGTAGTTCCCTGTTTTCTCTGTTTTTATGTAATCCTAGATAGAACCATACAACTGTGGATGACAAACACTGCAATTTAATCTAAAATTGTCATCATGATCCTAGCAAATACTCCTCAAATTACTGTAAATTGTTGCACGATTAGGGGCTAGTGTAGATGCAAAATAAGGTTGCACTTTTAGAGGAGATAAGCCACTGATGTTCAGCTTGGTGACTGATGAGACCCCACACTGCCTGGCACCAATCATCTTATTGTCCTTAGAACAAGTGTTGATTTATCCCTCCAATTACTACTGTCATTGAGATCTTCAATTCTTTTCTATACTGTTAATTCAGATAACTGAATGATTTGAAGCACTAAGAATTGTCTCCGGAATCCAACTATTAAAATGAAGTCTTTTATTCAACTGGGACATGCATGCGTACATGTGCTTGGAAGATATATTCTGAATGTTCATCTCAGAGCGTGATGGGGCTTTTTATGTCTTGTGCAGGTTGCTGACTTTGGTCTGGCCAAGATCCAGCACGAAGACGACACAGCCATGTGTCTACGCTGGTGATGGGGACTTTCGGGTACGAAGTCGGGTAGATCTACCGAGTCGAGATGCGATTGATGATAAAAACTCATGCAACAGAGATATCATAACATTTCCATTTTGTTACATGTTTATATTTATTCAAATTCAGCTGTTTACATGGCGGAGCGGTCCACAGACGTTTCCTTCATGCAGCAGTTTAAGTTGCTTCCAATTAAATCTGATGTGAATGTGTTATATATAATTGAATCTGAACAAAATTTATTCCTTCAATCCTATTCATGTTTGCTCGGTGCAGATTAATTGATTGTCTCAATGTTGCCAAAGCTAGCATGTTATCATGCCAATGTACTAAAATTAAGGGATATGAAATAACCCCCTCACGGAAATACAATCGTATGCACCTTAGCATGGAAATACATCAAATTTGGATGAAAGGCAACATAAATGGCTTGTTGATCCTATTCAAATTATACCATGAACTTATTCTGCATGTATTCAACTAGATCAAGTACAAGTACATTAGTTCGTCATATCTGCTATTAATACACTGTCCAAGTCATAAATTTCCTGAACTGGTGCCTGTATATATTTGGGTGCTTGTCAATTAGAAAATGTCTTCATCTAGCCTTGTCTCATCATTAAATTTGTGATACATACTTGCTGAACATTTTTCTTCTCCTATGTTATTCAAGGAAATCTATATGATTTCTATTCTTGACATAAAAAGATGAGCTAACCTCTAGGTATATACAGATGCCACCTACAAGTGAATGCTGAGATACCATGTTTGTACTACGTGCCAGTGTAGCTGTACTGATACAAATACTACTTATGTACTTATGGAGTAGTAAATAACCTGTCATGTAATGTATACTAATTGGTGGATTGTACTGGGCAGCTCCTTGTCATGGGCGGCGCTGTTGTCGGCAGGGCCGTTTCTTCTTCGAATTACCACGCACGCGTGTCTTGTCTGTTGCTAATCAACTAGTGATTTGGGTGATTTTGGGTTGCTGTTAGTTTTGCTTCTGCAATTTAATGATGTCAATGCTCTTTCCCGTTTGGTGGATCAACTAATTGCTTACAAATCCAGCAGGCATGAATGCTTACTTTTACAGATTTGTTTGACTGAATTCCTCAAATCTAGCTCGTGTCTATTTGTTGGATGTGGATCAAGTCTCCCTATGTCGATGAGTTCTAGATTCCAGTTCACCATGTTTCGCTTATGAATGAATGCGCTAGAAGTAGAACATAATCTGTTGCATTGGTGGTTACTTTATACATTTTCTGATTGGTCAATCAGCTAGTTAGCTACAGTTTACCTTGATCACGGAATGTCGATGGTCAAATAATTTACCTCCATTCTCCAGATCTTAACATGTGGTTCTTGGATAGGTCCCTTTTTGAACCCTTTTTTATCTGAATCCCATGAAGAAGTAAATTAGCCTAGTTTTTTTCACGGGCATGCTGTCTTATTAAATCAGGGGGAAATTATTGCCTGGATAGGTGTTTTCTTTTGTGAAGTTAGTGGATGTTGATCAAGTCCCCCTTTCCGCTGTATGAAACGTTTCTCCTGTTGTACTTCTTAAAAAGCTTTCTGTTGATGGCAGGAAGAAGAAGGTTGTTCACAAGAAGATGGCAGGAAGAAGCAGGCTGATTCCATTCGATCCTCAAGGTAGCCCTTCCCTTCCCCTTCTCTCTTCGATTTGATCCGATCTATGCACAAAGTTCACTAGTTTGGATGCATCATAGAACTTGTGGTGATGTTGTTTAGATTGCAGCAAGCAAAAATACAAGTGTTGAGCTTGTTAAGTGTTTTGTTACGGTGAAATCTGAACCATTTATTGAATAGTAGGATGGACGACTTTCTATGATTATCTCTTGTTGCTATGTTCGTCTTTTCCATATCCAAATCATGTCTATGAATTGGTGTGCTTGAAAACCAAGGAATGCTTCTATTCCTTGTCGGTGTTCTTTTTATTCTGGTATAAGATGAACCAGCTCGTTATTTGTTTGGTGGTTGGTTTGCATACATGTTCTTTTTCTGCAGAAATATGTTGTGGTTCCTTGCAAAGTAAATATGCTGTCAGATTTACTTTTATTTTGTTCCTAATCATTTTGTTCTATAACTTGCAAATGCTGGCCTTTCATGTTTCTTCGCGAGCATCAGGACAAAGAAGTTGGAAGAAGCATAGTTCTAGCTCATTGGAGCTAGTTTTGGGAGTAATGAAGCACTTTAGGATGATCCTATTTGTATGTGTGTTATATGATGTAGACTCTACACTTGTAGACTCATGTGGTAGACTCATGTGGTAGACTGTACACTTGTAGGGCTCATGTGATAATCATGTGGTAGACTGTACACTTGTAGAGTTGTTATCCAATTGTAAACTTGATGCTGATCACATTGTACGTATGTTATATGATGTAGCAGATTGCTTCTTGCTGTTACTTGAAGTATTGTGTCAGTTTTCTATATTGGTATATTGAAATCTGAAGAACATAACCTTGATAGCAGGGTCCCACGAACCAAAACGCCACATTTGGGACCTATTTACCAGAATTTGACAATTGGGGTGCATAAAAAAAGAAAAACAAAGGCTACAGCCCAAAAATAAAAAGGCTATAATGTTGGGCCTGGCCCATGTAGCTGACCAAAATTAATAGGGAAAAAATATATAAAAGGCTGAATTAATGGGCTTGGCCCACGTAGAACACCGAATTGGACCGGGCTGAATCTTACCAACGACCAATTCAATTGGTCGCAATTTTGCCACGTCAGATTGCCACATCGGATCCGACGTGGCCTGGGCAGATAGCCAGTGACCAAAACAGAAGGTCATGGGTTCCACGACCTTTTGTTTTGGTCGTAAATGTCTACAACCTTATCCCGAAGAAGGTCGTGAATTTCAGTTTACGACTGCCAGCTTTTGACCATCTGTTTTTGGTCAAAAAAAAGTCGCAAATGGAAAACAATGACCTTTCAGAGACCAATAGTGAGGGTCACAAGTTGACATATTTCTTGTAGTGGCTGCCGGTGGGAAGTGTGCAGCGAGGCACCACCGTCGACGCACATAGCCTCCGTAGCTTTCTGAAACTCCTGCTCGCCGGACTCGTCATCCTCGTCATGATCGTCGTCTTCCTGCTTCTTGTCGCGGCCCCGAGCGCACCTCTCTTGCTGGCTGTCCTTGCCGCGGCGACCCCCTTGGCCGCCACGCTTCTTGCCGGATCCTTCGGTACCATCCTGGCCCTTCTCCTTGTCTCGCCTCTCATACTCAGCTTTATGCTTTTCAGCAAGCAGCTCGACTTGTCGACAGTTCTGGAGGTCATGGCCCTTGGTGCGGTGGATCTTGCAGTACTGCTTGTCGGAGCCTCCTGGCTTGTCGGCAGCCGCCAAGGCCTGGCAAGCGGCGCACCCGGCAATCTCCTTGCCGGGGTCGTCTGCCTTGGCATTCTTGCAGTGCCGGTGTCCTCGGATCCCTCGACGGCAAGCACAGTCTTGCCCTTGCGCTTCCTGTTGCGGCACCGGCCCTTCTTCGTCGGGGTGGCTGTGCCCTCGTCTGTGGAGTCGGTTTCGCAACCGGCGTCCTCGCCGGGGTACTTCCTCCTCTCTTCAACCCGAGCGCACCTATCGGCCAGAACATAAAGTTCGGCCACGTCTTTGACCTTGTTCATCGCCAGCTCTTCACGCGTCTTGTGGTTGCGCACATTCTGGTGGAATGCGCTGATCACGGCGGCAGGATGAACATGGGGGATGTTATACTGCTCCCGGCTGAATCTCTGTATGTACTTGCGCAGGGTTTCACCTTCTTTCTGGGGGATGATATGCAAATCGCTTGCCTGGCCATGAGCTTGGTGGCCCCCCATAAAGGCGCCAACAAACTCATGGCACAGATCCGACCAAGAAGAAATAGAATCCATCGGCAAATGCATTAACCATGACATGACATTGGGTTTAAGTGCAAACGGGAAGTAATTGGCAAGCACCTTATCGTCACGTGCCCCAGCAGCTTGCATAGCGATGGTGTAGATGCTGAGGAACTCCGACGGATGGGTCTTGCCGTTGTACTTCTCGCCGACGTCGGGCTTGAACGTGCAGTGGGAGGGCCACTGGAACTGCCGCAGCTCACGGGTAAAGGCTGGGCAACCCACCTCGTAGGGTAGGCCGCCAGAACCCCCTGGTGCTGGGTGGTCCATAGTGGGCCCTGCCCGCTTGTCTGACTGGTGGCGCGCATCGCGCCGACGCTCGATGGTGGTTCGAGCGTCTTCATGGGCTCCCTCCCGAAGAACTTCGCGCTGATCGCGGTGGGTTCGTGGGTCGGACGACGCTATGGAAATGTTATCACAAGCGTCATCACGACGGACCGGCACCCGCGGTGGCTGGCGTGGCAGAGGAGAGTGCACCGTGGCCGCAGCACCTCTGGTCCTTCCACCACTGGCATGCGGTGCTCGACGGAGCGCCAGCCAAAGGGCCCCGCTGGTCGCGGCTCATCTTTGTTGGCAACGCCGACGAGGCTCCGTATGGTGGCTCTCCACTCGTCGAGCTTTTCCGCAGCAAGGGGAATGTCGAGGAGCAACTGCGCGCGCGCCAAGGCTTCGACTGGCGTGGGTGGCGGCGAAAGGTGCGTGGACCATGACGCGCTCCGACTTCTAACCACGTTAGAAGAAGCTTTATCACGGCCCGGCGGCGGTGCGCCATTTTCTCCAGCATCTCGGCGTGCATGCTGACCTTCTACGTCCCGCGCATGAAGCGCAGGACTCTTCCCGCGGCGGAGCCCAGGGTCACCGGCGTGGTGACGCTGCTCATCGCGTGCAACCTGGGAGGAGCGCGTCATGGGCGCCGGCGTAGGCGTTTTGGAGGTCGCCGCGCCGCCCGTAGGTGGCACAGCGCCGCCCCTGGAGGGCCCCTGCTCCGTCTTTGGATTTGGCGGCGTGCGGACCGTCGTCTCGCGCACGAACGACGCCGCTCGCCCGGCTTTGACTGCCGGAGCGATGTGGGTGTTCGCGGGGCGCGCCTCGGCTTCTGGCCACGACCGCCTCACCACTCGCCCGCACTGGTATGGGCCGTTCGGCTCCCGACGAACCGATCGCCGTGATCGTCTTCTTCTTGGGAGCCATGGTGATCAAGAAGTGCTAGACTAACTGCTAGACCAGATTCTCACAACTGCGCCCCCTACCTGGCGCGCCGAAGATGTCGGTGGAAACGACACCTATGGGATCACTGGGATCCCTTCTACGGTTGGTGGGCGCGGGGTTGTGCGAAGAGCATGTCTAGGAGCCAGCACAAGGATCGTTTACCCAGGTTCGGGCCGCGAGGATGCATAAAACCCTAGTCCTGCTTTGGTGTTTGTATTTGAATGTTCTTGAGTTCTTGAACTAGCTACCGTGCGTGTCTAGTCCAAAAGATCTGAATCCTTCTCCTGGTCGCCTCAGGCCTCTTTTTATAGACAAAAGGGGTTGCCACAGTGGCACACAGGAGGTGGAAAGGTGTACAGTACACAAGCTTATCGCCTGTCATTACGGGACAAGGCGCATTAAATGTGCCCCTTAGGTGTCCCGTTGCTTTATTGGGGACGGCAACGAGGCCCGTCCCATCCGTTGCCGCTCCGTCTTGCTCCGACACGCGTCCAGGCCAACAAGGCGTGCAGCGCCGTAGGTTGGCAAGCTGCTAAGATGGCGTGGTGGTAAGGTCTTCACGAAGATTTGCATGCCACCACGTAAGTGTTTGCCAAGCTGGCCTGGAAGCTGCATGTCGCCACGGAGGTGCCTGCCCAGCTGGTCGGGCTGGCAGCTGCATGGGAACGGCGGTGGAGTCTTGGCAGACGTGGGCCTGGCTGCGGCCCCGTAGGTGTCTTCGGCAAGGGCCTTGCCGGAGCCCCGGCAAGGGTCTTGTCGCGGCATCGTGGTCGTCCCCGGCAAGGGTCTTGCCGGGTATCTCGTGGGTTTCCTCGGCTAGGATCTCGCCGAGGGTCGCCGTCTTCTGGTCCTCATCTGATCTTGTGTGTTTATGATCTTGACGAAGATCTGCATGCCACCACAGAGGTGCCTCCCGAGCCTTGGCTCCAATGTGGTTGATGGAACCCGTGGGCTCAAGGGTGGCACGCTCTTGCTGGCGTCGGGCGAGTTGCCCCGGCAAGGCTCTTGCCGGGGCTGCTGAGGCTGCCCCGGCAAGGATCTTGCCCGGGAAGTCCACATCGCCCTATTGCTCTTTGTGTTTCTGGTCTTGACGTTGCTTTGCCCGTCTTGTGCTTCGGACCCCTCCTTTTGCCCTGCTAAGTGCGGCCAGAGGCGCGGCTCTGACTGCCCATGCACAAGTAGAGGGGTAAAAAAGAGCCCCTACTTTTGTACACCGACACCGTGTCAAACGGAGAATGGTTGGGCAGCATCCCGCACGTTCGTTTCCTAAAATGAAAAACATTTGCATCGCGTTCATTTCCTAAAATGAAAACCATTTGCATCGCGTTCGTTTCCTAAAATGAAAACATTTGCGGCGCGTTCGTTTCCTAGCTAATACGAATTTCCCGCGCGGAACCTTCTCCTACTGAAAGTCACGGTACGCTCACGCGCCGCCCGGCCGCGACTACAAATAGCGCCACCGCGATTCGCAACCATCTGCAGCTTTGCCACTCCACATCCCAGGTTGCCATCCGGTGTAGTGAACGATGGCGATGTCCAATCACGCCGCCGCCGCCGGCGGCGGCCCAGTAGTCATGCGCCGCGTCGAGGCAACCGCTATCTGGTTCTCCGAGGATACCGCGCCGGCCGACGTCGGGTACTAGTTCGCGGTGCTCGTGTGGTGCTACGTGAAGCGGTCCCTGCAGTTCCGCCGCTGCGGCCAGCCCCCGCTCGTGACGGACCAGCCGTACCTCGGGCGTTACGGCAGCTACGGCAACAGGTTCATCGTCACAGACCTCTCCACGCTCCAGAGCGACGGCGCCTGCCGCCGGGCGCTGCGCAGGATGCTGGCGGAACTGCCGCAGCTCCGGGCGCTCCGCCTCACCCAGGACGAGTGGGACGACGTCGTAACCGCTAACGTGGTGCCACAGATCGTCCGCGTGGCGTGCGGCAACGGCGCCACCCGCGGCTTCACCTTCCGCTTCGAGATGGAGGTGGACCGGCAGTTCATATACGACGAGCGGGCCCTCCTGATGGCGTGCAAGGAGAGGGAGCTCGGCGGCGGCGGCAGGCCGGACAAGTGCCCGATCTGCTTGGTGGGCCTGGAGGGAGAGCCCGCCGTGCAGCCACCGAGGTGCCCGCACACGTTCCACCGCAGGTGCATTTTAATGTGGTTCTGCAAGGCGACAACGTGCCCAATTTGCCGCTGTGACGTGAGGTTCTGTGCCCTGCCGGAGTTTCTTGCTCTGTAGTGCACAGGAGGTGGAGAGGCCTATGACTCGAGGCCCAGCAGAGCAGCAGTACCGAGTCCCTTCTTCGTTAGGGATTCAGTCAGTTATCTGTCAAGTTCGTTGAAAGATTGTAAGGTCGTCGTAATTTCATCAGCCTGTTATCCCTTCTTTGTTAGGGATTCAGTCAGTTAGTATTTGTTATAAGTTCGTTGAAATATTGTAAGGTTGTCGTCATTTCAGCCTGTTATCCCTTCTTTGTTAGGGATTCAGTCAGTTAGTATTTGTTATAAGTTCGTCGAAATATTGTAAAGTCGTCATCATTTCAGCCTGTTATCCCTTCTTGGTTAGCGATTCAGTCAATCAGTATTTTTTTTCGAAAGGGGTTTCCCCCTGCCCCATTTTTATTAAAACGGGGCACAAAGCCCAGGTCGACAGTTTAAAGTTCTCGGATCTAGCTAGGGTAGCAGAATCAGAAACGTTTAGGGAGTTACATCCTCATCGCACAAAAGCAACGGTATGGCGAGACATAAGCCAGAATAACAGACTGCAGCACTACTGACGAGTAGAACAAGAAGCGTGACGCCCTGTTTTACCCCGTGTGTGCCTTCAGCATGAAGCCTCCTAGCATGCCTCCCAGTTCCCTGTCCAAGCTATCCGCAGCACTTCTCCTTTTCGACGGTC
Source organism: Aegilops tauschii subsp. strangulata (assembly GCF_002575655.3). Taxonomy (NCBI): domain Eukaryota; kingdom Viridiplantae; phylum Streptophyta; class Magnoliopsida; order Poales; family Poaceae; genus Aegilops; species Aegilops tauschii. Next base: position 567,726,328 of record NC_053037.3, on the reverse strand, counting down.
CAGGACCAGAGACAGCGTCATAGCAGCACCGACTGATCTCCCACACAAAGGATCTTCCACTGATGGAGTAGCGAACAGGTTCTTCTCAAGATTGCACGGGTACTTGTCCACGGCATGCCCTGAAAACACATATCGTTACGCATAGTCCAAATGCTCCAAATGGTAGCAACACAAGCAATGCCAATCACACTTTTCTTGTTATTAGTGTCCCAGAGGGTAGAGAGCTCAAACATGTTTTTCGGCTTTTGGAATTCAAAAATCTCAGCAACATCATTCCAAATATTATCAGCAACCACACAGCCAAAAAACAGGTGTTGTACAGTTTCATTTTCACTACAAAAAAGACATGTCGCATCATTAACAGGACGTCTCTTGCCAAGATTGTCTCTGGTGAGGATTTTATTGTAATAAGCTAACCATAGGAATACCAGGTATCTATGTGGAACCAAGATTTTCCAAAACTTCTTCCACAGAGGGGTAGAAATCCCACCCCAGTTAATCATTTTATAGAAGGAGCTCACACTGTACACCCCAGAAGATTCAAGCGCCCAAATGGGGTGATCTTCCTCATTGTTTGGTTTCTTAGCGGCAATCAGTTGGATTAGGTCATACCATCTACTAAGGAAGTTTTCGTCAACACATCTGTTGAAAGAAAGCTTCAGGGTCTCTCCATCCCAGACTTGAGAAATTAGTATCTGTTATAAGTTCGATCAAAATGGAAATTATGGACTTGGGCTGGGCTTAACACTGGCTCCACTATTACTACTGGTATATATAGTACCGCCTCGTCGAATCCTGACATGTCGTGGGAGCCTTGCAGGATCAGATGTACGTAGTCTGCGTGCACTCACGATAGAGAGAGAGAGAGAGAGAGAGAGAGAGAGAGAGAGAGAGAGAGAGAGAGAGAGTCTATCCAGGTTCTTATTTTGATGCGTGCATATGCTTACAAGCTATGCCTCGTGATTGACTTTATAGATTTTGGTTTTGTGGGGGATCGACTTTCACAGAACTTGGAAGCATTGTCTGAAAGAGGGGCTGCAAGCTACTGACATAAGAGAAAAAGCAACCAAGGCTGAAATGATCCATTCCTGATAGAACAGAATCTTTAATTTAATTATGTTGATCTCTAGAGCAGGCATTGGTTGGCTCAATTTTTTTTTAATTTTTTAGCTTTGTATTTTGTATAATATTTTATTATATAATAAAAATATACCGTAGAACAATTGTTCTATGGTTTCAGTTCAAAAAAGTATAAGGCATCTCCAACGTTGAACTTCAAACCGGATCCCCGCAAAAAAAAAAAACTTCAAACCGGATACCGTATACGCCCACGGACCAGGGACCAATCCAGGGACAATTGATATGGCTATCCAACCCTGCCCGCAAATGTTTCCCTTGTTCTTTTTAAAATCCGCCAAATATCTATGACCTTCCGCCACACTTGAATGCATGACTCACTATGATAATGCATGGATTAATTATTAGTAGCTTTGTTTCACTTGAAGAAGAAAAATGAAATGCACTTTGGCGGAAGCCTTCAAGTGTTGGCGGAAGCACTCGCGCATGCATGTAAAATGTCACGTAGAAGCACATAGTAATCAGAGTGAGTGTTGGGCGGAAGCACTACTAATGCATGGATTAGTAGTTGAAAAAATGAAATAAAGTTGCTTCCGCCAACCATGAGGTTTCAAAACCTTCCGCCAAACGCCAATGCAAAGCCAAAAGATTAGTTAGCAACGGCCTTCCGGGCTCTGGACAGAGAAGGGTACATGGTGGCTTGTGATTGACTAGAATGATATTCGGACTTCCGCAAAGCTCCTCCAAACTTGTCTTAGGTTGTGAAAAAAAAATGTCCGGACCAGCCCGCAGACGGATATAGGACAACGTTAGATGACAAAACACGTCTGGACTGTTGAATACTTGATATTGCATGTATAGATTGTTTTCTTCACCAACTTCCGCAAAGCTCCTCCAAACTTGTCTTAGGTTGTGAAAAAAAAAATGTCCGGACCAGCCCGCAGACGGATATAGGACAACGTTAGATGACAAAACACGTCTGGACTGTTGAATACTTGATATTGCATGTATAGATTGTTTTCTTCACCAAGCCCACCTCATGTTTTCTTGTATAGTTTGAGGACGTGGCCCATCTTGTACATCATATATACGTGTGTATTGCACTTGTTCAATACCCGTCTGTTCCATTGTCAAACTATATGGTATCAGATAGGTTCCGATCCTAGCCCTAGCTTTCGTCCCCCCGCGGCCGCCACAGGTTCTTGCCGCTGCCGCGCCCTATTCTCCTCGCGCTGCCGCCGCAGGTCCTTTCCGCCATCTCTCTCTCTCTCCGTCTCTCTCTCTCTCTCTCTCTCTCTCTCTCTCTCTCTCATACACACACACATGGCAAAATCATCTGCCACCTCATCTGTCGGCAAACACCGATGCAAGGAAGGTGGTTAGCATCAAGCTTAAGTTAGGATGCACTCGGGCGACAAAGTTTGTTGCGTTATGGGGGCGCTTTCAGTTTCGTCCTCCTTGCCGCAACGAAGGGATGGACACGGGCCAACACATTGCATTATGGGGCGCTTTCAGTTCCGTCCTCCTTGCTATAATGAAGGGATGGATAAGGGCCAACACATGGATAGGCGGAGGTCCGAGGACCTGTCGCAGCAGCCGCATGGGTGGGATATCCACTAGTGTAGGGGATGGTAGTAGTTTTTTCAATACGTAAGAGTGTTGAAGCCAATGAGAAGAGCGTGGGAATTGGTTTCTGGTAATATCTTGGAATAAATGCAAAATGATAGTAGTATTTTCTTTAATATTGTAGGATAGTTGTAAATAAATAAATAACAGGCAAGGTTGCAGAATCGTGATTCTGTTATACGTTTCTACAACTTTACGATCCAGACTAACCGCTCTGATTCTACAATTTTAGGTCATACAATTTATGTTTATACGACCCTAATAATTAAGATTTTATGATTTGCGATCCTACCAATGGAGCTCCGATCAATTCAAAATCGTGATTTTGACAACCTTGGGTAAAGTAAATAAATTTCAGAGAGAGCCAATCATTAATTTTTCTGTGGATAAGCTAGTGAGCACACTTATAATTACTAATTGTTCTCATTGACATCGGCTCTTACTTTCTAGATTTCTAGTCCTTTTTTTAACGTGTGACTTGTTTATTATCATGTGAGTGGAACCTATGTTCAACATATTGCAAAACCGTCAACACATTTGTTCTTAATATTAAATTTTCAATGGCCAACTCGACTATATTTGAAATTCAAAGCCTAACCACGTCACTAGCTAGGGTCTCTATTTATCCCCTATGTTCTGTATTCAAGATTCTGGAAATGGTTTCCCCTTGTTAATTCATTTTGAGATAGATTTCTCTTCTAGGACCAAATATGGTGAAGTAGCATGCAATCGATGCTTTCATATATAATATCAAGAACCACAACATAACAATTATGCAAACCACAATTCTAGTGCAAATTCATATGAAACTCATTAAGTAGGGTTGTATCATGTCCTCTAGAATGCTATGAACTACTCACACTTAAACATGAGGGTGTGCATGGGCTTTTGAATGTATAAACCTTACGTCAACAAAAGTATAAAACCCCTTATATCAACTAGCAACTAACACTAGGAAGTAACTATGGGGTTCGATATACACCAATTGAACATGGATCATGTGAATATGGAGATGGAGATGGAGATGGCGTTCGTAGTGAAGATCGCGGAGATGGAGGTGATCCCCATGTTGCATTGATGTTGATGACTGTGACATCGGCAAATTTTCCCTGCGGAGAACAGATCTAGTAGAATCACATCGCCCCATGTATCCCACTTTTCCCATGTTGGAACAACTTTTCAAAAATTGCATGATTTGTTTTGACACATCACAACTGTGTACACCTTATTCAGCATGCACATACAATTTTAAATTAGAATGAGAAATAGTATGACATATACCCCAGATACTTTTATCTTATTTTTTATTTTCCAAAACATTTTTCACTAGCAACACAGATAAATTTTTAAGTATAAATGAACCAATCTGACAAGCTATATGAACAAAACCATGAGTTTGATTAACCCTTTTCTCTTGTCTTGTCATTTCTTGTATGTCCTTTATTAGAGCAAATACTAAAAATATTACAATTTTTATAATATTGCTAATGGGCCGCGCAAATGGCAGGCCAAATTATTTGTGCTTGAGGTGAAGCTGGCCCGACAGCATTGCCCATTGGGGTGAGAGTAGCCGATCAGTGTGAAACCGCGACAGCTTTGGTTTGGTTTCATTTACTACCAAAGAATGGTTCCAGCGGGGTGGCACCCTACGCGCGCACACGCCGCCCAACCGTTGGCTACATATAGCGCCACCGCCGGCCCAATTACCAATACCACATTCGCAAACATCTGCAGCTTTGCCCTCCAGATCCGTGTTTGCCAGCAAACGTCGATGTCGATGCACGCCGCCGCCGCCGCCGCGGGGGCAAGAGTGAAGCGTCGGCTTGAGCCGACCATGATCTGTTTCTCTGAGGAGCCCGCGCTGGCCGAAGCCGGCTACCGGTTTGCGATGCGCGTGACGTGCAACGTGAAGCAGTCGCTGGAGTTCCGCAGGAGCGGCCAGCGCCCGGACGTGCTCCGGGAGAAGTACATCGGGGCCGGCAACGGTTCCACCACGACGTTCCCCGTCGGCGACCTCTCTGCGCTCCAGAGCGACAGCGCCTGCCGAGGGGCCGTCCGCTGTATGCTGGCGGAGCTGCCGCAGCTCCGGTCGCTCCACCTCGCCGATGGCGAGTGGGACTCCGTCGTGCCCGCAGACATCGTGCGGCAGATCGTCCGCGTGGCGCGCGGCGACGACGCCAACGACGGCTTCACCTTCTGCTTCGCGATGAAGGTGCACCTCCGGATCATATACGACAATAAGGCCCTTCTGATGGGAGTAAATTACACAAAACCATCACTTTAAAGGTTAGGTTTGTGAAAAACATTATAATACATTTTTTTTGCAAAAAACATCATATGTCTACTGTAATCTTTTTACAAAAAACACTGATAGGTGAATCAGGCTCAGTTAAGTGAGTTTATAACAAATGAGACCCGCCAGTCAGGCTGACGTGGCACATCATAAGTAACCGCGACGTTGGCTATCATCATGTGTGGCCCCGTGGGGTCCACCTGTCATTGAAACAAAAAAGAAAAAAACTGATGCTCGTCAACCTCCTGTCGTTGGACCAATACGTCCAGAGCCGCTGCTGCTCGCCGCGTCCACCGCGCGCCGCTCCCGCTGCTGCCGTGCACGCTGCTCGCCGCGCCTCGCTGCGGCCGCGCATGCCCGCTCCTGTCGCGCCTCGCTGCTGCCGCGCCCGCCGTGCCTCGCTGCCGCCATGCCGCCAGTGCCATCCTTGAGCATGGCCACCGCATCCCGGCGCCACCGTCCTTGACCTTCGTCGCCTGGCTGAGCCTTGCGACGGCGGCCTTTGTCCGCCGGCCTATGAACGCACGCAAATTGTTCGATGAAATGCCCAAGAGAGGCTTGCTAGGCTGAGAAGCGGGCCTCATGTCCAGCAAACGTTTTCATGTAACGGTATGAGAAATTGGTGCCACGTCAGCCTGACTGGCGGGCCCCATTTGTCATAAACTCACTTAACTCAGCCCGATCCGCCAATCAGTGTTTTTTGCAAAAAGATTACAATAGACGTGGTGTTTTCTGCAAAAAAGAAAATTATAATGTTTTTCGCAAATCTAGCTTTTAAAGCGGTGGTTTTGTGCAATTTACTCTCCTAATGGCCTGCAATGAGAGGGAGCCGGGCAGCGATGGCATCGAGACGGACGACGACTGCCCGATCTGCCTGGATAGCCTGGAGGGAGAGCCCGCCGTGGAGCTGCCTCACTGCAAGCACGCGTTCCACCGCCGGTCCATTTCCACGTGGTTCTGCAACAAGACGACGTGCCCCTTGTGCGTGGGCGACGTGAGGCCCTGTGTCCTGCCGGAGTTTCCGGACCTGTAGGGCACTTTGGAAAACGTACGCAAGACTAGCAGCACAGCACCACCCAATCTCGAGCAGATTCATCCAGTTACTATTTCAGTCATCTTCTTTTTTTGCCGGATTATTTCAGTCAGTTATCCCTTATTTTGTTTGTTATATAGGGATTGAGTCAGTTACCTTGCCTGCTGATTAAATCTGTTAAATTCATTGAAAATGGAAATGGACTGAGACTTCAGTGTACTCTGCCTCGCCCAATCGCGACATATGTGCTTACCGGCAGATGTTGAATTTTCGGGATTCATTAGAAGCTTGTGGTCTCACTGATCTTGGTTTTCAGGTCATCTGTTCACATATGATAACAGGCGGAGCGGCCGGCCGAGCAAATGTCCAAGTGCGTTTGGACAGAGCGGTGGCCTCCAACGAATGGAGGGACATGTTTGTACACACCTTCATGTCTCATTTGGTCTCGCCGGTGTCGGACCATTGCCCTCTTCTTCTCAAGTGCTCACTGGAACAAGACCGGAGGCCTCCTAATGGTCGGAGATACGAACTGATGTGGGAAAGATCGCCGGCGTTGGAGGCCATCATTGCTAATTCCTGGACAAGCAAAGGTACGAAAAGAAACTTGAGTGATGTTCGGAAGGCTCTAGCTACTGTAATGGCTGATCTGCATACTAGCAATAAAACGTTTGGTAATGTTACACGAGAATTGGAAAAATCTCGCTCCCGGTTAGAGGAGTTAACCAATATGAATGCAGACCAGAGAGAGATAAGAATGGAGAGGGACAAAATGAACGAATTACTCTATAAGGAGGAGATGATCTGGCTCCAGAGGTCGAGAATTGAATGGCTTAAAGAAGGTGATCGGAACACTAAAATGTTCCATCGTAAAGCTGTTTAGAGGGCTAGGAAAAACAGGATCAAGGGTCTGACAAATGAGCAGGGAATTGTCCATACTGAACAGCACTTGATGCTGCAAATGGTTAATAATTATTTCCAGAATTTATTTACAGCTGACCCACTTCTTGATCCAGGAGACGTGCTACAGCTGACCCAACCTAAGGTCTCTTTGGATATGAATGTTGAGCTGTGTAAGGAGTTCACAGAGGAGGAGATCTCCAACGCCATGTTCCAAATAGGGCCCTTGAAGGCGCCGGGACCGGATGGGTTTCCAGCGAGGTTCTTTCAGCGACACTGGTCAGCGAGGTTCTTCCGTGCTAATGAGGCTGAAGCGAACCAAGTGAAATTAGCACTAGGAAGGTATGCTAGAGCTACTGGCCAGTTTATTAACCCAAACAAGTGCTCAATTTTATTTGGCCCAACATGCTCCGAGGCCAATAAACAGGACGTGATGCACACTTTGGAGGTGGTAAATGCTAGCTTTGAGGAGAAGTATTTGGGCTTTCCGACCCCAAGTGGTCGCCTTTCTAGAGGAAAATTGCAAAACTTCCAGCAGCAACTAACTAAGAGAATCATTCAGTGGGGGGAGCTGATGTCCCAAGCTGGAAGGGAGGTGCTCATCAAGGCAATTGCGCAAGCTCTTCCGACCTTCCTTATGAGTATTTTCAAGCTCCCGAGAAGCACTTGTGATGATCTCTCACGCATGATTCAGAGTTACTGGTGGGGCGCTTATAGAGGGAAGCGGAAGACGCACTGTAAGGCGTGGGATTATCTTCTGAAACCTAAATCATGTGGTGGTATGGGGTTCAAGGATTTCCGAATGTTCAACCAAGCTATGCTGACGAGACAAGCATGGCGTATATTGGTGAATCCTGCGACCTTGTGTGCACGAATTTTGAGGGCACGCTATTTCCCAAATGGTCGTCTAGAGGACACAGTATTTTCAACCAATGCATCACAAACTTCGCAATCCATAGTGCATGGCCTGGAGCTGTTAAAAAAAGGCCTTGTATGGCGAATAGGAAACGGGCATTCAGTCAGAATATGGCGAGACTCATGGATACTGCATCCTACAGGTCGGCCACCCATCTAGCAGCAAGGGCGATGCCGACTTCGCAGAGTCAGTGAGCTCCTTAATGAACATGGGGCATGGCGGGGAACCTACTACGCCAATTCTTCTTGCCTGTTGACGTCCAAGAGATCATGAAGATTAAGGCCTCCCCACGGCTTGGCGATGACTTCCTCGCATGGGGGCCTGAACGTACATGCGTCTTTACTGTATGCAGCATGTACCGGCTGGCGCTCGAGGACAAGATGTGTCCCTCTTCAGTCGGAGCGAGCAGGGCACCGGATGGGCGACGTGTCGTCTGGGCATTATTATAGAGGTGCCCTGTTCCTCCAAAGGTGCGTGTTTTCGGATGGCTACGAATTCTCTAGCGACATGGGCTAATAAAGTTGATCGCCATATGGAATTAACTGATATATGCCCGCTGTGTGGTTTCGAGCGTGAGGACACATTCCATGTGTTTTGTAGGTGTCCGAGAGCGGTGGATATATGGCAAGCCATGGCGCAAGTATGGAGAATCCCAGACATCGAAGCAGTCCGCAACACTGGACCAGAGTGGTTCCTGAACCTCATTGCGGACTGTAACGAGGGGTCCGGCTCCGAGTTCTTATGCTGTTCTGGAGGCGTTGGTTCGTGCGCAACGAAATCCAACATCAGAAGCCGGCGCCGCCCTTGGAAGTTTCTCATAGGTTCCTACAGAGCTACGTTACCTCACTGTTGGGTATCCAGCAATTTCCGTCAGGGAACTGGGACAAAGGGAAGATAGTGGTACAACAGGAAGGAGCGGAGCAGCCTATATCACATGTGGACGCTGGTGTGAAAAATGTACGCAGATGGAGCCCTCCACTGGCCGGATGGGCTAAACTCAACGTTGATGGCTCATACTCACATGAGGACGGGAGTGCAGGTTCAGGTATGGTGTTACGTGGCCATGATGGGGCCATTCTCTTCTCTGCGTGTAGGTCCTTGTGGTCGTGTCCGGACCCCTTGCACGCGGAGCTCGCCGGTTGCATGGAAGGCCTAGCCCTTGCTCACTAATGGACGGAACTGCCGATCATCGTCGAGAGTGACAGTCTGCAAGCAGTACAGATGATCAATGCCCGAGACCAAGATCGGCCTCAGTACGCCATGGTAATTTCCGAGGTGAAGCGTCTCATGGGTCCAAGGAAGAGGTGTTTGTTAGACTTCGTATTGTAGCTCTACTGTGTAATCCATACCATATTGGTATAGAACTTGTATGTCATCATTATATATATGTGATAGGCCACCCCATAAAGGGTTGAGTCAGTTCCCCCAAAACCTACGTTTACATGGTATCGAGTCTAACCTAGGTCCTACACCCCACCCGCCGCCGCCGTGCCAAAAACCTTAAACCCTAGGGCCGCCGCCGGCGGCGCCATGACCGCATCCGCTTCGGGCGCCGCCAGCTCCGGGTCCATCCCCGCGTCGCTTGCCGCCCTCCTCAACCTACCACCTCGCCCCTGGCTCCGTCGGTGCCCCAGTTCTTCGGCACCACCGTTGTGGGCTCCATGTTCTCAGCTCCAATCTCGCCGCCGTCGCCTGCAACCTCCGCCGCCATGACGGCGATCCTGCCCGCGGCGCCACCCGCGGCCTCTTCCTCGACACTTGTCGTCCTCCCGGCGACCTCGGGGGAGGTTCCGCCCGCGGTGCCACCCGCGGCCTCGCTTGCGACTCTGCCTGCGGCCGCGATCCCGTCCCTGCCCGCGGCGCCACCCACGGCATCGGTCGCGGCTGTGGCTCCTGTCGCGGCTCCGCCGTCCACCGTCCCTGCTGCTGGCGCCATCACGCCCACCGGACCGTTCCACTTCGACAACTTGATCGCCATCCGACTCACGCCGGATAACTACTTGTTCTGGCCCGCCAAGGTCCTACCGCTGCTACGCAGCTGGTCTCTCCTAGGGTTTGTTGACGGTTCGCTACCGTGTCCTCCGCAAGTCATCCCTACCGTCCACGGCCCGACCATCAACCCGGAACACCGTATGTGGGTGCAGCAGGACCAGGCGATCCTCTCTGCCATCCAGGGTTCCCTCGGCGACGGGGTCACCGGCCTCTGTCTCTTCGCCGCCACCTCCATGGACGCTTGGACAACCCTGGAGCACACCTTTGCCCAGGTCTCTACATCCCGTTCGATGGCCCTTCGCAGCGAGCTCGCGGACATTAAGAAGTTGGACTCCTCCGCCACGGCCTACTTCAACAAGATGAAGGTGCTGGCGGACACGCTCACCTCTATTGGTCGGCCGCTTAGCGACGAGGAGTTCGCCGACTTCGTCATCAAAGGCCTCGACGCTGAGTACGACAATCTCATCGAGGCCGTTCGCAACGCCAAGCCAGCGATGCCTCCTCACGAGCTCTACTCACGCCTGCTCTTCACCGAGCAACGCGTCGAGGCTCGTCGCTCCTCCGCCACCATCACCGCCCAGCCGGCGGTCTTCTGGGCTTCTCGCGGTCAGCACCCCCCTGCCTCATCACCTGGCAAGGTCATCCCGTCCCCTGCATCGACCCTAGGTGGGGGCCCTAACACTAGGGTGGTGTGCCAGCTGTGTGGTCGTGAACGCCATGTCGCCTCCAAGTGTCACCACCGCTTTCAGAGGAGCTTCCTTGGCATCGGCAACGACGGCAAGGGCAACGAGCGCCGGTTTTCCATGGCAGACTTTGGTCCTCCCGCCGCCGCCCCGGCTGCCCACATCGCTGCCGCCCCAGCTGCCCACATCACCGCCAAAGGCAAGGACCCGCGCGTCGAGCAGGGATACACACCATCCTACCCTGTTGATCCAGCCTGGTACATGGACACCGGCGCCACAGATCACATGATGAACGAGCTGAACAAACTCTCCACCTACCAGCCCTACTATGGACACGATCAGGTTCACACCGCCAATGGTGTAGGTATGCCCATCTCTCACATTGGCCAAGCATCTCTTTTGACTAGTCATCCCTCTAGGCAGCTCCATCTTCGTAATTTTTTACGGGTACCCTCGATGACTCGTAATCTTTCATCTGTCCCTAAGCTCACCCTTGATAATCATGTCCTATGTGAATTTCACCCTTTTCATCTTTTTGTTAAGGACCGAGCAACCCGGACGTTCTGCTTAGTGGCCGGTTGAGCCAAGGCTTGTACCATTTGGAGGAGCCATCCTCCCCGTGCGTCTTCAATGGTGTTCGTGTGTCGCCTTCCCAGTGGCACTCTCGCTTTGGTCACCCCGCCACACCCATTGTTTGCTACATACTCCACCGCCATGAGCTGCCATTAGAGTCTAGCAATAAAGAGATGTCCGTGTGTGATGCATGTCAACAAGGCAAAAGTCATCAGCTACCTTTTGTTTCATCTACTAGAGAAGTAAAGAATCCTCTTGAAATTGTGTTTTTTGATGTGTGGGGTCCAGCACAAACATCTGTTAGTGGTCACAACTACTATGTCAATTTTATTGATGCCTATAGTCGCTTCACATGGCTTTATCTTCTTAAGCGCAAATCTGATGTGTTTGCTATATTCATTCAGTTTCAATTGCATGTTGAACGTCTACTCAAGCATAAAAGTATCCATGTTCAGTCAGATTGGGGGGGGGGGGGGGCGCGAATATCGCAACCTCAACACTTTCTTTAATAAGCTTGGGATCTCTCATCGTTTATCATGCCCACATACACATCAGCAGAATGGCGCTGTTGAGCGCAAACATCGCCATATAGTTGAGACCGGCCTCACACTTCTTTCTCATGCTTCTGTACCTTTTCGTTTCTGGAGTGATGCTTTTGCCACCACGTGTTTTCTCATTAACAGATTACCTACGCGTGTTCTTAATATGAAATCTCCTATTGAGCTTCTCTTGAATGAAACTCCTGATTATACCTTTTTCAAGGTGTTCGGGTGTGCCTGCTGGCCTCATCTTCGTCCTTATAATGATCGCAAACTTGAGTTTCGCTTCAAAAAGTGTGTGTTCTTGGGGTATAGTTCTCTCCATAAAGGCTACAACTGTCTCCATGTCCCAACCAATCGAGTCTACATATCTCGGGATGTTGTTTTTGATGAGAACGTCTTCCCTTTTTCTGCCATGCCTCAGTCATCCATCACAACACCATCTATGCATTCATCTCCTCTTATGCCTGGCCAATTTGAAGATGTTGCATATTCGCCTGTGTTGTTACCTAATCATGGTGCAGGAACTGGACGTGGAGCTCGCCTGGAACTCCTCCCTGACGGACCCACTACGTCGCCCGCGGCGCATGTCGATCGGTCGGTGCATGTGCATGCACCGCCTCTCGCCCTCGACCCGGCCCCGGGAGCCTCGTCTCCAACTGCGACTGGGCCAGAGCCTGTGTTGGCTACTAGCTCCGGCCTCCTCTGAGTAGCCTACGTCGCCGCCTCCTCGCATGGCCTTCCCTCCGTCGTCGCCCCCGCCATCTGCGCGGGCGTCCCTGCCGCCTACTTCGCCCGGGTCTGCAATGACTCACAGGACGTCGGGGGCTACGTCGCCCGGCCCGCTGTCCCCCGGTCCGCCATCGCCCGGTCCGCCGTCACCCGGTCCTTCTTCACCGGCGTCCCCTGGACCGGCCTCGCTTGCTCCGGACGTCCCACCGGCCCCGGTGTTCGCTGCTCTGCGGCGTCCACACACACGCAGCCGCAGTGGCATCGTTCGTCCCAAGGAGCGCACCGATGGCACGGTCACATATCTTGCTGCTTGTCTGGCTCATGCTGTGGACGATCCAACCGTCGAACCACGCAATTATCGAGCCGCTGTGAGTATTCCACACTGGAGGGCTGCCATGGAACAAGAATATCAAGCTCTTATCTAGAATAAGACTTGGACACTTGTTCCCCCTCCGTCTCGCGTCAACATCATTGCTTCGAAGTGGGTTTTCAAGGTGAAGAAACATGCAGATGGTTCCATTGAGCACTACAAAGCGCGTCTCGTGGCTAAGGGATTTAAACAGCATCAGGGACTGGACTACGAGGATACATTCAGCCCAGTTGTCAAGCCTACCACTATTCGACTTCTTCTGTCTCTTGGCAGTTTCTCGCGGATGGTCTCTCCGTCAGCTTCACGTGCAGAACGCTTTTCTTCACGGATTACTTGAAGAAGAGGTTTACATGAGGCAGCCACCTGGATTTGTCGATCACACTCAGCCTTATCACCTCCGTCGTCTGACGAAGGCTATATATGGACTGAAGCAGGCGCCTCGTGCCTGGCATGCTCGCCTGGCTTCAGCACTACGCACTCGTGGATTCATTCCTTCGACGGCTGATACTTCACTGTTCTTGTTTCAGCGGCCGAGTGTGACCATGTACCTCCTTGTGTACGTGGATGATATTGTTCTGGTAAGCTCCTCCCCGATGGCTGCTGATGCTCTTGTGACTGCACTTGGTCGTGATTTTGCAATTAAGGATTTGGGACAGCTTCACTTCTTCCTTTGTATTGAAGTCGCTCATCGGTCTCGTGGCAGTTTGGCTCTCACCCAGAAGAAGTACTCTCTTGATCTCTTGCGCCCATGTCACTCATCGGTATGCTCAAGTACAAGACATCGCCTACGCCCATGTCCTCCACTGACAAACTTTCAGCTGCTGATGGTGCTCTTCTATCTCCTGAGGATGCTACCGAGTACAGAAGTATTGTTGGTGGCTTGCAGTATCTGACGATCACGCGTCCTAATCTCTCCTTTGCGGTTAACAGGGTGTGTCAGTATCTTCATGCACCTAGTAATGTGCACTGGTCTGCTGTGAAGCGCATACTGCGCTATGTGCGTCTCACTGTCTCCTTTGGTCTTCACCTGCGCCCCAGTTCCTCCGGAGTTCTTTCTGCATTCTCTGATGCTGATTGGGCTGCGTGTCCAGATGACAGGCGATCCATGGGGGGACATGTTGTGTTCTTGGGTCCTAATCTGATCGCCTGGAGTGCACGCAAGCAAGCCACTGTTTCCCGCAGCAGCACAAAAGCTGAGTACAAGTCGGTTGCCAATGGGACTGCCGAACTTATATGGATTGAGTCCCTACTTCGAGAGCTAGGAGTTGCTCAGCCACATCCTTCGGTCCTTTGGTGTGATAACATCGGAGCTACATTTCTGCCATCAAACCCGGTGTTCCATGCACGGACTAAACACGTTGAGATTGACTATCATTTTGTGAGGGAACGTGTTCCACAGAAGCTACTACAAGTCAAGTTTATCTCTTCAAAAAATCAACTTGCAGACATCTTCACCAAGCCTCTACCTTCTCCCATGTTTGAGGTCTGTAGGCGCAATCTCAACCTCCTAGATGCTTCGGGAGTGAGTTGAGATTGAGGGAGGGTGTTAGACTTCGTATTGTAGCCCTACTGTGTAATCCATACCGTATTGGTATAGGACTTGTATGTCATCATTATATATATGTGATAGGCCACCCCATAGAGGGTTGAGCCAGTTCCCCCAAAACCTACGTTTACAGTGTTACTCCTATCTCTAGAGAGCAGAATAATGTAAGTCACACGTTAGCAAACTCCGGAAGGACGGAGGATCGAACTGTGGTATGGATCCGTTCCTGTCCTGATAACATCCCTAGTCTGTGTAGGGATGAACTTGTCTGCTCTTGAGTAATATACTCCTTTTACCCTCGCAAAAAAAAGTTATGTTCATTCTCGGACTTCTCTAGGACTCTAGATAGCGCTTATCTACAGTAAAACCAGCTCGTGCAGGGAAAAAAAGTAGCGTGGGCGTCGGGCGATTACTCTCCGGTCGACCCAAGCAAAAATCCAGGCTCGGGTGGGCAATAGGGCCCTGATGCCTGACCAGAATTGTAGTATATTACTAGTGTCCATATATAGTTTTTGATACGGAAAATAATGTAGACTCGTGTTCTATATACTAGTACCGGTAATTCTGTTCGTGACATGCACGTTGATATTAGGCAGGACACTAATTGGATGTTTATATTTGGTATGATATTAATTGCACGTTGAAATTTGATAGTAGGATATTAATTGTGTGACAGATTTTATGGAATGCCGTATAGTCTAAACTTTGCTTATAAGCGCAGTGATAGTGTTTAGTAGTTAGAGTGTTAAATGTGTGTGGTGCTCACCACTGGAGCGATTTGAACCACTAGATTCCATGATTTCATGGTTGAGATGGTTTGCGTTTGTCCCTTCGTTTTTTATGCAATACATTGGTATAGATGTAGATATAGAAACAGCGGTCATTCTCTAGTGGTAAATGAAACCTAATATAAGCAGGAGAGAAATTTAATTAATATTTGATAACTTCAACCACATGGCTTATGTGCTGAGGCGTGGCAAGGCCACTTGGGACGGCTCCCTTGGCCAGTGCTACCTTTTTTATTTCGTTTAGCACTTGCTGAGTTGTGCACTCAGGAAAACCCTCTTGTACTTCGTTTGTGTACTCTCTCTGTGTGTGTTGCGAAACTATATGTTGGATCCTTGTGGCTCTGGTGATTTGCTTTATATATAAAGCGGGAGGGGGGCCTTTTTCTACATTTGGTGAGAAAATTCAACTTGGTAACACGGAATAGATGGTCACTCAACTAGTTACTACATTACACTCATTCTTCTCTATTGTCTCATTTCATCGGTTTGCGTTATGGAAGGCTGCCGCAACACGTTTTGGTTGGATGATTGGCTCGGCGGAGGCACCGTCGACATGTTGCCATGTTATCTCATGCTATGGATGCGGGTGCTAGTGCCCCGCCCGGGTTCTTGGTGCCCCCTCGAGTGCACTAGTGCCATGTCTCACCACTGATGGTGAGAGCCAAGTGGCCTCGCAGTCGACCGTTGTCACTAACTATTGTTGACCACTGATGCAATTTGCCACGGGGCCACAAGATGAAGGGCACTCTCAATGGCTCCACACTCTACTAACTCCACTACCTTGACGGAGTCAACACCCTCTTCGTGGACTTCGTCTAGCATTTTTTGTCTCCATGAAGGTGAAGTTCTTTGCATGGTTGTCAGCTCATTCATGCATTCAATCGAGTTTGTTGCTCAACAAGAAAGGTATACTGACCACGATAGAGGCGGCGTTCCCCATCTTTGATGCCATTCTCGGGTCACCAAGACATGTCATCTTGGGATGCCAGTTCGGTCATCAATTTCTGATTGTCGTTGGAGGTCGTCATCCCGCTAAACATGATGTGCCAAAAACACTCATGCTATGTTATTTATACAGCGAAGGGATTGTCCTTCACTCTCCTCTATTGTTGGAACCCATGAAAGTACTGTAATGGTGTGGTCTTCATGGATTAGAAACCGAGCTTTCCCCTCCTTCAAATGCTTCATGATGGTGTGAAGCTCTACAGAGAGTTTGTATCTCTCGGTTGGTTCATTGGTGAGTGAAATCTTGGCTTACCTACTTCGACGGTGGCCAGACCAAGCTCACACCATTTATCTCTCTATTCTCCTTTCTCTCTATTGTAGACATTTGGCATCACAAGACCACTTTGAAATAAAATTTAGGTGGGGAATCTCTATCAGCAACCACCTAAAAAACAATCTTGTTGTTGGTATTGTAATGGGTGATGTTGCCTAGAACATTTCCCTTTTCTAGAAATGACTAGGTTTCTAGCAATAAGCTTTGCACTAACTCTTACGAAATTTTCCACTAATTAATTTATTTGATGCCACAATGGAAAGTCATGCTTCGAGTAAAGCGGCAGTAGAAAGTAGAAGAACTCAAAAGTGACTCTAAGCACTGGCTTATTCTTCTCCTATAGGAAGCTAGATGCATACATGCAATTGGCTGATGTAGTTTTCCGTCTTATGTTTTTCTTTCAAGTCTGGTTTTTTGTTGTTGTTGTTAGGGAGGTGTTTCGCTCTTCCTAGTCTATGTGTTTACTACCCGAAAAACCCTTTTCTAATGTGTATTGTACTAATGTAATATTTTAGGGTTAAGCCTGTGATCTTGTGCTATGATAGAACTGTTTTATCGTTTCAACAAAGTTCAGATTGTTTTTTAGCAAATTTATCTAATATCCTAGACCTTAGATTCATTGATATTTTTTCAAGTGAGATCCACTAACCTCATGACCAAGCAGTGTCAACATTCATTTTTTTATTAAAGAAGGTTGGAACCCCCGGCCTCTGCATTATTGCGATGGACACATCCATATCCTATATACTTAAGAAGTTCATCCCCACTATCTATTTATCTTAACATGCATCATGTCCACATCAGCAATGAGCCACATTAGCCATACTTTGCCCCCTCATGCATTCACTGAATGGGCCACGTCAGCTTTTTTTTTCTTAAATCGTTTGGTTTTCTGGAATGGTGTATTCGCTGTTTAGTTTGTGGCTTTCGATAGCATGAGTGCGCGACGCACCTTTAACCGTTTCCCTTCCACTTTTCCTCCCTCTTCAGCTTCCTTCTTTCTTCTTCTAATTAATTGGTAACCGAAGAGCATCACAAAGGCAACCACTATTTCTTCCTTTCCTCTAAGATTTCTTACCCACTGTTTCCAATCTCAACCACGGAACGCACTAAACCCCCAGCATGACCCCTCTTCTTCTCTATTGACCCCCCTTCATATTCCAAGACGAGCGACGCCCGGGAGCAAGGAGCGGAGCAGCGGACGGCCTAGGCTGAGGACCAACCGCGGCACCGGGACGAAGCTCGAGACCGGCAGACCTTCCCTGCGCGGCGCCGCTCGCGGACGTAGGAAGCGCACGAGGGACGAGGAGTGAGGCGCCGGAAGGACAGCTCTTCTGCACATCGGCGCACCGCAAAAGGTCTGCGACGCCGTGCAGGCACGCCAAGATCTCCACTACGACGTCGCGGGTGTGTGTAGGTTGTTGCTATTACGGGTGAGTTCATGCCGTCGCTGATACTGTACTTGCGTGCGCACGTATGCATGCAGGCAAGCATGATTACTTTCTTTGCTAATTACCCAACGTATGTATCCAATGGATCTTTGCTAAGAGACACATATCAATCCAGATTACCTACAAACCCAATTGCTATACTCTAACCAGAGTACATAAGAACAATGTGTAAAATTCTTGCCTCCTCTAATCAGAGATTCAGAGTACATGTTTGAATTTATTTTTGTCAGGATTTCACCATGGTCGCTTGGTTTATTTCATTTGCTTATAGTTTTTTTTTAACTTTCTTTCTACTGTTTTTTTGGGGGTTTACTACTGAACATGTAAACCGTAGGAGTTTGTCGAATTTACCTTCTACCTATGTCGGCTAAAAATTCCCGCAGCAACGCGCCGGGTGTCATCTAGTTTATATAAAGTAGCTTAAACATCATTAGTACAACAACAACACACAAGGAGACAAAAGGCCACAATAGACACATAACATAGTTACATAACATAGTTGTTAGAATAAATCCAAGGCGCATAGTCGATCATTCAAGGACCAAGCAATTACACGAGGCACGACACCAAGATTTGTTAACGAGGTTCACCGATATGGCTACATCCCCGAGGCCTGACTATTGGCGCTCCTCCCTGTGACACCGACCACCCGCGCGCCGGCACACACCGCCTGCTCCCCTTGCGTGTCTGTGCTATTATATTGGCATAGATTACATCGTGTGTCTACCCCTCATATATAAGAGGCCTAGAATACGGCCGGGTGTCCTATAAGGGCATGACTCAATATCCTATCTACACACCATACGACTCAGAGTAGCTTGTACAATAATATTCGATACAATATGATCCTACACTTTCACGTGCCGAAAGTAAGGACCACATATATATAAACCCATCATATAGCTCTGAAGGTGACGTATGGAAGTCTCGACGCCCTCCGGTTCACTGCAGGCATTGCATGACTCATATATAGCTTGGCCGTCTCCAGCTGTGTGCGAATCTGCATACTCGCATGATGATCCATTGAAGAAGGGTTGGGGATGACTTTGAAGGCAATGATGTTATAGTCAGAAGGGAGGGACTCCAAAACCACCAGTGGTGGGATCTTCACATGAGTGTATGCCACCTCAAGCACTGGCGATGATGTGGTGTGACTCCTCCCATAGCGAGTGAAGTGTCATGCAAATGACTAGCAGTGGCAAAGGCCACAAGCCACTGAAAGGACACCGCAGGAACAAGCCGACACTGCTCATATCAGGTAGTAATGAGGGTCTCACACCAGCAATTTGAGCTGGGTCGAGGTCCATGGCTACACAGGAGGGGTGACATGCAACAGTAAGAGGGCACTGCTAAGGCCCAACAAAAGAACTAGCATGCCATTCGACCAGGTGAGTGTAAGTATCTCATGCAAATAGTGAGGTGTTGAAATTTCCCACTAGGGTGGAGGACATTCCTTCCACTTTTATACCCACATAAAATATACCCATATAAACCAATTGATGTGGAGGTCTTAGCCCTGTGCATGAGCACCAAAACTGTGGAGTATATGTGAAACAAAAGTGGTGACCAACCACTCTGCTATATTGACTTTCTCACATGGATCATCATAAGCTCAAGAAAACATTTAATTTTTCCAATACTTATTGCATGAAAACAATCACTAGAATAATTAATACCAAAGGGGTAAAGGGCAACCACAATATATTTATTTATCTTTTCAAAGGTAGGTGATGCATTGTTATATTGTAGTAATCTGGTTTGATTGCTTCCTATCAACATGTTTTTGAACCCGACTTAATTCTTTGTCAAAAATGCACAATATTCATACATTTATTCTATCAGCTCCACAAAGATTAGTCTTGTCACATATTTGACTACATCTGAAGTAGTGTACCTAGCAAGATTAAGTATCATTCGTGGTAAACCATTGGTTGATTCTTCGCAGCAAGAGAATATTCTAACATGTCCTTCCATGAATCTTCAGCAAGTTATTTTATCTGTTGCAGGCATCATGCATTGTTATCCCATGATCCTTCGTGTAACATTGGAAAATAGAGCAACAATGATCTCTTATGTGCTGACGCTACAAAATATGGTTTTGAGATAATGTGAGTTGTCTTTTTAATACACCAATAAATTTAATCTTCATAAATTCATTTATGGTCCCCTATTATTAGTGATATTTTATGATGTTCTAACCAATGAATCTATGAGCATAATGAACATGCATGTGTTATGAAAGGTTGAAATGCTTCCTCTTTGTTGTTTGCATCACAATAAACTTGTACCTTCCATAACACACATGCTAGCTATATAATACAACAAAGTGGCTTCCAAGATTTTAACATATAAAACAATTTTATATGCGCAGATGTCTCCACGTTGTTACGAAGTGTTAAATACTATACCAATTCCAAATTTCTTCTTCCATGTGACAGATTTCTCTGTTACACTTATTTGTACCACATCCAATCGGTTTTCCTATATTGATAGCTTGGGCGCGCTCCTTCAATAGCGCCTAACTAAATGTGAACGTGATCTTATAGTTACTAAACAAATATTGTCAGTGTAATTGTGCCTCCTTCTTTATTTATATTCATCATTATTTTATAAGTACGTAGTATAGTTCTCTATATGCTATTCCTCATTGCTTTTGCAAGATGCAAAATATCCACATGAAGTTATATGCACTTGTGTATGTGTTGAGAAATACCTTAATTGACATTGTATCATTTGAGAGTCAGAAAAGTGATCCAAACACTTGATTAGTTGTGGATTGTCCAGACCCCACTTGAAAGTTTCATCTGTTGTTATCCCATCCATTCCAACATAATGCAACTCATTTCTAGCACAAAAGGTAAATTGCTTGAAATGTTAGTTCTGGTGTTTGCAATTTAAACATGGTGAAAGATTCAATGAGTTTTAAGATTTTGGGTGGACATCGTAGTAAGGAGTAAGAGGCAATTTTTGATGTATTAATCCTAAAAGGGAACTTGTTGGCTTCATACTAAGTTTTGTAATAATCTAGTATTTTGATTGATTTCGACCCTAGTCTCATTTTGTACTAAACCTGAAATTATTGTAGAGTATTTAAAATTTTGAGGATGAAGATAAACAAAGACATTTTCCATCTCTTTTTTAGAGGAGTAGTGCATATTACCCACGCCCCCCCCCCCCCCCCCCCCCCCAACTTATTGAAAAGATACAGCCAAGAACTCTAAGACCGGATATATTAGCCCCTAAACTCCTGGAATCAAACAAATTACCACCGTCTCCTACCCTTGAATTCCTGAAACCATTCGATTTCCAACCTAGGAAACTCAGTCCCGGTTTTGATGTCACCCAGGAGAAATACCCGACCAAGGGCAAAGAAACTGCCAGGAATTGAACAACTGCCGGGAGAATGAATTACCGGCAGAGAAACTGCCGGGAGAAGTTAACAAACGAGGGCACACGAACTGCCGGCAACGATGTCCACTTGGCAGGTCATCCTATCTGCCGGCCCAACTAAACTGCGGCTTGTTGTGTGCCGGGAACTTGTATGCGACGCGTAACCAAAGTAACTGGGCCGTTTCTCAAAAAAAAAAAAACAATTGGGCCGAGTGCGCTCGCGCGGGAGAAAGGGCGCGCGACGGCGCGAGATCGAAATATTCACAAGGGTTCCTTTGGTCGTCGGCTCGTCGCCCTGAGCCCCTGACCAGTTCTTCCCCAAATCTTCCAAAACCTAACCCTCAACCCCGACCACGCCGCCGCCACCAACCACTCGACCGCAGCGCCGGCTTCGTCCCCAAACACAGTCGCCGCCGACCGCCTAGTCGTCGCCGAGCACCCTTCTCTACCAAGGAAACCCTTCGTCGCTTCGTCCCCATCCCCCGCGCACCCAGCGCCTGCTTCCTCCCGAGGAAAGCCGCCGACCGCCCTCCATCCCCACCACAACAACGACCTCCTCCACAGGTTTCCTCCGCCGAGCAGGCCTCCTCCTCCTCAAGCTTTCTCCCCCTAGTAGGGCCTCCTCCTCCACGAGCATCCTTCCCTGAGCACTAAGTTGGATCGCCTCCTGTTTCCCTCACCCGAGCAGCGGGCCTTCCTGTACGGCCCCTCTCCCGAGAAGCTCCACCTCCTCTACATCCTCCCCCAGGTGCAGCGCCGCCTCCTTGCTCACCGAGAGCACTTGGCCGGTGAGATTTCAATCTTTGCAAAATTATGTTCCTTTTTTCTTCTGAGCAGTAACTAGAACGACTTCAGAAAGTGTTTGAGTTTATATGACACTACAGCTCTGAAGATAACGACTAGCTTTGTCATCCGATAGCCCAAGTTTTGCTTATGGTGAAGAGATCTTCCATTGCAGCAAATGGATGCTTCAACTACATACTAAATCAGTGAATCCCAGTAGGGGTACTACATGCAAGCTTTGGGAAATTAAGTTTCAAGGTCGTGCTGCAAATATAGCTAGAGAACTTCTTTCTGTATATTTTTTCTGCAAATGTAGACTGAAAGTGAAGTAACGCTTCTAGAGTTTAATAGTTTTAACTAGTGAATGTGTTAGTTCTATGAAAATAGATATATGGGGTTTGATCTGGAATTTTCTTCTATAATTTTCTATTGCCAGTTTGCCACTGCTCCCAGTCATGTGATTCTGGAATTTAATGATCAGTAGTTGTCTATCATAGTAGAAATCCCTTCAATTGTTGCAACCTTTATTATTGAATTGAAAAACATTTGTCTGATAAATTTAATTTTCTAGAGTAAAATGAGAGCAATTGGTTTGTACTGTCGCCCCTACTGGAAATTAATTGCATCGTGACTTACTGAATTGCCAGATCCCCTGTTCTTAAAACTTTTTTATTTAGCTTAACACTTAAGAACAAATTCATCCATAGCTACGTTCACAGAGATGGTAAATAGCTTAAGATGTGCTTGTGGTTCAGATTTCAGAAAAGGCCTACTTGCAGTGCCACGTGCAAGTAATATAACCCTGGTAGTACAGTACCTTGTCATGTAGGGCCACGAGTAATATAAGACTATTGTTTTGTTGCTGATAATTGGAACGTTTGGATGCTCGTTGTTTAGGTTCTGCGTCTAGTTTGGTAGTAGTGCTGCTGTGTGTGGCTTAGTTTCTGTTGTTTTGAGGTACCCCTGGAGGGGGACGAACTTGAGACATGTGATGTTTTCAGTAATGGAAATTGGGAGCTATGCTCCTAAGTAGATTTTTTTTTGAAGAATTGGGTCATGGGGCTAGCTGAGTACCATGCTCTTTTCTCCTATATGTAATTCTTACAAACTGTTCCCTAATTTTCATTTGATGCTTTCACTGAAATAATATTTTGGATTTTTTGTTTTGTGAGCAGTGTGCATGTTGTTTGTCCTCTCCACCAAGCAGCGTCGACTACTCCATACAAGCACATAAGCTTATGCTCTTATGATTATATATTTACCAATGACTATTATGGTTGATAGCTTAAAAGTCTTTGCTTCTATATATGCAGCTGAGAGTGACTTATAAGTTCATGGCAAAAGCAGCAACACGAGTACGCAACCACAAGCAAGCTGAGGAGGTAATAATCTTGGTAGTTAAGTCTTAGATTCAGTATTTTGCTTTTGGATACATGTTTGCTGCTATTTCAGAACATTGAAACTTATTTAGCATTTCGTTTCTTATATGCTTCATGCAAATAAAACTGCAGTAAACATATGAACTGAGATTTTGCTTGGCATGTGTATGTATGCATGCCATGAATTTGCTTAGCATTTTTATGCATACAACTATTGGAAGCTTTTACATGTCCTGGAACTCAGCTTTTGCATGCCTGTGTTTTCTAAAGCTGAGTCTTTTGTTATTGGGTAGTACTTGAAACAGAGTCGCAGGCTCCTGCCATATAACCATTTATGAATTGCATATGTGATGCCTTAATTAAGGTCTTCTTTTATGAGCCTCTACCTTGTGCAAATAATATGATTATTTAGCAGCCTGGTTTCATAGCTTTGAATCTCATGTGAATAAACTATATGTCTAGGTGTTAGCTGTTCTTTGCTTAACTAGATATCGAAGTATAAACAACAAGCTCATGTACAAAATGGCAATTATGATGATTATTTAGTTTATTTCATTGATTCTCGGCATATTAATTGATTGTAACGTCCTAGCTTTATTTAAGGAGATGTAAAAGAAACAAGTAATCTCCCTTTTCCTTTCTTTTACAATTGTCATGATTTTATATGACCTTTTTTAGTCAATCTGTTGTCGACGGTCTGAATTTTTAGATAATTTAAATTTGTGATGAATTCTCAAATTGATTAGGAAGACTGGATTTGTAAAACTTTGTTTATATCCTTCCAATACCTTGAACTAACTATTTTCTCTGCAGTTACATATATGCATATCTTATGCTCATTTCACCAAAGTTTGGCCGACCTTTTGGTGTCTATTATTTGTGTACGTTTCATCGGTTTAGAAGTAATATTCAATCCAAATCTTTTCTTTAATAAAGCAATTCAGCTAGTATGTTTGCAAGCAAATTTATGCCAGGACAAGTACTAGTAGTGGAGCCAAGAACATATTAGGGCACGATGATTAATGGATTATTCACGCAGGTTCCTGTCAAACTTTGCTATCAATTCTGTTCCCATATCCTCCGGCACGCAAATTCGCTCAAAGTCATTAAAAATCTGGGAGTTTCCAGGGAACACATATGGAACTGGGATATATGGGTTTCTACAAGTTTTGCGCTTCATATTTCAACTAGTTCCAGTCAAAGCCAATTTCAGGTTTCTGGTTACAAGAAAAATCAGTTAACACTTAACTAGGTTTCAACAAGTTTCTTCATACAAACAGATTTCTGGTTACCAGCAAAATCAGTTAACACTTAACTAGATTTCAGCTAGTTTCAGATAGGTGTTGTTTTGCAATATGCTTGACCAAGGCTACCATAGTTACTGTGAATGTCTGCATTCAGTTAAACTTAAGATACACCATTTGTTCTCAGGATTTTGTTAGCAGCTTGTTAATAATGCACTTGCCTCTAAATTGCCAGTTACCTCTGAGTTGATACATTTTACTGCCTCGAGATTCTTTTGGCATCCCTGAACAGTTTCCGCTGATCCAAATTATCATCCCTCATGTTATGGGCCTCAAAGAGCAGCTGAAAGACTCATTTAAGGTATGTAAAATCTTGACCATATCACGCATTAATGATCTATCAATGTGCTTGTTTTGTGCCCAGATCCATGATGCCAAATATTTGGCCAGGCACAAAATTTTACCCTGGCTTGGGTGGTTGCAATTTTTTTTGCATGCTCATTGCTTGCTCTCAATTTATTTTTACACCTTAAAAGTCTGCTTGTATGTATGCAGCTGCAAGTGGATAAGTCTAGCAAATGCAGTAATGTGACCACAAGCAAGTTGAGGAGGTAATATGCATCTTCAACTTTGATTTTTTGCTGTACACTCCTCTGGTTTTTCAAATTTGTTTTGTGGATTCTTTCTTTTGTTCTAGGTTGACTCTTTCATATCAGATCTGAAAGTTTACTGATAAAATTAGTGCAATCTATTTCTTGGGTGAGCTTGGACTATACAGTTTAGTGAAGCAAGCAACAATGTTACACATTCTTGTTTTGTCATATTTGCCCATGGAAGATTTTTGTATGTGAAGCGCAAATGATTTCTGCTTGATCTAATTATGTACGTAATAATCACTACTTGTTGTGATAATGAAGTGCATAACATTCAGAACAGTTATATGCTGACGTTAAACTGCAGCACATCAAAATCTTTAATATGTTGATTTAAAATCTGAAACGATAGCACCATTTTCTGAGTTTCCGATTTGTTGTAGGTTTCTCAAGATACACAAGTTGATGGAGGTTTGGAAGATCTACAAGTTGCTGGAGGTTTTGAAGGTCTGACACGTTGCTGGAGTGATGATATATATATGTAATATGTCTTGTTTGTTGAACCTCCAGATATTGACAAGTTTTACACTGCTCGTTTTGGTGGTTGTTTCAGCAGACAAGCCATTGTATGCCAATTTTGGTTGCGTGGCATGATTTCTTTACCTTAAACATATGTACTTTGCATTTTGAGGCATAATGTCTATATATGTATGGTTCATGCATGTGTTAAAAACATATGTTTTTGGTCTATTTATGTTATTGCATGAGGTCTTACATGTAATCTGATTGAACGTATGTGTAAGTTGTGTGATCTGTCCTGACTGTTTGAACATAATGATTGGATATTTAATCAGGGATATTGCACACAGAATAATTTAGATTGCTTGTGAAAAAGCACGTGATGGCATATTACCTGCCGGGTAAATGCGCTTGTGCAGGCAGTGAAACTGCCGGTAAACTGCAGTTGCTAGCCACTATGAGTCTGCCGGGTGAAAGTAAACTGCCGGCAGATAAAATGGTCGGGGCAGAAAAACTGCCAGGGATTTTTTATCTGCCGGGACAAGTAATCCCCGGCAGCCATTGACGTGGCAGTTCTATCTGCCGGGAAAATCTCTCTCGTGGCAGTTTATCTGCCCTCTTAATGGTGTTCTCCCGGCAGATTATGTGCCATTGCATTGGTGTTGTGGTGTAGTGTACGTCATGTCAATCTTGGTGAAACCCATGTGCCTTAGTCAACCCATGACCCGATCAAAATCACAGCCTCCTTCCCTATCATGTATGTCAAGTGTATTTTGATTAGGAAGAATCATCTCGGTATAGGTCTAGGAAATTTAGGGGTTGGTTGCGTGTATGTATAAATACCAAGTTGCATGAGTCTTGTAACATTGTGGAGAAAAGAAAAGAAGTAAAAATAAGTAGAATTACGAGGCACGACAGGTGCCTCTTCCCAAAAAAATTCGAGCGTGTTCATCATTATAATTTGAGATTGATCATGTGGATGAATCCCAACAATTGCTATCAGAGAAACGTCGAAGATTTGAAGTCACGCTTTCCCTGGGGTGGGTAATATAATCGTTGGGTGGTGCAACAATGAGGAGGAGCGGGCAATAGCCGTTTGGCAGGATGACATAAGCAATGCGACGAGCGATCGTCATTCGGTGTAGCAACAAGGAGGAAGACAGTGGGTTGTTATCTGCAAGGTGGTGGAAGGTGATCATTGATGTTAGTGGTGGTCTCGAGGTGTGGTTCAGGCGCTCATGAAGATCGACGTCTGAGAGCGTACGACAAGTCAAGGAGTCATGCGAGTTCGCATGTTCGGTCGGCGTCATGTCTATGAGTCATCTCGTGTTCAAGTGCTTGTCTTGGTGAGGATTCGTTGGAGTTAAAGCAGTGTGCACAATGTTCCGTGAGTCATGTCCATGTCCTCATGGAGTGTCCTGGTTGCGGCTAGTGTGGATTCAGTGAGATGTTGTAGCCGAATGGTGGTAGGGAAGCCTATCATAAAGCGAGGAGGTGTGCATCTGGTAGAGGTGAATCTACTGTGAGCAAGTACAACAGGAGTATGGTGTGCAAGTACAATAGGAATATGGTGTGAACCGAGACCAAGACAGCGACCAAGCAATGACGGTGACACAACATGACAGAGTAAAGACGTGTTTCATGTTTTCAAACGGGTCATACTTAGTGTACGCATATGACGGTTTACTCGAAGCTTCAACGAGTCAAGATTAGGAGGAGCACAAGGAGACAATAATTTAATATTGTTAGAGATAATCTTGATTAGGCTAGAGTCTCATCATGTATAGATCAATGTTCGGATTTCATAGAGTCAAGTACGTGTGTTAGCAGGAGTTTATGTCCTATCCGGATGTCTCAAGTCTAGCTAGGTTTAGGGAATCTCCAAAGTGGACCCTCAAACCTCCACTATATGTCCGAATCATAGTGTCCGGACCACTTTTGCCATCCAACGGGAACCTATATATGTCTGCTTAGCAATCCGGGTGTACAGATTTCGGTATCCAAAAGACAAACGTGGGGGACTTTGCCGGAGTCTGGACATGCACTTGACCAATCACATGCATGGTCCCCCTCTTTCTCCTTCTCTCTCTCCTCTCAACCGCAGATGCATGGTCCCCCTCTTCTCTCTCTTCTCCCAACCAAACACTAAAACCATAAATGTCCCACCGCATGCATAGTCCCCACCTACTTTTTCTCCTCCCAACGGATACTTTGTCATTAGCACTGGATGGCTCCCTCCCACATCATATCCACGGACAATGTCCGGACATAAAAATGAATATATATCGGAGACATTTGCGGGTCAGCTTTGGAGATGCCCTTAGCACATGGTTGTGTGTTATACGTGTAGGCAGTACTAGTTCCTGCCAATAGGTAGTGTCCAATTGACTAGATGGAAGCGCGCGCTTTGCTGCGCTGTTTTCCATTATTGTGAAACATATGTTCATCATCAATTTGTTGTTTCCATTTATACATCTACTGTTTTCTAGCATTGACAAAGCAATTATGCATAGGACATCAAGGCAACTTTTCGCATAACAATGGACTGAAATATCTGCTATTCGTCTACATTGAACCTCTGATATGATATCAATCTTATTTATTTCACAACTAATGTAGACTATACCCTATATGTTGCCCATTTTGCTTCTTGTATGTGCATAGGAAATGAAGGAAAGAAAACAAAAAATGAAAATAGTATAGTTACAAATCAACATTTCCTACAAATAAAGCACAAAATACATAGGCAGATGCAGTCCTAATCATTCATCCACCACACCTGAAACCTAATAGCTGTAGAAATGGGAGTACCAACAGAAGTAAGATCTTCCACCTTGCACTTATGCGCATTTTTGGGGTCTTGAGAACATTTATTTTTCACTTCTACAACTCCCATCCAGAATTGAGAAAATCCGTAGAATGCTGAAAAATGATAAGGGACTACCATTTTATGAAAGATTTCACAAAACTGGATGGAAGAAAATTCTAGCCTCAACAAAAGCTTGTGGCCGCACTTCCTTGCGCTTGTTCTACAATGCTCTTGCAATATAAGATCAACAATGATTAAGAACTAAAACATGAATGAAGGTGTCGGTTGTCGTGCCTGACCATCTTAATAAAAGAATGGTAGACATATTTCAAAAAGTCTAGAAAGTAAAAAACAAGTAGACGACTTTTAGATGGATCAGATTTAAAATCCACGATATATGTGCATGTATTTTTTTTCATTATTCTTGGCTCATCCAACGTTTACAAATAGGATTTACATAAATTAACGCACAAATTTAATATCATGATTTTGGATAGATATTAGAGTAAATAACGCTCGATCACCACATGGTATGGCAGACACAATGTCATGCTTGTGTGAAATTTATTTATTTTATTGGGTAAAACTCTAAAAACTCAACGTCCCACCATGTAAAAACCTCTTTGAAACCAAAGTACTCTGCATTCATAAAATCAGATGCCATAACATTAGAAGAATTCTGTGATACATCAGTTTTAGTTCTCTTATTAATTTAATATGACAAGAAAATGGTTACTGGATGATGATCCTTAGAAACCTAATGAGCTAAAGAAACACAGAACTACTCTATTATTGAGGTCAATTTTGGCTCCAAAACTTTCAGTTTCAGCAAATTACACGAACAGTAAGCTTCCCGGTTTATCTGTTCATTCACAAGCTAATTAAGAATGAAAATTGGCAAATTATGATTAAATCAACTGTGGGCCAAAATTTGGAAGTTAAAAGAAATCAAGTTGGTGGTTCAGATTAATATATAAGCATGATCACATTGTACCATAATCTGAAGCAAGTGTATAAATAAATTCTGAGAGCGTATACACGTACGTATAGAAATAAGACAGGCTAAGATGAGGACACCAAACCACTTGTTTCTTTTAGTAATATTCTTTTCAAGTGGACATAATGCCTCAAGGAAACCTGTTGGCAACACAAGTACCATATCACGAAAATGGATAGCTCAAACTGCTCCAGCTACTGGAGCGTCATATAAAAGAACTACTTAAGTTATATTGAGATCAAAGAAAAATTGTTGTTTCCTCATACCAGGAACTTAGGAAGCATCATGTCCTTGTAGGTCTAGGAAATTTAGGTTGGTTGGTTGCATGTATATGTAAACATTAGGTTGCATGAGTCATGTACACATCGTGGAGAAAAACAGAAGAAATAAAAAAATGAGGCACGGCAGGTGCCTCTCGCCAAAGTTTCTCGAGCACAACGTTCGTCGTGATTGTTTTATGTGATCGGTCCTGTGGATGAATCTCAACAACACCATAGGCTTGCGTTGCATATGTCGCCGCATCTTTCATCTCAATTGCTCTATGAGATGTTCTCGTATGTACATCTGGCCACGGATCATCCAGTGCACATTCCGCCGGTGACAGGTCAACGAGCTTCATGTACCTTTCTTTCCTCGTCGTTAATCTAACAGAGAATTCTTGCTCTGCTACTGCTTAATTACTATGTTTTCATACACCTATTGCTATGCTGACACATAGAATCGATATAAGCTTCCAAAACAATTCAAAATTGTACGGCCAAACATATATACGCCGTGACATGTTTAGGTGTGGCATATAGAGGTCGTCTTATCATTTGCAGGAGGAGCATTATGTGATTTGAATTCTCAAGTTGTACTGTACTTTTTTAAGGAACCGGATGCACAACATGGTGGTAGTTGAAAACCGAAAATTTCTTTCAGGCTTTATGAGCTGCTATGATTTCAAATTTTGGTTTCAGAAATATTTCACCCATTACCAAAAATCACTGATATTCCAATAATGTTTCGGATCTGCATGGGCTAGGGACGGGGCTCACTAGTGCAGAACCGAGCTTTAGCGCCGGTTTGTAAGGGTCTTTAGTGCCGGTTCTACAGCCGGCACTAAAGAGTGGGGACTAAAGCCCCCCCCCCCCCCTTACTACCGGTTCGGCACGAACCGGCGCTAAAGTGCCACCACGTGGCACGAGCCAGGCCTGGGTGCGGGTAGACCATTAGTACCGGTTGGTAACACCAACCGGTACTAAATGTTTGCCGCGGGGGGGGGGGGGGGGGTTATTTTCATTTTTCCTTTAATTTTGTGTTTTCCATTTAATTCTTTTTTGTTTGCTGGTATTTACGATACTACATATTGTACACGTTATGCATATATATATAAATAGAATTTCTCGTAGAACCGATCATATATATATACATATGATCGAATGTTCTCGCAATCGTAGTATGCACATAAATCATTCCCCGGCTCCTGCTTCATGGCCTGTACGAGAATAGAGTTCAATCAGATAATAATTAATCAAGCCTGATAATTAATGATATTGGAACTATAGAATTAAAGAGATTGCATGGTAGCTAGCTAGCTAGCTAGTACTACTTAATTAATTACCGTGGATCGATACCAATACAGTTTTTCTCTAAACGGGCCTGGAACGTCTTCGATGAACTTTTGCCAAGCCCTGCCGGCCCGCCGGCAAAGAAAATGAATAAAGGAGTTATTAATTAGTTGATATCAGGACATATATATAATGAGATTGAAATTACCTGTTGACTATCCCCTTCACGACTGAGTACTCTTTAGGTTCTTTAAGCAGTGAGTCCAGTATTTCAACTTTTCCTTCTTTAACTTTAATGTCTACCAAGATCCAGTGGAACCTGCATGCGCACTTTAATGTCTACCAAGATCCTGGTATCTAGCTAGTGACAAAAACAGAATTTGTAGTACAAGACAGTGTGGACTCACTGGAAGTTGTAAGGAAGTAGTATATCTGCATTGGTATTGAGGTGCTTCAAGAACTCTAGCATGTCATTCTCTACTTCTTGTTTATAATATTCATATGACCATGTCTCTTCATTAATGGTATTTGGGTCAATCAACCCAATGCCATGGCATCCAGCTTTTCTCATTTCTGACATCTTCATCCTGCATAATACCACAGAAAAGAATACAGTGAAGATAATTACAGGTAATGATCAACGAGAGCACTACAGCTAGCTTGAGACTTAAATTACAAAAAGAAATCACTTACAAACAATAGCAACTGACGATAGATTTGTCGAGTGCGTCTTAATTGAATAACTTAAACAGTTTTGTATACTCAATGGACAGAGCTAGCTTATGGAAGTGATCCTCTTCCTTGACTTTCATCATGAGGGACTGTAGATTGTGGGTCTTGCAAATTTCCATGTACCATTGATGCAATTCATACATTCTCGTTGGGAGATCCTTGACCTCCTCGGGCTTGACCAAAGGTTCGCCACGGACATATTTCCGTTTTATTTCCTCCTCTCTAAGTGGAGACATGGGCTCGATCTCGAGGAATTGTCCAACAGTCATACCGAGCATTTCAGCCTGCATTATATGCTCCTCGGTTATTACCAGATTGCCCAGCTGGGGAACGTTAACGGTTTGCCCACATATATATAGGGCGCCGGTACTCTTATGTGTTGTTGGCACAACAAGGGGGGGGGTCGATTGTGTCGCCTGTTCTCCCAGCTGGGGAACAGTTTTCCCGCATTTTTTGCCAGCTGCTTGGCTCAAGCTCGAGCTCGACTCCTTCTATACTCGTGCTCGATGTGCCTTCCTGATTTGGCGCTCATAGTCTGAGTCAACAGGCTTGGGAGCTGGTGGTCTAGCCATACGAATAAAGTGGTCAATCGTTTCCTCAGGCACTTTCTCCCTTGGCGGAGGTGCCAGTTTCGGTCCAAAATGGGCGTCCACTTGGGCCTTCACTATGGCTCTGTTTTTCTCCTCGGTCATGTTGTAAGGCCTCTGAGTAAGAGGAGCGAGGCTTGGACCATATTTATATCGCTTGCCTCCGCCTGTACCTCCTATACTACCTCGACTCGTAGCGCTACGCACCATAGCTGTGGCGGCTCTCTTCCCCGATTGCTGAGGCGGCGGAGACGGCTGACGTGGCTGAGTTGGAGCATGAGGAGTGGCCTGACGCTGTGCCGGACTTGAAGCAGGAGGAGTGGCCTCACGCGGTGTCGGACTTGAAGCAGGAGGAGTGGCCTCATGCTGTGCCGGACTTGAAGCAGGAGGAGTGTCCTACTGCTGTGCCGGACTTGAAGGAGGAGGAGTGGCCTCACATCGAGGAGGAGTCGGATGACGACGCGGTGTCGGTGCCCTTCGAAAGATGATGCAATCCTTTATCCATAGGATGATACGATGTATGGCCTCTCCCAGTGTGTGCTCCTCGTGCTGTCCAGGAATGTCAAGCTCTAGCCCCGAATATTGGTCCACCACCTCATCAACCACGACACGAGCATAGCCGGCTGGAATCAGGTTGCAATGGAAGGTTGCTTCGGGGGGGATTTGTATAAGCAACGGCATCCGCCACCTTCATGGATATGTTCTTCATTTTGAAGTGTAGCTCACAGTTAGTGTTCTCCATGATGTCATCCATAGGGTATCTATCCAGCAGTGCGTCCTCCGGGGCGGAACCAACGCTGCTTCTCGGCATGGATGGGACGGTGCTATCCAATGCTGGATCATTTGCTAGCTGCTGCCGCTGCTGAGACCCCCTTTCCTGGCTAAGTGAGTCGATCTGCTGCTGCTGCCGCTGGAATTTGAGTGCCAAGTCCGCGTGCGCTGATTCTAGGCCTTGAAGGCGTTCTGCTTCCTGCTTCCTCTGCTCCTCCTCCATCTTCCTCTTCTTCTCCTCCTCCATCTTCCTTCTTGCACGGGTCCTACAGTCAACGTTCCATTTCGAAAAGCCCTCATACCAGGGAATAACGCCCTTGCCTCGTGTTCTTCCCGGGTGTTCAGGATTTCCCAAGGCGCGCGTAAGCTCGTCGTTCTCTCTGTTGGGCGTGAACACCCTCGTTCGAGCATCTTCTATTGCTTGAAGTAACTTCTCTTCGGCTCCTTTTAGACTTGCCTTCTTGGAAACCAGGCCTGTCTTTGGGTCCAACGCCCCCCATGCGCATAGAACCAAGTTCTGCACCTAGGGGGCCAGCTCCTAGCTAGTAACTGGAGTGACCCCTGCATCCAGCATCTCTTCCTCAGACTTATCCCACTTAGGCATTGCCACCGCGTAGCCACCTGGCCCCAGCCTATGGAACTGCGTCTTTTTTGCTGCATTGGCCTTGTTTTTTGTCTACCGTTCCTTAGCTAATTCGGATTCCTTGAATTTCACGAAAGTGGGGCAGTGTTCTCTTTGCTTCTCCAGTGTTCCCTTGAATTCTGGAGTCTTCTTTTCTCCTTCGGCGTAGTCGGCCCATACAGTTTTCTTGTGTGTTGAATGCAATTGCCATCTTCCTAAGAGCAGCATCCTTGACTTTCTGCACATTTGCATCAGTGAAATGATCTGGTAGGGTGAAATGTTCCATGAGAGATTCCCAAAGCATTTTTTTGCTCTGTCGTCGACCCAAGTAACATCTGGACGTTTATTTTTTGGCTCTTTCCATTCTTGAATGGAGATCGGGAGTTGGTCCTTCACAAGAACTCCGCACTGACGAACGAACTTGTTCGCAATGTTCTTAGGCATGAGGGGTTCGCCATTAGCCTTGATGGAATCGATGTTGTACTTTACACCCTCCTTCAACTTTTTGCCCGGGCCTCGCTTTGTCCTGCAGTCTGTAGAAGCAGATTTGCTCGATCCGGAGGGCTGAAAGAAGAAAGATCGATTCGTTAATATATCTTCAAATCAAAAAAATATGTGATGATCACCAGATGCCTGCTTATATAAATATACCTCGCCGGTCTTTCTTATTTTGAGATCAACATTGTCTGCGTCATCATAATCATAATCATAGTTCATGACTTCATCCATTCGGTCGTCGAGATCGAATATCTTATCATCACCCTCCCCGGTATTGTTCAGATATTGGGAGCCGTCATCTGCTTCATTCAGATCATCTGGCCTGCGAGGGCTGCGTATGATCTCGAACAGGGCGTCTTCTCCCTCTCTGCCGGTATTGTCCGCCATAGCTTTTATTTAACTAATCCAGAAGAAATATTAAACAATTTAGTATTCAAATTACAATGCATGGATGCAATCAATAAGGAAAAACTGAATCATAGTACATAATTAATATGCATGGTCTCGAATAATATATAATCTCGAATACATCGTCTCGAATAATATATAATCTCGAATACATCGTCTCTAGTAATATATATAATCTCGAATACATCGTCTCGAATATTATATATCGAATACATCACTGGCTAGGTAGCTAATAAAGATCGAATACTACAGAAGAATCTAGGTCACTCGCGGTTCCAAAGGCGCGGGCGGTGGACACCCAAAGAGAAGGAACCATCACAGGATCATATCTCCGGTCATCTGCCCAAACAACCTGCCAGGTATTGGAGAACCTGACGTCCATAGCAGCCATGTAGCGACAGACGTGCTCGTCCTCCTCCCTGACACGGCGACGCACCACCTCCGGCGGGGCCGGCTCCCTCTGCACCGAATGTGGCCCACGCGAACGCCACCAAAGGAGATCAGGGTCGACGACGGGACCCAAGGCCTGGTTCCTCACCAAGCGGCGCGCCCCTAAAGGTAGCACCTCCCAGTGCCAGCCCGGCGGAGCCCAGTCCCGGACATGGGTCTTGTGAAGCAGGACGTCGTCGCGAACGGGTCGACGGCGAGGATGCGGGCCGGGCATCGTCGACAACAAATACTATATGCCCGCAAAAAGTAAATGATTGGATTGTGATAACTAAAATTCTATATGCAAATTCTAAATTTTCTATAACTAAAATTATAAGAAACTAAAAAAATCGATCATCATCTAACAGTTTGACATTAATCTAATTCATCTAGCTAGAACTAACATTTCTAAAATTTCTAACATTTCTATAAATATTTCTATAACTAAAAAACATAAAAAATACTCACAATTTTACAACTAATTAACAATGTGTGTGTGTGTGTGGACATGCATGCATGCATGGCGGCTGGGGCAGGGACCTCACCGGCGACGGGGACGGCGACGGGCGGTGATGACGGGCGGCGATGACGGGAACGGGGACGACGGGACGACGGGGACGGGGCGGACGACGGCGGGACGACGGGGACGGGGCGGCCGGCGACGACGACGGGGACGGCCGGGGATGGGGCGGCCGGGCCGGACGACGGGACGAACGGGGATGTACGGGGCGGCGACGACATACGACGGGGGCGGCCGGGGGCGCGCGGACGACGGCCGGGGCGGCGACGACGGGGACGGGGACGGGGCGGCGACGGGGGCGTCGACGAGGGGTGGCGACGGCCGGGGACGGGGCTCGGACGGCGGCCGGGGCGGCAACGGGGGCGTCGACGACGAGGGGTGGCGCGACGGGGGCGGCGGGCGACGGGCAGAGGAGAAGAAGCAGATGAGAAACTGAATTTTTTGTTTAGTACCGGTTTGTGGCTTCAACCAGTACTAAAGACCCCCCCCCCCCTAGTACCGGGTGGAGCCACAACCCGGTACTAAAGGGGTGCGCTGCCAGGCGAGGGGCGCAAAGTTTAGTCCCACCTCGCCGGGCGAAGGGCAGCCGCACTGGTTTATAAACCCAGCCGCGGCTGCGGCATTTCCTATTTGGCGCTGCAGGCGCCGGTTATAGCTGTTTCTGCAAACCGGCGCCTGCAGCGGCACTACCTGGGCTCGGCCCAACTTCTATTTTTCCCGTTTCTTAAACTCTAGATAAAACTGCAAAAAGGGCGCGCAAGCTAGGATTCAAAACTGCGTCGCCGGTTACCAAGTTTCAACGTATAACCAACTTGACCACTTAACCAGATGTGCTGAAATAAATGTTTTCCTCAATTTATTTGTTCTTCTTTTTCCTTTTTTTCTTTTTTCTCTATCCTTCTTTACTTTCTTTTTTTGAAATTCGTAATTGTTTTCTTCAAATAGATGGACTTCTTCTCCAAATCCATGAACTAAATCTTTCGAAACTCATGAACTTTTTTCAAATTGATGAACCATTTTCAGAATAGAGGAACTTATTTTTCAAATTTGATGAACTATTTCTTAAAATCGATGAACTTTTTTCGCAAAATCGATGAACTTTTTCTCAAAATTGATGAACTTTTTTTCAAAATCGATGAACTTTTTTTCAATTTACGTGAACTTATTTTCAAAATCGATGAACTTTTTTCAATTTAGGTGAACTTTTTCATATTCGATGAACTTTTTTCAAATTCAATGAACTTTTTTCTCAAAATTGTTGATTTTTGTTTCAAATTTATGAACCTTTTCAAAATCTATGAACTTTTTTGAAATCCGATGAACTTTTTTCAAATTGGTGAACTTTTTTTCAAAGTCGATGCACTTTTTTGAAGTTGGTGAACTCTTTTTTCAAAGTCGGTGAACTTTTTTGAAGTTGGTGAACTTATTTTTCAAAGTCGATGAACTTTATTCAAATTCGTGAACTTTTGTTCTAAATTGATGAACTTTTTTTTGAAATCGATGAACGCTTTTCAACTTTGCTGAATTTTTTTCAAATCTGATGGACTTTTTTTCAAATTTAGAAACTTTTTCCATTTTTGCGAACTTTTTTCAATTTTTTTTCAATTCATGGTTTTTGTGAATGCTTTTTCAAATTTATGTTTTGTTTATTCAAATAATTTATAGTTGGTATATAATACTACTATATGTTTAATATTTGTACTAAAGGAAGGGCCAAATAGCGTTGTTTCCTCAAAAAGATAACAAAGGTACCTTGTCTTGGTGGTTAACGCGCCTGGCGTTCTAGTAAGCGGCCGAAGTTCGATTCCCAGACCAGTCGAATAAATATCGATTTTTTTCCTTCGCGTTTTGCCTCTCAACTGGTTGCTGGGCCGGCCCGCTGCGCATCTCACGCGGGCGCCAGTAGCGCGAACTGTCGCCTACAGCACTGATTAGGAGCTCCCCGCGGCTGCTCCTTCGAACTCCTCTATATAGCAGGCTTCTAGGCCTAACTATGGCGCACTGCCCTGTGAGCCTGCTGGTCCAAGGGCCTGAATTTGCAAATCTGAGGTCTAGCAGGCCCACTGGGCAGCGCCCCAACAATTTTTGATATAGTTTCATTTTATGCATTATTTATTTTCTTCTATTTATTTCTGAGTAATTTTTCTATATATTTTTTTCTTTCTGCTTTGTTTATTTTCTTCTATTTATTTCTGAGTAATTTTTTATATAGTTTTTTCTTTTCTGCTTTATTTATTTTCTTGTATTTCTTTCTGAGTAGTTTTTTTATATAGTTGTTTTTTTTCTGCTTTATTTATTTTCTTCCATTTGTAGTGCTTTTCAGAGTTAATTTGTAGTGCTTTTCAATTTCAGGGCCATTTAGCTCAAAACAAATCAGTAAATGCATTAAAAATAGCAATTTTGTAGTGATTTTCAATTTCACGGTCATTTAGCTCTCTAAACAAATCGGTAAATTGCTGAAAAAGAGCAAATGATGTCAGAACGTGTTGAAAATTGATGACTTCGCTTTGAATGGTGCGTACGGAACGCAAAAAAGTCTGGAGTTCAAATAAGTTTAAAAAAATGAAGTGGCCGTGTAACAGATGAGTTCTCGTCCGAAACCCTGATACTCCAAAAGAGATTGTCCAGTTTGTACACGAAGTGCGTCCAATTTTTTCCGTAACCCTCTCTACTATTTTGCACATGCTATGTGGGTGAAATGATGATACCATGCCAAGTTTCAACATTTTCAGAGTTCATTTTGTAGTGATTTTCAATTTCACGGTCATTTAGCTCTCTAAACAAATCGGTGAATGACTGAAAAAGAGCAAATGATGTCAGAACGTGTTGAAAATTGATGACTTCGCTTTGAATGGTGCATACAGAATGCAAAAAAGGTCTGAAGTTTAAATAAGTTTAAAAAAATGAAGTAACCGTGTAACAGATGCTAAGTCAGCAGAGTGTGAGGGGCGGCCGGCGGGGGAGGACCGGCGCGGGGGATTGAGGGGGAGACCGAGTGAGTGGAGAGAGTGAGGGCGTAAACATGTAAAAATATACATGAAAAATACATTGATTATCAATGATCTTTTTGTGTACAATCTGATTTGTCAACATGAGTCCTCAACGATTTAGAAACCGGTGAAGACTCATATTGCGACCGCAAATTCTACACATAGACTTCAATGAAGACCAAGTGCTTGTGATAGTTTGAGAAGTAACATATTTAAGGTGCTAAAAATCTTGCTAGGGGAGCGAGGTGGGACTAAAAACAGCCTGCCACAACCTCTTTACTACCGGTTCATGCCACGAACCGGTACTAAAGGGGCTGGCGGGGCCCAGCCTTTTTAGTACCGGTTCGTGGCATGAACCGGTACTAAAGGTTCGCCCCGAACCGGTACTAAAGATCTCCTCCTGCCTAGCCGTTTGAACCGGCACTAATGTGTCCGGCTCCAATTCAAATCGGGACTAATGTGTCTCACATTTGATCCTTTTTCCTTTTTCTACTAGTGGCTACATGCAGCAATTAGCAGGCATGTCTTTATCTCGCCTTTAGGGAGACTAAAGAACGGCTCGCCTCAAGGGAGCTTGTAGGGGGCCGACCTAGTAGGGAGCCGGTTGGTTTGCTTCTTGCTTTTATTTCATTTGTTTGCTTTCATTAGTCTTTTTTTTCCTTCCTTTTGTTCATATCCAGAAATATCCTATTGTATTTTATAAGAAATATTTTAGTTTTATTTTAAAATTCACAGTGCATTAAAAAATTGTTAATGTATTTTTTTTAATGTCCATATAATTCAAAAGATTGTTCCCCACATTTACAAAACATTGACGTGTTTCAAAAATATGCTTGTGACATTTTTTCTAAAAAATATTTACAATGTGAAACTTTTTCGCGTAATTTCAGCATAATGTTTCATACCATTCATAAAAAAGTTTATGACACTTCAAAAATGTCCGTCACGCTTAAATTTTTTCTTTGCACTTTTTAATAAAATGTTCATGGTATTGATGAAATGTGTTCAATGTGTGTTGAAAAAATGTTCACCATGTATTGTAAGAATGTTCAATGTGGATTTGACAAAATGTTCAACATGCACTTGGAAAATGTTCAACGTGTACTTGGAAAATGTTCAACCTGTAAAAAAAATGTACAGTGTGCATTTGACAAATGTTCAACATGTATTTAATAAATATTACGTATCTAAAAAATGTTCAATGTGTATGCAAAAAATGTACAACTTCTATTAAAAAGTCAACATGTATTTTAAAAATAAAATAACCATAAATAAAAAACAAAATAAAGCTGATAAATATCAGTAAAATAACGTACAGAAATAAAATGGTCAGAAGGTTTCCAAAGCCGGATGGAAGGTTCCCAAAACCGGTAGGCACTGTACATAGAAGATTCCAAGACCAACGCTACTGGGCAGGCCCATCAGAACTATTGCTTCAGGGAGGCGATGTTCCGTCTCGTAGTAGGTGATTTCTACTATTGCGGCGATTAGCACCTACGTCAACATGTGCATCAGACTAAACTAATAGCAGTGCATCAGGCTGGATTTTTTACTTCAATGCATGCTTCCATGCGTAGGCCCTCGACATGCAGGGTAGGCCTCGTGGGCAACAAGGCCCGTTAGGCACCAGTTTTATTGGCAAACTGAAGCCCTCCGCAGGTGGGCTCCTCTGCTAACTTGTTATTTTGCAAAGTGGACAAAAGTCCACAATATTACAAGAGCATCAGCAGGTGTAGTGTTTTTTTTTTTGGAAATGGAGGTGTACCCCGGCCTCTGCATCATGATGATGCATGCAGCCATCTTATTAAAAAGTATTAAGATAACACAAAGTCATAAAGGTATTATAGCTCGCAAACGGAGCAAAACAAAGAAAAAGAAAGTATAAGCTCCATGTTACAACCGGTAAGGCAAAATAAAGGATAAGCTCCCTAGACTCTTATCCTGCTATGCGACCGCCATCCGAACCGGTTGAATATAACCCGTGCTACCATCTCCCACTGGTTGCACCCAGTAACCAAAGGCTCCCTGGAGTTCATAGGAGTGAGTAAGGACCACGTACGGATCCATGCGGTAGCTTTGAAGATAACCTGCAAGAAACTTAAATTGTCCTGTCTGTTAAAAATCAAATCATTTTGACAATTCCATATAGCCCACAAAAGCGCACATATTCCAATCCGAATACGAGCTGCAGTACTATGTTCAACCCCAGCTAACCATGTTCCAAACAATGATCCAATGTCAACTGGAGGATTGATGTCGAAGTCTATATGGATGGTTCGCCAAAGCAATTTGGCTAGTGGGCATTCAAGGAATAAATGTTGTATTGTTTCGTCATGATCACAAAAACAACAACGTGAACTACCAACCCATCGCCTTTTGATTAAATTGTCCTTGGTAAGTATGACTTGCTTATGGACAAACCACATAAAAATTTTGATACGCAAGGGAACCTTAATCATCCAAATATGCAATGATCTTGAGATTGAGCCAGAATTAATCAAGTCCATATAGAACGATTTCACCGTAAAAATCCCATTCTTAGCTAGTGTCCATTGCGTTGAATCCGGCTGGTCGGAGAGTTGAACATCTATCAATCTCCGAACCAAGTGCAACCAGGCAGTCCATCGCTCACCAATTAACGATGTCTGAACTGAATATACAAGGGAGTCGTTTGGAACACTGTGCCTATGTAATCCTCCTTGCGTTGCACAATGTTGTAAAGGGTGGGATATTGCATGGCCAGGGGTGTTCTCCTAACCACGTGTCCTCCCAAAATCTTGTTGACATCCCATTGCCAACCAAGAATTTGACCCTACGAAAGAACAAATCCTTCGTTCTCATAAGCCCTTTCCAGAATGGCGAGTCAGTTGGTCTCATGGTGACCTAGGCAAGCGTTTTCGACTGCATATATTTGTTGCGCAAAATCTATGCCCAAATGCCCTCCGGCTCCGCCCCTAACTTGTAGAGCCATTTTCTCATAAGGCATTTATTCTTAATTTCTAAGTTCTCAATAGCAAGACCCCCCGGTCTTTCTGCCGGCAAAGGATGTCCCATCGCGCCAGTCGGTATTTCCTTTTGGCCTCATCTGACTGCCAGAAGAAACGAGACCTAACAAAATCAAGCCGCTTCCGTACCCCTTTCGGAATTTCGAAGAAAGATAGTAGGAACATCGGCATACTAGTCAGTACTGAATTAATCAGTACGAGCCGACCTCCATAAGACATAAGCTTGCCCTTCCAGCAGCTCAGTTTTTTCTCAATTCGATCTTCGATACACTTCCATTCTTTATTAGACAACTTACGGTGATGAATTGGTATGCCCAAATAACTAAATGGTAAAGACCATAATTCACACCCGAACATTTGTCCATATGTGTCTTGCTCGTCTTTGGCCTTCCCAAAGCAGAACAACTCACTCTTGTGAAAGTTTATCTTTAAACCAGACAATTGTTCAAAGAGGCATAATATAAGTTTCATGTTGCGCGCTTTGGCAATGTCATGTTCCATGAAAAGGACAGTGTCGTCAGCATACTTTAAGATGGAAACACCTCCATTGACCAAATGAGGAACTAAGCCCTCCACTTGGCCATGCTGTTTGGCTCTGCCAATAAGAATGGCCAACATATCGGCTACTATATTAAACAAGAGAGGAGACATGGAATCCCCTTGTCTCAAACCCTTATGTGTCTGAACACTAGTAGAAAAAGAGGCTTCCATACGCCCCCATTAGTCCCCAAAATAATCGAACCGCGACCAAAGGGGTCTTTAGTCGCGGTTCGGGAGGAGACCCGCGACCAACTATCTGGGCCCAGCGCGAGCTGGCGGACGGGAGGGGCTTTAGTCCCGGTTGGCCTGGCCAACCGGGACTAAAGGTCCTCAGGCTGGCCCGAAGGCCTTTAGTCGCG
The DNA here is from genome assembly GCF_002575655.3 of Aegilops tauschii subsp. strangulata. Classification (NCBI taxonomy): domain Eukaryota; kingdom Viridiplantae; phylum Streptophyta; class Magnoliopsida; order Poales; family Poaceae; genus Aegilops; species Aegilops tauschii. The sequence continues at coordinate 567,683,808 of NC_053037.3, read as the reverse complement.
GTTGGCCAGACCAACCGGGATTAAAGGTTAGACCTTTAGTCCCGGTTGGTCTGGCCAACCGCGACTAAAGGCCCGAACCTTTAGTCGCGGTTGGCCAGACCAACCGGGACTAAAGGTTACCATGTGATATGTGGTCTAGTTGTGGGGAAAATTAACAAATATGAATTTCGACTTTATTTGCAAAATCTCTCTGGAATTTCTTAAAATGGGCATAACTTTTGCATACGAACTCGGATGAAAAAGTTTTTTATATGAAAAATCATCTACTCGAAAAGTTACATCCGAATTTAATCGGGGGAACCCCGTTAAACATTTTCAAAATCCTCAAAAACCTAACAGAAAAAAAGATACGGGACTTTTAAGATCTGGAGAGGCAAAAAAATTCAAAAAAAATCAAATTGTGGTCAAACTGTGGTCAAACAATGGTGAAACTAATTATTCTAGAATATTAGTGTTACTAAATAATTATTTCAGTTTTTTTAAATTTTGGTCAAATCTGGTCAAACTGTGGTCAAACAGTGGTCAAACAATGGTCAAACTAATTATTCCAGAAATATTAGTGTTACTAAATAATAATTGTTTTTTAAAACAATAGTTTCAAACTCAAACAGTGAAATGTGTCACTTCATGCTCAAGCTAAATTCCTGCGGGTTAATAGAATTGACATCCTACTATTGTCAGGAAAACAACAAGTGCAGAGTTGGAAACGAGGGAGAATAGAACCCGGAAGTTAAGCGTGCTCAAGCTGGAGTAGTGAGAGGATGGGTGACCGTTCGGGAAGTTAGATGATTTGGAATGATGAGGGGTGATTAGAGATTAGAGGATAAATTGAGCAGTGATGAGCGGTGGTGATTAGAGATTAGAGGTTAAAATAATTCAGAAATTTGAAAATAAAAAAAAATAAAAAAAAATCGCAAAAAACCAGGTTTAAACCTGCGGAGGAGGCCTTTAGTCCCGGTTAGCCACGAGAACCGGGACTAAAGCCTTTAGTCGCGGTTCGTAAGAGGCGCGACTAAGGGGGGGGCGGTCTTTAGTCGCGCATATTTAGTCCCGGTTGCACAGCCGGGACTAAAGGCCTTTGTGAACCAGGACTAAAGGCCTTTTTTCTACCAGTGGAAAGTAATGACTGATATCATCGTTGACCTTAATTCCGACACTACCATTCTGGATTTCAGAACCCACTTGGTTCCGCGAAGCCTCACTAAATCCTTTCATGCGCATTGCCAGATACAACATTACACAACAATCAAAGAAGGACACGTGCAGGAAAGTAAAGACTAACAACCGACACGTTTGCCGGGCACTAGTTGGAGGCTACTAAAGCTTAGGCAAATGAGAAAACCATTTAAAAAAGAGCAAACATAGCACAATGATTTATTTTTATTTTTTTGGTCGGTGATTGATCGACCCATGGGCACCATTTTCTTCAAGTTGACTTCTCATCTACCCCACAAGTTCAATAGGACACCAGGCAACCGAGTTGACGGTATGAGTTCACGAGGAACATGAGTCAACCGTGGAGGTCGGACAACGGACGGCCAACGCCCGGGCACTCTAGCGCCAACCATCCACCTAGTTTTAGATTGCACCATCGTCCTCGATCCTAGCAGGCTATATCCTAGTGTACACCCTAAGTCTCAATTTCCAATCAGCTCAAATGTTATTCGTCTAAACTACATAAGCTATCCTGATTTATTTCTTTAATACTTCTCACTATCCTGCTGGCTTGCTGCGAATTCTGTTTTATTTTGGGAAGTTATTTGCATAACGACTGCAATGATGATTTTCTTCTTATAATGTTATTTGATGTGTGAAAATGCCTAATCTTAGTTATCAGCAGCTCTACCAATATGGTGTTCCGATGAGGAGATAGCAACGACATGTTGGGATCGTTCCCAATAAAGTACCTCGGGCTGCCATTATCGCTGAGGAAGCAATCTGCAACGCAGTTACAATATTTGGTGGATCATATGGCAAATAGGCTACCGAGGTGGAAGGCAGCACTAATGCCGAAGAGTGGCCATCTTACTCTAGTGCAATCTGTGTTGTGTGCCATGCCTATCCATGCAATGATGGCGCTGGATCTACCTATGAAAACTATCGCGGTGATTAATAAGATCTGTCGAGGGTTCTTGTGGAGCAGAAGGGCAGAAGCGAATGGTGGTAACTGCGTGGTTGCATGGGACATGGTGTGCACGCCCAAATGGGCAGGTGGGTTGGGGCTGCCTAATCTTAGATGGATGAATGTGGCCATGCAGGCTCACTGGCCGTGGTTAAAAAGAACTGACGAGACAAGGCCGTGGAGTGAGTTCAAGATCAAGGTGGCCGAGGAAGCAACCATGTTGTGTAATGCAGCCATGAGGTTTACAGCACATTCTGGTAGGACAACATTCTTTTGGGAGGACCGATGGCTGGATGGGCGAAGAGTCCAGGAGATTGCTCCTAGAGTGTATGAGTTGATTGCACCACGGACACGAGGAAGGAGGCTAGTTTGCGAAGCTATGGAGAACGGGTCTTGGGCTGCGGACCTTGGCCCCAATCTTGGACCGGATACGTTGCATGAGTTCTTTGCACTTTGGCAAGCGGTTTCTGCTTGGGAAGCTAATGTGGATTTGCCGGACGAGATTGCCTGGTCATGGGAGGCGAAGGGGCACTTCTCGGTCCGATCGGCTTATGCGGCTGCTTTTGGTGGAAGGGAGGTCATTCCTACGGCAGATCTAACATGGAAGTTGCGTGCCCCCATGCAGTGCAGATTCTTTACTTGGCTAGCAATGAAGGACCGATGTTGGACATCGGATCACCTTGCACGGAGGGGTCTACCTCACCAGGATGTGTGCCCGTTCTGTGATCAAGAGGAAGAAACGATCAATCACATAATGCTTACGTGTGTCTTTGCCCGGAGCGCTTGGGCAGCCATCTGTGGCTCGCTGGGCAAACCTGAATGGACACCCTTGCCAAATGATGTGTTGGCTGGCTGGGCCGTCGACAAGAAGGGAGTTAACAATGTGGGCACGAAAGATCTACGCACCATTTTCGCGCTTGTTTGGTGGGAGTTGTGGAAGCATCGGAATGCGATTGTCTTTGACGGAGCTCGGCCATCTATCGAGCAACTGTTGCAAAGAGTGAGAGAGGAGGGTGTAGTATGGTCCTCTGCGGGTCTACTAAAAGGGAATGTAACTCCCTTTTTTCGTAGGGTGGAGAGGTGGGTGAGTGGTGAGGATTAGCATGTAATGGAATTCATGTAACCAACGGTGGAGGCACTCTTTGCCTTTCTTCTTTAATATATGATATGCACACTCGTGCATATTCGAGAAAAAAAATGTGTGAAAATGGCAGAAAGATAGAAAGTCACGAACTGTCATTAAACGGTTTATGAAAATAATAGTGTGCAATACTAAAAGGTAACTAGACTATAATTATATTTTTTTTTCATTTTATTATGTTCAAACGATAAGTTGTTGCCACATCATTAATCTTTTAGATTATCAAGGATCCAAGGTCGGATGATGTATTATGCTAATACCGACTATCTTTTAGTGGCATCGTCCTCGGCTTATTCATTCGGCAAGAATCATTGTCCCTTATTTGTTATCATATATGCCTCTTGACTTCTAATATATGCCAAGATTTGTCAAAACGCATAATTGTTGGTAAACTCTTGGTGAAGTTACGTATATCGTTGTATCAATGTGAGACTAGTGCACTAGTGTTATTTTTCTCTAACACCACCCTTCCAAGGCAATCTGGAGCACTCAAGGTTTAGAACGGTCAAGATTTGAACCATCTAAACCACTTGTACTCCAGCAACAAAACAGAACACTATGCACTTTCACCTCTACAGTGTAAACTAGCAAGTAACAACAGTCTGATTAAAGAATCTTACCTAAGCAAGGAACAACATGATTGTGTTTCAAAATTACATTGGTCCGACTCAAAATTAAGGTGGTGCAGCACCTATGGAAGGCTATGGACAAAAGTTTGAAGTGTTATCTTGTATTCGTCCATGTATTCATGTGTCATTAAGGTGTCTTTAAAGTCATGACATCTCCACTTGAAGCTCCATCATAATACCTTACACGCTCGCCTCCGCCTCTATGTGGGATCATGATCCAACGCTCATCCATCTTGTTCATGAAAGACCCTTCATTCCCGATCAATACAACACACATATGTTTTAGGTACCATCATATTCTCATGAACAATAGAAGTAGTTAATAAAAACGAAAGTACCTGCTAATTTAGTTGGTGCTTGTGAGCTCTAGTTACTGGTCTTTGTTTTCCTGAAACTTGAACATGTGTAGCCGTGGGTGTTGTGGGTGTAATAGTGGTTGGAATGTCCTCATCACCACCCTAGGGGAATGCTACCCCCTAATGTTTGCAGGAGATATGCTACCCTCTCATCTATTTCCCGACCACCTAATTCTTGTAGTAACAAAACATGATAAACATAGCCATATAAACCAATTGTTGTGGTTGGCTTGGCCCTTCGCATGAGCCTTATAACTCTTGAGTATATGTGGAAGAAATGTCGTAACCAACCGCCATGCTTTCTGGATTGTTCACATGGCTCACCATGATGTCAAGAAAACATTTTGTTTTCAACAATTAATACATGAAAACAAGTATTGTACAAGCTAATACCATAAGGCAACCACAATACATTTATTTATTCAATACACTAGTAGAAAAAGGGTCAAATGTCAAGCACATTAGTGCCAGTTTGATTTTGAGCCGGCACTAATGTGTGCATTAGTGCCGGTTCCAACGGCTAGCCGGCCGCTCTCATTAGTACCGGTTCGTGGCGAACCTTTAGCACCGGTTCGTGCCACGAACCGGTACTAAAGTGAGAAGTGAGTGGTGGCAGGATGTTGTCAGTCCGGGGCCCCTCCAGCACCTTTAGTACCGGTTCGTGGCACGAACCGGTGCTAAAGGTCGTCCTACATAAACCCTTCATCCACCCGAGCTCGCTCTGTTCTTCCCCTTTCCCCTCTCCTCTCTGTTCTTCCCCTCTTCCTCTCGAGCTCATCACACATTTTTCCCAAAATTTGTCAAGATTTGAAGGGCCCCATCCATTCAAATGATCACAAAGGTTAGCAACTTTGTCCTTTCATCTCTCATTGCTAGATTAGCTCTTGCAATGCTTTGTATAGTGATTAATTTATGAGTTTAGTAATTTGGGAGGAAATATATGTGCTAGTATTTGATTTATATGCAATTTGAGGTCAAAAATAACACTTAGTTTGCATATGTAGGTGTGGTTTACTTAGTGCCTTCTAAATCTCCGTCGTAACCACAGTCGATCGCCCACACCGTTCCGTCGCCGGCACCACCTTGTGGTGAGCCTCTTGTTCATGAATGTTTTACATTACCAAATTGATGTTTGTGTGATTTGGATATATAATTACTCGTATAATTATCTTACCCGTACGTTGTTTGTTATACATAGTGCCATGGTTTTGATATCCGTCCCCGTCGGCCCTCGTCCTTGTTATGATTCGGATGTGGTATATTCTCTTTTCAAACTAGTTGTTGCATTTCGTGTTTCTGACAAATTATGCCCATCAAGTTGACATAGATATTTTTGTCTAGGAGGTTTGTGAACCGGAAATTCCAACCGACCCTATTGTCGAGAGGTTAAATTTAGTTGAAAGAGAAAACGAGTATTTGAAAGAAAAATTGAAAAGAATTGAGGGGGAGAAGATGGAATTGGAGTTGCATGTTGCCGATGTCGTCGATGATCACAAGATCAAGATGGAGAAAATGCGCTTGAAGATTAGAAAGATTAGAAAATATGCCATTGATAGTGAGGCTTGGTATCATTATGATGTTGGATCAATTGTTACCTTAGTTGCGATCTTGATCGCATTTGTTGTTGCATTTAAATGCTTTAGTTAGAGAGTTATTTGTTTGTTGCATTTAAGTCTTGTATGAACTTTATATATGAACTTTATGTATGAACTTGTATTAATTTGGTCTTTTCGGTGTTGTGTAATGAAGATGAGCCGACAATGGATGTACGATGACCGATGCTCTCCCGAGTTCATTAATGGTGTGCAAACTTTTTTGCTTGCGGCTGAGGCAAACAAGCGGGCGGATGGTTTTATTCCTTGTCCATGTTTAGTCTGTAAGAATGATCACAATTACTCTACGTCAAGAACCATTCACGTCCACCTGTTTAAGTCCGGTTTCATGCCCCACTATAATGTTTGGACCAAGCACGGAGAAAGAGGGGTTATGATGGAAGACAATGAAGAAGAAGAGGACGACGACAGCTATCCTGGCCATGGGTTCCCTGAATACGATGATACAACAATGGGGGAAGAAGCTGAGCCGGCAATGCGGGAAGAAGCTGAAGAAGAGGCATCAGATGAGCCCACTGATGATCTAGGTCGGGCCATTGCCGATGCAAAGAGAAACTGCGCAAGTGATTTGGAGAAGAAGAAGTTGCAGCGCATGTTAGAGGATCACAAGAAATTGTTGTACCCGAATTGCGAAGCTGACAAGAAAAAGTTGGGCACCACACTGAAATTGCTGCAATGGAAGGCAAAGAATGGTGTATCTGACAAGGGATTTGGAAAGTTGCTGGTAATGATAAAGAATATGCTTCCAAAGGACAACGAATTGCCCGAGAGTACGTACGAAGCAAAGAAGGTTGTCTACCCTCTAAGGTTAGAGGTGCAGAAGATACATGCATGCCTTAATGACTGCATCCTCTACCGCGGTGAGTACGAGGATTTGAACGCTTGCCCGGTATGCGGTGCATTGCGCTATAAGATCAGGCGCGATGACCCTGGTGATGTCGAGGGCGAGCGCCCCAGGAAGAAGATTCCTGCCAAGGTGATGTGGTATGCTCCTATAATACCACGGTTGAAACGTTTGTTCCAAAACAAAGAGCATGCCAAGGCGATGCGATGGCACAGAGAAGACCGTAAGATAGACGGAAAGTTGAGAGTACCCGCTGACGGGTCGCATGGAGAAAAATCGAGAGAAAGTACGGGAAGGAGTTTGCAGATGACGCAAGGAACGTATGGTTTGGTCTAAGCGCAGATGGCATTAATCCTTTTGGGGAGCAGAGCAGCAACCATAGCACCTGGCCTGTGACTCTATGTTTTTATAACCTTCCTCCTTGGTTGTGCATGAAGCGGAAGTTCATTATGATGCCAGTGCTCATCCACGGCCCTAAGCAACCCGGCAACGACATTGATGTGTACCTAAGGCCATTAGTTGAAGAACTCTTACAGCTGTGGAATGGAATAGGTGTACGTGCGTGGGATGAGCACATGGGGGGAGAATTTGACCTAAAGGCCTTGCTGTTTGTGACCATCAATGATTGGCCTGCTCTCAATAACCTTTCAGGACAGACAAACAAGGGATACCGCGCATGCACGCACTATTTGGATGATACCGACAGTATATATTTGGACAATTGTAGGAAGAATGTGTACCTGGGACATCGTCGATTTCTTCCGAGCAGGCATCCCGTAAGAAAGAAAGGCAAGCATTTCAAAGGTGAGGTGGATCACCGGACGAAGGCTCGCCACCGTACTGGTGCTGATGTACATGATATGGTCAAGGATTTGAAGGTAGTCTTTGGAAAGGGTCCTGGCGGACAACTTGTTTCGAATGACGCTGGCGGACAACTTGTTTCGAATGACGCTGATGGACACGCATCCATGTGGAAAGGGTCTTGGCGGACAACTTGGTGGCTCCGTATATGGACGAACACAAGAATTTTCTACGCTCCAAACACCCGGAGCGGTCTGATGACTGGATTACACGTGAACAAACCAGGAGTTTCGCCGGCTGGTTGCAGACACGTACCATGCATGACGCCTCTATTGAAGATGACCTGTACTCGCTGTCCCAGTTACCATCTTTGAATATAATGACTTTCAAAGGGTACGAGATAAATGGTAATACATTTTACACGATCGCCCAAGATAAGAAGAGCACCAACCAAAACAGTGGTGTCCGCTTTGATGCAACAACCAAGACGGGAAAGGAAACATATTATGGTTACATAGAGGAGATATGGGAACTTGACTATGGACGTGGTTTGAAGGTCCCTTTGTTTCGGTGCAAATGGGTCAATATGACACGAGGCGGGGTAACGGAAGACCCGCAGTATGGAATGACAACAGTGGATCTCAACAATCTTGCGTATGCAGACGAACCATTCGTCCTAGCTAATGATGTGGCACAGGTTTTCTATGTGAAGGATATGTCTACCAAGCCTAGAAAAAGAAAAGATAAGGAAGCGAATGCATCACACGATGAGCCAAAGCGCCACATAGTTCTTTCTGGGAAGAGAAACATCGTGGGAGTGGATGACAAGACAGACATGTCAGAAGATTATGAAAAGTTTGATGAAATTTCTCCATTCACAGTGAATATTGACCCGAGCATCCAGTTAAATGATGAAGATTTTCCATGGCTACGGCGCAAAGGGACACACGCGAAGAAAAAGTTTCACACCCAAAGATCTGGGATGTGATCGGCTTCACTATCATCACTTTCTTCTGTGTTTCACACCCAGGAGGGAATCTCTGTAATAGTTAGGGTAGTTATGTGTTTTGGCATTTGAACAAATTCTTTCATGCATTTACTGATTTTTTCAGCTAAATGACCCTGAATTGAAAAGCATTTCAAATGAACTTAGAAAAGGTTGAAAGTCGGCATGGTATCATAATTTTACCCACATAGCATGTGCAAAAAAGTAGAGAGGGTTACCGCAAAAACTGGATGCACTTCGTGTACAAAATGGACAATCTCTTTCGAAGTATCAGGGTTTCGGACGAAAACTCATACGTTACAAAGGCATTTCATTTTTTTAAAAAGAATCACCGAAAAATCTATTTTCAAAGTTAAGTTATTCACAAACTAGTGATTCACACAAATTTCAAATAATTCAAAATGTAAACTATTCAAATTTGTAAACTACCGGCACTAATAGAAAGTTTGTAATTTTTTGTACCTAAAGCAAAAATATTCCAAAAAAACTCTAAATACAGCGAAAAACAACTCAAAAATAAATAAAGCAAAAAAAATTAAAAAATAAAAAAGCCCACCTACTAGGCCAGAGCGGCCTGCATACGACTAGAAACCCAACCTGTAGTTGGGCCAGGATGCAGGCCCGCAAGCCCAGTAGGACCACAGGCAGAATAGGAGAGGTAGGCCCAGAAGGCCTGCTATTAAGAGGAGCTCAATGCAGTGCCCGCACCGGGGCTTATAAACTGGTCCTGGCGCTCCTCAACTAGCGAGGTGGGACTAAACTTCTGCGCCCCTCGCCTGGCAGCGCACACCCTTTAGTACCGGGTCGTAGCTCCAACCGGTACTAAATGGTGGGTCTTTAGTACCGGTTGGTGCCACCACCCGGTACTAAAGGATGTGCGCTTTCCGCCGCTTGGCCTGGCCAAAACAGACCTTTAGTACTGGTTGGTGGCTTCAACCGGTACTAAAGGTTGTTCTATATAAGAAAACACTTCAAAAAAAATCAGTTTCTCATCTCTCCCTCTGCTTCTTTCTCCTCTGCCCCGTCGCCGCCGTCCCTCGTCGCCGCCCCTCGTCGCCGTCCGTCGCCGTCGCCGTCCCCGTCCCCATCGTCCCCGTCGCCGCACCCGCCCCGTCCTCCCGTCGTCCCCGCCCGGCCCGTCCCTGTCCCCGTCGTCGCCGCCCCATCCCCATCCCCGTCGTCACCGCCCGTCTCCGTCCCCGACGCCGCCCCCCGTCGCCACGCCACACCGGTGAGCTCCTGCCCCGGCCGCCATGTCCACAGACACACACACACACACACACACACACACATTGTTATAAAAATGTTAGCAATTTTTCTGTTTTTTAGTTATAGAAATATTATAAATTTTTCTGTTTTTTAGTTATAGAAATATTTATAGAAATGTTAGAAATTTTTCTGTTTTTTAGTTATAGAAATATTTATAGAAATGTTAGAAATTTTTCTGTTTTTTAGTTATAGAAATATTAGAAATGTTAGAAATTTTAGAGTTAGTTTTAGCTAGATGAATTAGATTAATGTCAAATTGTTAGAATTTGCATATAGAATTTTAGTTATCACAATCCAATCATTTAAAAAATGTTACTTTTTGCGGGCATATAGTATTTGTTCTCGACGATGCCCGGCCCGCATCCTCGCCGTCGACCCGTTCGCCACGACGTCTGGCTGACCCATGTCCGGGACTGGGCTCCGCTGGGCTGGCACTGGGAGGTGCTACCTGGAGGGGCGCGCCGCTTGGTGAGGAACCCAGCCTTGGGTCCCGTCGTCGACCCTGATCTCCTTTGGTGGCATTCGCGTGGGCCACATTCGGTGCAGCGGGAGCCAGCCCCGCCGGAGGTGGTGCGTCATCATGTCAGGGAGGAGGACGAGCACGTCCATCGCTACATGGCTGCTATGGACGTCAGGTTCTCCAATACCTGGCAGGTTCTTTGGGCAGATGACCGGAGATATGATCCTGTGATGGTTCCTTGTCTTTGGGTGTCCACCTCCCGCGCCCCAGGAACCGCGAGTGGCCTAGATTCTTCTGTAGTATTCGATCTTTATTAGCTACCTAGCCAGTGATGTATTCGAGATTATATATTATTCGAGACGATGTATTCGAGATTATATATTATTCGAGACGATGCATATTATGTACTATATGATTCAGTTTTTCCTTATTGATTGCATCCATGCATTGTAATTTGAATACTAAATTATTTTATATTTCTTCTGTATTAGTTAAATAAAAGCTATTTCGGACAATACCGGCAGAGAGGGAGAAGAGGCCCTATTCGAGATCATACGCAGCCCTAACAGGCCAAATGATCTGAATGAATCAAATGACGGCTCCCAATATCTGAACAATACCGGGGAGGGTGATGATAAGATATTCGATCTCGATGACCGAGCTGATGAAGTCATGAACTATGATTATGATTATGATGACGCAGACAATGATTATGATGACGAATACAATGTTGATCTTGAAATAACAAAGACTACCAGTGAGGTATATTTATATAAGCAGGCATCTAGTGATCATCACATGTTTTTTTTATTTGAAGATATATTAACGAATCGATCTTTCTTCTTTCAGCCCTCCGGATCGAGCAAATCTGTTTCTACAGACAGCAGGACAAAGCGCGGCCCGGGCAAAAAGTTGAAGGAGGGTGTAAAGTACAACATCGATTCCATCAAAGCTAGTGGCGAACCCCTCACGCCTAAGAACATTGCGAACAAGTTCGTTCGTCAGTGCGGAGTTCTTGTGAAGGACCAACTCCCGATCTCCATTCAAGAATGGAAAGAGCCAAAAACTAAACGCCCAGATGTTACTTGGGTTGACGACAGAGCAAAACAAAAGCTTTGAGAATCTCTGATGGAACATTTCACCCTACCAGATTATTTCACTGATGCAGATGTGCAGAAAGTCAAGGACGCTGCTCTTAAGAAGATGGCAATTGCATTCAACACCCACAAGAAAACTGTATGGGCCAACTACCTCGCTGCAGAAAGGAAGACTCCAGAATTCAAGGGAACACTGGAGAAGCAAAGAGAACACTGGCCCGCTTTCGTGAAATTCAAGGAATCAGAATTATCTAAGGAACGGTCGAGAAAAAACAAGGCCAATGCCGCAAAAAAGACGCAGTTCCATAGGCTGGGTCCAGGTGGCTACGCGGTGGCAATGCCTAAGTGGGATAAGTCTGAGCAAGAGATGGAGGATGCAGGGGTCACTCCGGTTACTAGGAGCTGGCCCCCAGGTGCAGAACTTGGTTCTATGCGCATGGGGGGCGTTGGACCCGAAGACAGGCCTGGTTTCGAAGAAGGCAAGTCTAAAAGGAGCCGAACAAAAGTTACTTGACGCAATAGAAGATGCTCGAAAGGGGGTGTTCACGCCCAACAGAGAGAACGACGAGCTTACGCGCGCCCTGGGAAATCCTGAACACCCGGGAAGAACACGAGGCAAGGGCGTTATTCCCTGGTATGAGGGCTTTTCGGAATGGAACGACGACTACAGGACCCGTGCAAGAAAGAAGATGGAGGAGGAGAAGAAGAGGAAGCTGGAGGAGGAGCAGAGGAAGCAGGACGCGGAACGCCTTCAAGGCCTAGAAGCAAGGCACGCGGACTTGGCACTCGAATTCCAGCAGCAGCAGCAGCAGATCGACTCACTTAGCAAGGAAAGGGGGTTTCAGCAGCGGCAGCAGCAAGCGGATGATCATCCAGCATTGGATAGCACCGTCCCATCCATACCAAGAAGCAGCTTTGGTTCCGCCCCAGGCGACGCACTGCTGGATACATACCTTGTGGATGACATCATAGAGAACACTAACTGTGAGCTACACTTCAAAATGAAGAACATATCCATGAAGGTGGCGGACGCCGTTGCTTTTACAATTACCCCCGAAGCAACCTTCCATTGCGCCCCGATTCCAGCGGGCTATGCTCGTGTCTTGGTTGATGAGGTGGTGGACCCATATTCGGGGCTACAGCTTGACATTCCTGGAGGTGACGACGAGCACACACTGGGAGAGGCCATACATCGTATCATCCTATGAAGAAAGGATTGCATCATCTTTCGAAGTCCACCGACACCGCGTCTGCCGACTCCTCCTCGAAGTCCGCCACCGTGTCAGCAGACTCCCGCTCCTCCAAGTCCACGAACGCGTGAGCAGACTCCTGCTTCAAGTCCGGCACATCATCAGGCCACTCCTCCTGTCTCAAGTCCGACACCGTGTCAGGCCACACCTTCTGCTTCAAGTCCGACACAGCGTCAGGCCACACCTCCTGCTTCAAGTCCGACACCGTGTCAGGCCACACCTCCTGCTTCAAGTCCGGCACAGCGTCAGGCCACTCCTCCTGCTCCAACTCAGCCACGTCAGCCGTCTCCGCCGCCTCAGCAATCGCAGAAGAGACACGCCGCAGCTATGGTGTGTAGCGGTATGAGTCGAGGTAGTACAGGAAGTACAGGCGGAGACAAGCGATATAAATATGGTACAAGCAGCCTCGCTCCTCTTCCTCAAAGGCCTTACGACATGATCGAGGAGCAAAACGATGCCATAGTGCGGGCCGAAGTGGACGCCCATTTTGGACCGAAACCGGCACCGCCGCCGAGGGAGAAAGTGCCTGAGGAAAAGATTGACCACTTCATTCGTATGGCTAGACCACCAGCTCCCAAGCCTGTTGACTCAGACTATGAGCGCCAAATCAGGAAGGCACATCGAGCACAACTACAGAAAGAAAGCGAGCTCGAGCTCGAGCCAACAAGCAGCTGTCAAAAATGCGGGAAAACCATTCCCCAGCTGGGAGAACAGGCGGGGCAATCGATCCCCCCGCTTGTTGTGCCAACAACACATGAGAGTACGCGCGCCCAATATTATTGTGGGCAAACCGTTTACGTTCCCGAGCTGGGCGATGTGGTAATAACCGAGGAGCATATAATGTAGGCTGAAATGCTCAAGATCACTGTTGGACAACTCCTCGATATCGAGCCCATGTCTCCGCTTAGAAAGGAGGAAATAAAACGGAAATATGTCTGGGGCCAACCTTTGGTCGAGACCGAGGAGGTCAAGAACCTCCTAACGAGAATGTATGAATTGCATGATTGGTACATGAAAATTACCAAGAGTTCCAATCGAGAGTCCCTCATGATGCAAGTCGAGGAAGATCATTACTTCAATAAGAAATCTCTGTCCGTTGAGTATTCAGAACTATTTCAGTTATTCAATCAAGATGCACTCGACAAATCTATCGTCAGTTGCTATTGTCTGTAAGTGATTTCTTTCTGTAATTTAAGTCTCAAGCTAGCTCTAGTGCTCATTGATTGATCATTAATTACCTGTAATTATATATCCTCACTATATATTCTTTTTTGTGGTATTATGCAGGATGAAGATGTATGAAATGAAAAAAGCTGGACGCTATGGCATTGGGTTCATTGACCCAAATACCGTTAATGAATACACATGGAAATTGGAATGTTGTAGACAAGATGTAGAGAAAAACATGCTAGAGTTCTTAAAGCGCCTCAATAGCAATGAAGATATACTACTTCCTTACAACTTCGAGTGAGTCACACTGTCTTGTACTACAAATTCTGTTTTTGCTTACTAGCTAGATGTTAATAAGTGTATAGGGTTTAGGGTTATAGTTGATTAGTGTTATGCACATGCCCGCTTAATTTATACATGCAAACGTATGCGCATGCAGGTTCCACTGGATCTTGTTAGACATTAAAGTTGACGAAGAAAAAGTTGAAGTACTGGACTCACTACTTCAAAAAGAAAGTGACTACAGCATCGTGAAGGGGATAGTCAACAGGTAATTTCAATCATTATTAACTATATCTCGGCCTATTTAGTTCGTCATTTCCTGATATGAACTATTTTTAATAACCCTTTATTAATTTTCTTTGCCGGTGGGCAGGGCTTGGGCAAAGTACATCAAGGTGACTCCAGGAAAATGGCGACAAAAGCTATTTTGGTATCGACCCAAGGTAAGTAATTAAGTAGTACTAGCTAGCTAGCTACCATCTCTTTAATTCTTGTTTCAATACCATTAATTAATTATCATGCTTGATTAATTATTATCTGATTAAATTCTATTCTCGTAAAGGCCCTGAAGCAGGTGCCGGGGACTGAAGTGTGTGCATACTACGCTTGCGAGAACATACGCATGATGGCGTCCGAAAGGAGCAGATCTGATAGACAGCAATGGGTACGTTTGCCAGAACACTATTCACAAATCTTACATGATTGTCGATATCTAGTCATACAACTAATACACATGCATATTGATATCCTTGACAGTTCAAAGACGTGCGGGACCAGCTCCTACCAACAGAGCGCATACGAGCACTTCAAGAGGAAATAGCGGGATTTTTGCTCGACCAGGTCATAGATCCCAAAGGAGAATACTATTACCCGCTACCGCCCCCATGAACCACTTGTCATCGTGCTCCGAAGGCACCAAGGCAACATGTAGGAGAAATTGTATATATATACATGTGTATGTGTGAATAATTAATGGTGGTTGTGAGACATTCGATTATATATATATATATATATATATATATATATATATATATATATGATCGGTTCTACGAAAAAATCTATTTATATATATGCATAACGTGTACAATATGTAGTATCGTAAAATACCAGCAAACAAAAAAGAATTAAATGGAAAACACAAAATTATTGGAAAAATAAAAATTAAAACCAACCCCCCCCCCCCAAACATTTAGTACCGGTTGGTGCTACCAACCGGTACTAATGGTCTACCAGCACCCGGTCCTGTCTCGTGCCACGTGGTGGCGAACCGGTAGTAAAGGGGGAGGGGGGCCTTTAGTCTCCACTCTTTAGTGCCGGTTGCAGAACCGGCACTAAAGGCCCTTACGAACCGACGCTAAAGCCCGGTTCCGCACTAGTGATAGAGGATAGTGATACATCATTACATTGTAGTAAACTCAGTTGATAACTTCTGGTCAACATTTTTCAGAACCTGACTTGAATTTTTTTATCGCCAACGCACAATCCTTCATACTTTATTATATCGGCTCCACAAAGATCAGCCTTATCGCATCTTTGATTGTGTCTGCAGTAGTGTATGCATCGTTATGTTTGTACATATTACCCGCAGTCTTAGCAAGATTAAGTATTGTTCGTGTCACAACCATTGGTTGATTTGTTGTAGCAAAAGAATGTTGTAACATATCCTTCCATGAATCTTCAGCGAGTTCTTTTATCTGCTGGCAAGCATCATGCATTGTTGTCTTATGCTCCTTCATGTAACATTGGATGGTAGAGCCGCAGTGGTCCCCTATTTGCTCACGCTGCAAAATATGGTTGTAAGGGAATATCATTTCTTTAATTTTCATAACTTCATTTATGGTTCTGATTGTTAGTGATATGTTCGGAATTATGTCATAGCCGGCGAATCTATGTGTATAATTAGCATGCATGCATTATCAAGGTTGAAGTGATTCATGTGTATAGTTTGTGTCACAATAAACTTGTACCTTGAAGAACATACATGCTAGCTATATATGTGTGCGCAAATTTATCCTTGTTGTTACGAAGTGTCAAATAATATAACATTTGCAAATTACTTCTTCTATGTGACAGGTTCGGACTCGCTTCTTTAATCTAGCACCAACACAAATGTGAACGTAATATTATACTCCCTCCGTTCCTAAATATAAGGTTCATCATGGATTATATTTTTTCTCAAAAATTCAAACCTATCTAACTTTGACCAAGTTTATAGACAAAAATATCAATATCTAGAATATATACCAAATCATTATCACTAGATTCATCATGAATTATATTTTATATATTTAGTATTGTTAATATTTATATGTTTTGTTGTAAATTTGGTCAAACATATTCGACATTTGACTTTTTGAAAAATAATTGTGCCTCCTTATATTTAGGAACGGAGGGAGTAGTTACTAGAAAATAATGTCAGCGTAATTGTGCCTGCTTTGATGTTTGTATTCCTTTTTCTTCTAAACGTACATAATATAGTTCTTTACATGCAAATTCATCATTTTTTCCAAGATACCAAATTAATATTCACATGTCCACTTGTGTAAGTATAGATAAATACCTTGGTTGACACTATATCATTTGAGAGACGGACAAATATACCAAAGACTTGATTAGTTGTGGACTTTCCAGAACCCACTTGAAAGTCTTCTCTGATGTTATCTCAAGCACAAGCTAGCAGGTAGGGTCCAATGCTTGTAGATGAAACTTCAAGATGTTCGCTCATTGTTTTCGGCACATAATGTTCATCGCGCCATTTTAGTTCATCGGCGTATACTTGAACTAATTGCTTCAGCTGTGTATATATAAAAACAATATTATTAGATGGTTCTATAGTTTCTTAGAAGTACTGACTGTTTAAGCTAGATTACTTGCAATAAAAAACAATTAGTTCACATGATATGGTGTATCTTGCAGGATAAGTTCCATTTAAAGGAAAAAAACTTCATCAATTTTATGCACCTAGAAGGTCTCTGTGTTTTGAGTGAACAATATTAAATAATTCATTGACCAATAAAAATACCATTTCCGGATAAAATGACTAGAAATGAAAGGAATAAATGGTGAATGATTGTGGTCCAACCATGAGAACTATGAAACATGCTACTTTTGTCTCATGCCAAACATGCCCATTTTACCTTACCTTGTTTTATTTAGTGAAAATGTTTACATACTATTTAATTATTTATATGAAAATATATTCACATTTTTACTTTATGTCGATATTAAAACATAACATATCTACATCTAGACCGTTGTGGTTCTATGTTGGCAATACACAATCATAATATACTTATAGGACGACTGACATTTCATTTCTAATTGTGTAATTATTTACAATGAGCTAGTTTGGTGAAATAAAATAGAGTACTTGCCGTTTCTTTTAGGTAAAACACACGGTAGGTCTTGTCAACTCCTAACTCCGCCTCGAAGGAAGCAAATGTCTCTAGTAAATACAGGTAGAAATTCTTCATGTACTTTGGAAGCAGAGCTACTGCACTTTCATCCCACCTGCAATTTACTATGATATTAATGTGTATGGTCAAGAAATATAGTAGCTGTAATGGAAAAAATTCCTTGAAATGTAGGCCTAAGCAGTTCTTCATTTCCATTCAAATGCTACTGTGTCTAGTATTTTTAGTTGTTTCATTTCCTGGGAGCCAGTAATTTGATGAGATGTTGTTTCATGACCATGAACTTATTTAACACGAGCCATATTTTATTAAACAATACCATTTACAATGATTCAAGAAACAATAATACCATGCCTAGTTATTATGCCTGCTGAAAAGAGTCATGTACCTATGTAATATACATATCAGCAACATAGGCATTCCATACTACTTAATAGCTTAAATTCATCTAATCTTATGTTTATATACACGTACATTGACATACGACATTCAAAATTGATGCTAGATTTTTTTTAATTAAAGGCATTAGTTGTCTTAAATAAACAAACTCGAGAATGTAAGGAATGTTGTGACCTTTTAATTGCTTCTTGAAGTTGCATACTCTCTTTGGTACTACCATATGTGTCAAATATATCGTCTACAATGGTAATGAAAGCTGTGATCTTCGTCAGTATAATTCTCGAATGAGAATATTGAGGTTTGTAGCATGCCCCATTCATCCAGAAATACACTTCTACTATTCGTTCTCTAACTAAACTCAAATTGGATTTACCATAGAGCTCCTTCCACCACCTACCATAAGGAGAAAAAATAAACCATATGAAATTATTATGATTGCAAGAAATGAAGAGTTCCTGGCATTAATTTCAGGATGTGAAATTGTAATAAACTTACAGTGTGACATCTTTTAAGTCCTCACAGAAATGAATATGTAGAATGTTAAAATTCAGTTTTGCAATCTCAAGTATGGCTTCATTTCGTATAGAATCATTTTCATACTTGGATATGTAACTTCTTGTTTCTAATATTCCAACCCTTCTAAAAAGAGGTGTATCTAGGGTAGAACACACTTCCTTTGCATAAGGTGATTCCAGTTCTAAATCACACAGAAGACGTCTTTTGGCGAAAGAGATAGCCGCATCTAATAGTTCCTCACCATGGGTCCTCAGATATGCCGCATTGTATAAGCTTAGCAAACTTGTTGTATCAACATTCACAAAATCTCCTTTTCGGTCTTGAAATTTTTGGAATACATCTGAAAGTTGATTGATAACAAACCATTACGATTTCTAATTCAGTAGCAAAATGTTCAAATCTTAATTTGCTATAGCATTAATAAATAACGCTTACCTGATGGCACATCATATCCATTTTTTGTAGAAGATAAAACCAAAGTGAAACCAAGTGTAGATTATTATCATCGTAATCCGAGTTGAAAACAACGTTGAGTTGCTGGTTGATCTCATTCTCATAATGGTAGTCCAAACCAAGTCGTTCTAGCGTCATTATAAGATCTAATATTTTTGGTATTTCATTTGAATCTTTTATCATCGCCCTTACTTGTTCCCTTAACGCTCCTGCTCTTTCTTTCATTTGAGGTAGCTGCAAGTATAAGTGTCAATCTTATGAACAACTATGGTTTGGGTCATAATTTTTGAATTCAATAAAATTTCGAAAAATATGACATTAATCCATCCTATTAACAAAAACATGCCAAAATCGATGGTGGTAACGTCTAATGTGTATCTTGTAAGAAGGACGGACAACAATACACACCAAATAAAATATTAATATATTAATACTACAATGATTTTGTTCTTGTGAGGAGAAAACGCAAAGCCTCGACTCCCATAAAAACAAAACAAAAAAGTTTTTAGATTTAAGTTAAATCACAAACTTTATAAATCAGGCATCTCCGGCTCGCACATACCTGCGCTGAAGACGGGGGCTGGTAAGTAAGGAAGAAATCACCCCACAGACTTGGATGAAAAGTACTCATCTGCTCCTGGCCAGCACTATCTCCATGTGCTGCTGCGATTCAGTTCTTCTTGTGTATACTGCTTCGTGCTTGGTGAAGTAGATCAGAGACAAATTGCAGCTGTACTTGTGCCATGTATGCAGAAGGGCACATATATAGAGAGAACCGGTTCTAACTCTTAGCCTTAGACCAACTATTAAAGTCTTCTGACATACTCCATATAGCAGCCATGAAGAAGACATACTCCAAAAAAAATTACTCGGTCGTGGATCTAACTTGCTCCACCTAGCAGCCCCAATCAGTTGTGGAAACTACGACCGAAGCATTATCAAGGGCCGGTGACTTGGAGCTGCCAGTAAAAAAGTGTTAATCATATGAAATGGCACTACATACGGTGCGGCAGCTTTTCCTTTTCCTGCATTTTAAGCTCTGAACAGAGTTGTACATCATTTCACAAGATTACAATTAAATATACTGGCTAGGATTTGGCATTGACGTGCACTCGGACCGAGTTTACCTTTTTTCCACTAGGGGTTCCATTAATACGAACCTTCAAAAGCATTTGAACTGGCATGCACGGTCAAAAGTACATGACACATGCAGTCCCTACGAAAAAGAAGACCATCACCTTCTTAAAACTCCACTAGCTAGGATTTGGCATTGACGTGTCGAAAAAAATACCGTTTTCAGAGCTCTTTACATACTTTCCACTTGGAGTTGCCAGTAACACGAACTCTCAAAGTCGTATGAAGTGACATCGTCAAAAGTTTACGACACATGCAATACCTCCAAAAGGAAGTCGATGACACATGCATGGATATTCAAAAGTTATGATGATATGATAATGGACGTAGCCGTCATTCTTCCTGTTTTTCTATCTAAACATCACTGTTTTCTAATATTAAAAAAAGGTTATTCTGTGCGTTAGCTAAGAGTGCATCCAACGATCTACGTCCGTGCTAGGCGTTCCCAGAATCCAGATTCTAATATCCCCCAGGCCAATGCTGACAAAATAGAAAATTTAAGAGCCATCGACCGATCGACGGCTATCAGTCCCAATAGGTTAATAAAAATCTGACAACATGGAACTTGGACGAAGGCTGCTGCAGCAGCTAGGATCTTGGACGCTGGTCTATCAGACCACAACCTGCTTTTTTTCTTTTCGAAATCGAGGCATAAGATTTGCCTCATCTATTAAATAAGGAAAGAATAGAGTTTAGAGATTTACAACGCACCCACACACTTTCGGCATGACAATTACTCGCCCTGAAAAATATTCTCTAATTTCTTTGCGCCCGCGGCCATCCAAAGCTTGGCCTCCTCAACGATGGCGGCGAGTAGGATGGTCGGTGGTGCACTCTTGTGGCGGAACATCCGTGCATTTCTTTCATTCCAAATGGTCCACGGGACGAGCATGGTGAGGGAGGCCATAGCTCGCCGGTTAGGGTTACGGTTGTCGGTTCTCTTGTCCCACCACTCGTAGACGGAATCGTACATGGGCCAGTCGGATGTATCCACGTGCGTGAGACCAAGCTTCTCAATGAGAGACTTCCATAGCCGAATCGTGTAGCGGCACTTGAAGAAAAGATGGGCTCCTGATTCTTGTTCCCTGTTGCAAAGCTTGCAAAGGCCACAATTTGGCCAACCTCGTCGTTCCAAGCGATCGGCGGTCCAAATCCTATCTTGCAATGCCAACCAAGCAAAAAACTTAACCTTTGGAGGTGCCCATGACTTCCAAACCATGCGATCCAAGGGGGAGAGAGTCATGCCTAGGAATTGGGCTTTGTACGCAGTGGCCGCGGTGTATATCTCATCGTTTGCATGCTTCCAGATGATGACGTCTTGGGCTTGCTCATGAAGGTGGACATCATTAAGGAGCATCCAAAGAGTGAAGAACTCCCGAATGTGGGCGCCGGAGACAATCGTCTCATGGTTGATCTTGAAGATCCACGCATTTCCGGCGAGGGCCTCACGGACCTTCCAATTCTTTCTTTTTGAGGCCGCAAAGATAAGTGGTGCGGTATCCTTGGGTTTGCGACCAAGAAGCCATGGGGAGCCCCAAAAAGGCGTTTTGGCGCCATCCCCTATGGTGATAGTCGTAGAGGTATAGAAAACTCGAGGTCCTCCTCGGTGCATGGGTTTCCAAGGCCAGCCCATAGTTTGTGGGGCTCATTCCATTCATACCATAGCCAGCGGAGCCGCAACGCACGTGCAAACTTGTCGGTATCGAGCACCCCGAGGCCACCATATGCTTTGGGGCGACAAACCACCTTCCAGTTGACCTTGCACTCCCGTTGTCTTGTCCGAACCGGAACAAAGGAAAGCTCTCTCAATTTTGTTAAGGCTATCGAGAGAGCCTTGAGGCACGATGAGGGGCGTGATGGAGAACACTGCTTGGGAGGTAATGACCGATCTAACGAGTGATGTGCGACCGATAGTGGTAATGTTTTGGCCCTCCCAGGTGACCAATTTTCCGGCCGCCTTGTCCTCAAGGTATTGGAAGTCCACCTTCTTCAGTTACCAAACTGAAAGTGGTAGCCCAAGGTATTTGACCGGAAAAGTGGCACGTGTTGCCGGCATGCTCTGAAGAATTTTCTCAACGTCAAGGTGATTGCAACGAATAGGCACAACCGAGCTTTGTTGGAAGTTGGAGCAAAGGCCCGTCACCTCCCCAAAGCTCTCATGATGGAGGCGAGATTGTCGATGTCTCGCTTGATGGGGGCCACAAAGACTGCCGCATCATCCGCGTAGAGGGAGGTACGCACCTTGGCACGCCGACTACGGATTTTATGAAGGAGCCCTTTCCTCGTCGCCAAGTCAAGAATCATGTGCAAGGGGTCAATGGCTAGGACGAAGAGGAGTGGGGAGAGGGGGTCCCCCTGTCTGAATCCTTGACCATGCTTAACAGGTGGGCCGGGAAGCCCGTTAAGCATTATCCGAGATGAAGAGGAGGAAAGAAGCGCAGCAATCCAAGCCCGAAATTTTGGAGGGAAGCCCAACCGTTGGAGCAGCTGAAGAATGTATCCCCACTTGACTGAGTCGAACGCCTTTTTTATATCAGGCTTGAAGAGGAGTGTGGGGGTCCTGCATTTGTGTAGACGTTGGGCGAAATTCCGAACATACATGAAGTTGTGGTGGATACTTCTCCTTTTAATGAAGGCACTCTGGGCGTTGGAGATGAGGTCATCCATGTGGGGCGCAAGTCGTAGCGATAGAATTTTGGCAATGATTTTAACTATGGCATGGATGAGGCTGATAGGCCTATAATCATAGATGCCTTCCGCTCCATCCTTCTTTGGCAGTAGCACAACGTTGGCAGAGTTTAGCCACTGTAGGTTGGAGGTGTGCAAGGAATCGAAGCGTTGAATGACCCCCATGATCGTATGCTTGATGATTCCCCAACACCTCTTGAAGAAGATCCCCGTGAAACCATCTGGTCCCGGCGCCTTATCACTAGGCATCTCTTTTATAGCCTCCCAAACTTCGTCCTTGGTGATGGCGGCGTCGAGGTCTTGCAAGGCATGGGCCTCGATGCCCGGCTCCTCCCAATTGAAATCCTTATTGCTCGTACTTCCCCGTCCCATGACCTTGGAGAAGAGATCATAGATGATCTTCTCTTTTTCCTTGTGGTTGGTCACCCAACCATGTGTGTGCTTTAGCCGGTGAATGTGGTTTTATCGCCTACAGGCATTGATGCGTCGATGGAAGAATTTGGTGTTGGCATCACCCTCCCTCAGGTTTGCCAGTCTAGCACATTGGCT
This sequence comes from Aegilops tauschii subsp. strangulata, assembly GCF_002575655.3. Lineage (NCBI taxonomy): Eukaryota > Viridiplantae > Streptophyta > Magnoliopsida > Poales > Poaceae > Aegilops > Aegilops tauschii. The sequence goes on along the minus strand of NC_053037.3, from coordinate 567,660,616 downwards.
CTTCCGAGCCCGCTCAAGGACCGCCAAGCTAATCACTCTTTGCTTGAGTCTAGCACGCAGGTCTCGCTCCGGGAAGCTTCACCAAAATGGTTTGCCAGTCTAGCACATTGACTGAGTCGAACTCCCAGGGCTGCAAGATTCCGGGAAGCTTCACCAAAATGGTTCACTGCAGGGCAAAAAACGGATTGTTGGATATTCTCCCAAGAGAAAATTAATGATTCCATGGTGAAACTGTTGATATTATCGATACAAAAAAGCATTTTTTATGCACGTACATAATTCACATCTTATATGTATATGTAACTTTAATAAAAATGAAAGGCAGCGCTCCTGCCAGTTTCTCAATAAAAAAACTTCAATAAAAAAATGTGTCTTTGGCATGTGTGGGAAATACTTCCCCGTCGTAGAACAGCATTTTTGGAGTAGGCACTACCTGAACCTAGGTACATATGAACCCACTTTTTAAAAATGCATTTTAAACATGTTTTAAAATTTTCAAAAATTACAAAATAAAATTTCATGAGTACATCTTCATAAATATGTGTACGGGCACAAAGTTTTGCAAAGAAAATGTGTTTTTATTTTGCCTTCGCAAAAAAGGCAATTTTCAGTGCTTCTAAATAACATTCGACGACACTTTTTTTGTCTTTTTTGTACACGCCAATATAAAAGTTGTTTTTCCGCAAAACTTCATATGTGCACATAGAACGCGTAGGTGTATGCATGCAACTTCTTCATTTTTTTTTGACATTTAGGAATGTGTTTTCCGAAGTGAGATCATATGTACCCGGGTTCATCCATGCATTTTCAAGTGTTTTTTACACTACGCTAGTGTCAAAAATGCTCTTATATTGTTGGACGGAGGGAGTAACAAATATGGAGCTTACAGAACTGACTTTTTAGAGTGATGGTTATTTTTAGAGTATCAAATAAAGCATTTCTTCATAAAACTTGCACGTAGTTGAAAGGCGCGAGCATCTATATTGTAGAAAGAACGAAAACAATTTTTATTTAAAATATTTTTATGATTTTACTATTTATCCAGGAGCATATGTTGCCCCTATTTCAAATTCTTCATCCTGACATTTCTATTATATCATTATAAAGAAAGGATGTGTTTATTAAAAAAAACTTGATCGAAAAATGGCTCTCCTCCACCCCCACCCCCACTGGCGACCCCAAGGCAATCTACATGGTGATCCTTCTCGTGGCTCATCAATCATCATGGACTCATGCGCGGATCTCTCTCTCTCTCTCTCTCTCTCTCTCTCTCTCTCTCTCTCTCTCTCTCTCTCTCTCTCTCTCTCTCTCTCTCTCTCATCCATGTACTGTCCTTGTCCTGAGCTTCTCCCAGGACTTTCAGTAAGGACCAAGTTTGTGATCTTTTCTCTACATGAATGCATCCCTTATCTCTACATTTTCTAAGGCAGTGGGTTTCTTAATTTAACGCATGTAAATCACCATGTGTATGCGAGAATTGTTTCGCAAACGCTAACGAGCCGACCATGTGTGATGATTAGTCTTATTTGAACTGGTTTGTACTAGTTTGCAAAGTCTTGTGCGTGGGCACCAAACAAATGTTGTCCCGATAAAGGAGTAGCAAGCGTAGGGTGATCCCTGTCACACCACACAAAACAATAGTTATATCGAGAAAAGTGATGTTCTTAGTGGTGGTAGTGAAGCTTTGATACGGCATCGACGGTACAATGATGTTTGATAGCAAGATAGGAATTTAGCCTTTTACATATGATGAGGAGGCAAAAAGGAATAGTAAAAAAGCAATATGTGGAAACAATGATGTCCAAGGATCAGCCGACAATGACACTAGAAGTGAGCCCAAATGACACGTGATCGGGATTCGTCCACATCAAGGCAAAATGGCCAACATAAAATGGTGGATGCATCTACATAGATCAAGGCAATGTGAAGACCAAACACACATTCACATGGATGATACTATCAATTGGGCAGCAACACATGCAGATGGCTTGGACATAAGACTTAGGTGCCAGCTGCCAAACTCACCAACAATAGAAAGAAACTTATTTTTTTAAGAAATTATGAACATTTTTTCCAAAATAAAGTGAACTTCAAAATTTGAACATTTTCTAAAATTTATGAACACTTTTGAAGATTCATGAATTGTTTAAATGAGTGAGCATTCTTTTCCATAAAAACGTAAACATACTTAAAATTTGGAACATGCTCTAAAGAAAGGGAAATGATAGAAAATAAAATAAAAAAATAATAAGTACAAAGAAGTACAGAAAAGAGAAAACCTAAAAAAATGGATGTAAAAAAATCGAAACATCATCGAAAGGAACCATGTATAATCATTGCAAAACTGAGCGGTGTTGAACGAACGTAAAAAATCGTCGCACTTCGGTACTAGGCATGGCCCATGACGGTCGTCCTTTATCAAAAACTTGACGCAATGAGTGTCATCTATGTCGCGATTTTCTATTCTTGTGTAACATACAGTTGCCAAGTAAACGCAGATTCCAGTGTGAAGTGGGTGGCATCTTTCTTCTTATAACTTTTCTTTCTTTTTTACTTTTTTACCTTCATTTCCTCTTTCTTTCTTGAGTTTATAATAAATATTTTATAAATTACAGAACATTTTTAATAAGAATAAGGAAAACGCTCAGCGTCAACCGGCTGAAAAGAAACTTCGCGTCCGCCTTCTTCGTTGTGCAACACGTGTCCATGTGGGCCTGATGTACGTCTCCACCTTCCCCCGATTTCTGAACCAACGCCCAACTGTTCTTCCCCACACTATTCTCTCGCATCTCTTCTCTCATGGTGCAGAGCGGACGGGGCACTGGAAGTTGGGCGCCGCTGCCGCTCACACCGTCCAGCCGGTCGCCCCGCCGCTCAGATCTCTTCTACCCTGGGCGCCGAATCTGGCCCGAGCTCGCTGGGAAAGCAGCCGGAGATGAAGGACTCGATGACGACTGCACGGTTCCCGTGAAGAGGAGAAGGAGGAGAGAGAGAGGGCTCGCCGGTGGGCAGTGGGATCACCGAGCGGCGCAGAAGCTTCGGGCGCGAGCTTTCCTGGTGTTGCGGTGCAGCGCACGGCCTCTTTGTCGGCGTTGTCGATGTCGGGAGAGCCCTTGCTGATGGATCCCTCCCGGCCCTGTGTGGCGTGTTTACGGGCCGGTGGCAGGCTATCGCCATCCGCGGGAGTTAAGCACCGTTCGTAGATGCTTTTGCAACACCATCAATGTTTCTAAAACATAGGTCTTGTTGCAATAGTCAACAATGTTTCTAAAACAAGGCTCTTGCTGCAAAGAGGGATCATGCACGAAGAGACTTGCAACGTCACCAATGTTTCTGAAACAAAACTCTTGTCGCAATAGTCGCTGATATGTTTCCGAAACAAAGCTCTTGTTTCAATAGTCGCCAACGTGTTTCTGAAACAAAGCTCTTGTTGCAATAGTCACCGACATGTTTCTGAAACAAAGGTCTTGTTGCAATAGTCAATACTCTTGTTGTAAAGAGCGATCGCACGGTGAGCAGCCTAGATCGGACGGCTCGCGAGGCGGCGGATCTTCTGAAAAGATCCACCGGCCGACGCGTAGCACTCCCTAAGGGCGACGCTACGCGTCCGCCGGCTGATCTTTCAAAAAGATAAGCCGGGTCGCGAGCCGTCAGATGTAGCGTATCGAGCGGCCAATCTACGCCTCCATCATTGCAACAAAAGTCTTGTTGCAGATTTTTTTTTTGCAACAGAGGTCTTGTTGCAGAATTTTATTTTTGCAATAGAAGTCTTGTTACAATTTTTTTTTTTGCAACAGAGATCTTGTTGCAGAATTTTCTTTTTGCAACAGAGGTATTGTTACAGAATTTTTGCCACAAAGATGTTGCGGATTTTTTTATCTTCACTTTTTTTGCAACACAGGAGTTGTTGCGGAAGGAATTTCTGCAACACACGTGATGTTGCAGAAAATTTGCAATGAAAATCATGTGGCAGAAACACCACGCTGCCGCCGTTCGCCTCGTCTTTTTCAGCTCTGTCATTGCAATTGCGATAGGGGGTGGTCGGTGATGGTCGGGGGCGATGGGAGGAGGTCGTCGACAGCCGTACCAAGCAGAGCCAGATGCTCCACGGCGACCGATGGACCTACGACGACTGGTGGTCGTGGTGGAGGCAGCAGATGACCGTCATCTGCAGTTGCAAGCACTGCTGCCCCTGCCGCAAGCCAGGGAACGCCCCGCCGCTGCTGCTACAGACCCACCATGTGTTACAGCTTGCAAGGTCACCACCAGATTTGCGCCTAGCCGTGGTGAAGGAGCTGCAAGACATGAACGGAGATAGTTGATGGCTACCTTGCTGTGCAGTCAGATGTAGGAGAGCGAGAGGTAGAATGTTGCAGCCTTGCAGGTGGGCAAGAGAATGCTCAGGATAAGGAATAAGTGGTTGAGGTTGGATAAGGTAGAGGGAGCCATGGGCACCACGTCACGTGAACAGGTGTCACACGAGCGAAGCGGCGGATGGACCCAGAAATCAGCCGGTTGATTAGAAGAGTTTTCCTTATTTTAATCATGAACTTTTTTGTACTTCGTGAACATTTTCTAAAACTTTAAGTATATTTTTTATTCTATAAGTTCTAAATACACAAACATTTTTGTAATCTTACAAAATAGTAAGATTGCTAAATTTCTAGAATGATTTTTAAATTTATGAAAGTTTTCAAATTAGTGCAGATTTTTTTAAAATTCCTGTAATAGTGGTTTTGGAAGAAAAATGGCAGCCCGAGAGCTCCAACAACCGTATTATCCCATCCAAAATGGCTTCTTCTTGCCCTGGAACGGCTTCTACTTGTGCATGGAGCAGTCAAAAGAAAGAAAGTAAAGACGGACGCTTGTAGCCCGACCCAGCACGGTAGAGTGGCGCCAGTCCTTTTTTCTTTTGTTTTTCTATTCTTCTATTTTTTCCATTGTTTGAGACCAGTTTTCTATGGTTTTCGCTGGTTTTTCTAGTTTTTAATTTTCAATTTTCCCTTTTTTTGTTTTTTGGTCTTTCTTGGTTTTATTTCCTTTACTTTTTTATGTTTCTTTTTTCCATGGTTTTCTTGCTTACTTTTTCCTTTTTTACTTCTTTCTTTAGTTTAAACTAATTTTCTCTGGTTTTCATTGAATTTTAGCCTTTTGTCATTCTTTTTTTTCAATGCATGTCTACATTTTCATACGCATTACGCATTTTTGTATATAATAGTAAGATTTCACATTTCTTAAATTCATGATTAACATTTTTCAAATATAATTTTTTATTTCCCTTTTTACATACATCTAAAATTTGTTCAAGACATTTCAAACATTTTGAAATACACACTGGGTATTTTTTAACGATAGAAACTTTTTCCTAAACTGTGGAAAGAAATTTAAATTTTGCTAATAATTTTTACTAAATATATATTTTCGGAACTTGTGAAGATTTGCATAAATTTAACATGTTTTTAAATGCATGTTCATTTTTTAACATGAGCATTTTTCAAATGTCAGAAACAATTTTCATACACATGATTACACATATTAAATTCACATAAGTAATATATTTTTTTATTGATATTGCATATTTTTGTATACATTAAACAATTATACATGTTTAACATTTTTAATGTAAGGTCAATTTTATTTCAAAAATATCTAAATTATCTTTTGTAATATATTCTAAAATATAAACAAAATAAAAATAGCAATATATATTAAAAGTTATATATATATATATATATATATATAATATGAATAAAAATGGAAGAAAAGAAAAAAATTGAAATGGTGTCGCATGATGATGGAACGCGGTTACTGGGCTGGCTCAATACCTACCCTTGCAGGTAAGCTGTGGGAGGACTCACAGTGGGTGACACATAGCCGGTTCCCGGGAGCGTGAGCAACTAACCAAAGACTACTCCTTCAGGAGCCCCCGCAAGGGTGATCTGGGGTGGGCTGAGAACGCGCCACTTGGAGCGCACTCCGCTGCTGCCATGTGTCACGCTCTCGGCGTTCCCTCTGATTTTTATTTTTTATTTCCCGCACACTTTTCGGCTTTTTGTTTTTCAGGGGTTTTTGAGTTTTTCGTTTTCCCTCAGTTTTTCTTAGATTTTGGAGACAAAAAGATTAGCACAAAAAAACAAGTTTTCTTCCTTCCGCGAGAAGCGCAGTCATGCCTCTCGGAAACAAAAAGGTTTTCTTTCTTTTCTTTCGCGAGAGGCACAGTCGTTCCTCTCGGAAACAAAAAAAAACATTTTCTTTTGTTTTTCCTTCTGCGAGAGGCACAGTCGTGCCTTTAAGAAACGGAAATAAAAAAACATGTTTTTTTCTTCTGCAACAGGCAAAGTCGTGCCTATTGGAAAAGGAAAACTAAATGTGTTTTCTGTTTTTTTCCTGTCGTGAGAGGCACATATTTACTTCTCGTGGAGGCATGCATTTGCTTCCGCGAGAGGCACAGTTGTGACTCTTTCGGAAAGGGAAAAAGCGTGCTCCCGGTTCGGTTTTTTGTCTAATTTTTTTCGTTAAAAAAGTTCATCAAAATCTATCAACATGGGATCTAGTTGTGAAGATCTCGATGCGATGAATCCAACACTGAAAACGGTTCGAGATTTGGACGCACAATTAAAGAGATAAAATGTTTCCAAAAAATGGTTCGATGTTCACTGATTTTGAAATAAAATTCATGGATATAGAAATAAATCATTAAATTTGGAAAAAGTTGATAAAATCTAAAAAAGTTTCAATGATTTAAAAGAACATTGATATTAAAAAATTCATTGAATTTGAAAAAAGTTCATCGATTTAAAAAAAGCACAACAATTCTGAGAAAAGTCCACAAAATTGAAAAAAAATCATCATTTCAGAAAAAAAAACTCGACCGATTAGGGAAACAATTCACGAAATTTAAGAACAAGAAAAACAAATAAGAAAAAGAAACAATAGCTAAACTGGCCGGCCCAGCTTGAAGGAGTAAGGCGCCCGGTTGGGTAATGCACATTAACAGACGCCTAAACCGCTAAATAGGATCTTCCCAAACATGCGCTCCTTTGTCTCCCTTAGTGCGAGACCAAACATCCCTTGAGCTGAAGAAGTGGGCCGGCCCAGTAGCATTATTTTATATTTTATTTAAATTTTGACAATTTTTATATCTATTCAAAAATTAATTTAGTAAATGTTACTACAATTTTCATCGCACATTTAAATAATATTCTGGCATTGTAAACAAAATGCTTACACAACCTTTAGAAAATATCGATAGCATAAAAAACATACGTTTCGTGCCATTTAAAAAATGTTTACTCATTTCAAAAAAATATGTTTGATAAATGTCTTAAATAATGTTTATACAATGTAAAAAACATATAATTTTAAAAAATCTTTGTAGCAAGAAGCAAAAAAGTTCATGCATATAGAGAAAATGATCATGACTTTATTTTTTGTAAAATGTAAAAATATGTAACTTGAATAAATGTTGTGTGTCATTAAAAATAATTTTCTTGACATTAAAAAATTCACATGTTCTCAAAATATGTTCCTGTCTTTTAAAAAAATGTTAATACAATGTCAAAATAAATGTTTGGGCAATTTTTTTTAAAAAATGTGTATTTGATAAATGTTGGACATGTCTCGCCAAAAATGATCAAAACATGTATTTGAATAAATGTTCATCATTCATTGGAAAAATGTTCAACGTGTAACAGAAAAATGTCTGATGTGTTATCAGAAAATGTACAATGTGTACTTAAAAGCAGACATGTAAATAAAAACAAGCATTTACATATTTACAAACTACTCCGTTTAGACATATTTTTGTTGTAATTGTGCTTAACTACTGATGTTTGCAATTTTATTGTTCCTGTAGAGGTACATAATTTTTCTTAGATTGTGTTAGCATGCATTAGCTAATAATGAATTACATTTTGACAATTATGTTATAGCCAGGCATGATTGTGTATTAAATGTTATTGTTTTTTTTTTTGCAAAAAGTATTAAGTGTTATTTATACTAACCTATCTCATGAGTCATGTGTAAGTTTTGTGTGGATGAAGCTTTTTAGGACCCCTTTGAGACAGTAATATGAGAGGAATAAGTATATACATGTGTTGATGCTTGGGATGCCCAAGGCATCGCAAGAAATATTTTCGAGAGTCTCAAACATCTAAGATCGGGGATGCCCAATGCTTCCCCCTTCTTCCTCCATAATTATTTTGTTTGCCTGAGTTAGACTTGTGTTTTTATTTGTCCACATAATATGTGTTGTTCCTGGAGTATATTTTCATTTTTATGTGTTGATCATGACACCGAGACCTTATTATCAGAGAGAGTATATGCACTGCAACCTTCATATAGAATTACTCTATCGATTCACCTATATCTTTTGTAGCATGCACTCCACTAGAAACACTTTAAACTCACTATGCTTCACTTATATCGTTTTATAGAGTTTGATACAAATTGGTTGTTTTCATAAAATTATATGTTGGTACTAAAATAGATAAGTACGCATTGGTGGTATATTTAAAAACTTGCATGAACAATTTCTACGAGTTATAAACTTGAGAACTGGATTATTTGCAATTGTTTTGAGATCATGTGGAAGTAATAGATGAACATGTATGTAAATGAGTATGTGCTAATTAGTGGAAATATGTTATTATTAATTTTGGTATCGTGCTCTTTCTTTCGATAACAAACATAAGTTGGGTACTTATAAGTGTTACTCAAGTCGCACCACGTCGAAGTGGTAGTTGTAAGTGAGTGGCGACTTTGGTTTAGATCGTGACGCATAACAGGCTTTTGCATCGCCAAACTATCCCCTCAGAGTACTTGATCGAGTAGTTCTATGATAATGTCGCATCACGCTTGTATTAAGTATTTGAGTTCTTTATGACTAATATGAGTTCAAAAACTTTGTGCACTTCCACTTCATCCATATTTCTAGTCTCTTCCATATCCAGCATTGCCCACTCTCACCTCTAGAGATGGCACAAACATTTTCGGTACATACAAACCACGTGAGAGGACTTCCTCTTTGTTCTCCAACACCTAAACCAGCTATGTTCCTCAAAACAACCACCATAAAGACCTATCTTGGCACTTCCATAGCCAATATGAGATATGTTGTTGTGCAACATCCATAATTATATTAAATTATATGACTAGATATGGTCCTTCACGGTCATTTCATTTGCTTTGCACGATCATATAGAATTTGCATGATATTAATGTGGCTCCACCGCAGTTATTCATTTTTTTCATATATGCTACACTAGATCATTGCACATTTGGGTACATTGTCAGAGACAATTATTAGAGTTCTACATAATATGTATTACCATTGAGTTCAGTTTTGAGTAAATTCAAATGTGTACTTTTCATCATTATAGAGTGTTGGTACTACCTTGACAGAAAAAAGATTCATCATGGGTGTGTCACAAAAAAAAGAGGAAGAGCAAAGGAGCAATACTACTTTTCCTTTTTAGTATACACTTGTGCTTCAAAGTACCAACTGATTTTAAAGGATATCATAAAGTGCTTCAATGTACTCCACAGTAGCACTGTTTCATTCATATTATGGGACGGAGGGAGTATATAGTAGTTGTGTATCTTTACATTACAGAACTAGGTTTTTATATTCCAATGATGAGTTTTCCCAAATTCTTCCTAGACATGGTTTTAATTTTATTTATATTTTGACATTTTCTAAATATATATATTGCTAAAATCAATTTAGTTAATTTTTCACATGTGTTTACCACACATTTAAAAACTGTTTGCGAATCTTTTAGAAAATATCGATAGCATTCACATAACCGATTGGTGTAATTTGGAAACTTTTCAGGTGTTTCAAAAATATGTTTGTGAAATTTTCAGATAAAGTTTATACAATGAACAAATGTTTGCCTACTTCAAGAAAAATTCTCATCGGTCAAAAAAATTGTTCAAGTATTAAGAAAAAAATGTTCATGACATCAAATACGTTTATACAATGTAAATGGTTTTTACATAAATTTAGAAAAACTTTTCGTACCATTAAAATAATATTCATGGCATTTAAAAAATGTTGACGCGTTTCAAAAATATGTTTTTTATATTTCAATAAATATTAGGTCAATGTAAAAAATGTCACATAATTTTAGAAAATATTTGACATGTATTTTAAAATAATTAACATGTATTTCATTATTTTTTCAAAACATGTATTCGAAACAAAATTCATCATGCATTTGAAAAAATTTCAATGTGCACAAAAACATTGGTCCATGTTTATACGAAAAAATACAACGTGCACTGAACAGTAGACATGCAATGAAAAATAAGAAGGAGAAATAGGATGGAAAGAACGATAAGGAATAAAAAACATTGGTCCATGTTTATACAAAAAAGTACATCGTGTATTGAATAGTGGACATGAAATGAAAATAAAAAGGAGAAATAGAATGAAAAGATCGGTAAGTAAACAAAAAGAAAGAAAAACAGAAGAATATGAACACATATTTGAAAACTAAAGAAACAAACAAAACATCAAAGATACAACATCCGTTACTGAGCCGGCCTATTCACTGCATGTTGTAGGCGAGATGGGCATATATAAACGAGATATAGCCCTTGCGCTTTATTCGTCTCAACCTAGATGTGTAGGGAAGTGATTTGCACACATTCCAAAAGTTGGGTCGCAATAGGTTGGTGCAATTTATTCAGTTCTTTTAAAATTTATTTGCCAGCCTTTTCAGTATTTATTTTATTTTATTACATATTTTCCTGTGTTATTGTCCTTTTCTCGTTCTTTACATTTTAATTTCTTATTATATTTATTTATTTTCTAAAAAGAGAAATTCTTGTTTTGTTAGACAAAAGAGAAATTCTTGTAAACTGCAATGGAGGATATTGTGGCCCGGCAAGAGAGAAGTGGTTTCTAAGCTTGCAACCAACAAATGTCATTGTCGTCGTCGTTGCCCCCGAAGATTCTGAATCTGCCATTTTTCCGAACTATTGTCCTAGGGGAGTGTTCCTCTATTTGCAGTGGGTGTTTATTGTTAGGTTGGAGCTTACGTTATAGTTTGTTATTTTATTGGTGCTAGTTCCTTGCGCCATATTGTAAAACAGGTTTCCACAATACACTCATGTTAGTATTTCTTCGGCTTTGAATGAGAAGTAGGGTCATAGGCATGTTTGTCCAAAACAAAAGAAAATTTTGTTTTTTCCTTTTCTTTTCAACTTCCCCCCTTTTTAAGAAAAAAATATAAAAAATTAACACAAGTAATTATTATGATATCTATAAGTATTTTACGATGTGGTGTGTGGAGACTACTTCAGTTCAAATAAAAGAGGCATCATGGAAGTGTCACAAAAAAAAGAGGAAGAGAGAAAGAGCAACACTACTATTCCTTTTTAGTATACACTTGTGTTTCAACGTACCACCTGGTTTTAACAAATATCTATAAGTGCTTCAAAATATCACTTTTCTATTAATATAGAAAGTTTTCATGTAGTAGTTGAGTATTTGTACATTATAGAACTAGGCTTGTATATTTCAATGGCGAGCTTCCTCAAATTCTTAAAAAACAACGTTTTTTTACTTATATTTTACATATTCTAAATACATACTATATCCAAAAATTTATTTAGTCCATTTTTTACATGTGTTCATCGCACATTTGAAAATGTTCATACCTTGTAAAAACATGTTCGCACAATTCCAAACAAGGTTTCGTGACATTAAAAAATGTTCACGTGTTTTAGAAATATGTTTGTGAAATTTTTAAATGATGTTTATGCAATGTACAAAAATGTTTGCCTATTTTTTTAAATGTTCATGAAATTTCAATAATAATCATGCATTTCAATATAAATTTAATGAAAATAAAAAGGTAACATAACAGTCAAAATATATCGTGACATTTCAAAATGTTCACGTGCTTGAAAAATATGTTTGTTACAGTTTTCCAGTATGTTAATGCAATGTAAATTTTTTTTCTGTAATTAGAAAAATGTTTCATAGCATTAAAAAAATGTTCAATGTGTATTTGAAAAACCATTCATCATGTATTTGAAAAATTGTTCAAGGTCTATAAAAAATTTCCACATTTATATGAAAAGGTACAATGTGTATTGAAAAGTGACATGTATTGAAAAACAAAAATAGAAAGGGAAAACTAAAAAAATTAAAAACCAGTAAGGAAATAAAACAGCAGATAAACAGAAGAAACTAACAAAAGAAAAAAATAAAGAAACAAAAAGAAAATGGAAAATACTATATCCGTTATTGGGCCGGCCTATTAGGCGAGAGGTGCATATGACAGAGATATAGCCATCACACTTTATTCCGCCCAAGCTAGATGTGAAGGGAGCTGACGTGCATGTTCCACTAGTTGGGTCGCAACAGGTTGGTGCAATTTATTCTTTTTGTTTTTAAATTTGTTTGGCATTCTTTTTCATTCTTTTTGTTTTTTTGTTTAGTTTATTTTATTTTTTACATGTTTTATTTTCATTGATGTCTTTCCTTCTTTATATTTTAATTAATTATTTTATTTCTTTTTTCCTAAAAAGATAATTCTTGTAAATTGTAATGGAGGATATCGTCGTTGTCGTCGCCCCCGAAAATTTTGTGTGCCATTTTCTTCTGAATTGTTGTCCTATGGGAGTGTTGCTCTGTTCTTGTTGTTGTGGGTGTTTATTGTTAGGATAGAACTTGTGTTTTAGTCTATTATTTTGCTGGGGTGCTAGTTCCTTGCGCCATATTGTAAAATGGGCTTCCCCAGTACACTCATGTTAGTGTTTCTTCGGCTTTGAATGAGAAGCAAGGTCGTAGGTATGTTCATCTAAAACAAAATATATCTTTCTTTTCTTTTCTTTTTCACTTCCCCCCTTTATTAGAAAATACAGAAAAAATCAACATAAGTAATTATTATGATATGTATATATACTAGTTGGATGCCCGTGCGTTGCCACGGGACAGAAACATTTATAAAGGCAATAAGCGATCAAATTACAACAATAGTAAATGCTCAATGCATCTCCGGATACACGCATCATATGCCATCTCCTCTTAAACTCTGCTCCCAAGCGAGTATTGAGGTAGGAGACAAACAATATGGTCATGTACTAAGAACCTCACATTAACATGGATGCCTGTTGGTAGCAGTGGCCATGATAAACAAAATATGGAAATCGTGCTTGGGTTCTTCCCATGATTGTTACTCAAACCACGTATCTTTCTTTCCTAATGCATTCCACTCGAGCGTAAAAAAATCCATTACTTACCTTTAGTTGTTCTCTTTGCATCATGTACATCAAATACAAGAAGATTGTCTAATGAGGGTTAATCTAAGTGATATGCAACAAAGATCACGCAACAAAATGAGTCACTAATACACAAACTCTTTATCTGAAACATGGCTTTATTTCAACATTATAAAAAGGCAATTGCAAGATTACATCCGGCTGGCTACAACTAAAAAATAAAACAAAATAAAAAAATTGCACTGAAACTCCACAACTTACAAGTTCATTTCAAACAGAGTTGCTTTCCCCTCCGATAAAACTATCTGTTAGCACAAGCTTGAGCATCACCACTTTCAAAAACCAGAACAGAGAGGACCAAGTGTTCTCATATATATAAGAGAGCCCTTGTTTCCTGTCTCCTACAAATTTCAAAAGAAGGGAGGAATTTGACCATGCCCTCCACACCCTAAACCTCCAACCGGAATATCAACCATATTGCCGTTCTCCGGCTGCCTTCCCATGCTCGACCCTGCGAGCTTGCCTGACCTTTTCTCTAGTGCATCTTTGTAGCCATACTAACCTTGCTGTATAAACCTATAATTGCGGCCATGCCGCTAAATGGAGTGTAGTACGGCAAGGACATCGTGTCGATGTCTGATGCGACCTTGGTATCCGTGAAATGATGATGTATTCCCTGCAGGTTCTCTTGCCTGTTAGAGTCATCCGCCTTCCGGTCCGTTGCTACTATTCGTCCAATGTGTAGCAAAGGTTGGTGTCGCTGACGTATCACTCTGTCTGTCTAGTTGCGAGAGTAGCAAAGGTGAAATATGTTAGATTGATGTTGTTTGAAATTAAATGGAAAATAAGAATACCACGTCAGTGTGTGACAAATAGCTAATAAATACATGTTGGAATCCTTCGAGGAACATGGGATGAATTGGGAGGACCATTCGTTCGAGGAATTGGAGTCGAGTGAATTGTTTTAGTTCGGCAAGTGTTTTTTTAAACCTTGTAGTCATGCAAGTAGCCGACCAAAGGTCCATATAGCAAATTCCAAAATTTATGTCACCTCAAAGTCGAAATCATCAATTTTCAAAATCTGTGATGCATCACAATAATTCATATTATACATAAATAGAGCTTTGAAATATGACGAGCTTGCTTTGTAAAAAAGCCTATTAACTAACAAATTTTGATACTTCTAAAATATTTTAACATAAGCTGTGTATGGCGGCGCAAATCATTGTGAACCTGATATATAACAGATACAACAAGGAAACATGTGATAATGTAAGTTACCTTGTGAGAGAAACAAGCTTCATGTTGACTTCCGCGCACTTCAGTATCTTCCTGTAAGTTAGGAAATTGCCTCTAGAAATGGTCAACTACATTGCATAACAGAATAATCAAGACTCAAGAGCATCAGTTGTGAATGTTGCAAGATAGACAAAATTATACGGAGAAAAAGGATATATCACAGAAACCTAGCATATAGAAAGCTTTTTTTTTCAAGAGCCGTTCATGTAATCCTTCTGAGGCTGAGCGTGGTATTAAAATATCTCCCTAAATATAAGTCCCTTGATGTCTTTGTTGGTAAACTTTTCCTCGTTCAAGATCAAACATAATTTTTCAAAATTGGTTACATGATGGTATTCCCTCCACTTCCGCTAGGCCATGAAAATAGGGTGAAACCATGAATATATGATTTTGTAACGAAAATACAAATGGCGGCGAACTGGTCGGATCACTTAAAACATGACCGTGAAAATTGGATGCGTACCACTTGCGTGCTTGCTCGACCTTGCAACCTGAAGCATCATGTCTCGCTTGCGTGCCGCTAGCCCTGAGCTATAAGCCACCACCATGCAGCGATCATAGACATGTGCAACGGTACAACAACACCGCATCCCCGTCCCGATATTCGTGACACACCAGCTCACGCCAACTGCTACCAGCGGGCATCCTATCTATTGGGATACCCCTCATAACCTGCAAAATCTATAATTTAGATCTTAATGTGACCATAGAAATTCAAATATTCCATACATCTAGAGTAAGCTACAGTCGAACAAGCAACTGGAAGATGCAATTTACACTTCAATGCCTAATTATCCAGATTGGGAAATAAGATTGAAATAGTTATAAGGCGGTAAAATTCCCTCACCACTTCTGAAGTCCAGGTCTTGCGCTCTCTATATCAGCAGCCATGCTTTGATTGTAACTCAAACTGCTGATGCTGCAGTATCAATATCTATTTCACTCCCATCTTCATAAAAAGGTAACACCATATCAATGTCAAAACCTCTAAGCAAGAGAAAACTCCAGTTTAAGAAAAATGTGTCAGTTAAAAAAATGTGTGTAAAGATTACACTGAAACAAGTTGTAACCTCAGGGCGCCATCCCAGGACTGTCAATTACCAATTAAGCATCAGAACAAGCAGAATCTGCTTTGCCATAAACTTGAAACAGTGAAACTCAATTACAAATCAAAATCTGTAATGCAACACCATACAGTAACAGTTGGTTTGCACCAATGATCTAGTTACAAATTCCAATTCACTTCTAAATATTAGCCAGGCAATCCAGAATGATTTACCATGTCATCAAGTACACAAGGCACATTTAAACAAAGAAACAAATATCACAAAAGCACTAAATTTGAAGGCTGAATTACTATATCAGTAACGGGGAGAGGTAGCGCAACAAGGGGCACCACAGATCACATCTACCTTTAGTTGGAGTTATTATAGGTGGGTACCTCGTGGATGGGTAGGGCACCGGGCATGAACATCTTTGAGAGGTAGCAGAGGACTAAGACCAGGCTGTCGTCTAGAGCTTGGGCCGCATCTCCTCTCCCTCATGTTCTTCTTGCCGCCTTCAGACATCCTCCATCTCAGGCATTTTAGTGGACTTCGGTGACCGTCTCTAGTGGAGAGGCGCCGCCGGCGGGCTTGGGGATTGGGTTGGGGCTAGACTGGTCGCGGATGGATAGTTGTGAGACCAGTGTCCTTGGCAACCCAACTTGAAGCTGCTCTCGGCATCGTTGCCTGCCACCACGATAGACGGTTGGGGTTAGGGCCTGGGTAGGGCGGGGAGCGAGGTGGAATTGGGGATCGGGTGGGTCGAAGCTCGATTGGGAAGGGATTACAGAGAGAGGAAGAACCGACGATACAGGGGTCATGGTGACGGGGCTCAATGTCCGCCGCCGCCTCCACCACCGCAGCTCGCGTAACTCTCCTAGAACTCCGTCGCCGCCTCCACCGTCGTGGCTGACCACCACAAACTCCCTCCCCTCCATCGCACGGGCCGTGGTCATACCACCCCGTCCAGGGCCGGTATCGATCCCGACCATGGCTGCCATGCGGGCATGGCCAAGGAGGCGGCCATGGCGAAAGGTTCATGGGTGGGGCGGCATATCACCGATGGGGGTAGAGGGAGGCGCAATCAAGGAGGAAGGGGCCGTCCGGTGGTCGTCGGAGAGGGTGGCGTCCGAGGTGGGTGGTCGTGGGGATGGGGTGCGGGTGGTTTGTGTTTTGGGGGAGGGAGGATACAGATCGGCAGTTCAGGGGAGGAGGCGGAGAACGTGCGTTGTTTCAATTTTTTTCGCTGTCGAACGTGGGTTTTCTCTCTGCTATTTTTTGTTGCGGGGTCGAGGGAGGTCGAACCATCACGACGTTCGATCCTCCTTTAATAGTAGAGATTTGTGTGTGTGTGTGTGTGCGCACGCGCACGCGTGTGAACACAGCTTTTATAAATACATGAACATTTCCTTTTAAATTACAAGAATTTTTTCTCAAATAGGTGAACATTTATTTTAAGATGCATGGATGTTTTATGTTTAACAATATATAAATACCCCCGCAAAAATATATAAATACTTCTATTGTTAAGAAGATTTATTGACGACGCTTTACAGTTGATGAAAATAATTTGAGATTTATATGCCAGGTAACCAGTAAGTCCTAGCAGGCATCGTGTTGAGGTGGGCGACCGATAGAAGCAACCCTTTTCTGATAAAAGATGTTTTTATTAACTCATGATGAAGCATTGAGAAGATACAAACACATTGAACACACACTTAACCTCTACCCAACTAGGGTGTACATAGCCAACACAAGCGCACACACCACGGGTGGAGCCAAAAGGGTACACACCCAAAGGATCATTTGGCAAATAACAATGTCATAGAAGACCAATGTAGCATTTATCCTCATCGAGCAGTTGCAGCTACCATGGACACACCAAGCAAATAGCATGTCATTCAAGTAGACAGAAGCACTCTGCGTGACCTCAGCTCGTTTCAGTTTTCAACCCGGCCCCATGTTTCCTCATCTCGATTCCTCTCCCTCGCTCCTGCTGTCTGTAAAGTTCCTTCTCTAAATGAGCGAGTGACACGACTCGGCTGTCCAGACAGCAGAAGATCGGGACGTGAAGGATGAGCAGCTTAGTCACCTGCAGATTAAATGCTTACTTGTGGTTTGGCTCTGCGTCCTGACAGCTGCGCTCGGCGCCCACATCGGCCGCTGCCGTTTCGCGTCGAAGTTAATGGCATCTCAATGATGCAATCACGGAAAGCAAGTTCACGCTGAAGCATGCAGCTGCAGATGAGATGAGGTTCATCTCAGACGATGACTAATTAACAGACGTCGATTGCTTCGGCAGCATGATCTGTCCGCGAGGCACTGGAGGCCGCGGGGCGGACAATCTCTCGGCTATCGGCTCGCGAATGATGAGAAGGCACGGCGAGTCTGCTCGTCAGAGGAGAAGGGTGCAGATAAGGAAAAAGAGAGGAGGCAGTCACATCGTCATAATCATCGACCATCATATCTGATCATTCCATGGCGGACGCCGGCGTACTTGACGTCGTCTTGGGCCGCCACCGCCGTCGCATCCGCCGTGTGACCGGCGACACGAGGCATAGGCGGATGGCCTTCCCGGCCTCCTTCTTCGCCGCCTTCTTCTCCAATCAACTCACGGCCGGTCGCTTTCCCGTGAGGAGCCGGCAGGCGGTTCGCCGTTCACGTCGTCGATGTGCACCGACGGACGGCAACGCCTCGGCTTTCCCTGACAGCGCAGCGCAGCAGTAGGCGACGTTGTCTCCACTCTCTCGCGTGCTTAAGCAAGCAGCTGCTTTGACTTTATGGCCACCCACCTCGACCATGGTACGACTGCCACAAATATCACCTTGATGATCATGACAGCTCAAAGGATTTTCTGCACTTCATTTTCTTTCACCCTGCCAGTACAGACAGGCTCGATCATGCATGATGTTGAGCTAACAATTGTGATTTCGTAGGCAGGATCAGGAGAGGGATGTAGTATCTAATTAACCAAGCGAGGGAGTACTACTAGTAATAGGATTTGGCAGGCAGCTCAATGGAGTAGCTAGCTAGACTGCTAGACCCACCTTTCCTTGCTGCTGTTGGCTAGTAATAACGTGCAGTGACTGGGATTTGGTGTGTTGACATCTGGTCTCGCCGGTCGATGATTAAGCGGCGAAGATTCGGGGAGGCATTAATGAACCGGTCGAGCCACCAATGATTTACCATGTGCATGTGATGACCATCATGTTAATTAACTTAGTCGTGTCTGTATAGTATTGCACGTAGGTTCTAGTAGTAGCTAGATGAGTTGTAGATATTGTTTTGTTTGCCGTGTGGAATCTCGTGGCCTAGAAACACTCTTAATTCACCGTCAACACCTATCATCTAGGCTGCCCAATTCTTGCACTGGTGCTGTATGCATTGTGATTTGCTTTTGTTTCCTCATGTAATCATGCTTAGTTCCTACACCAGACAGGAATGAGGATGTAAGATGGCTCCTCAAATTAGATGTTGTAAGAAGCTATTTCCTACTACTTCTTAGGCCTAAATTGCGATGCAATGCACATCAACAAAACGGAGTAAACATGCGATGCAACGCAGCAACAATGCCCTCGGTGAAAGTTTGTTGGGACATGGTTGCTCACAAAAGGGGCCACTCACACATGGTTCGTAGCACTTTGATGATGCTTGTTGCGTGGGAAATTTGGAACGAACGCAACCCGAGGGTTTTCCGCAACACTGCCGCCCCTACTACCGCTATCACTGCCAAGATTAAAGATGAGGCCTCTATTTGGGCTCGTGCGGGTGCGAAGTATTTATGTAATATTATGCCGCGAGAGTGATCTGTACTCTCCCGCTTGGCGGAACTATGTCTAATCTTCTTCTTAATTAATGAAAATGGCAAATCTTTTGCCTTGTTTTAAAAAAAAAGACTACTCCCAGTGAAGTGCCCTCGCTTGCCCCTCCCTTCCCCTTCATTGCCACGGAGCTCCGTTGATCTCCAATCGTGGCGGCACGATAGACGAGTTGTAAGATTCTTGGGGACAAAGGACCAATAGTATCTTTTGTCGTGGCAGCTGGTAGCTGCATGTAGCATGTGTTGTTTTTGGCAACACTATCTGGAGCCTTTTTTACGAAACCTCATAAGAGAGCAGGGTCCTCCTACAATTTCGCTAAGAAGAAGAGAGTTTACCAAATAAGGCCAAAACTTGCTGATTATGGGGAAACCGTACAAAAACCCCAACAACGAACACAAGCAACCCCTAAACAAAACTAGACACCATCACAAGTGCAAGCTAACGATAGAGGGCCAAAAGAGACCCCGGATAAGGGAGTAGCAGCTCAAACTAGACACCATCACAAGTGCAAGCTAACGATCGAGGGCCAAAAGAGACCCCGGATAAGGGAGTAGCAGCTCTTCGACAACACCTTCAAAAAGTTAATGACCCCTCGAGCGCTAACGTCATTGGCACCAAGCCCCATTGGAGGCGGCTTACAACTCGAAAACTTACACGTTGGCTTATTCATAGTTGGTGCAGAAACGAGGGCAACAAAGCTTCCATCTAGGAAAGGAGACAAACTTGGGGAAAAGTACAAAATGGTTGCACACGATCGCGCCCTCGGTTCTCCGCGTCAAGAACGGTGCATTAACCGTTTTAGATTAGTGGTCTCTTAGCAGTATCAGTTAATCCAATGTGCACGTAGTATATGCCTAGTATTTTTCGGTGGTACCGTGAGAACAACTTGACAAAGCAAGCGACAAATTAAACATGTACCAAAGTCCAAAGACTAAGCATAGCGATAGCAATGGTAATATTCTCTGCTACTGTACCTAGTAGGAATAAAAGTATAAGTAGCAATTGCTTAGTAGCAGTTTTCTTAAAGGAAATTGAAAGGACGAGCTTAGTAGCTAACTAAGTGATGGATTAGTCATCGATCGCTAGGTTGATTCGCTAGCCTAATCAATAGATGGACACTGATCAAACACTTGTTATAATTGGCTATTTGGGTCTAGCCTATTGACAAAAGTCTCCAAGCGAAATCATAAGCTACATGCGTAGTTTTCCTTCTCTTTCCCTATCACGTCACGGTCGCGTAGACGTTATCGAACAACCGAGGCCGGGCCCTGGCACGGAGTCGTTGGGGCTAGCATATGTACGTACTACGTAGTACCTGATTGACCACGATGTACGCTGTCTACAAGACAACCAGCGTATATGTGCAACAAGTTATGCCGTCAAACTACAGATCCTAAGCACAAGAGCAGTAAATTAAAGCGGCCGATGCACTGCATCTGCCCTCTTTCTTTCTTTCTTTCTTTTTGAGCAAGCAAATGTACTGAGCTAAGTTCTATTCAATACATATCCAACGATTGCCTATGTATTTTATTTTTTTGGCTATCAAAATGAATTATTCTAAAAGGAGGATAACCACCGGCCTTGCATCGATCGCATGCACACAATCATATATTATTAATTGTTCAACAATGCCGATCAAATCCAAGCACCAAAACTAGACAAATTGGGCTAAAAAAAAGGAAAATACCGAGGCCATTCAAATCGGGTCATCGGAAGGACTACTCGATCTCCTTTGATTTGTAGTTCATCTACAAAAATCAGAACTTTTGGTTTGCCAGGCTACTTGTGTTGAATGGGCAAATATTAATTACACTATTACTCCCTCCTTTCCGGTTTATAAGGCTTAATTCAAAAATCTCACCAACCAAGGTAGATGGTGAGTGGTGGAATACTTTTTGTAGTTTGCAAAAGCACCCAATTAATGCTCTTGTTTTCCTCAAAAAAGTATGTTTACCAATGCATTAATTGCAATGCATGCATGCATAAATTACATGCATTGGTCAATTTTCTCTTAATACTTACATGCAATGATTTAATGCACCTTGGAATCTGAACATGTGATGGGAAACAACCAAATTGAGCCTTATAAAATGGAAAAACTAAAATTTTGAGATAAGCCCTATAAACCGGAAAGGAGGGAGTATTTTCTGTCTAATCTTCGTTATCAATGTGAAATCAACCAATGGTGTTTAATTAATTACACTTTTTAGATGAGTCTGATAATAAAGTAAAAAAAATAAGAGAGTAGTTTAGAAAAATGAACAAAAGAGTGATGGCCCATGGTGTTTAATTAAGTAGAAACAATAACGATGAAATGCAAGAATTTTGCTCATGACAATAGTTGAGCCCTGCTCGCCAAACGATTAGGGACGAGAAACTAGGATTCTAGTCCTCACAAGATTTGAATCCTTCTCAATATAGATATGGCCTGCCACCCCATCATACACCAAAATACAACCATTGTTTCAAAAACACTTTCAAACACAATTCATAATTTATTTTCACACACATTTCAATGAATTCATATTTTAATCAATTTCAAAAACATTCCACCAACAATTCACTCAAATTTCAATTATATTATACATGTTTCAAGATCAGTCATATTATGAATACTTGTGAGACTTGCATTACAAACTTTGAAACAATAACAAAACCTTTTAGCCCCAAACAAGTTGGGGTAGGCTAGAGTTGAAACCATAAGATCTTGAAAACTAGTCACAGTTTCTAGCATGTGGAGGGCTAACTTCCACGCATACATGTCCTTGGCTAGTTCTTTGGTGATATTTTTCTTTTGGGTTTCATCTCCATAAAAGTGGCTGAGTTTTTAACGTTGCTCACCAAGCTTATCACAACCCTTCTCCTTTACCCGGATTTGGGACCGGCAATTAAAATGTTTGAAACAAATTCCAAAAAGTATTCTGATTGTTTAAGTACTTAATTTTTTTAGATTTTGTGATTTATATATTTTTTTATAAAATTTCTTGATTATTTTTGCATGTACTATTACTTTTCAAAAAATCTAGCATATCCATTCTATTAGAAAACTATAAATTATCTCACCAATTTCAAAGTCGTCATCAACGGTGCATTTTGATCAATTAGATATTGAAGCCCTTCAAACATTTGGGTTGTTGCCGCGTGCACTACTAGGACATGCACACCATGGAGGTTGTGAAACCTCGACATATAATGGCGAAACATTATCAGACAATTGTCGCATCGTCAAGCTTGAACATGTGCAGGCGCCCAATCCCGACCCAAAATACCGTCCACAATCACAACACCAAGCTCACATGACATGCATGTAATGCCCCGACCAAACGCACCGGTTCTTTGCCGTTGCGTCTGGAATCTAGACTGGCCCCACATATCAATGTTGGGGAACGTAGCAATAATTCAAAAAATTTCTACGTGTTACCAAGATCAATCTAGGAGATGCTAGCAACGAGAGAGAGGGAGTGCATCTTCATACCCTTGAAGATCGCTAAGCGGAAGCGTTACAAGAATGCGGTTGATGGAGTCGTACTCGCGGCGATTCAAATCGCGGAAGATCCGATCTAGCGCCGAACGGACGGCGCCTCCGCGTTCAACACACGTACAGCCCGGGGACGTCTCCTCCTTCTTGATCCAGCAAGGGGAGAGGAGAAGTTGAGGGAGAACTCCAGCAGCACGACGGCGTGGTGGCGATGGAGCTCGTGGTTCTCCGGCAGAGCTTCGCTAAGCACTACGGAGGAGGAGGAGGAGTTGGAGGAGGGAGGGGCTGCGCCAGGCAAGGGGTGCGGCTGCCCTCTCT
Source organism: Aegilops tauschii subsp. strangulata (assembly GCF_002575655.3). NCBI lineage: Eukaryota > Viridiplantae > Streptophyta > Magnoliopsida > Poales > Poaceae > Aegilops > Aegilops tauschii. The sequence continues at coordinate 567,637,421 of NC_053037.3, read as the reverse complement.
CTCCCTCACTATATATAGGGGGAAGGGGGGTGGAGGAGGTGCCCTAGGGTTCCCTAGGGGAGGGGCAGCGGCCACAGGGGAAACCCTAGATGGTTTGGGCGCCCCCACCCCTGGGAAACTTGCCCCCCAAGCCGGGAGGGGTGGCTGCCCTAGGGGAGGCGCCCCCACCTCTCCACGTTACGTGAGAGGGGTTGGGAGGGGCGCACAGCCCCTTAGTGGGCTGGTGTGCCCCCTCCCCTTGGCCCATAAGGCCCCCAACACTTGCCGGGTCCTCCGAAACACCTTTCGGTCACGCTGGTCGTCACCCGGTACTCCCAGAACAATTCCGGACTCTAATACCCTTTGTCCAATATATCAATCTTCACCTCCGGACCACTCCGGAGTTCCTCGTCATGTCCGGGATCTCATCCGGGACTCCGAACAACCTTCGGTAACCACATACTATTTCCCATAACAACTCTAGCGTCACCGAACCTTAAGTGTGTAGACCCTACGGGTTCGGGAACCATGCAGACATGACCGAGACACCTCTCCGGCCAATAACCAATAGCGGGATCTGGATACCCATATTGGCTCCCACATGTTCCACGATGATCTCATGGGATGAACCACGATGTCGGGGATTCAATCAATCCCGTATACAATTCCCTTTGTCTATCGATATGTTAGTTGCCCGAGATTCGATCGTCGGTATCCCAATACCTCGTTCAATCTCGTTACCGGCATGTCTCTTTACTCGTTCCGTAACGCATGATCCCGTGGCTAACTCCTTAGTCACATTGAGCTCATTATGATGATGCATTACCGAGTGGGCCCAGAGATACCTCTCCATCATACGGAGTGACAAATCCCAGTCTCGATTCGTGCCAACCCAACAGACACTTCCGGAGATACCTGTAGTGCACCTTTATAGCCACCCAGTTATGTTGTGACGTTTGGTACACCCAAAGCATTCCTACGGTATCCGGGAATTGCACAGTCTCATGGTCTAAGGAAATGATACTTGACATTAGAAAAGCTCTTAGCAAACGAACTACACGATCTTGTGCTATGCTTAGGATTGGGTCTTGTCCATCACATCATTCTCCTAATGATGTGATCCCGTTATCAATGACATCCAATGTCCATGGTCAGGAAACCATAACCATCTATTGATCAACGAGCTAGTCAACTAGAGGCTTACTAGGGACATGTTGTGGTCTATGTATTCACACATGTATTACGGTTTCCAGTTAATACAATTATAGCATGAACAATAGACAATTATCATGAACAAGGAAATACAATAATAACCATTTTATTATTGCCTCTAGGGCATATTTCCAACAATCAACACTAGCCTTTCTTGAGCACTTTAACTTCACTCATGTGCACTAGTTGGTCACCCATCCTTATATTTCTTCAAGCCAAGCACGCTTAGTTTTGAGGTTTCTTTCGGATGGGCTACCCGAAAAGAAGGTGCATCTTGTTGATATTAGTAGTCTATCATTTTTCTTAAGTTGGGATATCACATACAACCCCACTCAAAGGAACCAAAGTCCTTGTCGGCCCAGCAGAAACACTCCCTCTTGGCACACGTCTGTGCGCGCCAATGCCAACATCCACATGTGCCCCATGTAAGCATCACTGGCGAGCACGCATCCGTGTAACCATGAGGCCGGCTCTGATACCAATTATAACACCCCAACCAAACCCATCGGTTCCTGGTCATTGTGCCTGGGATCTAGACTGGCTCCACATACCAACACTACTCTTTTCTGCGCATTTTGTCCTCACTCATGCGCATCTGGGAACAACTTTCGAGTCAGTCACCCATCCTTAAATTTCTCCTAGTCAAGCACGGTTAACTTTTAGGTTCCTTTTGGATGGGCTCCTGAAAAGAAGGTGCACCTTGTTGATATGAATAGCCTGTCATTTCTATTAAGCCCCCCTCCCCAAGCACCTCCTCCAAATGGGCACGATGAGGGCACGAAAGATGGCCTTGTTGGGGTGTAGCTATTGGAGTGAGAAGAGGAGGAAGAGTGAGAGGTGGTTCGACTAGGGTTTGTTTCACCCATGTGCTTCTAAGTAGTGAGAGCAAGGGGGGGGGTGAGTAGCATTTTAATGTTGTCCTGTACCGAATGACAAAACTCCAGTTATGCCTTCAACCTATTCTAACCTCCCTCACCGCCACGGAGCGGCAGCAGTGGGCCACCTCTCGTTGCTGAGTCCATATCAAGTCGTTCGTGGTTTCCACTTTCAGTCGTTGTCTGCGCGTGTGTAAGGGCATATTTATCCCTAAGGTGTTTTGGTGATTGATGACAATACCTTTGCGGACTAATCGTGTGCCTTGAGTTTCTCAGACGTTTCATCGCTAGGCACAAGACGGTTTGGTGCCCCTCGAAGACTATTGAAGACGGCATTTTTCTAAGTTTCTTTTCGGTGGATTTGAGTCATAGGAAAGCCGTACTATTAACAGGGGGTCCGCTTCGGAAAGGTTCAGGTGGAATCATCACGTACACGTTTTCTTCCTCTGCACCTCCTTTCCCTTTGCACCTTGGAGCATCCTCTGTTTTCCTCATTTCTATGCAAAGAGAAGGATCCCTAAGTGTTGCTGTTCTGGGGCATGCGGTAGTACTGCTCCACAGAGCGGTAGTACCGCAGGCCCCTGCGGTAGTACCGGAAGCCCTTGCGGTAGTACCATAGGTGCCCGCGGTAGTACTGCTCCTACGGAGTTGTACTACCGTGGCCTCAGACCAGACTCAGGTGCTCGTGCGGCTGTAGGGGCGGACGTAATTTTTTTACGTCCGCGCCCTACGCGGTAGTACCGCCCCATGCGTGCGGTAGTACCGCGAGTCCTGGTCTGGCACAGCTACATGAACGGAAGTAGGGGCGGATGTTATTTTTTACATCCGTTCCCTGCGCGGTAGTACCGCACGCCATATGCGGTAGTACCGTGTCGGATTTTTGCATCGATTGATTTTCCGCGGAAGTTGGCACGGATGTACTTTTATTCATCCGCGCCCTTCCCAAGCCAGTCTAGACCTGCCTTGCGGTAGTACCGCAAGAGGGAGCGGTAGTACCACGCCAGCAGCAGTACCGCCCTCCGCCTTTGCGCTTCAGGCTTGTCCTAGCTTCTGCCGTGGCTGCGGTAGTACCACGGTCTGTCACGGTAGTACCGTGAGGCCTTGCGGTAGCACCGCTTGCCTAGAGCGGTAGTACCGCAAGTCGTGGGCTGGTTAGGTGGATAACGGTTGGATTTAGTTCTCCACTATATAAGGGGTGTCTTCTTCCTCTAGTTGACCACCTCTTCCAACCCTAAGCTCCATTGTTGCTCCAAGCTCCATTTTCGCCCGATCTCTCTCCCTAGCCAATCAAACTTGTTGATTTGCTCAGGATTGGTTGAGAAGGCCCCGATCTACACTTCCACCAAGAGAAATTTGATTCCCCCCCACTAATCCCTTGCGGATCTTGTTACTCTTGGGTGTTTGAGCACCCTAGACGGTTGAGGTCACCGCGGAGCCATAGTCCATTGTGGTGAAGCTTCGTGGTGTCGTTAGGAGCCTCCAATTAAGTTGTGGAGATTGCCCCAACCTTGTTTGTAAAGGTTCGGTCGCCGCCTCCAAGGGCACCAATAGTGGAATCACGGCATCTCGCATTATGTGAGGGCGTGAGGAGAATACGGTGGCCCTAGTGGCTTCTTGGGGAGCATTGTGCCTCCACACCGCTCCAACGGAGACGTACTTCCCCTCAAAGGGAAGGAACTTCGGTAACACATCCTCGTCTTCACCGGCTCCACTCTTGGTTATTTCGTGCCTTTACTTGTGCAAGCTTATTTGTGTTATATCTCTTGCTTGCTTGTGTGCTTATTGTTGTTGCATCATATAGGTTGCTCACCTAGTTGCATATCTAGACAACCTACTTTAATGCAAAGCTTAAATTGGTAAAGAAAAGCTAAAAATTGTTAGTTGCCTATTCACCCCCCTCTAGTCAACTATATCGATCCTTTCAATTGGTATCAGAGCCTCGTCTCTTTATTAAGGACTTTACCATCCGAAGAGTATGGTTGACGTCGTAGACGGTGTGGAGGAGCACTCCGGTGCGAATCCGGTCTCGTCTACGGGAGATGGGGGAACCGCGGTCTCTCGTGAGGAATTCAATGTGGCGTTGGACACATTGAAAACCTCCATGACGACCGAGGTCGAAAGCATGTTTAATAAATTCTAAGAAGGGCTTAAACTTTCCACCGCACCGTTGAAAGTGGGTGATCCCGCTAACAAAGTGACGGATGCTACCTTCGACAAGGGGGAAGCTACTAGCGAGAAAGCTCCTTCTTCTAGTGGTAAAAATGGCACCGGCATCTTTGCCCATGTGGAACCTCCACTTGTCTATGGTGGACCGCTTCCTTCCACTCATTTGAATCATGCCGGCCCGGCCCCTAAGATTGAGAAGAATGTGGAATTTGACTCTTGGGTCTATCGCTTTAAGCGTCATTTAAATCATGTGAACACTAACCTTTGGAGAATCATTGAAGAAGGATTCTATCCGCATGACCGAAGCAACTTAACTCCTAGAGAAGCCATGGATAATCAATTCAATGAGAATGCTCTCTTCATCATCCAAGAAGCAATCCCACCCGAAGATCTTCCTCATCTCCGGCCCTACTCCATGGCCAAAGATGCTTGGCACCAAGTGGTTTCCCTCTATCGGGGAAGCGCAAGCATTCAACGCTCCAACTATGAAGTGGTGCAAGATGAAGCCGATGAGTTTGCAATGAAAGAAGATGAAGAACCTCGTGAGCTCTATCGGAGGGTAACCAAACTCGCGGTCTCACTCCGAGATCATGGAAGTAAGGACACGGATGACAATTGGATCAAGCGCAAATTCCTCAAGGCAATGATGCCCTACCACAAAGCCATGTCCTCCGTCATTCGTCAAAGGCCGTACTTTCCCACCTTGTCCTCAAGTGAAGTGTTGGATGAGTTCGTTGCTATGAGCATCTTGGACAAGACCGCCGACAATGCGGTACTACGCTCTCAAAGAGTAAAGAAGCCCAACCTTGCACTAAAGGCCAAGATTAGTATGGAGGAAGAGGATGAAGAGGAAGAAGAGGAGAGCAACCTCGAAGATACGAAGTATGCCTATCATGAACACATGGCTCTTGTTTCAAGGCAATTTTGGAGCAAGAAGAACTCAAGGCCCAACTTCAACAAGAACAATTCAAGTGGCACAAAGGGCAAGCAACGAGTGAGGACTTGCTTGAATTGTGGCAATGTGAGCCACTTTGTTGCGGAGTGCCCTTATGAGAAGAGGGAAGACAATGGTGGAAAACTCATCCGAAAGGACAAGGCCAAGTCTTTCCCAAACAAGAGCAACTTCACCAAGAAGACTCCTCCCAAGGCATTGGTGGTACAAGAAGAGTACAATGAGGATGATGATGATGATGAAGATGGTGAGTCAGTTGCCATGTCCTCCGTTGCCATTGCGACGACTCCACGGGTGTCTCTCTTCGACTCACCCAATGAGAGCATCACCGCCAAGTGCCTCATGGCCAGGCCACCAACAAGGTAACCCCCAACATCAAAACTACCATCATTAATCATCCTTCTTTGACGGATGGCATTGATGAACATGAGGGAACAAATGTGGAGGAGAATGAGTTTGAGACCTTTATGGGTAAACTCAAGGGTAAATCCAAGAAGCACTTCTTTGCTCTCTTGGAACAACTTGGTGAAGCCAATGACATGGTCGAGGCTCATGAAGATACCATCTCTAATATGGAGGGGCATAGTCGTGACTATGCCGATGAGATTTCAGATCTTTCCTATGCTCTTGAGGAAGAGCGTGGTCTTCGTTTGGCTCTTGAGGAGTCACACAACGATGATCATGCTAAGTTAAAGAAATATCTTGATCATGCTCTTGTTGTTTCCCGTGTGCTAAACTCCAAGAAGGCCAAGCTTGGGGTTGATCTTGCTAGACTCAAAGAGGAGTTTGACATTCTCGACAAGGCTCACAAAGTCCTGAAGGGTGCTCATGCTAGCCTCAAGGAGTCTCATGATCAACTTCAAGTAAAGCTAACCAAGGAGAAAGCCACATTTCCTCATATGGTGTTAATTGATAATGCAAATGCTACTAACCCATGTTGTGAGCATGTGCATCTTGTTGAGGAGAATGCTAAGTTAAAGGAGCAGCTTGAGAAGGGTCTTGTGTCTTGCATACAAGGCGAGAAGAACCTCAATGACCTTTTGAGCAATCAAAAGGAAGTTGTGGCCAAGGAAGGGATTGGGTACGCACCCAAGTCCAAGATTAAGAAGAAGAATGACAAGGCCTCACGACCTCCCCCTCTCAAGCAAACCTTTGTGAAGGAGGGAGAGGGTGCTATTAAGGAGGAGAAGAAGAACACCGTGAAGGGTGGTGATGCCAAGATGGGCAACTCTTCCCTTCTCAACAAAGCCGGCGACTTTAACCCTTCTTATGTGTTGTGCCGTGCTAGTGATGGACATGTTTATGCCAAATTTGTTGGTTCTCATTATGAGTACATTGAATGGTCTATTTGGGTTCCTAAGACCCTTGTCACTAACATCAAAGGACCCATTACAAAATGGGTACCTAAAACGAAGCATTGATCTCTTGTAGGTGTTTGCTTCCGGTGGGGGATCATGGTTGCTCGATAGTGGAGCTACAAATCATATGACCGGAAGCAAGGACTTGGTGGTGGACGTGCACAAGATTCCATCTATGCCCACCAATGTCGAGTGGGGTGTTGCCTCGTCTTCTAAGGTATTGGGACTTGGCAAGGTTGTCATTTCTCATGATCTCACGATCGAGAAGGTCATGCTTGTTGAGTCCCTTGCATAAAATTTACTTTCCGTTCGTCAACTTGCAATCATGGGCTTTGCCACTTTCTTTGATATTGATACCGTGGCCCTCTTGTGGAGCAAGACTCTTAAAGTAGCCTTTGTTGGGCATGTCGAGAACGGTCTATATGTGATTAACTTTTCGGAGCGACCCACTAAGACCGCGACATGCCTAATGGCTAAAGTTGACGTGGGATGGCTTTGGCATCGCCGTTTAGCCCATGTCAATATGAGATCTTTGCAAAGTCTTCTCAAGGGGGACCATGTTCGTGGACTAACAAATGTTAGTTTTGCTAAAGATCGTGCTTGCAGTGCTTGTATCGAAGGAAAGCTACATGAGAAGGCTCACCCTCCCATGACTATCATTTACTCGAAGAGGCCTTTGGAGCTCCTTCACTTGGATCTCTTTGGGCCTCCATCCTTTGATAGTCTTGGGGGTAGAAAGTATTGCTTGGTGATTGTGGATGACTATTCAAGATACACATGGGTATATTTCTTCAAGAGAAAGAGCGAGACCCAACAAACCGTCATTGACTTTGCAAATGAAGCCCAAAGTCAACACAATGCAAAGATCTTGACTATAAGAAGCGACAACGGCACCGAGTTCAAGAACTACACCTTGGATGAGTTTCTTAGTGATGAGGGGATCAAGCATCAATATTCCGTACCATACACCCCTCAACAAAATGGTGTAGCGGAGAGGAAGAACCGGACGTTGATGGATGCGGCAAGGACCATGATGGCGGAGTTCAAGTCTCCATACAACTTTTGGGCCGAAGCCATCAACACCGCGTGTCATGCATCCAATCGGCTCTACCTCCGCAAGGGCTTGAACAAGACTCCATATGAGATACTCACTGGTAACAAGCCCAACCTCAAGTACTTTCGGGTGTTCGGGTGTAAGTGTTTCATTCTCAAGAAAGGTGTTCGTTTGTCTAAATTTGAGGCTAGAGCTTATGAGGGCATATTTGTTGGTTATGCTACAAACTCTCATGCTTACCGTGTCCTCAATAAATCCACGGGACTTATTGAGGAGACGTGTAACGTGGAGTTTGATGAGAATAACGGCTCCCAAGTGGAGCAAAGTGGCACTTGTGATGTAGGTGATGAAATTCCTCCCCAAGCCATAAGAAGAATGGGAGTTGGTTTTATCCTACCCATTGAGGAACCCCTTGTGGCCGAAGGAGAAGGACAATGCTCCACTCAAGTGGAGCCATCACCAACCCAAGGCCCACACGCTTTCGAAGAACAAAGTGAAGGCCCTCAACCTCATGAACAAGACCAAGGGCAAGATCATGCTCAAGACGGTGTTGACACACCAAGTGATGCCCAAGGTCAAGTTCTCTCCTCCAAGCAAGTTCAAGATCAAGAACAAGCTCAAGACGGCGCTCAAGATGATCAAGTGACCGCTCCTCAACTCACCACCGAGGAGGAATTGGAGCGTCGTGCGGCCAAGATTGCATCCAAGCTCTCCACCAAGGGTCATCTCATGAAAAATGTGCTTGGAAGCATCCAAAAGGGGGTAAGCACTCATAGACAATTGGCAAACTATTGTGAACATCACGTGTTTGTCTCTTGTGTTGAACCCCAAAAGGTATATGAAGCACTCGAAGATCCGGATTGGCTTAATGCTATGCATGAAGAACTCAACAACTTCGAGTACAACAAGGTGTGGAAATTGGTGCCAAGGCCAACGGAGAACCACAATGTCATTGGAACCAAGTGGATATTCAAGAACAAGCAAGATGCTCATGGGACCATCATTCGCAACAAGGCCAGATTGGTGGCACAAGGCTACTCCCAAGTCGAGGGTATCGACTACGGTGAAACCTTTGCTCCCGTTGCTCGCCTTGAATCCATTCGTTTGTTGATTGCTTATGCTTCTCATCACAACTTTAAGTTGCAACAAATGGATGTGAAGAGTGTTTTTCTTAATGGTCCTATTAATGAGTTGGTATATGTCAAGCAACCCCCCGGGTTCGAGGATCCCTACTTTCCCGATCATGTGTATCAACTCGATAAGGCACTCTATGGCCTTAAACAAGCCCCACGTGCGTGGTATGACCACCTTACCGAGTTGTTACAAGCTCGTGGATTTGAAGTTGGGCTAATCGACCCCACTCTTTTTACTAAGAAGGTCAAAGGGGAGTTGTTTGTGTGCCAACTATATGTTGATGATATTATCTTTGGTTCCCCTAACAAAGCTTTCAATGAGGAATTTGCCGCACTCATGACCTCAAAGTTCAAGATGTCTTCCATGGGAGAGTTGAAGTTCTTTCTCGATTTCGAAGTGAAGCAAAGAAGAGAAGGAACATTTATCAACGAAGCCAAATACACTCAAGACATGCTCAAGAGATTCAAGCTAAGTGATGTCAAGCCGGCTTCCACTCCAATGCCCACCAAGTGCCAACTTGACATTGATCCCAATGGTAAAGCGGTGGATCAAAAGGTATATTGTTCCATGATTGGATCCTTACTTTACCTTTGTGCATCTAGACCGGATATCATGTTGAGTGTGGGAATTTGTGCACGGTTTCAATGTTGGGGAACGTAGTAATTTCAAAAAAATCCTACGCACACGCAAGATCATGGTGATGCATAGCAACAAGAGGGGAGAGTGTTGTCCACGTACCCTCGTAGACCGAAAGCGGAAGCGTTAGCACAACACGGTTGATGTAGTCGTACGTCTTCACGATCCGACCGATCAAGTACCGAACGCACGGCACCTCCGAGTTCAGCACACGTTCAGCCCGATGACGTCCCTCGAACTTCGATCCAGCCGAGTGTTGAGGGAGAGTTTCGTCAACACGACGGCGTGGTGACGATGATGATGTTCTACCGACGTAGGGCTTCGCCTAAGCACCGCTACAGTATTATCGAGGTGGACTGTGGTGGAGGGGGGCACCGCACACGGCTAAAAGATCAAACGATCAATTGTTGTGTCTCTAGGGTGCCCCCTGCCCCCGTATATAAAGGAGCAAGGGGGGAGGTGCGGCCGGCCAGGAGGGGGCGCGCCAGGAGGAGTCCTACTCCCACCGGGAGTAGGACTCCCTCCCTTTTCCTTGTTGGATTAGGAGAAGAGGGGGAAAGAGGTGGAGGAGAAGAAGGAAAAGGGGGGGGGGCGCCGCCCCCCTCTCCTTGTCCTATTCGGACTAGGGGGAGGGGCGTGCGGCCCTGCCCTGGCCGCCTCTCCTCTTCTCCACTAAGGCCCACTATGGCCCATTAACCCCCAGGGGGTTCCGGTAACCCCTCCGGTACTCCGGTAAAATCCCGATTTCACCCGAAACACTTCCGATATCCAAATATAGGCTTCCAATATATCAATCTTCATGTCTCGACCATTTAGAGACTCCTCGTCATGTTCGTGATCACATCCGGGACTCCGACCAACCTTCGGTACATCAAAACATATAAACTCATAATATAACTGTCATCGAAACGTTAAGCGTGCGGACCCTACGGGTTCGAGAACTATGTAGACATGACCGAGACACGTCTCTGGTGAATAACCAATAGCGGAACTTGGATGCTCATATTGACTCCCACATATTCTACGAAGATCTTTATCGGTCAGACCGCATAACAACATACTTTGTTCCCTTTGTCATCGGTATGTTACTTGCCCGAGATTCGATCGTCGGTATCTCAATACCTAGTTCAATCTCGTTACCGGCAAGTCTCTTTACTTGTTCCGTAATACATCATCCCGCAACTAACTCATTAGTTGCGATGCTTGCAAGGCTTAAGTGATGTGCATTACCGAGTGGGCCCAGAGATACCTCTCCTACAATCGGAGTGACAAATCCTAATCTCGAAATACGCCAACCCAACAAGTACCTTCGGAGACACCTGTAGAGCACCTTTATAATCACCCAGTTACGTTGTGACGTTTGGTAGCACACAAAGTGTTCCTCCGGTAAACGGGAGTTGCATAATCTCATAGTCATAGGAACATGTATAAGTCATGAAGAAAGCAATAGCAACATACTATACGATCGAGTGCTAAGCTAACGGAATGGGTCAAGTCAATCACATCATTCTCCTAATGATGTGATCCCGTTAATCAAATGACAACTCATGTCTATGGCTAGGAAACATAACCATCTTTGATCAACGGGCTAGTCAAGTAGAGGCATACTAGTGACACTCTGTTTGTCTATGTATTCACACATGTATCATGTTTCCGGTTAATACAATTCTAGCATGAATAATAAACATTTATCATGAAATAAGGAAATAAATAATAACTTTATTATTGCCTCTAGGGCATATTTCCTTGAGTCTCCCACTTGCACTAGAGTCAATAATCTAGTTCACATCACCATGTGATTTAACACCAATAGTTCACATCTTTATGTGATTAGTTCACATCTCCATGTAACTAACACCCAAAGGGTTTACTAGAGTCAATAATCTAGTTCACATCGCTATGTGATTAACACCCAAAGAGTGATCATGTTTTGCTTGTGAGAGAAATTTAGTCAACGGGTCTGCCAAATTCAGATCCGTATGTATTTTGCAAAATTCTATGTCTACAATGCTCTGCACGAAGCTACTCTAGCTAATTGCTCCCACTTTCAATATGTATCCAGATTGAGACTTAGAGTCATCTGGATTAGTGTCAAAACTTGCATCGACGTAACCCTTTACGACAAACCTTTTTGTCACCTCCATAATCGAGAAACATATCCTTATTCCACTAAGGATAATTTTGACCGCTATCGGATAATTTTGACCGCTGTCCAGTGATCTACTCCTAGATCACTATTGTACTCCCTTGCCAAAATCAGTGTAAGGTATACAATAGATCTGGTACACAACATGGCATACTTTATAGAACCTATGGCTGAGGCATACGGAATGACTTTCATTCTCTTTCTATCTTCTGCCGTGGTCGGGCTTTGAGTCTTACTCAATTTCACACCTTGTAACACAGGCAAGAACTCTTTCTTTGACTGTTCCATTTTGAACTACTTCAAAATCTTGTCAAGGTATGTACTCATTGAAAAAAATTATCAAGCGTCTTGATCTATCTCTATAGATCTTGATGCTCAATATGTAAGCAGCTTCACCGAGGTCTTTCTTTGAAAAACTCCTTTCAAACACTCCTTTATGCTTTGCAGAATAATTCTACATTATTTTTGATCAACAATATGTCATTCACATATACTTATCAGAAACTTGATGAAACTCACTTCTTTTGAGAGAAACTCCTTCTCTAGAAAGGATCCATTCTTGGCAACGAATGTCTTGCCTTCGGATCTGTGATAGAAGGTGTACCCAACAGTGTCCTTTTGGGTATCCTATGAAGTCGCACTTCTCCGATTTGGATTTGAGCTTATTAGGATGAAACTTTTTCACATAAGCATCGCAACCCCAAACTTTAAGAAATGACAGCTTAGGTTTCTTGCTAAACCATAGTTCATACGGTGTTGTCTCAACAGATTTATATGGTGCCCTTTTAATGTGAATGCAGCTGTCTCTAATGCATAACCCCAAAACGATAGTGGTAGATCAGTAAGAGACATCATAGATCGCACCATATCTAGTAAAGTACGATTACGACGTTCGGACACACCATTACGCTGTGGTGTTCCAGGTGGCGTGAGTTGCGAAACTATTTCACATTGTTTCAAATGAAGACCAAACTCATAACTCAAATATTTGTCTCCGTGATCAGATCATAGAAACTTTATTTTCTTGTTACGATGATTTTACACTTCACTCTGAAATTCTTTTGAACTTTTCAAATGTTTCAGACTCATGTTTCATCAAGTAGATATACCCATATCTGCTCAAATCATCTGTGAAGGTCAGAAAATAATGATACCCGCCGCGAGCCTCAATATTCATCGGACCACATACATCAGTATGTAAGATTTCCAACAAATCTGTTGCTCGCTCCATTGTTCTGGAGAACGGAGTCTTAGTCATCTTGCCCATGAGGCATGGTTCGCAAGCATCAAGTGATTCCAAAAGTCCATTAGCATGGAGTTTCTTCATGCGCTTTACAACAATATGACCTAAACGGTAGTGCCACAATTAAGTTGCACTATCATTATTAACTTTGCATCTTTTGGCTTCAATATTATGAAAATGTGTATCACCACGATCGAGATCCAACAAACCATTTTCATTGGGTGTATGACCATAGAAGGTTTTATTCATGCAAATAGAACAACAATTATTCTCTAGCTTACATGAATAACCGTATTGTAATAAACATGATCCAATCATATTCATGCTCAACGCAAACACTAAATAACATTTATTTTAGGTTCAACACTAATCCCGAAAGTATAGGGAGTGTGCGATGATGATCATATCAATCTTGGAACCACTTCCAACACACATTGTCACTTCACCCTTAACTAGTCTATGTTCATTCTGCAACTCCTGTCTCGAGTTACTACTCTTAGCAACTGAACCAGTATCAAATACCGAGGGGTTGCTATGAACACTAGTAAAATATACACCAATAATCTGTATATCAAATATACCTTTGTTCACTTTTCCATCCTTCTTATCCGCCAAATACTTGGGGCAGTTCCGCTTCCAGTGACCAGTCCCTTTGCAGTAGAAGCACTTAGTCTCAGGCTTAGGTACAGACTTGGGCTTCTTCACTTGAGTAGCAACTTGCTTGCCGTTCTTCTTGAAGTTCCCCTTCTTCCCTTTGCCCTTTTCTTGAAACTAGTGGTCTTGTCAACCATCAACACTTGATGCTTTTCTTGATTTCTACCTTCGTCAATTTCAGCATCACGAAGAGCTTGGGAATCATTTATGTTATCCCTTGCATATTATAGTTCATCACGAAGTTCTAGTAACTTGGTGATAGTGACTAGAGAACTCTGTCAATCACTATTTTATCTGGAAGATTAACTCCCACTTGATTCAAGTGATTGTAGTACTCAGACATTCTGAGCACATGCTCACTAGTTGAGCAATTCTCCTCCATCTTGTAGGCAAAGTACTGTCAGAGGTCTCATAACTCTCGACACGGGCATGAGTATGAAATACCAATTTCAACTCTTAGAACATCTTATATGCTCTGTGGCATTCAAAATATTTTTGAAGTCCCGGTTCTAAGCCGTAAAGCATGGTGCACTAAACTATCAAGTAGTCATCATACCGAGCTTTTGTCAAACGTTCATAACGTCTGCATCTGCTCCTGCAATAGGTCTGTCACCTAGCGGTGCATCAAGGACATAATACTTCTGTGCAACAATGAGGTTGATCCTCAGATCACGGACCAAGTCCGCATCATTGCTACTAACATCTTTCAACTTAGTTTTCTCTAGGAACATATCAAAATAAAACAGGGGAGCAAAATGCGAGCTATTGATCTACAACATAGATATGCTAATACATTACAGGAATCAGCTACTTTGCCGTCTGCAAGGATGGCGGACGGCAAAGGCCTTTGCCGTCTGCCGCGGACGGCAAAAGGCTCCGGCAAAGTAGGCTACGGTAAAGTGCTTCTTTGCCGTCTGCTTTTTGAAGCGGACGGCAAAGGGGCCTTTGCCATCAGCAGCGGACGGCAAAGGTCATGGCTCTTTGCCATCTGCTGGCAGACGGCAATGACTGGCTCTTTGCCATCTGCTGGCAGACGGCAAAGACTGGCTCTTTGCCGTCTGCCAGCTGATGGCAAAGAGCCTATATTGCCCCATTTAATTCTGTTTTTTCTTATATCAATTCATTTTCACAGAAAATCAAACACACACACACACACACAGAGATATATATATATATGACCAATAGTCATGAACACATAGTAGCAAGTTTCATCCATACATATACATAGTTTCATCAATATTACACGGTTTCATCCATAGGTAGCAAGTTTCACAAAGTCAAAACAAAAACTATAAACAAGCACTCCATATCTGAAATTACAAGAAATGACCTAAAACTAAATATCTATTTTCCTAAAAACTATCTTATTACTAAGATCTTCTCTGGATCTTCTTCTTTTCTTCCAACCTGCATAACAAAAACACTAAGAAAGAGAGAATGGGTTAGGAGTAGAAATGTAGCATTTCACTTGGTGAAATGCAATGTTCAGTTTTTATGTAAGTTTAACACACGGAAAGCTGGAGAGCATGCTGAGAGTTTTCTTGCCTGAGGACCAGGGTAGCCACCAACGGGCCAGCCAAGGGGCCAGTTCACATCCTTCTGGAGGAGAGTGTACTCTTGCTCAATTCCATACCTGTTTGGGTTCAGAGATAGGCCTAATCAGTGCTAATCTATATTGTACAACTTATTATGTTCTCACGTGTGTATGTGTGTTAAGACACAAGAGCGCTACTACAACTTTTATATGAAACACTGCAACAACAAAAAACTTGAAATATCGACGGAGGTATTCGTACCATCTCTCCTCAGCTGCAACCTTCGAGGTGTTGAAGATCTTGGCAGCATTGTGCCTCTTGTTGGTGGGGATTGGAACACCTTGTGGTGTGTAGCAGTCGCACATAACCTACAAGGAGTAATAAATAGGAAAAGATCAACAAACCAACGACTTTGCGCCAAATACAGTAGAAACTTGGCCTCTGATTTAGCTGAAGCTTTTTTTCTCAGTTCAAGTATTTAAGATTTGTGTTAGCCAAGTAGGTCAACTAGTGGAATTTTAGGGTGTTTACACAACAGGGCGCAAACACCTGGTTATTTTGTCCACCAGATCACACATATGTCCAAGCACATCAAACAGCCACAAAATTCAGTTTTCATTTTTAAAGTTAAGCCACAAAATTCAGTTTTTTATTTTTTAAAATTTAGCGGTGCCCAGAAACAATGTTTTCCTATGATTTTTTTTCAAAGACCCATCTGCATCTTACTTTTCCTACTTTATGGCATCCAGCATCTTTGGTGCATAAAAAGTTTGAAAGAAGCATGGAAGATAAAAAGTAGCGAGGACTTATAAGGAGGTTGTCACCCCTCCTGAACGGGTTCTTAAAAATGGCCTGGGGGATTCATCAGAGTCAAAAAGAAAAAACAGCTTGTAAGCAAACAAGGAAAGTAGAAATACTGTAAGTAAAACGCTATACCAAAGCTTCAGTCAATTATGTTCGAGAGAGGGCACAAAAGGTGCAGTGTTTCCGCATGAGATAAAAATAGATGATGTGGACTTAGGTGTAGAAAATTACCACCCTCCAAAACAAATGATGGACCTTTTATATGCAACAAAGTAAAGAAGTTTACAAATTAACAGCTTGTCTGAATCTATTTCTGATGTGAGAAAGTAGGTTACTGAAATAACTTACATGCAGTTTATCAATAGGAACAGACGTAAACAAGGTGATACATCCGTATTAAACTTGGATAGTAGCAACTTGGTTTCAGGGGCAACGTTATATATATTTTTTATTGGTGAATGGTTAAGAAAATAATACCACTCTTACCCACCACTCAAGGGAAGATAAATTATCACATTCACCATTGTCAGTCACAACTGCTAATGAGCACAAAAATGCAACTAAAGCCTAATAAAGAACATTCACATTTCTGTACTGAATGATCATGCTGCATATGAGCCAAGCACATAAGAATCATTATGCGAACTGCATATGCCATGTCTAAAAAAAGAATTGCTCTTTGCGTAGTAGAAATTAAATCAATAGTCTGGAGAGAACTATACAGAAATAACAAAAATATTAAGGAGATGTTGCTGCTAGTTGCGTGCAGCTGCATGCTTTGCCTCATGCAAAGAAAGTAGAACATTTTGTTTACCAACTGCAAATATTTGTGGTTGTTCTTCCATTAGCACTGGTATCTACTTGGCAATGGCAAAAGGATGAAATTTAGCTACATAAATATTTGGTGTTTCTCCAAATTCTAAAGATGAAATAACTGAACATTGAAAGAACAGTAAAAAATATACAAAGCAAGGATACACAAGCACACACAGCACATGCGCATGTAGGCAGAACTGGCCCAGCCATGGCCGCCGCGACATGGATTCCTCACTGCCGTCGCCACGACATACATGGATCAGAGGTAGATGCATATGAGAGGAGTGCATAGGGAGAGGAGTAGAGGGTTGGTACCATGGGCGTACGTGCGGGCCTGCAGCCGTCAAGGCGGGAGGCAAGTTGAAGGGCTCGGGGGTGGGGTGGGGGCGTCTCTCTCTCTATGCTCGGCCCTGGTAGCTGCACGGCGCCGGAGATCTCGTGTATGGGCTGCAGCATGACCCTGGTGGCCGATGGGCTTGGCCGGCGCTGCTCCGGCGAGGGGCGTCACTCCGGCGAGGAGGAGGCCCGTGCGGCGAGGGGGAGGCCGGATCCGGAGTGGCCGGACCTCCCGAGGCCGGATCCGGGCGCGAGGCAGCGTGGGGCGGCGGCGGCGACGCGGGGACGCGGGCGGGGCGCAGAGGAGCTCGGTGCTCGGCTCCCATGGCGGCAGCGGATCTCGAGGTTGGGGCGACGGGCGACGAGGCTTCCGCGGCGGGGCCGCGAGCTTGTGGGGAGGTGGCGGCGCACAACGCGGCGCGAGGCGGCGGGGCTCCTAGGTTCTGGTGAGGTGGCGGCGCGCACCGGCGGGCGGAGGCAAGGTGGCGCAGCGGCACGGGGTCGAGGGAGGCGGGGTCAGGCGGCGCTCGGCTGTGGGGCAGGGGCGGAGAGAGAGGGGATAGAGATAGAGGAGGTGGGGGCAACGGTTTTCTTTTTACCCGAAAAAAGATAGCCACCCTCTTTGCCGTCCGCCAGCAGATGGCAAAGAATCTTTGCCGTCTGCTGGCACCTCTTTGCCGTCCGCTGGCAGATGGCAAAGATTCTTTGCCATCTGCCAGCAGACGGCAAAGAAATGACAGATGGCAAAGACCTTCTTTGTCATCTGCCTGTTCTTTGCCGTCTGTTGTTTGGTAGCTGATGGCAAAGACCTTCTTTGCCGTCCGCAAGCAGACAGCAAAGAACTGGCAGACGGCAAAATCCCTGATTCCAGTAGTGATACTACCAGGACTAAGTTCATGATAAATTTAAGTTCAAGTAATCATATTACTTAAGAACTCGCACTTAGATAGACATCCCTCTAATCTTCTAAGTGATCACGTGATCCAAATCAACTAAACCATAGCCGATCATCACGTGAAATGGAGTAGCTTTCAATGGTGAACATCACTATGTTGATCATATCTACTATATGATTCACGCTCGACCTTTCGGTCTCAGTGTTCCGAGGCCATATCTGCATATGCTAGGCTCGTCAAGTTTAACCTGAGTATTCTGCGTGTGCAAAACTGGCTTGCACCCGTTGTAGATGGACGTAGAGCTTATCACACCCGATCATCACGTGGTGTCTGGGCACGACGAACTTTGGCAACGGTGCATACTCAGGGAGAACACTTTTATCTTGAAATTTAGTGAGAGATCATCTTAAAATGCTACCGTCAATCAAAGCAAGATAAGATGCATAAAAGATAAATATCACATGCAATCAATATAAGTGATATGATATGGCCACCATCATCTTGTGCTTGTGATCTCCATCTCCGAAGCACCGTCATGATCACCATCGTCACCGGCGCGACACCTTGATCTCCATCGTAGCATCGTTGTCGTCTCGCCAATCTTATGCTTCTACGACTATCGCTACCGCTTAGTGATAAAGTAAAGCATTACAGGGCGATTGCATTGCATACAATAAAGCGACAACCATATGGCTCCTGCCAGTTGCCGATAACTCGGTTACAAAACATGATCATCTCATACAATAAAATTTAGTATCATGTCTTGACCATATCACATCACAACATGCCCTGCAAAATCAAGTTAGACGTCCTCTACTTTGTTGTTGCAAATTTTACGTGGCTGCTACGGGCTTAGCAAGAACCGTTCTTACCTACGCATCAAAACCACAACGATTGTTTGTCAAGTTGGTGCTGTTTTAACCTTCGCAAGGACCGGGCGTAGCCACACTCGGTTCAACTAAAGTTGGAGAAACTGACACCCGCCAGCCACCTATGTGCAAAGCACGTCGGTAGAACCAGTCTCACGTAAGCCTACGCGTAATGTCGGTCCGGTCCGCTTCATCCAACAATACCACCGAACCAAAGTATGACTTGCCGGTAAGCAGTATGACTTATATCGCCCACAACTCACTTGTGTTCTACTCGTGCATATGACATCTACGCATAAAACCAGGCTCGGATGCCAATGTTGGGGAACGTAGTAATTTCAAAAAAATTCCTACACACATGCAAGATCATGGTGATGCATAGCAACGAGAGGGGAGAGTGTTGTCCACGTACCCTCGTAGACCGAAAGCGGAAGCGTTAGCACAATGCGGTTGATGTAGTCGTACGTCTTCACGATCCGACCGATCAAGTACCGAACGCACGGCACCTCCGAGTTCAGCACACGTTCAGCCTGATGACGTCCCTCGAACTCCGATCCAGCCGAGTGTTGAGGGAGAGTTTCGTCAGCACGACGGCGTGGTGACGATGATGATGTTCTACCGACGCAGGGCTTCGCCTAAGCACCGCTACAGTATTATCGAGGTGGACTATGGTGGAGGGGGGCACCGCACATGGGTAAAAGATCAAACGATCAATTGTTGTGTCTCTAGGGTGCCCCCCTGCCCCCGTATATAAAGGAGCAAGGGGGAGGTGCGGCTGGCCAGGAGGGGGCGCGCGAGGAGGAGTCCTACTCCCACCGGGAGTAGGACTCCCTCCCTTTTCCTTGTTGGATTAGGAGAAGAGGGGGAAAGAGGTGGAGGAGAAGAAGGAAAAGGGGGGGCGCCGCCCCCCTCTCCTTGTCCTATTCGGACTAGGGGGAGGGGCGCGCGGCCCTGCCCTGGCCGCCTCTCCTCTTCTCCACTAAGGCCCACTATGGCCCATTAACCCCCGGGGGGTTCCGGTAACCCCTCCGGTACTCCGGTAAAATCCCGATTTCACCCGGAACACTTCCGATATCCAAATATAGGCTTCCAATATATCAATCTTCATGTCTCGACCATTCCGAGACTCCTCGTCATGTCCGTGATCACATCCGAGACTCCGAACAACCTTCGGTACATCAAAACATATAAACTCATAATATAACTGTCATCGAAACGTTAAGCGTGCGGACCCTACGGGTTCGAGAACTATGTAGACATGACCGAGACACGTCTCCGGTCAATAACCAATAGCGGAACCTGGATGCTCATATTGGCTCCCGCATATTCTACGAAGATCTTTATAGGTCAGACCGCATAACAACATACTTTGTTCCCTTTGTCATCGGTATGTTACTTGCCCGAGATTCGATCGTCGGTATCTCAATACCTAGTTCAATCTCGTTACCGACAAGTCTCTTTACTCATTCCGTAATACATCATCCCGCAACTAACTCATTAGTTGCAATGCTTGCAAGGCTTAAGTGATGTGCATTACCGAGTGGGCCCAGAGATACCTCTCCTACAATCGGAGTGACAAATCCTAATCTCGAAATACGCCAACCCAACAAGTACCTTCGGAGACACCTGTAGAGCACCTTTATAATCACCCAGTTATGTTGTGACGTTTGGTAGCACACAAAGTGTTCCTCCGGTAAACGGGAGTTGCATAATCTCATAGTCATAAGAACATGTATAAGTCATGAAGAAAGCAATAGCAACATACTATACGATCGAGTGCTAAGCTAACGGAATGGGTCAAGTCAATCACATCATTCTCCTAATGATGTGATCCCGTTAATCAAATGACAACTCATGTCTATGGCTAGGAAACATAACCATCTTTGATCAACGAGCTAGTCAAGTAGAGGCATACTAGTGACACTCTGTTTGTCTATGTATTCACACATGTATCATGTTTCCGGTTAATACAATTCTAGCATGAATAATAAACATTTATCATGAAATAAGGAAATAAATAATAACTTTATTATTGCCTCTAGGGCATATTTCCTTCATTCAATCCGCACCTAAGGAAAGCCACTTTGTGGCGGTCAAGTGAATCTTTCGATATTTGGCTCATACCCCAAACTTTGGCTTATGGTACCCAAGAGGAGCCAACTTCAAGCTTGTAGGGTATTCGGACTCCGATTGGGCGGGAGACAAAGTGGATAGGAAGTCCACTTCCGGAGGGTGCCAATTCCTTGGTTGCTCTTTGGTAAGTTGGTCTTCTAAGAAGCAAAGTTGTGTGTCTCTCTCGTCCACCGAAGCGGAGTATGTGGCGACCGGTAGTTGTTGTGCACAACTCCTATGGATGAGGCAAACCTTAAAGGATTACGGTGTCATTTGTGACAAAGTGCCTCTTCTGTGTGACAATGAAAGTGCCATCAAGATTTCTCTCAACCCGGTGCAACACTTCAAGACGAAGCATATTGAGATTCGGTATCACTTCATCCGGGATCACATCAGGCGAGGGGAGATCGAGCTCAACTATGTCAACACTCATGATAACCTTGCGGATATTTTGACGAAGCCATTGGATGAAGCAAGATTTCGTGAGTTAAGGCATGAGCTAAATATCATTGATTCGAGCAATGTTGCTTGAACCCTTGCACACCCCACCATACTCAACTTGTTGTCTTGTTTAGATGTAAGCATGGACATAGGGGGAGTGTTGTTCTCTCAATGAACTCTCCCTCCCCCCATTATGCATAAATTGATCAACGCTTTCACATTAGTCGTTGTTGATGGTACTTGTGCTTCAAAGACGAGTTTTGGTCATGGGCCCAAGGATAATTCTTCGCGGTGCCATACCAATTGACTCAAACAAAGGTGGCTCCATCCACCGCCCTCTCCTTGGAGAGGTTGTGTCTCGTGGTTGGTCCTTGTTGTCTCTTGCCTTTCTTTCTTCGTGCTGAGCGTGTTCTTGTGGTGTCTCATTCGCTTGAAGTTTCCTTGCGAAGACCACTTCTCTTGTGTTTGAAACGTGCATCTTCTTGAGCTCACGGTACTACCGCGGTCTACCACGGTACTACCGCGTATGGAGCGCACGGTACTACCGCACCCAGCGCGGCAGTAATTTTTTACTGCCGCCTGGGGGAGCGGTACTACCGCTTCGGTGCGGCTCTTCCGCCCGAGCGGTACTACCGCGATGAGGCACGGTACTACCGCGCTGACGAGTGTGCATGGGGGTTAAGACCCGGGCAGGGGGGGTTCCAACTCCCCCATACCCATTCGTCTGTCTCTCTCCCCGCCGCCTCTCTCTCTCCTGCTCAAGAACGGCGCCGGAGACCCTCGCCAGATCTCCGCCTCCGACCGCTCTCCTCGGATTCCGACCGGTGGGATCGTTCCCCACCACTTCCTCTTGCCATGGAACAAGGTTTCTCCCCAAATCCCTCTCTCTGTTGTTTGTTCTTTTTGCCTCTAGGTTTTTGGGGAGATGCATGCGTTCTTGAGATTTTAGGTCAAATCTATGCAAGAGTAGGTTGTAGGAGAGTAGTGTTGCATAGAAACTATACTTGTTATGTTGTCCCATGGTAGATTTGATCAACCGTAGTGCCGCCTAGTTTTCACGGTTGTTCTCATATTCAAATGGTTCGGATCTGATGCCGTGCGGTACTACCGCGTCTCTGATGCGGTACTACCGCTCGTACGGTACTACCGCCCCTCGGGTGTGGTACTACCACACCAGCCGCGGTACTAAAGTCCTACTACCACTCCGAGCCCTGGTACTACCGTGCCTTCACGCAGTACTACCGCGACTAGGAGCGGTACTAAAATTTTAGTACCGCGCAACCTGGCAGTACTACCGTTGTTGTCCAATCTTCTTCTTAGCAATTACCACGTATGCTTTCTACTCGTTTTGCTTGTTTTGCTGAGGTCTTTGCATTGATTCTTCTCGCGTTCCGTGTGTGCTTTTTGCTTTGTGTCTTAGGTGGTGGCTCCGGTGCTCATGCTTGCCGTTCCAATCCCAGTCGTGACACTAGCTCCAAGCGTCTGCGCAATCAGGATGAAGCTCCAGAGGGCTCCAGTGCCCCCAAGCGCAATGTCAAGTCCTTCGCCAACAAGTACAAGGAACCCGCAAAGGGCATGGACGAGATTCCACTTTCTGAGTTTATCCCTCGAAGGCAGATCAACCCATATCTGAATGCCCGTGCTATCTTCAGAGGCAATGACTTGTTTTGGACCAAGCAGCAGACTCTCATTTATCTGGATGTGATCAAGGCCAAGCAAAACACCTACGTGGATGTCAAGTGGATTGACATGAATCACATGAGGCAGGACAAGCACCGTGATTACTTTGGAGAGGCTCTGGACTTGGTGGAGCAGTTTGGCATTGAACATGTGATCTCCTTTCACCTGGACTATGACCCTGAGATTATTTGCCAGTTCTTTGCCTCAGTTCACTTTCACCATGGGGAGGATCGAAGGATGACCTGGATGACCAATGGACGTCTGTTGACTGCTACCTGGAAGGATTTCATGGATCTGCTCCACGTTCCTGATGAGGGGCTCACCACGCCCGTTGGTGTTCGCCCTCATGCCAACCCTGAGTCTGCCAGCAAGAACAGGCTCCAGCAGTATTATGTTGAGAAGGTGCTTCCCAGTGGCAAGTCGACGTGGGTGCTGAACCCATTTCTGGACATCATGTACCGCATCTTCCGCAACTCTCTCTTTCCTCGCATTGGTGACAAGGACAAGGTGCATGCCTATCTGGTGGATATGATGCTCCTGTGTGAGGAGGCGCGTGTGTC
Source organism: Aegilops tauschii subsp. strangulata (assembly GCF_002575655.3). Taxonomy (NCBI): domain Eukaryota; kingdom Viridiplantae; phylum Streptophyta; class Magnoliopsida; order Poales; family Poaceae; genus Aegilops; species Aegilops tauschii. The sequence continues at coordinate 567,613,963 of NC_053037.3, read as the reverse complement.
TTAGTCTCAACCACTTGATGTCTCACATATCATGTGGTGTGAGCTTAGGTTCGCGGTGTTCAATCGCAAGGTACCCATCTATGGACAGTACATGTTTCTGTTGATCTCCAAGACTTGGGAGAAGCTGTTCTCCGGTGATGAGTTCCTTGCTCCAGACTGGATTCGTCATGAGTCCATCAGTCTCCGTGTCAAGCCCAAGTGGGACAACACTACCACTCGTGCTGAGGCGTCGGCTGCTAAGAGGGCTGTTGATGGGGAGGAGGCTGAGGCGGAGGCTGCTGATGTGGACCGTTCTGTTGGGTTTGCCCATCGCTCCTCTAAGCCATCGTGGGCCAAGAAGCTGAAGGACAAGATGAAGACTCTGTTCTGCATGCAGGCAAAGGGACAGTACAGGACTCACGTTCCCTCCAAGGAGAGTCGCCGCCGTGACAAGAAGATTATGAAGGTCTTTGGTGAGGAAGTCTCTGGCGGTTCTAAGGAGATCATCACTCCAGAGGCTGAGTGGATGGCAAAGCAAGGCTACAGGTGGACTAATTCTGAGGAGGACATCGAGGAGACCGTCCCCACTGCCGAGTCTGACGAGGAGCGTTGGAGTGATTACTCTGCTTGAGCCACCCCTTGTGTGTAGGTGTCCTCTCTGCCTTTTTGGCGTCTCGATGCCAAAGGGGGAGAGAGTGTAGGATTTGTGAGTCGTTTCATCGTGTCGTTTCGTTTAAGTTTGTTTTGTTGGACCTCGTTTGCTTTGGTTTGGTTTGCGCTTGTGAGACTTATCGTTCATATGGTGTAAGACATATGCCCTCTATCTTATCTTAGTGAGCTTATGATATATTGTGCTACTTATGTTATGCTCGTGTTTGCTATCTTGCTTAGTGTTAGCAAGATATGCCTTGTCTATAAAATATAGGGGGAGTATTGATCCTAGTATGTGTGCCGTGCAGTCCAAAGCACCTATCTATATTGCACACATCTAGGGGGAGCCCGTCTATATTTTAAATAGGAGGGGTTTGCGTATGCTCTATATTATATTCCTTTGTGCAAATCCTGTATTGTCATCAATCCACCAAAAAGGAGGAGATTGTAAGGGCATATTTATCCCTAAGGTGTTTTGGTGATTGATGACAATGCCTTTGCGGACTAATCGTGTGCCTTGAGTTTCTCAGACGTTTCATCGCTAGGCACAAGACGGTTTGGTGCCCCTCGAAGACTATTGAAGACGGCATTTTTCTACGTTTCTTTTCGGTGGATTTGAGTCATAAGAAAGCAGTACTATTAAGAGGGGGTCCGCTTCGGAAAGGTTCGGGTGGAATCATCACGTACACGTTTTCTTCCTCTGCACCTCCTTTCCCTTTGCACCTTGGAGCATCCTCCGTTTTCCTCATTTCCATGCAAAGAGAAGGATTCCTAAGTGTTGCTGTTCTGGGGCATGCGGTAGTACTGCTCCACAGAGCGGTAGTATCGCAGGCCCCTGCGGTAGTACCGCAAGCCCTTGCGGTAGTACCGTAGGCGCCCGCGGTAGTACTGCTCCTACAGAGCTGTACTACCGTGGCCTCAGACCAGACTCAGCTGCTCGTGCGGCTGTAGGGGCGGACGTAATTTTTTTACATCCGCGCCCTACGCGGTAGTACCGCCCCATGCGTGCGGTAGTATCGCGAGTCCTGGTCTGGCACAGCTACATGAGCGGAAGTAGGGGCGGATGTAATTTTTTACATCCGCTCCCTGCGCGGTAGTACCGCACGCCATATGCGGTAGTACTGTGTCGGATTTTTGCATCGATTGATTTTCCGCGGAAGTTGGGCACGGATGTATTTTTATTCATCCGCGCCCTTCCCAGGCCAGTCCAGACCTGCCTTGCGGTAGTGCCGCAAGGGGGAGCGGTAGTACCGCGCCAGCGGCAGTACCGCCCTCCGCCTTTGCGCTTCAGGCTTGTCCTAGCTTCTGTCGTGGCTGCGGTAGTACCGTGGTCTGTCACGGTAGTATCGTGAGGCCTTGCGGTAGTACCGCTTGCCTGGAGCGGTAGTACCGCAAGTCGCGGGCTGGTTAGGTGGATAACGGTTGGATTTAGTTCTCCACTATATAAGGGGTGTCTTCTTCCTCTAGTTGACCACCTCTTCCAACCCTAAACTCCATCGTTGCTCCAAGCTCCATTTTCGCCCGATCTCTCTCCCTAGCCAATCAAACTTGTTGATTTGCTCGGGATTGGTTGAGAAGGCCCCGATCTACACTTCCACCAAGAGAAATTTGATTCCCCCCACTAATCCCTTGCGGATCTTGTTACTCTTGGGTGTTTGAGCACCCTAGACGGTTGAGGTCACCGCGGAGCCATAGTCCATTGCGGTGAAGCTTCGTGGTGTCGTTGGGAGCCTCCAATTAAGTTGTGGAGATTACCCCAACCTTGTTTGTAAAGGTTCGGTCGCCGCCTCCAAGGGCACCAATAGTGGAATCACGGCATCTCGCATTGTGTGAGGGCGTGAGGAGAATACGGTGGCCCTAGTGGCTTCTTGGGGAGCATTGTGCCTCCACACCGCTTCAACAGAGACGTACTTCCCCTCAAAGGGAAGGAACTTCAGTAACACATCCTCGTCTTCACCGGCTCCACTCTTGGTTATTTCGTGCCTTTACTTGTGCAAGCTTATTTGTGTTATATCTCTTGCTTGCTTGTGTGCTTATTGTTGTCGTATCATATAGGTTGCTCACCTAGTTTCATATCTAGACAACCTACTTTGATGCAAAGCTTAAATTGGTAAAGAAAAGCTAAAAATTGTTAGTTGCCTATTCACACCCCCCCCTCTAGTCAACTATATCGATCCTTTCAGCGTGGCCTTGTAGTGTCTTTCCCAGCCAACAAAGTTTGGCGTTCTGATAGGGAGCTGGGTGGTCATCCATGTGATGGAAGCCAAGGTTTTTATGGTAGTTCTCTACTTGTCCAGAGTTGTCGCTCAAGGGTATCGTTGGTGTGCCCCACCACCTCCTCGTATGATTTCATTGTCGTTGAATCTGTGTCTGTGTGGGGGGGGGGGGGAGGGGGGTCTGTGTTGGATCTGGTGATTCTTCTCTCTCGTATGCCATCTCATTGTATGTTGGTTTGTCTGAGTTTGTTGATTTGTCCTCGTCTTGCCCATGTGTGAGTGCCTTCGTTCCTCGCTCTGGCTTCTCCAGCACCCACCGCCGTAGTCGATCGTGGTTGACTTTGTTTACAGTGCTTATGAGGTCCCTCCTACTCCTCTCCCCACCCTGTGAAGTGAGCTTCAATCACTATTATCGACGTCGTCTTGGTAGTCGTGTTATGGTTGGCTGTTGTTCATAGTCTCATTGTGGACGGTCCTCGCTTTTCATGCCAATCCATGTGTTATACATCTCATCTAGTCTAGGTTGTTTTGGATCATGTTGTTGTTTGGGTCGTGCCATCTTCAGCCATGTAAGAGCATCTATAGCCGGGCGCCCCAAACACGCCTCAAATGTCCGGGCGGATGGCCCGGTCACAAAAATTCGACCCAGACGGGCGCCTTAAACGGGCCTTAAATGCCCGAGCTGACCGGCACCCCTCATATATCCAGCCCAAATATGTGGCAGATATGAGGGCACTCGGGCACGTCCACCATGTCAGACCCGGCCCGCGCTGGCCTACCCGATCCCACATATAGTCCTCCCCATCCGCTCGCCAGACCAAACCCTAGCCACTTCCCTCCGCCACCCGAGCTCCCGTCCGGCGATCTCCGACCTTCTCCGGCATGACGGGCAGCGGATCTAAGTCCTTCACCTCCAGATCCGTCGACCCCGAGCTCATCCCACGCGCCCCCAAGGAGGAGATGACTCCCCACTTGCACTCCACCACTCTCGGACTCCTTTCATCTGGAATCCATTGCGTCCATCCAAATGGCACATTGATCCAGCGCTAGGTGTGTCGTAGCTGCCTCGCCGGAGGCGGTACGGTCCGTTTGGACGCGCAACCCCTCCATTGGCGCGCCAAGGCCATGGACGCACCATGGGCGTCGTCCAACGCAAACATGGCGCGACGTGCCCGCCGTGCGAGGCAGCGGGCACGGGAGGCAGCGGCAGCCCTCGCGGCGGTGGACGTCGGCGAGGCGGAGTCTCATTCTACGGCGCCCCGTATGGTGCACCAGTCCGAGCGGCGCAACAGGGTCATGGTGGATGTTGCCGGCACCGTTCGGGTTCCGGGCTTCGGCGAGGAAGAGTAGGGCATGGGAGATGGCGGCGCCTTGAGTCCCGTGAGCCGACTCGTGTCCCATGCCCTACTCTACCTTGCTGGCGACCGGACCAACACTCTGGGGAGTGCAGCTGGCCACCGGACATGGGCACGGCGAAACCGGGCGAGCTCCACTAGATTGGGTTTCACATTGCATGTAATAATATGGATTTGAAATTTCTAATTTGAGATGTACGGTTGTAGAATCAAACGTTTGAGGCATGACCGGTCACTGTCCGGGGACGCGCCCAGTCACGTCCGCGGGCGTTTGAGGGGTCGGATTTGCAAAGTCCGGCTGTAGATGCTCCAAGGATCATAGTTTGCTTGGGTAGCGCCATCTATTGGCGATGTAATGGTTATCCTGCATGGTTTGAGAAAGAAAAAGGATGAGGATGGGTATTTGTCTTTGCCTTAACTACATGTGTTTGTCCAGAACCAAGTACCTCCAAACCAGGTATGTCTCATATGTTAGTTTCATCCTCCTTTTTACGCCATGCAGCATGCATCATCGTTGTCATTCCCCTGACAATCCCGAGGTCTCTGAGTCAATCAATTCGGTAACGTAGCAAGAGCCCTTGAGTCGTCAGTACTACTATAAAAAAACAGCTACGTATATGTTTTGCTTAAGTAAATCAAATTCAACTTGCTAGTATTAAAAAAGCGGTACAAATTCAAGATATTTAGCAGAAGAAGAGTGGTTTTGGGGATCGGGTAACCTCATTTTAAAATCGAGATTGATTGCCTCTGAATTAAAAACGAGGCATGGAGCCCTAGGCGCGAAAACAAGGCAACAAGAAGCTCCTCAATTTGACCCACAAGTTGCTCTCATGTCAAGAAACATGCGTATTTTATGCCTCCCCTCCCGGGAAACCTTGAGCATTGTCTCTAGCAGATACCGATCCCGAGGGAGGCAACAACCAAGGTGCATGCTAGATCCAAACTACGCTAGAACAAAAGAACCACTGCAGCTCGAATAACACTCTCCAGTAAACATTACACTATATCTTTTTTTTGCAGGAGGACCTCCGATGATTCATTTTTAATCATGGTAGTACAATGAACACTAGAAATAACAAAATTGCATACATATCCAGTTTTTTTTCAAAAAGAAGGTTGAAACCCCCGGACTATGCATGCAACGATGCACACAACCATCTTTATTCTATTATTCAACAAAGCCAGACAAAACAAATATATGGATCAACCTAAAGCCGTCTTCCCGACAACCTCTGTCGCTACACCTACGAGCTTGATGATGTCCCTGACCTCGCACCAACGTGCACCATCTAATCAGGTAGCCTCATCAAGCCGCCCAATGGCGAGCCGGGAGCACCAACCAGTCCAGCAGACTCTATCACACGCCGCATGTACACGCTGTAGAATCTGTCGCCGCCATCTTCCGCCGTATTCGCAGCTATATTACTTGGCTTCTGTAGTATTAACATTTACTTGATGCCATTAGAAAAGAACAAACGGAGCTAACCCCATATTTTATAACGAAACCAAGAATTACAAAATGCATGAGAAGGACATGCGTGTATCATATTCATGCGGAGTGTACACTCAACTCAAGTCATCACTGACACACATCGATAAGGACGGGAACGCCATTGAAAGGTAAAATGGACGAATGTGGCGATGCGTGAAAAGTTGAACAGGGAATAGAAGGCATAAATATAAGACCAACCAACCCCCTTCCTCTTCTCCACTGTCACTCACAACTTTCACAAGTCACAAGCGGTTTGGCACTGATCACTCACCCACCTCCTCACAGGGAACCAGGAGCAGGCAGCTAGCAGAATTCTGGTCACTGAAGGTGGTCGATCTTGTGGCGCTTCTTGAGCTTGCCGGTAAGTGTGCTCTGGCGCATGCGCAGTTGCATGCCGCCCATGGCGTGCGGGGGCGGCGGTGCCACGGGGACGGGGGAGTGCACTGGGAGCTTCTCTTCCGTGAGCAGCACGGGGGAGGGGCTGGGGGAGGAGTTCCGGCTGCCGTTCCTGGCCATAAACCCGCCGGAGATCGGTGAAGACGACGGCGATCTCCGGCTCGTGATTGCGGGCACCTCCGACCCGCTGTCCGCCCCGCCGGCCACAACGACCAAGAAGAAGAAGAGATGCCTTCCCGGGACTCCAGGTGCGTACATGCATGCATGGAGGCGTCTGAATCCATCCTTCATATGATTTGATTTTTAATGAGCAATTGCATGTGTGATTTGGACTGTTTCAACTGCTATCTTTTTTCAAAGAGGTTTTTAGTCGCTGAATTCCGTCTCTTTTGCATGAACTCTGTGTTTCCTGGTAGATCTTATGACTGCAATTATTGATTTGCCAAAGTCAATAGTGGCAGTTGCTGTTCATCAGTCAGTCCAAGTCTTCTGACACTGAAAACTAGGACGGGAATGACAAGACATATATTGTAGTCCACTAGATTGCTCGTAGATTTGTTTGTAATATGCTTAGTGAGTTGGCTATAGTGTAGTAGGTTTAGTAGTAGTAGCAAGAGAAATCGCTTAATTAGATTTCTTAGATAGTGACCCTGAAATTATATACTGAAAACCTCCTACTAGAAGTCGATCCCCTGACTGAGTGCAAGAGAAATGCTGCGGTATATGCCAAGTTTCTATAAAAAAAAATTGAAACAAGAAGTTTCTATAATTTTGGGGACAGTTGTAGTAGTAATAGTATTTTGAAGTGTGGTATATGACTTATATATGCATTTGAACCCATCCTTCTCATAATATAAGTGTTTTTAACGCCGGTGTGGTGTCAAAAATGTTCTTATATTATGAAACTGAGGGAGTATAATTTTGGGGACAGTTGTAGTAGTAATACTAGTATTTTGAAGTGTGGTATGCATTTGAACCCATCCATCGTATGACTTATAATTTTTTGTTCTTTGAGATCTTTACACGCTAAATTCGTGTGGTTTTAGTTCCCGAATTCCTTCTCCTTGCATGAACTTTGTGTTTACTTCTTCTTGTGACTGCAATTATTGATTTGTCAAAGTCAATAGTGGCAGCCACTGTTGGTCAGTCAGTACGTCCAAGTCTCTTGACACTGAAAACCATGACGGGAATGACAAGACTATACTGTACGCGTCTGTTTCAACAATATACTCCACTAGATTGTTCCTAGATTTTCTTGTACGGTCTAGAGAAATGGTTGATCAAATTTATTAGATAATGGCCTCGAAATTATCTAGCGAAAACCTCTTAGTAGAAGTCGATCCCCGGCTTTGATTTTGGGGTAGTATTTTGAAGTGTGGTATGCATTGGTGCATAAATTTCAGACCCGAGCGCGGAGGTGATCGCGCTGTCGCCGCGGACGCTGATGGCGACGAACCGGTTCGTGTGCGAGATCTGCCACAAGGGCTTCCAGCGGGACCAGAACCTGCAGCTGCACCGGCGCGGCCACAACCTGCCGTGGAAGCTGCGGCAGCGCGGCGCCGAGGGCGGGGCGGCGCCGCGGAAGCGCGCGTACGTGTGCCCGGAGCCGGCGTGCGTGCACCACGACCCCCGGCGCGCGCTGGGCGACCTCACCGGCATCAAGAAGCACTTCTGCCGCAAGCACGGCGAGAAGAAGTGGAAGTGCGACCGCTGCGCCAAGCGCTACGCCGTGCACTCCGACTGGAAGGCCCACGCCAAGGTCTGCGGCACCCGCGAGTACCGCTGCGACTGCGGCACCCTCTTCTCCAGGTCCGGCCGTTCGTCCGGCCATCAAGTTGCCCCTCGTCCGTTGCATGCTCCGGCGATATATCATCGAACTGAATTTGAATTTGTATTTTTACGCGCGTGCGTGCAGGAGGGACAGCTTCGTTACGCACCGGGCCTTCTGCGACGCGCTGGCGCAGGAGAACAGCAAGCTGGCGCAGCCGGCCATGAACATGGCCACGGTGGCTTCGGCGCTCCAGGGCCAGCAGCACGCTCACCACCACCACAACCTCATGCTGCCGTCCACCCACGCCGACGACCTCGACATGGACGCCGACGAGGCCTCCGCCTTCGAGCCGGACATCAAGAGCCCGCACCTGAAGATGTTCTCCGACTACGACGCCGACGCAGCCGCCGCCGACAACCCGCTGGGCTGCATGCTGTCCAGCCTCGGCGCCGCTCCGTCGGCCTTCAGCCCGAGCAGCGGGCTCAGCATGCTGGGCCTGCATGCAGGGCCGAGCGACGCCGCCGCCATGGGCGGCTGCTACTCCCCGGGCAACGGCAGCCTGGCGAGCATGTCCGCCACGGCGCTGCTGCAGAAGGCGGCCCAGATGGGCGCGACGACGTCGAGCGGCTACGGCGTGAGCTTCACCCCTGGCCACCCGGGCCTCGCGTCCACCATGGCCGGGCTCGACCGCTTCCCTTGTAGCGCGGGCCCGTTCGGGCCGATGAGAACCCACGGCCCGTACGACGGGGTGGTCGGGTTCGGCGTCGGTGGGCTGATGCCTGGCCAGCTCTACAACGACGGGGACAACGGCGCGACGAGGAACGTCGGACCCGTGGCCAGCGGCGCGGACAACCCGTTGGACGATGAGCGCCGGCGCCGGCAAGCCGCCGGCGGCGACGACGTGCACGTGGTGGACTACATGGGCGTCGAGCACCAGAGAACAAGCTACGGTAGCGTGAGTAGCGCCAGCCCGTTCGCGGATCACACGGGCCCGTGGGCCTAGGGTCGGCCTTCCGGCCCAGGCAGGCTATACGGGAGAGACGACGTCTCTTTCTAATTCGAGACTCGAGACTTCATCACAATTGTGTACTTTTGCTATCTGATGAATCTACCAGAGATTTGTGCGATGTGTTCATCCATCTACCTGAGCCTGTGCAAGTACAGTACAGCCAGGTAGCAAAGCCTTACTGAATCAGTCAACCAGCACATGTACCATGTTATGTAGTAGAATTGTAGAGTAGAGACCCTCGATTCAACGGAACTTTCATTTACAGTTACAGCAGAGATGGCTGCGCATCTCTAACTGAAACCGATTCTACAATGGTGAACAGCAAGACACTTCTCCCAAATGCCACAGGTTGCAAGGTGTGGAGCCACATAAGACTGCAACACAAGTACTAAAAACGTCTTATATTTTGATACTGAGGGACTAGATCAGATGAGATCGCAACTCTCAACATACAGAACAAGTCACTTCCCAAATGCAGCGGACAACAACAGTAACAACACAGGTACTCTACCACAGGGAAGGAGTACCTTCTCCAGTTGCATAGCATCCTGATTAATCCACTATGCTGGTTTTAAATGAACACGGCTACACTGGGGAAATGCAAGCCATGTGCTCTTCGTTGGTGGCACCCTTGTCACAACTCATCCAAAAGCTTTCCTCATATCCTTCTTCAAGTGGCGTCGCTGTTTCGGAGGAAACAGAGCAAGGGTCAAGATAAAGGTAATTAGGCATCAGGATATATTCGGTTTGCCACTTTAAGCATCAAAATATCAGATGGGCTCACAAGACAAGTGGCTAGTCCGACGATAGTTAAATGTTTGGTGCGCTTAGAAAATAAAATGATTTTTTCACTCTGATATATCTGAATCACACATAATGAGGAAAGCTAGAGAGAACCGGCAAAAAATCAACCACTTGTGTTCGAGATATACAATCCACCACGCAACATTCAGAAGAAGGGGAAAAAAAGTATTAGCAATCCCATACATAGCTTCTGGTTCACTGTTGCGATGTAGATTGTAGAAAATTTCACCATGAATATATTTAAGAAATAGGAAGCTAAAATTCCAGGCATGATGGGTTCCTGACCATTTCTGTGCAAGGGAGAAAACATAGTGGTGAACAAAGTAGACACGTTGACAAGGCTAGGCATCTTTCAGCTCTTAATCTTCTCATGATGTTTTATACTTGTGCACCTCCTATTTTCAATTCTGCATTGATTGTTAAGTAAACTGTGATACAGCAAGTCACTTCTCAGCACAACTACAAATTGCTACTATGAGACTAAGACCAAGTTCAGGAAGCATGATTTCTGGTGCCAGCACAAGGTTTAACAAAAGTAAGTATTCCATAGAGTGGTCTAGCAAACGACAACTACCATTGACACTATCATGTGCAATTTTGCAACTATCAAGGGTGAAAATATATTGGTGATAGTTGGATTCGGATATGTGTAGCCATCTGAGTAGCATTAGGGGTGTAAAAGTCAATTGCGGATCCACCATGGTAGCATATCTAAAGGGGGACTTCTGTAATCTTTTAGTAGCTAAGAAACAAATTTGCATCCCTCCATAACTCCTGCTTCTCTTTGTTCTCTTATCTATCCACAACATCTTTTGCAACTAACCCATTACACCCCGACAACCACACGCAAGAGACTATGACCACAAGTAGACACCTTGCAATATTCCTCATTCACAAGTGATTTCAAATCATGTTACATCAAGCATTCACTAGTGTCGCCTCTAGTATCGTTAAATGATTTCAAATCATCTTGCGGCAAGCATTCTCTAATATGACGTAACTAGTATAGTTAAAGAGGCCCAAGGAACCAATCACATATGTAACACCACCCCACAGCTACAGCAAACAATGACATGCACAACGCACATTACAAAACTAGGTAACCTCTACAAGGAGACTATACAGATCACAAAAAAGGAAAGAGGCAAACCTTGAAGGGCTATCCATGAGCACAGGGAAGATGGGAGGCCAGCTCATCATAAAAGGATAGATATCAAACAAATCATACTCCCTTGACACTTTGCGCAGGGTCCTGCGTTTGATATCCAAGTAGAGTATGCATTGATCCATCTCCAAGAACACAAACTCATTATAGTCCCCCACATGGACAATCGTGAAATCAGCAGTAGAATCATCCTCAAGCAAATCAGCACAGATTTCAGTCAAGCAAATGGTGTCCACCAGCAACCAGTTGTCCCCATTGTGAAGCCAGATGTGAAGTTGAAGCTCCTTGATATGGATGAGATACACACCAGAACCATCATCAGCCCGCGGCAACATGACGGTGTCCAGTAGGTCAAAATCCACCCCGTGTGGGGCCTGAATTGTCGATGAGATTGCGGCCTTCAAATCCACGACAACAATGTCTTTCATGGAGCTCACCGCATAGATTTTGTTGTCAGACAGCACAGCTCTCGCACCAAGTCCTGGATGCAGATCGCAGTCGGCCAAGGTAAGATGTTTGCGCCAGGCACCGTCACCATTTTGCAACGTATACACATGAACAGGTTTGCTTATGATCTCCACGACGAGAAAAAAGTGGGACAAGCCATCCCCTTCTTCTTTAGAGAAGAGCCGTGTCCAAGTGGTGGAGTAGCCGGATTCCTCGATTGTGAGGCTTAATCCTGGGAGGATGGTCATACCTCTATCATAGCACAGCGGGTATTGCACTGTAAATGCAATTTCATCTCTGGGGCTTTTTACCTTGTGCCAGCTGGTGACGACGCTGCCGTTCCGGCAGACCGCCATCAGCCTCTGATTGGTATCTGAGTCGTAGGTGTCCAAGCGGAAGTCTGCGCGGCGGATGACGGCAGCGAGCTCCGGGGGCTGAGGCAGCATTGGGAAGAAGCGTGTGGTCTCCTTATGGTAGATTTTGAGGTAGAAGCCGAGGAGTGTGGGCGGGTGGAGCTCGCGGAAACGGCGGAGGAAGGCGCGGTCGGAGGCGTGGCTGAGCCAGCGCCTGCAGACACCGGCGGCGCGCACGAGGCTGGTGGGGAAGCCGACGCGGACGATGATCTCCGTCAGGAGGTTGTCGTCGTCGAGCACCTTGGACACACACGCCGGCGGCGGCTGCGCCTCGCCCTCCGTTCCGTCCAGATCCAGCGGCGGTGCGCGTCGCCCCCCGTTCCGTCCAGGTCCAGCGGCGGCTGCGCCTCTCCTTCCATTCCTGTTCTCCACGGGTTTAGGGTTTGGGTAAGAATTGAAAGGGAAGCAACTAGTTAACGAGCGCTCCTTCGGGAGCCTCGCAACGATCAGCGCCATTTGGCTTGGCGCTCTCAGCCATTCGCCACGTGTCACGCTTTAGACGCTCCCTTCAGATTTTTTTTTTTATTTTTCCGCACGCGTTTTCGGCTTTTTAAACGGTTTTTTCTCGGGTTTTTTCGACGTTTTGGATATTCCCCGGTCTTCCTTAGCGTTTTGACAAAAAACAAATTGAGAAAAAAAATTGCGCGAAAAAACGCGTTTACTTTTTTTCTTTCGTGAAAAGTCACTTTTTTTCGCGAGAGGCACGGTTGTGCTTTAGCGAGAGTCACGGCCGTGCCTTTCGAAAACGAAAAAAAACGCGTTTTCTGTTTTTTTTTCTTTCGCGAGAGTCACGGTTTTACTTCCGCGAGAGGCACGGTTGTGCTTTCGTGAGAGTCACGGCCGTGCCTCTCGGAAAGGGAAAAACAAAACGCGTTTTCTGTTTTTTTTCTTTCGCGAGAGTCACGGTTTTGCTTCCGCGAGAGGCACGGTTGTGCTTTTGCGAGAGTCACGGCCGTGCCTCTCGGAAAGGAAAGAAAAATACGTGTTTTTTTCGCGTGAGTCACGGTTTTGCTTTTGCCAGAGGCACGGTTGTGCTTTCGCGAGAGTCACGGCCGTGCCTCTTTCGGAAAGGGAAAAAAACGCGTTTTCTATTTTTTTTTCCACGAGAGTCACGGTTTTGCTTCCACGAGAGGCACGGTTGTGATTTCGCGAGAGGCACGGGCGTGCCTCTTTCGGAAAGGGAAAAAACCGTGCTCCCTGTTTGGTTTTCTCGTCCGGTTTTTTCATCCAAATTTTTTCATGAAAAAAAAGTTCGTCAAAACCTATCAACATGGGATCTAGTTTTGAAGATCTCGACGCGAAGAATCCAATGGTGAAAACGGTTTGAGATTTGGACGCACGGTTTAAGAGATAAAACGTTTTGAATAAACGAATCTACGAAAAAGGGAAAACTCCCAGGTTGCGACAAGTGGCACGCTACATGTGTGCCACTTGTCGTGACCTGGGAAGATGGAGTGTACTTTGCAACGAGTACTCCTTAATTAGTGATTTCGAATTGAAAGGGGATCGAGGCAGGTCGATGGAGATGGAGTGAAAAGTTGATGCCCGTAATACCAAGGCCCATCCAGGTCCAGCCTGAATTCGAAAAGTAGGGCTTATCAAGCCCGTAATACCAATCAGGCTTGTTTTATAGCACATAAAAAAATCTACACCTCTAAAAAAACTACAATTCATTTACCTTCTGTTTTCTATAATTCTTATTTTTACGATGATTTTATGACCAAAATGATGGCTGGCAACCATCATTCAGCGGCAAGCTTGGATCAACTGTTCATGTTTACATTAAACGCTTGAATCAACTGTTCATGTTTACATTAAACGGGCAGGTATGTTTGCTTGACGGTTGATACTTGCTAGTAGTGGTAAAAGAACACAAAGAGAAAGATCAAGTTTTTTCAACAAGTGTAATGTGTATCTGTGTGTGGATCTCTACCTGCTATCTTTTACTTCATTTTCCTAATTTTGGTGCACTGCAGATTTTCTGCCGATAGTTTGTCATGTTTCTCTCGTGACATCCTTCGGAGACACTAGCCCCGAATCGTTGAGTCCGGAAGGAAATCTTTTGCTTTTTGCCGGAAAGAAGGAAATCTAATTTGGAACACTACATTTGATTGATACAATGTAATAAATCCACTAATGCAAAGCTTTCAGTAACATTGCATACATGCGTTTTGTTTTGGAGGTGAGCAATCATTAAACTACAACTTCAAACTTTTTCAACTTGCCATTGTTTAAACTCCAGCGATGATGGTCGTTGTGCCCATTCTGTGTAATCCGTCATGTCCGATGAAACCCCACTCAATTTCCTCGTCCCAGAACATCCCCTAGATACCCTGGAGCTACCCCACTCAACAATTGCATCCCTAGGTCCTTGTCGAGTCGTATGTGTCGACTTCCGCCACCGGTTGCCTTTGTTTGTCGTTGCTAACCGTGCTCAAGTTATCCTCGATGACAGTTTATTGCGCCAGTCAACTCATGGATATCATAAGCCATCAATTTTACACGATCCCCTCACCTTCCTCAACTCTGTCCGGGTGCACCACTGCACCCCGTGGGACCCTCGTCATCCGTTGGCTCAAGGGCCATGCACAGCTCTGGAGGATAGTGGGCACCGGTGTCGGTACTAGCTAGTGTAGGTCGGACTGGGACATCAAGCAGCTGATGACTCGTTCTTTGGCTGGCATAGAGCACCGTGGAGAAAAGGAGATGAGGAGGAAGAAGAGATGGAAAGAATATGTGTGGCTGATAGGTGGGACCCTTTTCCACCTAAGTATATTGTCCACCTAGGTATGCCATGTCACCCTTGTATGTAGGCCCGGATGGTCAAATTCACTATTAAAATACTAAAAAGATGTGGATCAGTGTTATGTGTTCAACCCTGCCTTAATCTTCATGGGTTTCTGTGACTTCGTCAAAGATGATTGTTCCTTTGATACCATAGCCCAATATGTGGAGGTCTTTACTCATCTATGTTGCCAAAGTCGCGAGAGCTCTTAAAATCGATAGTGAACTCGCTGCCAGCCACTAATAAGCCAACCCCTTTGTCTTCTTCGTAGTTCTTAGGGTCCACGAGCTTCCGAACCATCTCTATCTTTTCATGGATGGGCCGCCACCTTCTTCACCACTTCATACTTCAGTCTCTTATCATGCATCGTCCATAGCATCAATGTCGATCGTTGAGTACAACGCTTCTCATGTTCTATATCATCAATGGGTGCGTCTTGCGGGCCTTGCATCCATGATGGTTGGGCTAGACCGATTTCCCATCCGCCGGCCATTCAGACCGATGAGATCGTATGGCCCGTACAACGGGATGTCGCTGGACGTGCCTCAGCTAGTTAGGTTCGACGATAGTGGGCTGATGCTCGACCAGCTCTACAACAATGTCGGCACAACAGCAAGGACCGTCGGCGGTCAGCTGCGTGGATGAGCACCGGCGAGCCACCGACATGGACTATATGGGCATCGGGCACCAAAGAACAACTTTTTGGTCGTGTGAATAGTGTCAGCCTGTTCACGGATCACATGGGCCCGTGGGCCTAGATCTTCTGGTCAGATTATAGGTCACGTCTCTATGATTTGTGTTTCGAGACTTCTGCAAAATTGCCACACTTACCTAATGAATTCACCTTGACCCTACTGGCTAGTGCTGTGGGTTCATCCCTCTACAAGTACAACAAAGTAGTTATTTCTTAGGCCTTGTACAATGGGAGGTGCTTAGGGAAGGTGCTTAGAGAAATAAACCAGGCTTTCCTTAAGCACCAGTACTTATTTGTACAGAATAGACGCTTAACTAAGCGTCTCTCCTGTAGAAATAGGCACCGGTGCTTCAGAAAACCCGGTTTATTTTTCTAAGCATCTCTCTAAGCATCTCCCATTGTACAAGCCTTAGTGAACCAGCACATGTGCCATGTAGATTAGTGGCTTCAACGGAACTTTCTTTCACTGTTACATCAGAGCTAGCTACACATCTCTAACTGAAACCGATTCTGCAATGGCGAGCAATAAGGCGCTTGTCCAAATGCAAGCAGTGGAAGCACGCAAGACTGCAACAGAAGTACTAGATCAGATAATATAGCTACTCAACATACAAAATAAGACAGTTTTCACAAGTAGCGAGCTGGAGTGGACAACAACACAAACAAACCAGGCGAGAGAGTTACACACTAACACTACTGATGCATACTAAGTTACTAACCAACTGATGCCACATGACAAGAGTAGCTGCTCAAGTTACATACCATCCTAATCAATCCACTGCTAGTTAAAATGAACACGGTTAGAACTGCTACCGCAGAAATGCAGCTCTGTGCTCTTGGTTGGTGGCACCCTTTCCACAACTCATCCAAAAGCTTTCCTCATATCCTCGTTCTTCAAGTGGCATCCCTGTTTCGGAGAAAACAGAGCAAGGAACCAGATAGAGGAAATTAGGCATCAGGATGTATTCGGTTTGCCACTTTAACTTCAAGCATCAAAATTATAAGATGGGCCAACAAGATGAGTGGCTAGTCCGACGATAGTAAAATGTTTAGTGCGCTTAGAAAATTAAAGCGGTGAATTTGGTCAAGCAATTTAGTTTTTATTTCCAAAAGTTACAGCAGCACGGTTTAAATGCCTTGGACTAGAATGTCATATAAAAGGAAATTTTCACTGCGATGTATCTGAATCACAATTAATGAAGAATCTAGAGAGAACCGGCGTAAAATCTACCACTTGTGTCTGAGAAAAAGAAGATACAATCCACTAGGCAACATTCGAAAAAGAAACAAGTATTAGCAATCCCATACATAGTTTGTGGTTCACAGTTGAGAAGTAGGTTGTAGAAAATTACACCATGATTATATTTAAGAAATATGAAGCTAAAATTCCAGGCTTGATGGGTTCCTGACTATTTCTGTGCAAGAAAACATAGGTGGTCAACATGATAACAATTTAACAAGGCTAGGCATCTTTCAGCTCCAAATCCTCTTATACATGATGTTTTATACTTTCGTAGGTCCAATTTGCAATTCTGCACTGATAGTTCAGTAAAGGGAAGACCAAGTTCAGGAAGCATGGCTACTGGTGGCAGCACAAGCTTCAACAGAATCAATTATTCCATAGTAGTCTGCCATAGTCTGATACTCCAGTATACATCTAGCAAACGACAACAACCATCACATATCATGTGTAGTTTTGCAACTAATACTGAGCCCATTGAAATATTACTAGCTTCGCTGAAACCTATTAAGAGTGACAATATATGGGTGATAGTTGGATTCAGATGTATTTAGCCATCCGAGTAGCATCAGGTACATAAAAGTCCATTAGAGGTCCACCATGGTAGCATATCTAAAGGAAGATTTCTGTAATCTTATAGCGACTAAGAAACAAACCTGCATCCATCCATAACTCGTACTTTTCTTTTTCTCTTACCTATCCACAACATCATTTGCAACGAACCCATTACACACCGACAACCACACGCAAGGGTACCTACTATGACCACAAGTAGACACCTTGCAATATTCCTCGGTATACAAGCGATTACAAATCATCTTACATCAATCATTCACTAATGCCGCCTCTAGCATTGTTAAATGTCCTAGTAAATCAATACAGAGGTGATTTCAAGTCATCTTAATCAAGCATTCACTAATGTCGCGTAACTAGTATTGCTAAAAAGGCCTAAGGAAACAATACAGAAGTGATTTAAATTACCCTACGACAAGAATACTATAATGTGGCTGACTAGTATTGTTTGATCTAAAGAATCAATCACATAGGTAACACAAGTACACAGCTATACTAAACAATGAGATGCATGATGCACATTGCAAAACTATGTAAACTCTACTAGTAGACTATACAGATCACTAAAAGGGAAAAAGGCAAACCTTGCAGGACTGAGAGTAGGGAAAATGGGAGGCCAGCTCATCATAAAAGGATAGATATCACCCAAATGATACTCATCTGCTATCATCTCGCACACTTTACGCAGCGTCCTGCACTTGACATCCAAGTAGAGTGCATATTGATCCATCTCCAAGAATACATACTCATTATAGTCCCCCACATGGTTTATCCGGATACAAGTAGTAAGCTCATCCTCAGGAAAATTAGCACACATTTCACTCAAGCAAATGGTGTCCACCAGCAGCCAGTTGTCCCCATTGTGGAGCCAGATGTGAAGTTGAAGCTCCTTGATATGGATGAGATATAAAACAGAACCATCATCGGCCCGTGACAACACGGTGGCGCCTAGGCCAAAACCCACCCCGTGTGGGAGCTGAATTGTCGATAAGATTGAGGACGTCAAATCCAGGACAACAATTGCATTGTAGGTCGCGACATAGATTTTGTTGTCAATGAGCACGCCTTTGTGACTAGATGGACGCCAGAGGAGGTCCGACACCAAGGTGAGATGTTTGTGCCAGGCATTACCACCATTTTGTAACATATACACATTTAACGTAGGTTCCATGGTATCCAGGGCCTCCACCATGACGTAAAAGTAGGACGACCCGTCCCCTTCTTCTTTGGAGAAGAGTTGTGCCCAACTGTACAAAGAGGGCATTCTGAGATGTAATCCTGGGAGGAAGGCCATACCTCCCTCATAGCACAGCGGGCTGTGCACTGCAAATACGAGCTCGTAGGTGTCCAGGTCGAAGTTTCCGCAGCTGGTGAAGTTTAGGCGGCGGGTGAAGACACTGCCGTTCGAGCAGCCCACCATGGTATCCCCTTCTTTTCTGGAGAAGGGTAGCCCCTCGCTGAAGTTTGCGCGGCGGACGACGGCAGCGAGCTCTGGGGGCTGAGGCAGTATTGGGAAGAAGCGTGCGGCGGCCGGATACCCCCCACTCTACGATGTAGAAGCCGAGGAGTGTGGGCGGGTGCAGCTCGCGGAAACGGCGGAGGAATGCGCGGTCGGAGGCGTGGCTGAGCCAGCGCCTGCAGACGCAGGCGGCGCGGACGAGGCTGGTGGGGAAGCCGACGCGGACGATGATCTCCGTCAGGAGGTTGTCGTCGTCGAGCACCTTGGATACGCACGCCGGCGGCCGCCGCGCCTCGCCTTCCATCCTGTCCGGCGGCGGCAGCGCCTCGCCGTCCTTCCGTTTAGGGTTTCGGTAAGAAAGGGGATCGAGCTATCAAAGACTGGCAACCAAAGCCGATGGAGTGAAGCAGAGCCGATGGTGCAGTGAAGCAGAGCTGATGCCTCCCCTTCCTGGCCATGGACTGGCAACCAAGGCCCATCCAGGTCCAGCCCGAATTAACAAAAATAGGGCCTATCAAGCCCGTAACATCAATAAATGGTCAATCATCCCTAAAAAAAATGGTCAATCATATCAACCAAGGTGCAGGAGGCAATTGTTCTAAAAAAAAGGTGCAGGAGGAAATTATGGTGCCGTTGTTAGAGAGATCAACGAGTACAGTAAAGCTTTTAGTCACGCTGGGTTTAATTTTGAGCCTAGAGCTTCAAACTTTGAAGCCATCGATTAGCTAGATTTGCTTTTTTCCCTTTCTCCTGGTGCACATTTGTCGTTGGGAGTGCCTCATGACGTGAACTCCATTCCTGTAAACATTATCAATGTTCAATAAAGATTAAGTATTAGAAAACGGAAGGTAATTTTTTTTTGAGCAAAAAGCAGCTAGGCTTTATTGAATGATGGCTAGCAACCATCATTCAGCGGCAAGCTTAGATTAATTGTTCATGTTTACATTAATCGGGCAGGTATGTTTGGCTGACGGTTGCTCCTTGCCAATGGTAAAAAGTACACAATGAGAAAGATCAAGTATTTTCGACAAGTGTAATGTGTATCTGTGTGTTGGATCTCTACCTGCTATCTTTGTACTTTCATTTTTCTAATTTTGGTGCATTGCAGATTTGACGCCGATTGTTTGTGACTAGTGGTTGAGACGTCATCCTGTAGCGCCGTTTGAGAGGAAGTTGTGCTCATGTTTTTATTAAAAAAAATATATAGAGAGTTCTCTATAAAAACATCTCAGAAAAAAACCTCACCTTCATCTAAAAAAAAGAAAAAAAATTACCACCGCAACCTACCAGCGAGCGCCATTTTACATAACCCTCCATTTAAAAAATACCAGAGGTCCTCACCTCCATCTAAAAAAAAAAACATTTAGAAAATAATCCTCACCTTCATCTAAAAAAATTCAAAAGATTTCTCACCACGGCCAACCAACTTGCGTCATAGGGCATAGCTAGTTGGCCGCCCTTCACGCGACGCTTAATGGGTTTAATGTTTCTCAGGCGACATCCTTCGGAGACACTAGCCCCGGATCAGTGAGTTCAGAAGGAATTTTTTTTTGCTGGAAAGAAGGAAATCTAATTTGGAACAATATATTTGAGTGATGCAACATAAGAAATCTACCAACGTTTTGGCTTTCAGTAATATTGCATACAAGTGTTTTTGTTTTGGATGTGAGCAATCATTATACTACAACTTAGAAATTTTTCAACTTGCCATTGTTTAAACTCCAGCGATAATAGTCGTGCCCATTCTATGAAATTCGTTATGTCCGGTGAAACCCCATCCAAACCCTAGAGCTATCCCACTCGGGAATTGCATCCCTAGGTCCTTGTCGGGTCGTATGTGTCGACATCCGCCACCGGTCGCCTTTGTTGTCGCCGCTAACCATTCTCCGCTCATCCTCGATGACAGTTTACTGCGCCAGCCATCTCATGGACATGATCCCCTCTCCTTCCTCAACTCTACCCGGGACCGCCGCCACACCCCGTGGGATCCTCGCCATCCGTTGGCTCAAGGGCCATGCGCACCTCTCGAGGATCGTTGCCACTAGTCTCGGTGTTAGTGTAGGTCAGGCCGGGACATCAACGAGTCAATGACTCATTCTTTGGCTGGAATAGAGCACCGTGGAGAGTACAACTAGTGGGGCCGATCTTTGGCGGTGGGGCTGTTCGGGAACGCAGTAATTTCAAAATTTTCCTACGATCATGCAAGATCTATCTAGGTGATGCATAGCAACGAGCGGGAGAGTGTGTCCACGTACCCTCGTAGACCGAAAGCGGAAGTGTTATATCAACGCGGTTGATGTAGTCGTACGTCTTCACGATCCGACCGATCCTAGCACCGAACGTACGGTACCTCCGTGTTCAACACACGTTCAGCTCGATGACGTCCCTCGTACTCTTGATCCAGTTGAGGCCGAGGGAGAGTTCCATCAGCACGACGGCGTGGCGATGGTGATGATGAAGTTACCGGCACGGGGCTTCGCCTAAGCACTACGACGATATGACCGAGGTGTGTAACTGTGGAGGGGGCACCGCACACGGCTAAGAGATTGTCTGTTGTGCTTTGGGGTGCCCCCTGGCCACGTATATAAAGGAAGGAGGAGGAGGAGGCCGGCCTAGGAGGGGCGCGCATATAGGGGGAATCCAACTAGGATTCCCAATCCTAGTTGGAGTCCCCTTCCTTTTCCAAGAGGGGAGAGAGGGAAGGAGTAGGAGAGGGAGAAGGAAAGAGAGGGGGGGGCACCGCCCCCTCCCTAGTCCAATTCGGACTTGCCATGGGGGGCGTGCGGCCACCCCTTGAGGCCCTTATCTCCTTTCCCGTATGGCCCATTAAGGCCCACTACTTCCCCCGGCGAATTCCCGTAACTCTCGGTACTCCGAAAAATACCCGAATCACTCGGAACCTTTCCGATGTCCGAATATAGCCTTCCAATATATCGATCTTTACCTCTCGATCATTTCGAGATTCCTCGTCATGTCTGTGATCTCATCCGGGACTCCAAACAACCTTCGGTACATCAAATCACATAACTCATAATACAAATCGTCATTGAACGTTAAGCGTGAGGACCCTACGGGTTCGAGAACTATGTAGACATGACCGAGACACATCTCTGGTCAATAACCAATAGCGGAACCTGGATGCTCATATTGGCTCCCACATATTCTATGAAGATCTTTATCGGTCAAACCGCATAACAACATACGTTGTTCCCTTTGTCATCGGTATGTTACTTGCCCGAGATTCGATCGTCGGTATCCTCATACCAAGTTCAATCTCGTTACTGGCAAGTCTCTTTACTCGTTCCATAATGCATCATCCCGCAACTAACTCATTAGTCACAATGCTTGCAAGGGTTATATGTGATGTGCATTACTGAGATGGCCCAGAGATACCTATCCGATACACGGAGTGACAAATCCTAATCTCGATCTATGCCAACTCAACAAACACCTTCGGAGACACCTGTAGAGCATCTTTATAATCACCCAGTTATGTTGTGACGTTTGATAGCACACAAGGTGTTCCTCCGGTATTCGGGAGTTGCATAATCTCATAGTCAGAAGAACATGTATAAGTCATGAAGAAAGCAATAGCAATAAAACTAAACGATTATTATGCTAAGCTAACGGATGGGTCATGTCCATCACATCATTCTCTAATGATGTGATCCCGTTCATCAAATGACAACACATGTCTATGGCTAGGAAACTTAACCATCTTTGATTAACGAGCTAGTCAAGTAGAGGCATATTAGGGACACTCTGTTTTGTCTATGTATTCACACATGTATCAAGTTTCCAGTTAATACAATTCTAGCATGAATAATAAACATTTATCATGAAATAAGGAAATAAATAATAACTTTATTATTGCCTCTAGGGCATATTTCCTTCAGTCTCCCACTTGCACTAGAGTCAATAATCGAGTTCACATCGCCATGTGATTTAACACCAATAGTTCACATCACCATGTGATTAACACCCATAGTTCTCATCGCCATGTGATCAACACTCAAAGGGTTTACTAGAGTCAGTAATCTAGTTCACATCGCCATGTGATTAACACCCAAAGAGTACTATGGTGTGACCATGTTTTGCTTGTGAGAGAAGTTTAGTCAACGGGTCTGCCAAATTCAGATCCGTATGTATTTTGCAAATTTCTATGTCTACAATGCTCTGCACGGAGCTACTTTAGCTAATTGCTCCCACTTTCAATATGTATCCGGATTGTGACTTAGAGGCATCCAGGTCGGTGTCAAAGCTTGCATCGACGTAACTCTTTACGACGAACTCTTTATCACCTCCATAACCGAGAAATATTTCCTTAGTCCTCTAAGGATATTTTTGACCGCTGTCCAGTGATCTACTCCTACATCAAAATTGTACTCCCTTGCCAAACTTAGGGCAGGCTATACAATAGGTCTGGTACACAGCATGGCATACTTTATAGAACCTATGGCTGATGCATAGGGAATGACTTTCATTCTCTCTCTATCTTCTGCCGTGGTCGAGCTTTGAGTCTTACTCAACTTCGCACCTTGTAACACAGGTAAGAACTTTTTCTTTGACTGTTCCATTTTGAACTACTTCAAAAACTTGTCAAGGTATGTACTCATTGGAAAAACTTATCAAGCGTCTTGATCTATCTCTATAGATCTTGATGCTCAATTATGTAAGCAGCTTCACCGAGATCTTTCTTTGAAAAACTCTTTTCAAACACTCCTTTATGCTTTCCAGAAAATTCTACCTCATTTCCGATCGACAATATGTCATTAACATATACTTATCAGAAAGGCTATAGTGCTCCCACTCACTTTCTTGTAAATACAGGCTTCACCACAAGTCTGTATAAAACCATATGCTTTGATCACACTATCAAAGCGTATATTCCAACCCCGAGAGGCTTGCACCAGTCCATAAATTGATCGCTAGAGCTTGCACACTTTTGTTAGCACCTTTAGGATCGACAAAACCTTCTGGTTGCATCATATACAACTCTTCTTTGAGATATCCATTAAGGAATGCAGTTTTGACATCCATTTGCCAAATTTCATAAAATGCGGCAATTGCTAACATGATTCGGACAGACTCTAAGAATCGATACGAGTGAGAAAATCTCATCATAGTCAACACCTTGAACTTGTCGAAAACCTTTTGCGACAATTCGAGCTTTGTAGATAGTAACACTACTATCAGCGTCCGTCTTCCTCTTGAAGATCCATTTATTCTCAATGGCTCACCGATCATTGGGCAAGTCAATCAAAGTCCATACTTTGTTCTCATACATGGATCCCGTCTCAGATTTCATGGCCTCAAACCATTTCGCGGAAACTGGGCCCATCATCGCTTCCTCATAGTTCGTAGGTTCGTCATGGTCTAGTAACATGATTCCCAGAATAGGATTACCGTACCACTCTGGTGCGGAACATATTCTGTTTGACCTACGAGATTCGGTAGTAACTTGATCAGAAGTTTCATGATCATCATCATTAGCTTCCTCACTAATTGGTGTAGGACTCACAGGAACTGATTTCTGTGAAGAACTACTTTCCAATTCGGGAGCAGGTACAATTTCCTCATCAAGTTCTACTTTCCTCCCACTCACTTCTTTCGAGAGAAACTCCTTTTCTAGAAAGGATCCATTCTTAGCAATGAATATCTTGCCTCCGGATCTGTGATAGAAGGTGTACCCAACAGTCTCCTTTGGGTATCCTATGAAGACACATTTCTCTGATTTGGGTTCGAGCTTATCAGGTTGAAGCTATTTCACATAAGCATCGTAGCCCCAAACTTTAAGAAACGACAGCTTAGGTTTCTTGCCAAACCACAGTTCATTTGGTGTCGTCTCAACGGATTTAGATGGTGCCCTATTTAACGTGAATGTAGCTGTCTCTAATGCATAACCCCAAAACGATAGTGGTAAATCGGTAAGAGACATCATAGATCGCACTATATCTAATAAAGTACGGTTACGATGTTAGGACACAACATTATGCTGTGGTGTTCCAGGTGGCGTGAGTTTGCGAAACTATTCCACATTGTTTCAAATGAAGACCAAACTCGTAACTCAAATATTCGTCTCCGCGATCAGATCGTAGAAGCTTTATTTTCTTGTTACGATGATTTTCCACTTCACTCTGAAATTCTTTGAACTTTTCAAATGTTTCAGACTTATGTTTCATCAAGTAGATATACCCATATCTGCTCAAATCATCTGTGAAGGTAAGAAAATAACGATACCCGCCGCGAGCCTCAACACTCATCGGACCGCATACATCAGTATGTATTATTTCCAACAAGTCTATTGCTTGCTCCATTGTTCCGGAGAACGGAGTCTTAGTCATCTTGCCCATGAGGCATGGTTCGCAAGCATCAAGTGATTCATAATCAAGTGATTCCAAAAGCCCATCAGCTTGGAGTTTCTTCATGCACTTTACACCAATATGACCTAAACGGCAGTGCCACAAATATGTTGCACTATCATTATCAACTTTGCATCTTTTGGCATCACTATTATGAATATGTGTATTATTACGACCAAGATTCAGTAAACCATTTACATTGGATGTATGACCATAGAAGGTTTTATTCATGTAAGCAGAACAACAATTATTCTCTAACTTAAATGAATAACCGTATCGCAATAAACGTGATCAAATCATATTCATGCTTAACGCAAACACCAAATAACATTTATTTAGGTTCAACACTAATCCCGAAAGTATAGGGAGTGTGCGATGATGATCATATCAATCTTGGAACCACTTCCAACACACATCGTCACTTCGCCCTCAACTAGTTTATGTTCATTTTGCAACTCCCATTTTGAGTTACTACTCTTTAGTAACTGAACCAGTATCAAATACCGAGGGGTTGCTATAAACACTAGTAAAGTACATATCAATAACATGTATATCAAATATACATTTGTTCACTTTGCCATCCTTATTATCCGCCAAGTATCTAGGGTAGTTCCACTTCCAGTGACCATTTGCTTTGCAGTAGAAGCACTCAGTTTCAGGCTTGGGTCTAGCTTTGGGCTTCTTCATGGGAGTGGCAACTTGCTTGCCAATCTTCTTGAAGTTCCCTTTCTTTCCCTTGCCCTTTTACTTGAAACTAGTGGTCTTGTCAACCATCAACACTTGATGTTTTTCTTGATTTCTACCTTCGCCGATTTCAGCATCGCGAAGAGCTTGGGGAGTCGTTTCGTCATCCCTTGCATATTATAGTTCATCACAAAGTTCCAGTAACTTGGTGATAGTGACTAGAGAACTCTGTCAATCACTATCTTATCTGGAAGACTAACTCCCACTTGATTCAAGCAATTGTAGTACTCAGACATTCTGAGCACATGCTTACTGGTTGAGCTATTCTCCTCCATCTTGTAGGCAAAGTACTTGTCAGAGGTCTCATACCTCTCGACTTGGGCATGAGTCTGAAATACCAATTTCAGCTCTTGGAACATCTCATATGCTCCATGACATTTCAAAACATTTTTTAAGTCCCGGTTCTAAGCCGCAAAGTATGGTGCACTAAACTATCAAGTAGTCATCATACCGAGCTTTGCCAAATGTTCATAACGTCTGCATCTGCTCCTGCAATAGGTCCATCACCTAGCGGTGCATCAAGGACATAATTCTTCTGTGCAGCAATGAGGATAATCCTCATATCATGTACCAAGTCTGCATCATTGCTACTATCATCTTTCAACTTAGTTTTCTCTAGGAACATATCATAAATAAAACGGGGAAGCTATACGCGAGCTATTGATCTACAACATAGATATGCAAATATTACCAGGACTAAGTTCATGATAAATTTAAGTTCAATTAATCATATTACTTAAGAACTCCCACTTAGATAGACATCCCTCGAGTCAT
Organism: Aegilops tauschii subsp. strangulata; assembly: GCF_002575655.3. Lineage (NCBI taxonomy): Eukaryota > Viridiplantae > Streptophyta > Magnoliopsida > Poales > Poaceae > Aegilops > Aegilops tauschii. The sequence continues at coordinate 567,587,634 of NC_053037.3, read as the reverse complement.
CTAAATGATCACGTGATCCATATCAACTAAACCATGTCCGATCATCACGTGAGATGGAGTAGTTTTCAATGGTGAACATTACTATGTTGATCATATCTACTATATGATTCACGTCCGATCTTTCGATCTCAGTGTTCCGAGGCCATATCTGCATATGCTAGGCTCGTCAAGTTCAACCCGAGTATTCTGCGTGTGCAAAACTGGCTTGCACCCGTTGTATGTGAACGTAGAGCTTATCACACCCGATCATCATGTGGTGTCTCAGCACGAAGAACTGTCGCAACGGTGCATACTCAGGGATAACACTTATACCTTGAAATTTTAGTAAGGGATCATCTTATAAAGCTACCGCCGAACTAAGCAAAATAAGATGTATAAAAGATAAACATCACATGCAATCAAAATATGTGACATGATATGGCCATCATCATCTTGTGCCTTTGATCTCCATCTCCAAAGTACTGTCATGATCTCCATCGTCACCGGCATGACACCATGATCTCCAGCATCTTGATCTCTATCAACGTATCGTCACATGGTCATCTCGCCAACTATTGCTTTTGCAACTATTGCTATCGCATAGCGATAAAGTAAAGCAATTATATGGTGCTTGCATCTTATGCAATAAAGAGACAACCATAAGGCTACTGCCAGTTGCCGATAACTTTAACAAAACATGATCATCTCATACAACAATTTATATCTCATCACATCTTGACCATATCACATCACAACATGCCCTGCAAAAACAAGTTAGACGTCCTCTACTTTGTTGTTACAAGTTTTACGTGGCTCTACGGGCTTAGCAAGAACCGTTCTTACCTACGCATCAAAACCACAATGATTTTTCGTCAAATGTGTTGTTTTAACCTTCAACAAGGACCGGGCGTAGTCACACTCGATTCAACTAAAGTTGGAGAAACAGACACCCACTAGCCACCTGTGTGCGAAGCACGCCGGTAGAACCAGTCTCGCGTAATGTCGGCCTGAGCCGCTTCATCCAACAATACCACCGAATCAAAGTATGACATGCTAGTAAGCAGTATGACTATTATCGCCCACAACTCTTTGTGTTCTACTCGTGCATATAACATCTACGCATAGACCTGGCTCGGATGCCACTGTTGGGGAACGCAGTAATTTCAAAGATTTCCTACGATCATGCAAGATCTATCTAGGTGATGCATAGCAACGAGCGGGAGAGTGTGTCCACGTACCCTCGTAGACCGAAAGTGGAAGCGTTATATCAACGCGGTTTATGTAGTCGTACATCTTCACGATCCGACCGATCCTAGCACCGAACGTACGCTACCTCCGTGTTCAGCACATGTTCAGCTCAATGACGTCCCTCGTACTCTTGATCTAGTTGAGGCCGAGGGAGAATTCCGTCAGCACGACGGCGTGGCGACAGTGATGATGAAGTTATCGGCGCAGGGCTTCGCCTATGCACTGATGTCTACTATGCAACCTTCTTCTTGTAAACGTTGTTGGGCCTCCAAGTGCAGAGGTTTGTAGGACAGTAGAAAATTTCCCTCAAGTGGATGACCTAAGGTTTATCAATTCTTGGGAGGTGTAGGTTGAATATGGTCTCTCTCAAACAACCCTGCAACCAAATAACAAAGAATCTCTTGTGTCCCCAACACACCCAATATAATGGTAAATTGTATAGGTGCACTAGTTCGGCGAAGAGATGGTGGTACAAGTGCAATATGGATGGTAGATATAGGTTTTTGTAATCTGAAATTATAAAAACAGCAAGGTAACAAGTGGTAAAAGTGAGCACAAACGGTATTGCAATGCGTTGAAACAAGGCCTAGGGTTCATACTTTCACTAGTGCAAGTTCTCTCAACAATAATAACATAACTGGATCATATAACTATCCCTCAACATGCAACAAAGAGTCACTCCAAAGTCACTAATAGAGGAGAACAAACGAAGAGATTATTGTAGGGTACGAAACCACCTCAAAGTTATTCTTTCCGATCAATCTATTGGGCTATTCCTATAAGTGTCACAAACAGCCCTAGAGTTCGTAGTAAAATAACACCTTAAGAAACACATCAACCGAAACCCTAATGTCACCTAGATACTCCAATGTCACCACAAGTATCCGTGGGTATGATTATACGATATGCATCACACAATCTCAGATTCATCTATTCAACCAACACAAAGAACTTTAAAGAGTGCCCCAAAGTTTCTACCGGAGAGTCAAGACGAAAACGTGTGCCAACCTCTATGCATAAGTTCACAATGTTACGGAACCCGCAAGTTGATCACCAAAACATACATCAAGTAGATCACGTGAATATCCCATTGTAACCACGGATAAGCACATGCAAGACATACATCAAGTGTTCTCAAATCCTTAAAGACTCAATCTGATAAGATAACTTCAAAGGGAAAACTCAATCCATTACAAGAGAGTAGAGGGGGAGAAACATCATAAGATCCAACTATAATAGCAAAGCTCGCGATACATCAAGATCGTGCCGAATCAAGAACGCGCGCGAGAGAGAGATTAAACACATAGCTACTGGTACATACCCTCAGCCCCGAGGGTGAACTACTCCCTCCTCGTCATGGAGAGCGCCGGGATGATGAAGATGGCCACCGGTGAGGGATCCCCCTCCGGCAGGGTGCCGGAACAGGGTCCCGATTGGTTTTTGGTGGCTACAGAGACTTGCGGTGGCGGAACTCCTGATCTATTGTGTTCCCCGATGTTTTTAGGGTATATGGATATATATATAGGCGAAAGAAGTCGGTCAGGGGAGCCACGAGGGGCCCACGAGGGTGGTGGGCGCGCCCAGGGGGTAGGGCGCGCCTCCCTGCCTCGTGGCTTCCTCGAAGCTTCCCTGACGTCTACTCCAAGTCTCCTGGATTGCTTCCGTTCCAAAAATAACTCTCCCGAAGGTTTCATTCCGTTTGGACTCCGTTTGATATTCCTTTTCTTTGAAACACTGAAATAGGCAAGAAAACAACAATTTGGACTGGGCCTCCGGTTAATAGGTTAGTCCCAAAAATAATATAAAAGTGTTTAGTAAAGCCCATAAACATCCAAAATAGATAATATAATAGCATGAATACTTCATAAATTATAGATACGTTGGAGACGTATCAGCATCCCCAAGCTTAATTCCTGCTCGTCCTCGGGTAGGTAAATGATAAAAGAAATAATTTATGAAGTGTGAATGCTAGCAGGTGCACAAGTTTGATCAATGATAATTTCAATCACCTTTTCTAGCATCATTATATGTCATAACAGTAGATCATCTCATAAAACTTTTCATGATCAAGTAACAAGCTATTCACATGTTAAAGTATAGATCATAAACTTTCTTGAAAACTAACAAACAGTTCTCAGTCATCAAACAATTGCAATTCATCTTATTTTCAGGAAGGGTCCATGTAAGAGCTTTGATTTAGCAAATCCCACATACTCAACTATCATATAGTCTTCCATGATTGCTACCACTCAAAGCATATTTTTAGAACAAATAGCATCCATCGAACACAGAGAAAGATAGGGACTTAATGTTTCGCCTCCCAACTTATTTATCATATAGATAATTTTCAACAATAATAATTCATGATCAAATATATTTGAATGGCCATATATGCTTAGATATTTCTCCACCACATGATGCTTGCCAACTAAAAAGTAGGTTGGAATGAGAAGGAATACTACTGACTCTTGCATAAAAGTAAAAGATAGGCCCTTCACAGAGGGAAGTAGGGATTTGTAGAGGTGCCAGAGCTCGAAGCTAAAACAGAGATGAAAATAATTTTGAGAGGTATGCTTTCATTGTCAACATAACTACCAAGAGTTCCCAATATCTTCCATACTAGATAAATTATAGGCGGTTCCCAAACAGAAAGGTAAAGATTTTACTCCCCCTCCACCAACAATCACACTCCATGGCTTGTCCGAAACAACGGGTGCTGTCCAACTATCAACAATCCTGGGGGAGTTTGTTTAAATTATTTGCGAATTTGTTTTTGATCTTTTGATCATAGGACTGGGCATCCCAGTTACCAGCCATTTTCTCGTGAATGATGAGCGGAGTCCACTCATCGTGAGAATAACCCACCTAGCATGGAAGATACTGACAGCCCCTAATCGCTACATGAGCGATTCGGGCATACAAAACAAATTATTATTTGAAGGTTTAGAGTTTGGCACATGCAAATTTACTTAGAACGGTAGGTAAATACCACATATAGGTAAATATGATGGACACTCATGGAAGAAACTTGGTTCAAGGAATTTGGATGCACAAGCAGTATTCCCGCTTGGTACAGATATTTTGGCTAGCAAAGGATTCTAAATAGCAAGCACCACATGTTAGAGGATCCATAACAATATAACTTCTATACAAATATACCCAAGCATAACTCATTATGTTGTCTTCCTTGTCCAACTTCAACTAATTTGCTCAGGTTTGAAAATAATTAAACAATCATAGAAGATGTCCAAGATAGTATATTTATATGTGAAATCTCTCTTCCTTCAATATTCTTTCATGGATTGTTCAAGTGACCAATACAATATTTGCTAACCTTCAATAAATTTACCACCCTCTACTTCTTATATGTGAAGTCATTACTCCCCATGGGATAAGCATATGAAACATATATAATTGCAGATTTATGATATTCAAATCATTCAACTATTTACTCATAGGATATAAGTGGAGCACACGAGTAAATGACAAACTACTCCAAAAAGATATAAGTGAAGATCAATGAATAGTTAAATAATTATGTAGCTTTGTGAAGACTCTCTCTCATTTAAGAATTTCAGATCTTGGGATATTATTCAAACAGCAAGCAAAACAAAATAAAACGACATTTCAAGGATAGAACTCATCATGTGAGGAAGCAAAAACTTAGGCCCAACCGATACTAACCGATAATTGTTGAAGAAGAAAGGTGGGATGCCTACCGGGGCATCCCCAAGCTTAGATGCTTGAGACTTCTTGAAATATTATCTTGGGGTGCCTTGGGCATCCCCAAGCTTGAGCTTTTGTGTCTCCTTAATTCCTCTCATATCACGGTTTCCTAAATCTAGAAAGCTTCATCCACACCAAACTCAACAAGAACTCGTGAGATAAGTTAGTATAAACCACTGCAAAAACCTTATCATTTTCTACTGTAACAAATCACTAAAATTATTATTCAACATTGCATACTAAATGCCTCTGCATATTTAATACTCCTATCCTCAAATAGAATCATTAAACAAGCAAACATATGCAAACAATGCAATCATAACAGCAATCTGCCAAAACAGTACAGTCTGTAAAGAATGCAAGAGTATCAATACTTCCCTAACTCCAAACATTATGAAATTATACCACACTGTAGAAAATTTATCAGAGCTCAATATGCAAAAAGTTTCAACATTTTATCATATTCTGGCTTTTCTAGGGAATTTTTTCAACAGCAATAAACTTTCTATTTTGAAATAGCAACATCTATACCTGCAAAATAAGCATGGTAAAGGCTATCCTTGACATTTTTATTGAAAATAGAGATGCAAAACATTATTCTAAATAACAGCAAGAAAATACTAACAAAATAAAATGACGCTCCAAGCAAAACACATATCATGTGGTGAATAAAAATATAGCTCCAAGTAAAGTTACCGATGAACGAAGACGAAAGAGGGGATGCCATCCGGGGCATCCCCAAGCTTAGGCTCTTGGTTGTCCTTGAATATTACCTTGGGGTGTCTTGGGAATCCCCAAGCTTAGGCTCTTTCCGCTCCTTATTCCATAGTCCATTGAATCTTTACCCAAAACTTGAAAACTTCACAACACAAAACTCAACAGAAAATCTTATGAGCTCCGTTAGTATAAGAAAATAAAACCACCACTTCGGTAATGTTGTGAACTCATTCTAAATTCATATTGGTGTAATATCTACTGTATTCCAACTTCTCTATGGTTCATACCCTCCGATACTACTCATAGATTCATCAAAATAAGCAAACAACACATAGAAAACAGAATCTGTCAAAAACAGAACAGTCTGTAGTAATCTGTATCAAACGTATACTTCTGGAACTCCAAAAATTCTGAAATAAATTGGTGGACCTGGGGAATTTGTCTATTAATATTCTGCAAAAATAATCAACTTAAAAGCACTCTTATGTAAAAAAATGACAGCTAAACTCGTGAGCGCAAAGTTTCTGTTTTTTACAGCAAGATCACATTAACTTTCACCCAAGTCTTCCCAAAGGTTCTACTTGGTACTTTATTGAAACAAAAGCTATAAAACATGATTACTACAGTAGCATAATCATGTGAACACACAAAAACAGTAGGGGTAAATATTGGGTTGTCTCCCAACAAGCGCTTTTCTTTAATGCCTTTCTAGCTAGGCATGATGATTTCAATGATGCTCGTATAAAAGATAAGAATTGAAACATAAAGAGAGCATCATGAAACACATGTCAAGCGCATTTAAGTCTAACCCACTTCCTATGAATAGGGATTTTTTGAGCAGACAACTTATGGGAACAATAATCAACTAGCATAGGAAGGCAAAACAAGTATAACTTCAAAACTTTTAACACATAGAGAGGAAACTTGATATTATTGCAATATGTAGAAGCATATGATCCTCTCTCATAATAATTTTCAGTAGCATCAGAAATGAATTCAACCATATAACCAGCACATGAAGCATTATTTTCATGATCTACAAGCATAGAAATTTTATTACTCTCCACATAAGCAAATTTCTTCTCATTCGGAATAGTGGGAGTATCATAAGAGACTCGAATACTATAAATTGTTTCCACATTAAAAGAGTAATGTTCATAAAAGGGGTAATCATAATCATGACAAGTTTTATAAATATAATCATCACTACTCTTTATAGCATAAGTGTCATCACAATAATCATCATAAATAGGAGGCATGCTTTCATCATAATAAATTTGCTCATCAAAACTTGGGGGACTAAAAATATCATCTTCATTAAACATAGCATCCACAAGCTTGGGACAAACATTAATTGCAGCAATTATATTCTCAAACATGTCATTCTCATCAAACATAGCATCCCCAAGCTTGGGCCCTTTCATATCATAAGCATAGTCACTCTCATCATTAATAGTATGGATAGCACCAATAGTATAGCAATTATCATCATCACAATGAGTAATAGGAGCAACATCATTTGGGAGAGATACCTTTCTACCTTTGCTTCTCCGTCTTTTCTTTTTCTACTTCACATCATGTGTGGGTTTAACCCTCTTTTTGAGCTCCTTATTAATGAGATTGGTTGAATAGAAGGCTCCTCCTCGTTACCTGATTCATCATAAGAAATAATAGGAGGATATTGGGAAGTATCTTCCCTTTCATTAGTATTCTCTTCATCTTATATTTGTTTTCTTGTCTTTACGTAATTGGCAATATAAGGATTTTCAATGCAATTTACCGCACAATACATATAAATTTCCTCTAGATCAAAATCAAGAACTTTATCAAGGACAAATTCTGGAAGATCCTTAGTTATACGTTTCATTTCTTCGTAACCCAAAAGCAAACTAAGTTCATTATGATGTGCAAGGGAAATCAAGTCATCACAATTTTTGGACATGATTTGATCATGAAACAATTTGCATTGGAGATTTAAATGACCATGTTCATTGCAAAGTTCACAAGTACGGCTAAGAAAATTTAAATTTTCAGAACAAACATCTAGCCTCTCTTGCAACCATTTAGTTTCTAAGTACTTATGCCTCTTGCAAAATCTATCTTCCCTATTTGGTGTGTACTTGCAAGCTCTATGTACTCCACAAAAGTTGACATGCTTATAAGAGACATTTTCATCATGACTAGTGCAATCATCATTAGTACTATGGATATTCAAAGAGTTCATACTAACATCATTGCAATCATGCTCATCATTCAAAGATTTAGTGCCAAACATTCTAATGCATTCTTCTTCTAACATTTTGGCACAATTATCGGAATCCTTATTTTCACGAAAGACATTAAAAAGATGAAGCATATGAGGTACCCTCAATTCCATTTTTTGTAGTTTTCTTTTATAGACTAAACTAGTGATAAAACAAGAAACTAAAGATTCGATTGCAAGATCTAAAGATATACCTTCAAGCACTCACCTCCCGGCAACGGCGCCAGAAAAGAGCTTGATGTCTACTACGCAACCTTCTTCATGTAGACATTGTTGGGCCTCCAAGTGCATAGGTTTGTAGGACAGTAGAAAATTTCCCTCAAGTGGATGACCTAAGGTTTATCAATCCGTGGGAGGCGTAGGTTGAAGATGGTCTCTCGCAAACAACCCTGCAACCAAATAACAAAGAGTCTGTTGTGTCCCCAACACACCCAATACAATGGTAAATTGTATAGGTGCACTAGTTCGGCGAAGAGATGGTGGTACAAGTGCAATATGGATGGTAGATATAGGTTTTTGTAATCTGAAATTATAAAAACAGCAAGGTAACAAGTGGTAAAAGTGAGCACAAACGGTATTGCAATGCGTTGAAACAAGGCCTAGGGTTCATACTTTCACTAGTGCAAGTTCTCTCAACAATAATAACATAACTGGATCATATAACTATCCCTCAACATGCAACAAAGAGTCACTCCAAAGTCACTAATAGAGGAGAACAAACGAAGAGATTATTGTAGGGTACGAAACCACCTCAAAGTTATTCTTTCCGATCAATCTATTGGGCTATTCCTATAAGTGTCACAAACAGCCCTAGAGTTCGTAGTAAAATAACACCTTAAGAAACACATCAACCAAAACCCTAATGTCACCTAGATACTCCAATGTCACCACAAGTATCCGTGGGTATGATTATACGATATGCATCACACAATCTCAGATTCATCTATTCAACCAACACAAAGAACTTTAAAGAGTGCCCCAAAGTTTTTACCGGAGAGTCAAGACGAAAACGTGTGCCAACCTCTATGCATAAGTTCACAATGTTACGGAACCCGCAAGTTGATCACCAAAACATACATCAAGTAGATCACGTGAATATCCCATTGTCACCACAGATAAGCACATGCAAGACATACATCAAGTGTTCTCAAATCCTTAAAGACTCAGTCTGATAAGATAACTTCAAAGGGAAAACTCAATCCATTACAAGAGAGTAGAGGGGGAGAAACATCATAAGATCCAACTATAATAGCAAAGCTCGTGATACATCAAGATCGTGCCGAATCAAGAACGCAAGAGAGAGATTAAACACATAGCTACTGGTACATACCCTCAGCCCCGAGGGTGAACTACTCCCTCCTCGTCATGGAGGGCGCCGGGATGATGAAGATGGCCACCGGTGAGGGATCCCCCCTCCGGCAGGGTGCCGGAACAGGGTCCCGATTGGTTTTTGGTGGCTACAGAGGCTTGCAGCGGCGGAACTCCCGATCTATTGTGTTCCCCAATGTTTTTAGGGTATATGGATATATATAGGCGAAAGAAGTCGGTCAGGGGAGCCACGAGGGGCCCACGAGGGCGGGGGGCGCGCCCAGGGGGGTAGGGCGCCCCTCCATGCCTCGTGGCTTCCTCGAAGCTTCCCTGACATCTACTCCAAGTCTCCTGGATTGCTTCCGTTCCAAAAATAACTCTCCCAAAGGTTTCATTCCGTTTGGACTCCGTTTGATATTCCTTTTCTTCGAAACACTGAAATAGGCAAGAAAACAACAATTTGGGCCGGGCCTCCGGCTAATAGGTTAGTCCCAAAAATAATATAAAAGTGTTTAGTAAAGCCCATAAACATCCAAAACAGATAATATAAAAGCATGAATACTTCATAAATTATAGATACGTTGGAGACGTATCAAGCACTACGACGATATGACCGAGGTGTGTAACTGTGGAGGGGGGCACCGCACACGACTAAGAGATTGTCTGTTGTGCTTTGGGGTGCCCCCTGGCCACGTATATAAAAGGAGGGAGGAGGAGGAGGCCGGCCTAGGAGGGGCGCGCCTATAGGGGGAGTCCAACTAGGATTCCCAATCCTAGTTGGAGTCCCCTTCCTTTTCCAAGAGGGGAGAGAGGGAAGGAGTAGGAGAGGGAGAAGGAAAGAGAGGGGGGCGCCGCCCCCTCCCTAGTCCAATTCGGACTTGTCATGGGGGGCGCGCGGCCACCCCTTGAGGCCCTTCTCTCCTTTCCCGTATGGCCCATTAAGGCCCACTACTTCCCCCAGCGAATTCCCGTAACTCTGCGGTACTCCGAAAAATACCCGAATCACTCGGAACCTTTCCGATGGCCGCCTTCCAATATATCGATCTTTACGTCTCGACCATTTCAAGACTCCTCGTCATGTATGTGATCTCATCCGGGACTCCGAACAACCTTCGGTACATCAAATCACATAACTCATAATACAAATCGTCATTGAACGTTAAGCGTGCGGACCCTACGGGTTCGAGAACTATGTAGACATGACCGAGACACATCTCCGGTCAATAACCAATAGCGGAACCTGGATGCTCATATTGGCTCCTACATATTCTACGAAGATCGTTATCGGTCAAACCGCGTAACAACATACGTTGTTCCCTTTGTCATCGGTATGTTACTTGCCCGAGATTCGATCATCGGTATCCTCATACCTAGTTCAATCTCGTTACTGGCAAGTCTCTTTACTCGTTCCGTAATGCATCATCCCGCAATTAACTCATTAGTCACAATGCTTGCAAGGCTTATAGTGATGTGCATTACCGATAGGGCCCAGAGATACCTCTCCGATACACGGAGTGACAAATCCTAATCTCCATCTATGCCAACTCAACAAACACCTTCAGAGACACCTGTAGAGCATCTTTATAATCACCCAGTTACGTTGTGACGTTTGATAGCACACAAGGTGTTCCTCCGGTATTTGGGAGTTGCATAATCTCATAGTCAGAGGAACATGTTGTGACGCCCGGATAATTAAGCTACAGTAAACCCCTGCTAATGATGCCAGGTCATCACATTACTGTTGCTAATCCTCGCTTGATCCAAATCTTAGTTCAAACTCAAATTTAAATTAAAGCCCAGAATTCAAATTTCTCAAACACGCAAAATAAAATGTTAACAGTGTGGCAAATATTGCATAACGAATTATGGTGGTGACCCAACACTTTTGTAAAGTATTTAGATGCCCTTTTGTGAATATAACAGTGACTAAAACAACCACATTAGTCTTATTACTTTTGTTTAAAAAATCAAATGAATTCAATTATTACCCCAACCATTTTTGGCGGTGTATAAATATGCAATGCTAATTATGTACCAAGTTCTATGTTTTATAAAACTAGTTTACTACTAAAAATAAAAGCAAAGCAGAAAAGAAAATAGTAAAAACAAAGAAAATAAAAGGAATAAAAGGCCCCCTCCCCCTCACTCCCTGGGCCTCAGTTCACAGTGGCAGGCCTCAGCCCAGCCGCCCAACCCCCACTCTCGGTCGTCTTCTACTGCTCGACCGACCGCTCGGTCGCGGTCGCCACCCGACTGGCTCACCGGCGTCGTCGGCGAGGGGATAAGAATCCCCCGATGCCTCGACCCCCTCGTCCCCCTGCCCCACTCGCCCCATTCCCCTCTCTCCTCCTCGACACCCCCTTCCCAGATCCACTCCCCCCTTTCCCATCGCTCGTCTCCACATGAGCGCCTCCTGTCGCCGCCGCCGTCGTCCGCCGCGGCGACCATCACTCCCCGTCCCGCGCGACGCATCCCGGAGCTTCACAGGCCTCGACTCTGTCCCCTGCATCGACCAACTGGAGCTGGGGAGGCACCACGTCTTCGGCTCCAAGCTCGCCTCCCCGACGGCCACCGGCCCCTCCCGTCTACGTCGAGCCCTGCGCTACTAAGCCCCCGAGGGACCTCTATGCGTCCACACGGTGAGCACCACCCGCTCCCCCTTTCCCTCGTCGCCGTAGAACCGCTACATGTGAGCTTCGGCTCCGCAGTCCGCCGTGGCCGGAACTCTCCTCCCGCGCGCGCTCGCACGCCGTCCGCTCCGCCCCCGCACCGCGCTCGCCGCGCGTCCCGCGTGCCTCTGGCCCCTTCCCCGCGACCCATGCGCCATGGCCGGCCCCTGCCTACTGCTCTTGGTCGCGCCTGCTCCTGCCCACGCGCGCTCGCTGCACCCGTTGCACCCCCACCCCCCCGCGCGCGCCCACACCCGCGCCGTCGCTGACCGCGACCCTGCCGCGCACAGACCCCACCTCCCCATGTAGCCGCGGCCTGCCTCGCCCCGGCTCGTCCACGCGGCCCCGCTGCCGCTTGCACACCGCCCGCCTCCGGCCCCTCTCCCCGTGCCGGCCATCCGCAGCCGACGCCTGCGCCCTTCCGCCGCCGCGCCCGGAGCTCAGCTCCTGCCCGCGCGCTCCACTTCTCTCCCTGTCTCGCCCCGCTCGCCTTCTCCGCGCGCCCGGCCCGCGCTGGCGCCGCCCTCCACCGGCATCGCCCTCCGCCGGTGCCGCCCACCACCGCTGCCGCTGTGGCCGGCGCCTACCGGCGCCGTCGCGCCCTTCTGGGCGGGCTCCCCGTCGCCCAGGCAGGTTTGCCCGCACCCGGCTCCGCTCCGCTAAAGCCAGCGCCCGTTAGGCCCCCTCGGGCCTATGACATATGGGCCCCACGCCCCTGTTAAAAAAAGAATTAAAAAACATAATAATAAATTAAATAGTTACTTAATTAATTAATTAACTTAATTAACTCGGGATTAATTAGCCTAATCACTAGATTAGTTGAAACAGTTTTAGTTAACTAGGCACAGTCAATGCCAGGGGGCCCCACCCCTGTTGACCAGTCAAATGTTGACTGGTCAACTGGGACCCCCTGGCCCACCTGTCAGCCTCTGGTACACTTATGTGTACGCAGAGCTGGGTGCGCATAGCATTTTAGCTATTTAATTTCGAATTAATAACAATTTCAGAATATTGCTAAAACTTTAGAAAATCATAGAAAATAATCTGAAACTCGGATGAAAAAGTTTTATACATGAAAGTTGCTCAGAAAAGCGAGACAAATCCGAATACGCTCTCCGTTCATCTGTCACATGCCCCTAGTATAGCGAACATGCAACCGGCCCCTCTGTTTCATCTGTCCAAAAATGCCTAACTCCGGGAAAACTTTGCCGGATGTTACCCCCCTTTGCCGGTATCGTGTAGCACCGCATTACAACACCCCTAGCCCTGCGTGTTACCCCCGTCATGCATCTATGTTGCATCGATTTGCATTATATTTACTGTTTCCCCCCCTCTTCTCTCCGGTAGACCCCGAGACCGCTGCTGATGCCCCTATGATCGACTACGTCGACGACGACCCTTCTTCCCTTTCAGTGGAGCTTCCAGGCAAGCCCCCCCTTTGATCATCCTGATATCGCCCATTCCATTCTCTCATGCTTGCATTAGATTTTGCTACTATTATTGATTGCTCCTATTCTGATGCATAGCCTGCTTTTGTATCTGCTATTGTCACCTACCTGCTTGTCCAAAACTTCTTAGTATAGGTTGGTTAGAGATCCATCAGTGACCCCCACCTTGTCCTTGTTGCCCCTGCTTCATCATCGACGACTCGATCAACGTGATCAACGACCAGAGCCCGACACCTCACATCACATCACGCCCCTTTTGTTGCTCGACTCTGCAGAGCTACTATCGAGTGCCGAGGGTGATCCCTCATAACGCACTCCTGATGATAATTCTGTAGTGTAGCTATTCGGTCGTGGCCATCGAGGGTGATTTCCTCTTTCACCATTCCCGATACGGCTCTGTCGTTCAACACCTCAAGTGTGAACCTCGTGGGTGGTCCCTCTTACGTTCACCTTGATGATTACATTGAGTGGAATACACCGGGGGTGATTCCTCGGGTTTCCCCTTGATGTCTGGACACATGGTTACCTTGACTTTACTTGAGGCATTGGTGAAAGTCGGGCAGGCCCGGAGAGCACCCGCAAGATGGTTACGAGGCACGGCCGGGCCGACAGGCCGCCCCCGAGTGGGCTGGGCTAGCCCTTGCCGTATTTCCTCGAGACGGGGCGACGGGGTCACATTATTGTGAGTCTCTGCTCGTCTCCGCAAGATAATAATACACTATGGTTTGGGTATTTGTTCTGAGTTGGCCTTTGGCCTTTACGCACTAACCACCACGCGAGAATAGTTATGGGCCTCGATGTCGCAGTATCAGCCGAAGCTTTGTCAGACGTCCAGTTCGGCATTGTCGGCCTGTCGGGCCAGTGCCATCCAGTAGAGGTGGTGCTCGTCCTGGCTCGTCGCATAACGACCCGGAGTGCAACGGGCGATGGGCCCAGACCCCAGAGTGCTTAGGAGGTAGACTGGCGGGGACCTCTCTGCTGAGCCTAGGTAGGGCTGCGACATGTTGATCTTCCGAGGCCGGGCATTGACCCAGAAAAGTGCGTCCGGCCAGAGTGATCGAGCGTGTTGGAAAACGTGGTGCACCCCTGCAGGGAAGATCTTTATTCGAATACCGTGTCCACGGTAATGGACGTTCAGACTTATATCTTGATCTAATACAACTAGAAATGGATACTTAAGATATGTGGCTCCGGGATTGCTTTCTCGCAGGGAGTCGAGGAAGGATCTCTGGGCTTTATTGTTACAACATGTTTGTTAAATATAAACTGCTATTCTTTACTCTTCTACATGCTGCAAGATGCTTGGAGCTGCTTGAAGATGCTAGTCTTCGCTAGGCAAGGCATTCCCCTCTATTCTAGCATTCTGCAGTTCAGTCCACAGATACAGCCCCTTCATTTGATACCAATGCATACTTAGTTTAGATCTAATGCTTGCGAGTACTTTGGATGAGTACTCACGGTTGCTTTGCTCCCACTTTCCCCCCCTTCTTTCTTCTTTCTGGTTGTTGTAACTAGATGGTGGATCCTTGGAGCCAGATGCCACCGCCGACGGATACTACTACATGGAGGCCACCGAAGACCAGGAGTAGTTAGGAGGTCCCAGGCAGGAGGCCTTGCCTCTTCGATCGTTGATGTTTGTGCTAGCCTTCTTAAGGCATCCTTGTTTAACTCATGTCTGCACTCAGATATTATTGCTTCCGCTGACTCTTGTGTATCGAGCTTGTATTCGAGCCCTCGAGGCCCCTGGCTTGTAATATGAAGCTTGTATTATTTCATTTTGTGTCTAGAGTTGTGTTGTGATATCTTCCCGTGAGTCCCTGATCTTGATCGTACACATTTGCGTGTATGATTAGTGTACGTTCGAATCGGGGGCGTCACAAGTTGGTAACAGAGCCGACTGCCTGTAGGATCCCCCTTCTAACTCCTTGGCCGAAGTTGAGTCTAGTCTTTGAAAATCCGATTTACTAACATGGCTGTGTGGCTTACGGGCCCACGTCACCAAATCGGGTGGTATTAGGATCTTTTACTCCTCGTCTATACTCTAGGACTCTGATTTCTCTTCTATTCAGGTTAAATGATTTTGCTAACTCTATCCTAGGTTCTCGTGATCACACCCATCCGGAGATTTGTATTACCCCTTTCTTGAATTGAGGGCCAAGATCTGCTTCACAATATTCACTGACCGCGGGATCCTCTTATCGAGGGCACCCTGCGTCGCCATTTGCAAATTCCTCGCTCTTGTGGTTTTCTCTGACGTTGATGTAGCCTTTGCTATGTCCCGTTGTTGTATTCCCCCATCGTGTGCATGTGCGCCGCCTAGTATGTCTGCGATGTTTCTCTTGTCCGAACTCTTATGAACAACATGTAATTGGCCTCGCATATGTATCGGTATGTCTTTAATGACTACTGCCTTGTACATACTGCGCCTTTGCACATTGCTCTAGTAACATCATGAATGACTCCATACACTTGCTCCACCCTTTGCTAAACTACCCCATGTTGCATTTAAGCAGGATGGTTAGACCCGCTAGTTATGGCTGTGGTGGCGACAATCTACCATCGCCCGAATTCATGGCCGGAATGATACAACAGTTGATATTGAATCGCCAGTTCATGGTACGAGTCATGGCTCAGTTCCCACGCCCTAATATGAATAAGCAACCACCCCCAGTGACGCTGCAAAACTTTGCGCGTTTCAAGCTCACTCAGCCCCTTGATCCTGACGGTTGGCTGTGTGACATCACTTTCGAGTTGGAGTCTGCTAATATAGCCCCTGCCAACTATGTCACCTTCACGGCTTATTACCTGAAACGTCCCGCTGCTCATTGGTGGGACAGCCACAAGCATTCCTTACCTATTGGAACCGCCATCACTTGGCCGGAATTCCAAGCTGCATTCCGCGGGCCAATGTCGAACCACTATGGTTAGTCACAACTTCCCCGTTGAACTTGAAGGGTTGGAATTCCATGTTTCCCTCGTTGTTTTGAAGCCATCCAATATCAACCTCATTCTGGGAATGGAGTGGTTGAAAACATATACTGCTTCTATCATTTACGCCCCTAAAACGGTCCCTCTACTACATCCTTCAAGTGTGATAGTAAGCTACCATGCTCATCTTGTTTGAAATGCCGAAGCACGGATTTATTCCTTGCATGCGTTAAACGCTTCTCCTCTTGGGAGAATTGAAAACTCTCCAGCCGTTGGTGAATTCCAAGATGTCTTCCCAAAAGAACTACCCAGTCCATGACCTTGAACTTGTTGCAGTTAAATTTGCACTAAAGTTGTGGCGACATTTCCTTCTTGGTAATCGTTGCGAGATCTTCACCGATCATCAAAGTCTGAAGTATCTGTTACTCAGCTAGATCTGGATCCCCGTCAACAGCGATGTATGAAAACAATTACAGACTATGACTACGGTATTTGTTATACCCCTGGCAAGGTTGTTATCATGGCCGATGCCCTGAGTTGCAAGTCTTATTGCAACAACCACTTAGCTTCTATAGCTCACCCCCTGCAAGATGATCTCACTTACAGAGAGCATTCGATCGGCGTTCTTGATCAAGTTGGACGTCGCACCCGTCAAAGGACTATCAAATTTCTAAAAATTCTGTGGTCAAATCCTTCTGAAGATGAAGCCACATGGGAACGCGAGGATCGTCTCCGTGATGAATACCCCGCTTTGTTTCCGTCTACCTCCTAAATCTCGGGACGAGATTTCTTGTAGTGGAGGAGAATTGTGCCGCCTGGATAATTAAGCTACAGTAAACCCCTGCTAATGATGCCAGGTCATCACATTACTGTTTCTAATCCTCGCTTGATCCAAATCTTAGTCCAAACTAAAATTTAAATTAAAGCCCAGAATTCAAATTTTTCAAACACGCAAAATAAAATGTCAACAGTGTGGCAAATATTGCATAACGAATTATGGTGGTGACCCAACACTTTTGTAAAGTATTTAGATGCCCTTTTGTGAATATAACAGTGACTAAAACAACCACATTAGTCTTATTACTTTTGTTAAAAAAATCAAATGAATTCAATTATTACCCCAACCATTTTTGGCAGTGTATAAATATGCAATGCTAATTATGGACCAAGTTCTATGTTTTATAAAACTAGTTTACTACTAAAAATAAAAGCAAAGCAGAAAAGAAAATAGTAAAAACAAAGAAAATGAAAGGAATAAAAGGCCCCCTCCCCCTCACTGCCCTGGGCCTCAGTCCACAGTGGCAGGCCTCAGCCCAGCCGCCCAACCCCCACCCTCGGTCGTCTTCTACTGCTCGACCGACCGCTCGGTCGCGTTCGCCACCCGACCGGCTCACCGGCGTCATCGGCGAGGGGATAAGATCCCCCGACGCCTCGACCCCCTCGCCCCCCTCGCCCCCCTGCCCCACTCGCCCCATTCCCCTCTCTCCTCCTCGGCGCCCCCTTCCCAGATCCACTCCTCCCTTTCCCCTCGCTCGTCTCCACCCGAGCGCCTCCTGTCGCCGCCGCCGTCGTCCGCCGCGGCGACCATCGCTCCCCTTCCCGCACGACGCATCCCGGAGCTTCACAGGCCTCGACTTTGTCCCCTGCATCGACCAACTGGAGCTGGGGAGGCACCACGTCTTCGGCTCCAAGCTCGCCTCCCCGACGGCCACCGCCCCCTCCCGTCTACGTCGAGCCCTGCGCTACTAAGCCCCCGAGGGACCTCTGTGCGTCCACACGGTGAGCACCACCCGCTCCCCCTTTCCCTCGTCGCCGTAGCAGCGCTACCTGTGAGCTTCGGCTCCGCAGTCCACCGTGGCCGGAGCTCTCCTCCCGCGCGCGCTTGCACGCCGTCCGCTCCGCCCCCGCACCGTGCTCGTCGCGTGTCCCGCGCGCCTCTGGCCCCTTCCCCGCGACCCATGCGCCATGGCCGGCCCCTGCCTACTGCTCTTGGTCGCGCCTGCTCCTGCCCACGCGCGCTCGCTGCACCCGTTGCACCCCCCACCCCCCCGCGCGCGCCCACACCCGCGCCGTCGCTGACCGCGACCCTGCCGCGCACAGACCCCACCTCCCCCTGCAGCCGCGGCCTACCTCGCCCCAGCTCGTCCGCGCGGCCCCGTTGCCGCTTGCACACCGCCCGCCTCCGGCCCCCTCTCCCCGTGCCGGCCATCCGCAGCCGACGCCTGCGCCCTTCCGCCGCCGCGCCCGGAGCTCAGCTCCTGCCCGCGCGCTCCACTTCTCTCCTTGTCTCGCCCCGCTCGCCTGCTCCGCGTGCCCGGCCCGCACTGGCGCCCCCCTCCACCGGCGTCGCCCTCCGCCGGTGCCGCCGCACCGCCCACCACCGCTGCCGCTTTGGCCGGCGCCCACTGGCGCAGTCGTGCCCTTCTGGGCGGGCTCCCCGTCGCCCAGGCGGGTTTGCCCGCACCCGGCTCCGCTCCGCTAAAGCGAGCGCCCGTTAGGCCCCCTCGGGCCTATGACATATGGGCCCCACGCCCCTGTTAAAAAAAGAATTAAAAAAACATAGTAATAAATTAAATAGTTAATTAATTAATTAACTTAATTAACTCGGGATTAATTAGCCTAATCACTAGATTAGTTGAAACAGTTTTAGTTAACTAGGCACAGTCAATGCCAGGGGGCCCCACCCCCTATTGACCAGTCAAATGTTGACTGGTCAACTAGGACCCCCTAGCCCACCTGTCAGCCTCTGGTACACTTCTGTGTACGCGGAGCTGGGTGCTCATAGCATTTTAGCTATTTAATTTCGAATTAATAACAATTTCAGAATATTGCTAAAACTTTAGAAAATCATAGAAAATAATTTGTAACTCGGATGGAAAAGTTTTATACATGAAAGTTGCTCAGAAAAGCGAGACGAATCCGAATACGCTTTCCGTTCATCTGTCACATGCCCCTAGTATAGAGAACATGCAACCGTCCCCCTCTGTTTCATCTGTCCAAAAATGCCTAACTCCGGGAAAACTTTCCCGGATGTTACCCCCCTTTGCCGGTATCGTGTAGCACCGCATTACAACACCCCTAGCCCTGCGTGTTACCCCCGTCATGCATCTATGTTGCATCTGTTTGCATTATATTTACTGTTTCCCCCCTCTTCTCTCCGGTAGACCCCGAGACCGCTGCTGATGCCCCTGTGATCGACTACATCGACGACGACCCTTCTTCCCTTTCAGTGGAGCTTCCAGGCAAGCCCCCCCCCTTTGATCATCCCGATATCGCCCATTCCATTCTCTCATGCTTGCATTAGATTTTGCTACTATTATTGATTGCTCCTATTCTGATGCATAGCCTGCTTTTGTATCTGCTATTGTTACCTACCTGCTTGTCCTAAACTGCTTAGTATAGGTTGGTTAGAGATCCACCAGTGACCCCCACCTTGTCCTTGTTGCCCCTGCTTCATCATCGACGACTCGATCAACGTGATCAACTACCAGAGCCCGACACCTCACATCACATCACGCCCCTTCTGTTGCTTGACTCTGCAGAGCTACTATCGAGTGCCGAGGGTGATCCCTCATAACGCACTCCTGATGATAATTCTGTAGTGTAGCTATTCGGTCGTGGTCATTGAGGGTGATTTCCTCTTTCACCATTCCCGATACGGCTCTGTCGTTCAACACCTCAAGTGTGAACCTCGTGGGTGGTCCTTCTTACGTTCACCTTGATGATTACATTGAGTGGAATCCACCGGGGGTGATTCCTCGAGTTTTCCCCTTGATGTCTGGACACACGGTTACCTTGACTTTACTTGAGGCATTGGTGAAAGTCGGGCAGGCCCGGAGAGCACCCGCAAGATGGTTACGAGGCACGGCCGGGCCGACAGGCCGCCCCCGAGTGGGCTGGGCTAGCCCTTGCCGTATTTCCTCGAGACGGGGCGACAGGGTCACATTATTGTTAGTCTCTGCTCGTCTCCGCAAGATAATAATACACTATGGTTTGGGTATTTGTTCTGAGTTGGCCTTTGGCCTTTACGCACTAACCACCACGCGAGAATAGTTATGGGCCTCGACGTCGCAGTATCAGCCGAAGCTTTGTCAGACGTCCAGTTCGGCATTGTCGGCCTGTCGGGCCAGTGCCATCCAGTAGAGGTGGTGCTCGTCCTGGCTCGTCGCATAACGACCCGGAGTGCAACGGGCGATGGGCCCAGACCCCGGAGTGCTTAGGAGGTAGACTGGCGGGGACCTCTCTGCTGAGCCTAGGTAGGGCCGCGACATGTTGATCTTCCGAGGCCGGGCATTGACCCAGAAAAGTGCGTCCGGCCAGAGTGATCGAGCGTGTTGGAAAACGTGGTGCACCCCTGCAGGGAAGATCTTTATTCGAATACCGTGTCCACGGTAATGGACGTTCAGACTTATATCTTGATCTAATACAACTAGAAATGGATACTTAAGATATGTGGCTCCGGGATTGCTTTCTCGCAGGGAGTCGAGGAAGGATCTCTGGGCTTTATTGCTACAACACGTTTGTTAAATATAAACTGCTATTCTTTACTCTTCTACATGCTGCAAGATGCTTGGAGCTGCTTGAAGATGCTAGTCTTCGCTAGGCTAGGCCTTCCCCTCTATTCTGGCATTCTGCAGTTCAGTCCACAGATACAGCCCCTTCATTTGATACCAATGCATACTTAGTTTAGATCTGATGCTTGCGAGTACTTTGGATGAGTACTCACGGTTGCTTTGCTCCCCCTTTTCCCCCCTTCTTTCTTCTTTCTGGTTGTTGCAACCAGATGGTGGATCCTTGGAGCCAGATGCCACCGCCGACGGATACTACTACATGGAGGCCACCAAAGACCAGGAGTAGTTAGGAGGTCCTAGGCAGGAGGCCTTGCCTCTTCGATCGTTGATGTTTGTGCTAGCCTTCTTAAGGCATCCTTGTTTAACTCATGTCTGTACTCAGATATTGTTGCTTCCGCTGACTCTTGTGTATCGAGCTTGTATTCGAGCCCTCGAGGCCCCTGGCTTGTAATATGAAGCTTGTATTATTTCATTTTGTGTCTAGAGTTGTGTTGTGATATCTTCCCGTGAGTCCCTGATCTTGATCGTACACATTTGCGTGTATGATTAGTGTACGGTCGAATCGGGGGCGTCACACATGTATAAGTCATGAAGAAAGCAATAGCAATAAAACTAAACGATTATTATGCTAAGCTAACGGATGGGTCATGTCCATCACATCATTCTCTAATGATGTGATCCTGTTCATCAAATGACAACACATGTCTATGGCTAGGAAACTTAACCATCTTTGATTAACGAGCTAGTCAAGTAGAGGCATACTAGGGACACTCTGTTTTGTCTATGTATTCACACATGTATCAAGTTTCCGGTTAATACAATTCTAGCATGAATAATAAACATTTATCATGAAATAAGGAAATAAATAATAACTTTATTATTGCCTCTAGGGCATATTTCCTTCAGGGGCTCCCCTTGTAGCGATGCGCCCCTCTGTCCTCTCGCTCTCTAGTGATGTTAGTCCGAGGCGGGCTTCCCACCAACTCTAACCGGAGCCGCACGGACCGAGACCATAGGGCTGGGCACCTCCCATGTCCGGATCGCCGCCAAGGGTGGTGGATCTTCTTCCACCGAGCCGTGGATCCATTCCCTCACCTACCTGTCGGGGGCTCACCCTTGCCCACTAGGGCAGGATGGGGCGGGAGTCCTTGTGTTTGCCTGTGTCTGGGGATTGGCACGGGCCTAGAGTTGCCCAGGGGTGAGGAAGGAATGACCTTTTTCCCTTGTACCTTATGTGTGTGGTGGTTGCAGGTTTGGGGTGGGGTGGCATCGGGACCTTGGATGCCAGGCAGCGGCCCCGGGGGGCGGTCTGGATGGTTGGCTCTTTGGCGGGCATCATGGCGGCTGTGGTGGCTATGTTCCTTGGTTGTGTGGGTGGCGAGGGGTGTGCCGGCCGGAAGCTCTTGCCCGGTCTCCTTCTTCGGCGGTGGTTATGCCCAAATCTAGACCTAGAGGTCTGCACTCATCGTGGATGTTCTAGGCACCTCATGGTTGTATAGGTCGCGTGGGCCTTGCATCCACGATGAACTATCTTCCATTTCGATGAAGTTTTTCTAAATTTGATGAACTTTTTCCTAGTTCAATCAACTTTTTCAAATTCGACAAACTTTTTTTAATGTTGATGAACTTTTTTCAAATTTGATGAAATTTAAGTTCGATGAATTTTTTTAAATCGATGAACTCTTTTCAAGTTCATGATTTTTTTCAAAATCAATGAAAATTTTGAATTCATGATTTTTTCCTCTTTTGTGTATTATTTTGATTTATTTTCTTTTCTTTTCCGAAATGCAATCGAGCGAACCAAGAAAAAAATGTGAAATCTAAATGGGCCGGCCCACTTGCATCAGCGCCAGGGAAGCTCCCTGGCGCCTGAAGCACCGAATAGGAGCTCCCCACCTCATGGTTGTACAGGTTGCGTGGGTCTTGCATCCACGATGGCTAGGCTAGACCAGTTCCCAACCGTTGGCCCGTTCGGGTCGTTGCGATCCTATGGCCCATACGACGGGATGTGTCACAACTAGTCGGGTTTGACAATGGTGGATTGATGCCCGATCAATACAACGGTGTTGGCACGACATCAGCGGTCAGTTCGCGGATGAGCGTCGGCGAGCCGACGATGACTGCGGGTGATGCACTATACGGGCGTCAAGCACAGAGAACTACTACCTCTGCCTGGTTTATTAGTCCCCCTCGTATTTTGAACCATATTTTGACCATAATTTTAACTTATAAAATATAAGTTGTATGTAGTAAAAATAATATTATTGAAAACTACATTAATATTTTGGTCATGCATTAATATTTTGGTATTAATATTTTGACAATATAATTTTTTATGACATGCATTAATATTTTGTTATTCAAATATGTGGTCAAATTTGAACACAAAATACCATGGGGAGATAATACTTTTGGTCGCGTGAATAGTGTCAGTCTGTTCACGGATCACACAGGCTC
Organism: Aegilops tauschii subsp. strangulata; assembly: GCF_002575655.3. NCBI lineage: Eukaryota > Viridiplantae > Streptophyta > Magnoliopsida > Poales > Poaceae > Aegilops > Aegilops tauschii. The sequence goes on along the minus strand of NC_053037.3, from coordinate 567,564,320 downwards.
GTGGGCCTAGGTCTTCTGGCTTATACTACAGGGCACGTCTTTTGTCCTTTAAATGAATGCATCTTGCACTAATTTGATGGTAGATACATCTATTTAAGGGACAAACTTTTCCGGACGGAAAGAGTATTTGGATAGGAAGACTTCTGCACACTTGCCACTGGTACCTGATGCATTCACCTGAGCCAGTAGGCTGCTGCTGCAGGTTCATCCCTCTACAAGTACAACAAATTAGAGTACTACTGAGCGAGCACATGAGCGATGTACTCCTCCGCTTCTAAATATAAGCATTTTTAGAGATTTTAATACGATGTATTCTAAAGTGTAGACTCACTCATTTTGCTCTGTATGTAGTCAATATTGAAATCTCTAAAAAGTCTTATACTCCTTCCATCCCTAACTAAGTGTCCCAACTTTAGTACAACTTTGTACTAGTAGAAGCGTAGTCATATTGTGGCTTCAATGGAGCTTTCTTTTACTGTGACATCAGAGCTAGCTACAGACGCATCTCTAACTGAAATCGATTCTGAAATGGCCAACAATAAGACACTAGTCCAAATGCAAGCAGTGGACAAGACTGCCCATGGGGAAAAGAAAGTGGACAAGACTGCAATACAAGTATTATATCAGATAGTATGGCTACTCAACATACAAAGCAGGACACTTCTCCAAATCCTACAAGACAACAACACAAACAGACCAGGCGAGAGAGTTGCTTGCATACACACTAGCACTACTGATGCCACAAGACAGGAGTGTGAAATGGTAACCTAATTAATCCACTACAAGTTAAAATGAACACAGTTAGAACTGCTACTGAGGAAATGCAGCAGCCCTGTGCACTTGGTTGGCGGCACCCTAGTCGCAAGTCATCCAAAAGCTTTCCCCATATCCTTGTACTTCAAGTGGCATTCCTGTTTCAGATAAAACAGAGCAAGGATCCAGATACAGGGAATTAGGCGTCATGATATATTCGGTTTGCCAGTTTAAGCATCAAAATATCAGATGGGCTCACAAGACAAGTGGCTAGTCTGACGATAGTTTAATTTTTAGTGCGCTCAGAAAATCAAAGCGATGAATTTGGTCAAGCAATATAATTTTTATTTCAAAAAGCCACAGCAGTAAAGGTTCAATGCCTTCATATCCCGATCGGACATATTTCCGTTTTATAGCCTGTATATTCCAACAAAACAAATCTCTGATATAGAAGGAGAAATACCACACAAGCAAAAAGTAGCCACTGTTTGCTTGGACTTGCAATGCCATATCAAAGGAAATTTTTCACTGCAATATATCTGGAATCACAAATCATGAATAAACTCAAGAGCACCGGCCAAAAAAAATCTACCACTTGCGTTCGAGAAAAAGAACATACCATTGGGGAACAAAAAAACAAGCATTAGCAATCTCACACATAGCTTGAGGTTCAAATTTGAGAAATCGGCTGTAAAAAATTACACAATGATTATATTTAAGAAATAGGAGATTCCAGGATTGTTGGGTTTCTGACTATTTCTGTGCAAGAAAACGTAGAGGTCAACATGATAACAGATTAACAACGCTAGGCATCTTACAGCTCTTAATCCTCTTATACAAGATGTCTCATATTTTTGTAGGTCTAATTTGCAATTTTGCACTGCTAGTTCAGAAAATTGTGATATAACAGAATGAGAGATCCATGCGAAAAACAACAAACAAAACAATTTTCAGCACCACATAGTTCAGTAATCTGCGATACAACAAGTAAATTTTGAGCACAACCACAAATTGCTATTATGAGACTATAAAGGTAAGACCAAATTCAGGAAGCATGACTTCTGGTGCCAGCACAAGGTTTAACAAGAGTAATATTCCATAGAGTGGTTTGCCGTAGTCTGATACTTCAGTATACATCTAGCAAACGACAACAACCATCAACACTATCATGTGTAATCTTGCAACTAATATTGAGCCCGTAGAAATATCACTAGCTTCGCTGAAACCTATTAAGGATGACAATATATGTGCGATAGTTGGATTCGGATATATGTAGCCGTCCAAGTAGCATCAAGGAAGTAAAAGTCAATTAGGGATCCACCATGGTAGCATATTTAAAGGGATACTTGTGTAATTTTTTAGTGACTAAGAAACAAACCTGCATCCCTCCATAACTCCTACTTTTTTCGCTTACATATCCATAACATCAATTGTAAAGAACCATTACACACCGACAACCACACACAAGGGTACCCTACTATGACCACAAGTAGACACCTTGCAATATTCCTCCGTACACAAGTGATTTCAAATCATCTTACACTAATGCATAAGTATTGTTAAATGTCCTAGTAAATCAATAAAAAGGTGATTTCAAATCATCTTATGTCAAGCATTCACTAATGCCGCTTACTAGTATTGTTAAAAATGTCTAAGGAAACAATACAGAAGTGATTTCAAATTACCTTAAGACAAGAATACTATATGTGGCTTGACTAGTATTGTTTGATCTAAAGAATCAATCACATATGTAACACCACTCCATAGCTATACTAAACAGTGAGATGCACGATGCACATTGCAAAACTATGTAAATTCTACAAGTACACTATACAGATCACCAAAAGGGCAAAAGGCAAACCTTGCAGGACTGAGAGTAGGGAAAATGGGAGGCCAGCTCATCATAAAAGGATAGATATCACCCAAATAATACTCATCTGCTGTCATCTTGTATACTTTACGCAGCGTCCTGTGCTTGACATCCAAGTAGAGCACACATCGACCCATCTCCAAGAATACAAACTCATTATAGTCCCCCACATGGTTTATCTGGATATCAGCAGTAGGTTCATCCTCGAGAAAATTAGCACACATTTCACTCAAGCAAATGGTGTCCACCAGCAACCAGTTATCCCCATTATGGAGCCAGATTTGAAGTTGAAGCTCCTTGATATGGATGAGATATAAAACAGAACCATCATCAGCCCGCGACAATATGGTGGTTCCACTTACGTCAAAACTCACCCCGTGTGGGGGCTGAATTGTCGATAAGATTGAAGACGTCAAATCCAGGACAATAATCGCATCGTCGGTCGCCAGATAGATTTTGTTGTCAAGGAGCACGCCTTTGGGACTTTGGTATGGATACAGGTCTGAGGCCAAGGTGAGATGCAGGCACCAGACATCATCACCATTTTGCAACATATACACATACAGAAGCACCCCAGGTGCGCCCATGATATCCTTCACGGCGAGATAAAAGTAGGACCACCCATCCTCTTCTTGTTTGGAGAAGAGTTGCGCCCAACTGTACATACTGCCTGGTGAGGTTCTGAGTTTTAATCCTGGGAGGATGGTCATACGCATACCTCTCTCATAGCACAGCGGCCTGTGCCTTGCAAATACAAGCTTGAAGGTGTCCACGTAGAAGCTTGCGCGGTGGGTGAAGACGCTGCCGTTCGAGCAGCCCACCACATGGGCATGCGCGCCCTCGTAGGCGTCCGGCCTGAAGCTTGCGCGGTGGACGACGGCGGCGAGCTCCGGGGGCAGATGCAGCATCGGGAAGAAGCGTGTGGAGGCCGGATACTCCCTTTCTGCGATGTAGAAGCCGAGGAGCCTGGGCGGATGGAGCTCGCGGAAACGGCGGAGGAAGGCGCCGTCGGAGGCGTGGCTGAGCCAGCGCCTGCATACGGCGGCGGCACGGACGAGGCTGGTGGGGAAGCCGACGCGGACGATGATCTCCGCCAGGAGGTCGTCGTCGTCGAGCACCTTGGATACACACGCCGGTGGCAGCCGCGCCTCGCCTTGCATCCTGCCCGGCGGCGGCGGCTGCGGTTTGGGAAGAAAGGGGATCGATTTTGTTTTAGGGATCAGTTTGGGAGTGAAGAGCAAATCAAGGCCCATCCAAGTCCATATGTGACGATCAAGGCCCATCCAAGTATCAATCAAGCAATGGTACACACATCTCCAGTTCATTTTAGCACTAAAAATATATATTTACAGTTCATTTACCTTCTGTTTTTTAGTTCTTCAACAAGTGTAATTTGTATTAGTTTTTTGCGGTGCTCAGTATGTAGATCTTTCTTCTGTACCTGGTACTACTTTTTTACTTCCATTTTTCTGTTGCAAACTGAGCATAGCTCAGATGGCCTTAAAAATCGCCCTGACCATCCTAAATATGGCCGTAGAGTGTTTTCGAGTTTTTCGGGGTCCTTGATATCGCATTTTAGGTCGAGTTTCCTAGTGCTGGAAACAACCCACTAGGCTTCAAGTTTAAGACTTGGCACTGGTGTTCGTATTTTTCTGGATTTATTTCAAACTTTTCGGCTATGTTCGTTCAGTTGGAAGACATGTTCCCGTCAACTACAAGACGGAAGTGGGACTTTGTCAATCTCAACATGTTGCCGGTTCAGTATCTCAGACGTGTTCGTAGGGGCAGGGTGTGTGTACGTGTGTTTATATGGGTGATTGTATGTCCGTGTATGTGAACATATGTGATTGTACTGTGTTTTTCAAAAAACAAAATCTATATTTTTATTTTTTAAGAAGAAAAAATATCTAATTTGGATTAATACATTTGAGTGATAGTACAAGGTAAGAAATCTACCAACTTTTTATTAGCTTTCAGTAATACTGCATACATATGTGTTTTGTATGTGAGCAGGCGTGCCTATACTACAACTTGGAACTTATTCATCTTGCAATTGTTTAACTCTATATTTTTGGAAAAAATGCAAAATCGGGGCTAGGGTATCATGGAACCAAATCCTTGATGAAAATCGCAAAAGAATACATTAGGTCAGGTGTGTAACACATAGCCCTGATCCGGTGTTTTACTTGGTTTACTAAATCTAACTAGTGAGACCTACGCATTAGGGGCTGAGTTGGCAAAATTATCCTGACTCGTTTATTCTTCCTTTCCCTCTTTGCACGTGCCTTGTTCGATGCTTTTTCCTCAAAGCAGTGGAGCACCCGCATGAGCTCCTCCTCTCTCTTCTTGCCCGTCGTGCAACTTGATTTTAAAACGTTGGCCCTCACTCCTGTTATCCATGGCGAACAACTACCGTACCTCTCTCCAATTCACTTTGCCATGATTAACAATCTGAACAAATAAATCTTTCACCGATAAAACTTCTAAGCATCAACTACAGATAGCAATTAACATCAAAAGGTGCTTTCAGCAAAGGATCTAAGGTAATAGTTCATAGATTAAAAACTAGGGTTGGAGATGGGTGACGGTGATGATGGTGTTGTTGATGATGATGGTCTTCATGATCATCCCCACGATGAACGGAGCATTGGTGATGTCAACGGCTGCAAATTCCCCCTTCCAGAGGGAAAGGATCCTGGAGAAGCGGCCCTCCGGGAGCAGAAGGGGTGAGAGAGGTATCTTCTTTAATGGATAGTTACAGTTGGGCCACTGGACAGAGGGTAAATCGGTCGAAGTGATCTACTTTATTTAGTAAAGGATGCCCAACAATTTTGAAAGAGGAGATTAAAGGTATTCTCAATGTAGCAAATGAAACTTTGTTAGAGAAATACCAAGGTATGGTATTGCCTTTGATGTGGGGAGATCAAAAAATGGTGCTGTCAAGTTCCTAAAAAAGAGGGTTGAATAAAGTCCATGGATGGATGGAGAAAATCTTGTCAGCTGGAAGTAAAGAAGTCCTTATTAAATCCGTGGATCAGGCCATCCCAATGTATTCCATGGGTTGATTTAAACTTCCTAGGGGACTATGCCTTGACATCAATTCTCCGATACGAATTTTGTTTGGGCAACAAAGATGCTGAAAGGAAAACACATGGGTATGTTGGGACGTCAAGACCAGACCTAAACACCTTTGAGGTCTTGGAATTAGAGATATGAAACCCCTCTCTCTCTCTCTCTCTCTCTCTCTCTCTCTCTCTCTCTCTCTCTCTCTCTCTCTCTCTCTCTCTCTCTCTCTCTGAGACATGCTTGGTGGCTTCTACAACACCCAGACTCTTTGAGTGCCAAGATTTTCAAGGTAGTATCGAACTATAGTTATTCTTCATGCTCCACTTGACAATAATCCATCGCAGATATGGCGTTCCATTATCGAGCGCATCAAATGAAAATGAAGAGGTTGAAGACACTACTGCAGGCCCTTCTGCTTCGCGCGACCCCGACACCAACACTGACGCTCCTCCGAATTCCTCAAGATGATATTCTTTAGGGGTGTTAGTCCTCATTTTCGTCTTCTTTTGGTCATTTGATGACAAAGGGGGAGAATTTTGAGTTAGTCTTCAAGCGGGTCATATATTGGGCTGTTTTGCTTAAGTTGCGACTCTTGATTTTTCATTTGACGTGCTATCTGATGAGTTGCAACTTAATAACTGTTGGTGGTCTGACTCTTTTGCTACATTTTATATGCATGCCGTGATCCTTAATGTTATATACTCATGCATGTTGTATTTTGTCAGTCACCAATTTTTATCATGCATTCAAATTCTTCAATATTTTATGATCATGCATGATTGGATTCCAAGATATAGGGGGAGATTCCCATAATTCCAACCTGCCATGTGCATTTGCAATCAAAAGCAAATTCATCAATATGCACATCTGTTTGCGAACGTTGCATGGAAAACAAAAAAAATTCTACGCACACGCAATGATCTATCCATGGAGATACATAGCAACGAGGGGGAGGGTGTGTCTACGTACCCTCGTAGACCGTAAGCGGAAGCGTTTATTCAACGCGGTTGATGTAGTCATACACCTTCGCGATCCGTCCGATCAAGTACCGAACGCACGGCACCCCCGCGTTCTGCACACGTTCGGCTCGGTGTCGTCCTCGCCATCTTGATCCAGCAAGCGGGCCGAGGTAGTAGATGAGTTCCGTCAGCATAACGGCGTGGTGACGGTGGTGGTGAAGCAATCCTGCAGGGCTTCGTCTAAGCACTGCGACGATCTAGAACGAAGGAGTAAACTAGAGGCAGAGGGGTGCCGACACACGGCATGGAATAAGCTGTGTATTGTGTGGCACCCCTCCCCTCATATATATAGGTGTGGGAGGGGAGGAGGCAGCCCCTAGGGTGCCCCAATAGGTGTGGCGGCAGCCCTAGGGCTCCTCCCTTTGGTGCGCCCCCTGCCAAATAATGGTACAAGGGGGAAGGAAAGGGAGGAGGCACACCCTTCTTTCCTTCCTCCCTTCTTCGGGATATGGTAAGAGGGGGTGGCGCCCCTCTTTTACCATGTATTAGGTGTGGCAGCCTCAAGGGGGGGTGCACCAACCCATGTGGGCTGGTGTGTTTCCCTCTACATGGCCCAACAAGGCCCAATACACTCCCGGTGCCTCCGGAACCCCTTCCGGTATTCCGATAACTTTTCGGTGCATTCTAAAACCATTCCGAAGACAAATAGCATCATCCTATATATCAAGCTTTACCTCCGGAGCTCCTCGTCATGTCCGTGATCTCATCCGGGACTCCGAACAACATTCGGTCACCAAACCACATAATGGTTCGACCGTTAAAGATCTTCGTAGAATATATAGGAGCCAATATGGGCATCCAGGTTTCGCTATTGGTTATTGACCGGAGAGGTGTCTCGGTCATGTATACATAGTTCTCGAACCCGTAGGGTCCGCACGCTCACTACTGGGGAAAACCTTATACACAGAATCTTACCAGCAGTGCGGTCCAAAATAAGGCGCTACTGCTACTTAGCAGCAGCGCGCGTAAAAAAACAGCGCTACTACTACCAACGTAGCAGTAGCGCGTTAGCGAAAAACAGCGCTACTACTACATATGCCACGACGTTGCCGCCGGAGTAGGTTTAGTAGTAGCGCATGTTTTCTAAGAGCGCTGCTGCTATTGAACTTAGCAGCAACGCTTTTTCGCCACCCTCGTTGCTGATAAGTTTAGTCCACTCGTTGCAACTAATTTAGTCCCACCTCACTCCGCGAATAGGGTGTTTACCACCTTAAATACGTTACTTCTCAAACCATCACAACAACTTGGTCTTCATTGAACTCTATGTGTAGGATCTGTGGCCGCAATAGGAATCTTCACCGGTTCTTAAACCGGGGAAGATTCCTATTGACAATTTAGATTCTACACAAAAAGATAATTGATGAGCAATGTATTTTGAATTTTTTCGATGCTTAGCCTTAGCAGTAGCGCGTTTTAACACAGGCGCTACTGCTACCCTGTAGCAGTAGCGCTTCTCTGATAAAAGGCGCTACTGCTATGGCTTTTAGCGGTAGTGCTTTATTTCGAAGCGCGCTGCTGCTAAGCCCATCCTATCTTCTCCAACCGGCCGTCCCTCACTCTCCCCTCTCCACTCCCAGTCTCACTCTCCCGTGCGTTCCGCCGCCGACGACATTCAGCCCTCCCCCGCCGCCGCATTGCTGTCGCCCCAAGGTATCATCTCTCTCTCTCTCCTCCTCCCTCCTCCCTCCTCCTCCTCCCTTCGGTCGCCCTCCTCTCTCCTCCCTCCGGCGGCCCTCCTCCCTCCTCCCACCACCTCCTCCTCCCTCCCTCCTCATCACTCTTCCTCCCCCTCCTCTCTTCCTCCTTCTCCCCCTCCAGTCACTGCCCCACCTCCATACGCCACCCCTCCTTCCTCCTTCCCCCCTCCATCTCGGCCTCCTCCCTCTCTCCTCCCTCCATCCCTCCTCAAGATGGCAACGGGGACGAAACCCACCGGGTTTTGCCTTCCCAAACCCATCCCCACGAAAAATTTGGAAGCCCGTCCCCGTCCCCATCACCTTACGCGGGGCTAGCTTTTTGCCTGTCCACTAAAACCATCGGGTTTTCTAAACCCACGGGGAAATCAGCATATTTAAGCAAACATAAGGAATAGAGTTCTACCGCTTAGAACTAGAACTCTACCACTTGTGCTAAATGTTGATTATGAGGTAACCGTGCTGACCGGAGTTGCAAAAATATCACATGCTAGCAGCCTCAAAGTTGGATAGTGTGTTCCACCAACTTTCCACCAATCTAACACACTGAATTTATCTTTGGACAATGGAACTAGCTCATCTTCCTAGTAACGGTCTAGCTCAGATTTCATCCTAAAAGATGATGGCCATTTTTAGCAACACGTTCGTTGAAGAGTGACATAAGGAATGGAGCTTGCAAAGAAGAGAATGAGCAAGATGGTTGTCCATGATTATCATCACTCTCAAGATTGTACTCCCTGAGTACGCTTATTGTAGTATTTTGACGGGGATGGCGGGTTTCGGGTTCGGATATTGTTGAAACGGGTTTGAACCCATGAAACGTGTCGGGTTTTATACTTTACCCAACAGCAGCCCCGCGGGGTTTAAAAGACGCCATCCCCATCCCCTAATAGGGTAAAAACCCGCGGGACGCGGGTTTCGGGGCCTCATTGCCATCTTGACTCCCTCCTGCCTCCCTCCCTTCCTCCCTCCTCCCTTTCTCTACAAGTTTGTAATTAGGTATAGAAATAGTTTTAGTAATAGAAAGTTTTAGTAATAGAAAATTTTAGTAATATAATTAGGTATATAGATAGTTTGTAATTTTAGTAATATAAAAAAAATTAGTAATAGAAAATTTTAGTACACAGAATCTTACTAATAGTAATAGAAAACTAGTGAATAGGCATTTGATGATCTAATTAAAATTTTACTATAGAACTAGTTTATTTTTAGTAAGAGAATTAATAGAACTAGTTTATTTTTAGTAAGTGCTTAGTTGAACTAGTTGAATTAATAGAACTAGTTGAATTTATGTCATTATCACTTTGTCATCAAAGAATGCTATATGAGATTTGATGATCTAATTAAAATTTTACTTGGTGGAATATGCAGGCTTTGTAGAGTCGTGTCTCCTTGGAGTGATCGTCATCCGGGCTACCTCTACTTCCTACACACCCGAGTCGGTGAGCTAAAAGTCCACCTCCTCCTTCTCTACTCCTTGGTGTTGAATAGAGTAGAACTAGGGTATTTAGTTATGCTTCTTAACCAAATGAAATGTTCGGGTTATAAGATATATTGAAATGTTCGGGTGCGAATGCTTATGATAATTGATTCGAATATATGAGAGAAGGGACATCTTTGTATTGCAGGGAAAATCTGAGTGGCCTATGTTTTGCCGGAGTGTTGATTCATTTCCGTTCCGGCAAATTTCAGGTGCTCGATATGTCCTATTTTAGCAAAGGTCATGCCGGATTTTTCCGTGAATTTAAGCATGACTTGTGCTAGAATATGTAGGAAATATTGAGTGCCCCGGATTTGCTAGAAATAGAATTAAACGACATTTTGAGTTGAATTTAAGTCTGTCGGGGCTCCATACATGACAGTCAAAAAATCGGTGAGGGAGAGTCTCCACCATATATGATAGAAGAAGAATGCCGACTGTTGTCGTGGGGGTCGCTTCTCCTTCTTCTCTTTGTGATAGACCTTTTTTATGCACTAGGGGAAGAAGGAGTAGCGACCATCATCGACGGCCGAAAAATCGGTGAGGGAGTGTCCACCATATATGAGAGAAGAAGAATGACGACTGTTGTCATGGGGGTCGCTTCTCTTTCTTTTCCTTGTGCTAGATATTTGTAATGCAGTAGGGAAAGGAGGAGTAGCGACCATCATCGACGGTCGCAATATCAAAGAGGGAGTGCCCACCATATACGTGAGATGATAGTTTAGGAAGGAAGACTCGACAGACCTAAAGTCAACCCGTTGCATATTGAGTAATAGTGATCTGTGTGTTGAGTTTCCTGGTAGTTGCCTTCGATCGATTTTCAATTAATTAATGTTTCAACTATGAACATAGGAAATGTCTGGCGACGAAAAGGATTTCGGTATATGCGAATACTGCGAAGACGAGTGCGGCCTGTGCGACAGGCCTCACCTAGTTGGTGGTAGGCGCTTCAGCATCAAGCTGGATGAGACCTTCGAAGTGGATACAGTAAGTCACAACGACAAATATTTTTTTCGTAATTAAGCATGACCTCTGCTTCTTTTGCTTCAACTTATAATTTTAATTTTTTACTATTTTTACTAGCATATCCCCTGCCATGCAAGAATGTATGTCTTGGATAAGGTTGGTTTCAGTACTATGGAAACTATGGAGGTAAAGAGAGTTCAACTGAGGACCGAGCATGGTTATTCTTTTGCCGTAAAATTATACAATGCAGACACCTACACCTATTTTGAATGCAAAAATTGGAGAGCACTATGCAAGGCTTATGCATTTGAGCCTGATATGCTTATCACCTTTGATATTCGTCCGGAAGATGAACGATAACCCACAAGTATAGGGGATCTATCGTAGTCCTTTAGATAAGTAAGAGTGTCGAACCCAACGAGGAGCAGAAGGAAATGATAAGCGGTTTTAGCAAGGTATTCTCTGCAAGCACTGAAATTATAGGTAACAGATAGTTTTGTGATAAGATAATTTGTAACGAGCAACAAGTAACAAAAGTAAATAAAGTGCAGCAAGGTGGCCCAATCCTTTTTGTAGCAAAGGACAAGCCTGGACAAACTCTTATATGAAGGAAAACGCTCCCGAGGACACATGGGAATTATCGTCAAGCTAGTTTTCATCACGTTCATATGATTCACGTTCGGTACTTTGATAATTTGATATGTTGGTGGACCGGTGCTTGGGTGCTGTCCTTACTTGAACAAGCATCCCACTTATGATTAACCCCTATTGCAAGCATCCGCAACTACAAAAGAAGTATTAAGGTAAACCTAACCATAGCATGAAACATCTGGATCCAAATCAGCCCCTTACGAAGCAACGCATAAACTAGGGTTTAAGCTTCTGTCACTCTAGCAACCCATCATCTACTTATTACTTCCCAATGCCTTCCTCTAGGCCCAAATAATGGTGAGGTGTCATGTAGTCGACGTTCACATAACACCACTAGAGGAGAGACAACATACATCTCATCAAAATATCGAACGAATACCAAATTCACATGACTACTAATAGCAAGACTTCTCCCATGTCCTCAGGAACAAACGTAACTACTCACAAAGCATATTCATGTTCATAATCAGAGGGGTATTAATATGCATAATGGATCTGAACATATGATCTTCCACCAAATAAACCAACTAGCATCAACTACAAGCAGTAATCAACACTACTAGCAACCTACAGGTACCAATCCCAGACTTGGAGACAAGAATTGGATACAAGAGATGAACTAGGGTTTTGAGAGGAGATGGTGTTGGTGAAGATGTTGATGGAGATTGCCCTCTCCCGATGAGAGGAGCGTTGGTGATGACGATGGCGATGATTTCCCCCTCCCGGAGGGAAGTGTCCCCGGCAGAAAAGCTCTGCCGGAGCCCTAGATTGGTTCCGCCTCGTGGCGGCGGAGTCTCGTCCCGAAAGGTTGCGTATGATTTTTTCCTCGACGAAAGACCTCATATAGCAGAAGATGGCCACCGGAGAGCCAACAGAGGGCCCACGGGGCTGGGGGGCGCGCCCTAGGGGGTAGGGCGCACCCCCACCCTCGTGGCCAGGTGGGGCCCCCTCTGACGTACTTCTTCCGCTCAATATTTTTTTATTATTTCCAAAAATAACTTTCGTGGAGTTTCAGGACTTTTGGAGTTGTGCAGAATAGGTCTCTAATATTTGCTCCTTTTCCAGCCCAGAATTCCAGCTGCCGGCATTCTCCCTCCTTATGTAAACCTTGTAAAATAAGATAGAATAGGCATAAGTATTGTGACATAATGCATAATAACAGCCCATAATGCAATAAATATCGATATAAAAGCATGATGCAAAATGGACGTATCAACTCCCCCAAGCTTAGACCTCGCTTGTCCTCAAGCGGAAGCCGAAAACGATAAATATGTCCACATGTTTAGAGGTAGAGGTGTCGATAAAATAAAATACGGACATGAGGGCATCATGATTATTCTCATAACAGCAACACATATGGATATTGTCATATGATTTCTTATGCTCAAGTAAGAATCTATTCACAATGCAAAGTATGAATCAGAAACTTTATTGAGAACTAACAGGCTATAATCTCAGTCATTGAAGCAATTGCAATTTATCATAACATCAGAAAGAGTCTATGTCAGAGCTTTCTAGCAAGTCCACATACTCAACTATCATTTAGTCTTTCATAATTGCTAACACTCACGCAATACTTGTGGTTACGGAGTTTTAATCGGACAAAGAGAAAGATAGGGGCTTATAGTTTCGCCTCCCAACCTTTTACCTCAAGGGTAATGTCAACAATAATAATTCATGCTAACCCATATCCAATTAGATATATGTATCAGGATCTTTCCAACACCTTGTGCTTGCCAAAGGATAAAATGTAAAAAGGAAAGGTGAAGATCACCATGACTCTTGCATAAGGTAGAAGATAATAATAAAAGATAGGCCCTTCGCAGAGGGAAGCAGAGGTTGCCATGCGCTTTCAAGGTTGGATGCACAAAATCTTAATGCGAAAGAACGTCACTTTATATTGCCCCTTGTGATATGAACCTTTATTATGCAGTCCATCGCTTTTATTTCTTCCACATCACAAGATCGTATAAAGCTTATTTCCTCCACACCAATCAATCATACAAATTTAGAGAGAAATTTTTATTGCTTGCACCGATGACAACTTACTTGAAGGATCTTACTCAATCCATAGGTAGATATGGTGGACTCTCATGGCAAAACTGGTTTAAGGGCTTTTGGAAGCACAAGTAGTATCTCTACTTGGTGCAAAGAATTTGGCTAGCATGAGGGGGAAAGGCAAGCTCAACATGTTGGATGATCCATGACAATATATTTTATCTTACATATAAGAAAACATAACCCATTACGTTGTCTTCCTTGTCCAACATCAACTCTTTAGCATGTCATATTTTAATGAGTGCTCCCAATCATAAAAGATGTCCAATATAGTATATTTATATGTGAAACCTCTCTTTCCTTATTACTTCCTATTAATTTCAACGATGACCAAAGCTATGCTTGTCAACTCTCAACAATTTTTAATCATCATACTCTTTCTATGTGAAGTCATTACTCTCAATAAGATCAATATGATCTCTTTGTTTCTTTTTATTCTTTTTCTCTTTTCTTTTATTCACTCAAGATCATGGCAAATAATCAAGCCCTTGACTCAACACTAATCTTTATTATATAGCTCACGGACTCGATTACATAGAGAGATTATAATGCAAAACTCAAAACTAGATCATACCAAAACTTTATTCTACTAGATCAAGATACTACTAATAGGATCAAACTAAGAAAAACGGTAAAGATAGGAGTGTGGTTGTGATACGATACCGGGGCACCTCCCCCAAGCTTGGCAGTTGCCAAGGGGAGTGCCCATACCCATGTGATTATGTCTCCTTTGTTGGTGAGGAAGGTGGCGGTGTTGTTGTGGATGGATAGTCGCACATCGAGCGTAAGAGGTCTTCCAGCTTGCGGATAATGCCCTTGAGTGCAACAATATGCTCCTTCAACAAAATATTTTCACGTGTGAGATACTGGTTCTGTATACGAGCTAACTCAATCATCTTGAAAGCTTCGATCTCAGTTGGGGTAAGAAGATTATGATCAAGTTGAAGGATGTCTTCTGTTTCCGGAGCTTGATCCTCCGTGGCCTTCTTGATCCCTTCATCCTTGTTGATCTCCGTGGGTTCTTCCCTCTTCAGCTCTATCTTCATTAGCTAAGCATCGTTGTCACCATTGTTGGAGGAGGGGGACGACATGATGCCTGGCCTTGACAACCCTGACAGAAAACAGCTCGAAACAAGAACAGAGGATAATTGCGTGATACAGGGGTCAAAACCTTCGGGAGATTATATAATGAATTTTTACCGACCAAAATACGTATCGTGCAAGAAAACGGAGTCCGGAGAGCACACGAGGTGCCCACGAGGTACGGGGCGCGCCCTCCACCCTCGTGGAGCCCTCGTGTCCTTCCCGGACTGCTTCTTATTTTTCTATTTTTCTAAATATTCCAAAACGGACAAATATTGCCATAAAAATTGTTTTGGAGTCGGTTTACTTACCGTAGCACATACCTATTCCTTTTCGGAGTCTGAAACGTTCCGGAAAGTGTCCCTTATGTATTCCTCCGGGGTTACGGTTTCATAATATTGGTTTCAACATTTATAGGATTACCTGAGATATAATGTTTGATTCTTTGACCGTTCACCACCTTCGGATTTGTGCCTTCGAAGTTGTTGATTTTTATGGCACCGGAACGATAGACCTCCTCGATAACGTAAGGGCCTTCCCATTTAGAGAGAAGTTTTCCTACAAAAAATCTTAAACGAGAGTTGTATAGCAATACATAATCACCTACATTAAACTCACGCTTTTGTATCCTTTTGTCATGCCATCTTTTAACATTTTCTTTAAATAACTTGGCATTCTCATAAGGTTGGGTTCTCCATTCATCAAGTGAGCTAATGTCAAATAACCTTTTCTCACCAGCAAGTTTGAAATCATAATTGAGCTCTTTAATAGCCCAATAAGCCTTATGTTCTAGTTCGAGAGGTAAGTAACATGCTTTCCCATAAACCATTTTATACGGAGACATACCCATAGGATTTTTATATGCAGTTCAATATGCCCATAATGCATCATCAAGTTTCTTGGACCAATTCTTCCTAGATCTATTAACAGTCTTTTGCAAAATTAATTTGAGCTCTCTATTACTCAATTCTACTTGACCACTGGACTGCGGGTGATAAGGAGATGCAATTCTATGATTAACATCATATTTAGCAAGCATTTTATGAAAAGCACCATGAATAAAGTGTGAACCACCATCAGTCATTAAATATCTAGGGACTCCAAACCTCGGAAAAATAACTTGATAGGTGGGAACCCGATGAACGAGTTCACGCCCGAGGGTGGCCCGATCTTCACGTCGTAGGATCGAATCAGGAGGGATAACTAGCTGCAAGCAGCCGGGATAACTAGCTTTATACCTGCCAAGGTTGGATGCAACCCGTACATTGGGGATGGCTGACCGAAGCTACAAGAATTCCAACCCGCTGTCCGAACAATCACAGAACCACAAACCGGGACTAATCCACACAAAACGGCCGGAACCGTAGAGCACGAACTAGGGGGAACCAGAGGCTCCTTCTCGCGAATCCAAATGAACTCACAAGAGCAAAGGTAGCAAGATCTCTCGGATCTCTCTAGCAGTCTTGCTGCATAAGCTTGTAGCTGAATGGTTTGACAAAAGGTTTCTAAGAGGATGGGGAAGATGGGGTTTTATAGCAGGGACAACCCCCCTTGGCTAGGTGTGAAAATGGTTTCAAAAGTAAGCAGGTTTGCATGGCTTTCTTGGGTGAATAAGAAGTCAACTTTGGGAGTTGTTGCAGAGCTCCTCGAAAATTCGCGAAGTCTTGACAGCGTGGACACCTTCCACGAGAATGACTAAAACTTTGACTCACAACTCCAAATGATGTGAGGTTTTTTGCATTGGAAAGATAATTTGATTTAGCTTCTGTTGATGTACCCCTATGGCCCCGTCGTCTCCACCATATGAGTGTGCCACCACGAAACAGCAGAGGTAAAAACTGACAGCATCAACTTCACTTGAAACTTGTTTTCTTCAAACTCGTTCCTCCAGACCGGTTGCTTCAAGAGCTCATAGGTTGTTGGATTTCTTCCATGTGATACCTAAGTTCAACCAACAACAATGGAGATGAAAGTGCAGCCATGTGTTCACGATTGTGGTATGAACTTAAGTTAGCGTTCACCTGGCCATGTGTTCGCTTGATTCGGCTTAGTAATTCTTTCCAACTAAATTGTGCACTTTTCTGAAATGTCGTGTATGATGTACCCATGTGCTCATCATCCTCCCTCCCTTGATGAAGAGTCGTCCTCGACTCTCTTTGATCTGCACAAGATAAGTAGAAGGGAAGTAGATAATATCCATGCAAAGAAATGATGCAATCCTCATTTGTAGCTTTCACCTTTGAATTGTGTTGCATCTGATCATGTACTTGTTTGTCACAACGTGCAATTTGTCCAGAGATGATTGGTATCGTTTTGATGACTAAGATGTCCTCATTACTCCCCTCTCTTGAAAAGGAGTCATCCTCGACTCTACCTGGTCATCACACAAAAGAAAGTAGGGCAATACCAAATCATAATGCAAAGGTTTCATGATATAGAGAATTTTAGTTTTCAACTTTGCTATCTTATGGACGATGACAACATGATGTTTTGTTCGACTTAGGAGTTCCTTCCAACTAACATTTCCATGGAGTACAAATTTATAACCTACCATGAGCATGTACATATCATCCTCCCTCTCTTGGAGAAAAGTCGTCCTCGACTTCACTCGGTCTATAAAATTATAGCACGAGGACACTAGAAAATAACTAGGGAAAGAAAAAGTTGAACATTTTTGCGTGGATCTCAAGTTTCCCAAATCCTTTGTTTCTTCATCATGGTTGAACAAATTATATTGATGGATGGATGGTGTGCTAAAGGATGTACCCAAGAATTTTTCTCTGATTTCATCGCGCCAATGCTTCAAGAGTTCATAAGTACATACCTCTGGGTGCATCAAAATGGACGATCTTTTCCCTTTTACCTTGTTGAGTACTTCAATGCCTTTGTGAAAATCAATCTTCACATATGTGCTTTGTGTAGTGGTACTCCACGCCCTCCATATTTGTTCTTGGATCTCAATATCCCATCATTGCAAAAGAGCTGATAGGTATGCCTGTTGCACCTGCACATATTGCAAAGAAAAAGAATTTTGTGAATCGTTAGGAACAAAATAATCCTCTCCCCTTTTATTTGGTGGATCACTCATCTCTTTGATATTGTGGGGAAACACCTTGAGCTCACGTTTGGGGGACTCACACAACTCACTAATCCTCTCTCTTGGATGATGTGGTATGTTATGTTGTGGTTCACTCATCTCTCTAATGTGGTGTGGAATGACCTCAATCTCACATTTTGTGGACTCACACAAGTCAATCATCCTCTCTTGCTGAATGTGTGGTGTATTTAGGTGGAGATCTTGCATTTCTCTATTCTCATGATGAACAATCTGATCCTCATATTTTGTGGAGTCACTCAACTCATTTTTCTTTTCACTCTCAAGTGGTGGGATTTTTGAAAGTAGACACTCTTCCTCACATGTAATTTGTGGGACATGTTTCTTGGATGTTGGGACAGTAGTGGTGGTCAAGATGGCAACATTAGGAATGGGATTCTTATGTAAACATGGGCTATGAATCACCGGAGTCGGTTCATCAACCACAGTCATGCTTTGCGGTGGGTCGTCGGTGTGCCGACGGGTGCCATAACTTTGTCGTCAGGCATGACATCCTTGCTGCGATTCTTGAGCAGCATCGACATGCCTAGGGGTAGCGGTAGCATGCCCTCGAGCATGCCGTCCTTGCTGCATTTCTGGAGCAGCAGTGTCATGCCCACGAGAAGAAACACCATGCCCTCGAGCATGTCCTCCTCGTTGCACTTCTTGAGGAGTAGTGACACGCCCACGAGCAGCAACATCATGCTCTCGAGCATGTCTTCTTTGCTGCACTTCATGAGCAACAGGGTATTGTCGGTGTCGAACCCCGTCACCACTTTCTCGAAGACGCTCGTTAAGCCTCCTCTGAAATTCTTGAACCATGTTCCGTAATTCCCGAAACTCAGCACGTGTGACCGGGGCATCTTTTTCCCCTTGATTTTGTCCATGAACGCTCGATGCAGTTCCTGCCATGTTAGTAAGGCCAAAAGTGGAATAGGATAATTTTGTCGAATAACACAACCTCACCTCTTACTCACCAAAGTTCTTATGAGTTCACATCAGATTGTGCTTCTCCCGGATGTGTTAAAGCGATTGAAAGACAAGGATCAAAGAACTAGCTTCAGTTTTTGGTGGAGCTCGGTGGGGTAAACAAAAAGGGGCTTGTGCTGAAATCAAGTTGATGCAAACCAAGAAAAATATGTGGATGGATCTACTGCACCTTTGCACCAAGATTGAAAAACACAACACACAAGCTTCTGAAATTTTTTCTATCAAGCTGAAACTTTTGGATCTTACACAAGACTTTCTTTTTCTCTCTTGACTTTTTTTCCACTCTTTTTTTCTCTCTTTGATTTTTTTGCCACTCTTTTTTTTCTCTCTTTTTCCAAAGCACAACAACCAAATCTGAAAGCAATTATGAAGACGAACTTGGTGCAGATCTAAAAGATGAAGAACATGCAAGGTATGCAACAATAAGATCTCAGCACCAACAAGGCTTGGATTTATTTTTGGTGGGGCTTTGGACTTCTAGGACAGAAAATATAGCATGAAAAACACTTGATCTAAAGGGATGATAGCAAGATAAAGTTGGATAATAGATCCTACCGTGTCAACGAAAGCTCTGGTGCCAGATGATAGGTGGGAACCCGATGAACGAGTTCACGCCCGAGGGTGGCCCGATCTTCACGTCGTAGGATCGAATCGGGAGGGATAACTAGCTGCAAGCAGCCGGGATAACTAGCTTTATACCTGCCAAGGTTGGATGCAACCCGTACGTTGGGGATGGCTGACCGAAGCTACAAGAACTCCAACCCGCTGTCTGAACAATCGCAGAACCACAAACCGGGACTAATCCACACAAAACGGCCGGAACCGTAGAGCACGAACTAGGGGGAACCAGAGGCTCCTTCTCGCAAATCCGAATGAACTCACAAGAGCAAAGTTAGCAAGATCTCTCGGATCTCTCTACAGTCTTGCTGCATAAGCTTGTAGCTGAATGGTTTGACAAAAGGTTTCTAAGAGGATGGGGGAGATGGGGTCTTATAGCAGGGACAACCCCCCTTGGCTAGGTGTGAAAATGGTTTCAAAAGTAAGCAGGTTTGCATGGCTTTCTTGGGTGAATAAGCAGTCAACTTTGGGTGTTGTTGCAGAGCTCCTCGGAAATTCGCGAAGTCTCGACACCCTGGACACCTTCCACGAGAATGACTAGAACTTTTGACTCACAACTCCAAATGATGTGAGGTTTTTTGCATTGGAAAGATAATTTGATTTAGCTTCTGTTGATGTACCCCTATGGCCCCGTCTCTCCACCATATGAGTGTGCCACCACGAAACAGCAGAGGTAAAAACTGACAGCATCAGCTTCACTTGAAACTTGTTTTCTTCAAACTCGTTCCTCCAGACCAGTTGCTTCAAGAGCTCATAGGTTGTTGGATTTCTTCCATGTGATACCTAAGTTCAACCAACAACAATGGAGATGAAAGTGCAGCCATGTGTTCACAATTGTGGTATGAACTTAAGTTAGCGTTCACCTGGCCATGTGTTCGCTTGATTCGGCTTAGTAATTCTTTCCAACTAAATTGTGCACTTTTCTGAAATGTCGTGTATGATGTACCCATGTGCTCATCATAACTTCTTTAAGCATTTTAATAGAGGTGTTATGATCAGCACTACTAGTTGGAATAGCTTCTACCCACTTAGTAATGTAATCAACAGCAACTAAAATATGTGTGTAACCATTAGAGGCAGGAAAAGGTCCCATATAATCAAAGCACCAAACATCAAATGGTTCAATAACGAGTGAATAATTCATAGGCATTTCTTGACGTCTACTAATATTACCAATTCTTTGGCATTCATCACAAGGTAAGACAAACTTACGGGCATCCTTGAAGAGAGTAGGCCAATAAAAACCAGATTGCAATACCTTATGTGCAGTTCTATCTCCAGCGTGGTGCCCTCCATAAGCCTCGGAGTGACACTTGCGTAGGATCTATTCCTGTTCATGCTCAGGTACACAACGTCTAATAACACCATCTACTCCTTCTTTATAAAGATGTGGGTCATCCCAAAAGTAATGTCGCAAATCATAAAAGAACTTTTTCTTTTACTGGTATGTGAAACTAGGTGGTATAAATTTAGCAACAATGTAATTAGCATAATCAGCATACCACGGAGTACCGCGAGAGGCATTTATAACATTTAATTGCACATCAGGAAAGCTATCATCAATAGGTAGTGGGTCATCAAGAACATTTTCTAACCTAGACAAGTTGTCTGCAACGGGGTTCTCAGCTCCCTTTCTATCAACAATCTGTAAATCAAATTCTTGTAGCAAGAGAACCCATCTAATAAGTCTAGGTTTAGCATCTTTCTTTTCCATAAGATATTTAATAGCAGCATGATCCGTGTGAATAGTTACTTTAGAATCAACAATATAAGGTCTGAACTTATCACAAGCAAATACAACTGCTAAGAATTCTTTTTCAGTAGTAGCATAATTTCTTTGAGCATTGTCTAGAGTTTTACTAGCATATTGAATAACATTTAATTTCTTATCAACTCTTTGCCCTAGAACAGCACCTACAGCATAATCACTAGCATCACACATAATTTTAAAGGGTAAATTCCAATCAGGTGGCTGAACAATAGGTGCAGAGATCAATGCTTTCTTAAGTATTTCAAATGCTTCTACACAATCATCATCAAAGACAAATGGTATATCTTTTTGTAATAAATTAGTCAGAGGCCGAGAAATCTTTAAGAAATCCTTAATGAACCTCCTATAAAATCCGGCGTGACCAAGGAAACTTCTTATACCTTTGATGTCTTTGGGACATGGCATCTTTTCAATAGCATCAACCTTGGCTTTATCAACTTCAATACCTCTTTCAGAAACCTTATGCCCCAAGACAACACCTTCGTTAACCATAAGGTGGCACTTTTCCCAATTCAAAACAAGATTAGTTTCTTCACATCTCTGCAGAACTCGATCAAGGTTGCTCAAGCAATCATCAAAAGAGGATCCATAAACGGAGAAATCGTCCATGAAAACCTCACAAATCTTTTCACAAAAGTCAGAGAATATAGCCATCATGCATCTTTGAAAGGTAGCAGGTGCATTACATAAACCAAAAGGCATACGTCTATAAGCAAAAGTACCAAAAGGGCAAGTAAAAGTAGTTTTAGATTGATCATTGGCTGACACAGGTATTTGAGAGAAACCAGAATAACCATCTAGAAAGCAAAAATGTGTATGTTTGGATAGTCTTTCTAGCATTTGATCGATAAAAGGTAAGGAGTAATGATCTTTCTTAGTAGCTTTATTTAATTTGCAGAAATAAATTACCATCCTATAACCTGTGATGATTCTTTGCAGAATCAATTCATCTTTATCATTAGGAACGACGGTAATACCTCCCTTCTTAGGGACACAATGGACAGGACTTACCCATTGACTATCAGCAACGGGATAAATTATACCTGCCTCAAGGAGCTTTAGTATTTCTTTTCTTACCACTTCTTTCATCTTAGGATTCAGCCTTCATTGATGATCACGAACCGGTTTGGCATCTTCTTCCAAATTTATTTTATGTTGACATAGAGTGGGACTAATGCCCTTAAGATCATCAAGAGTATATCCAATAGCAGCGCGGTGCTTCTTCAGAGTTTTCAATAGTCTTTCTTCTTCATGCTCTAAAAGGTTAGCACTAATAATAACAGGATATATCTTTTTCTCATCGAGATAAGCATATTTAAGAGTACCAGGTAAAGGTTTGAGCTCAAACACGGGTTCACCCTTGGGTGGAGGAGGATCCCCTAGGATTTCAATAGGCAAATTGTGTTTCAGGATAGGTTCCTGTTTAAAGAACACTTCATCTATTTCCCTTCTTTCATTCATAAACATATCATTTTCGTGGTCTAGCAAATATTGTTCTAAAGGATCGCTAGGAGGTACGGCAATAGAAGCAAGACCAATAATTTCATCCTTACTAGGCAATTCTTCTTCATGGTGTTGTCTACTAAATTTAGAGAAATTAAACTCATGAGACATATCACCCAAGCCTATAGTAACAACATCCTTTTCGCAGTCTATCCTAGCATTGACGGTGTTCAAGAAGGGTCTACCAAATATAATGGGACAAAAGCTATCTTGTGGGGAACCAAGAACAAGAAAATCAGCAGGATATTTAGTTTTCCCACACAAGACTTCAACATCTCTAACAATCCCAATGGGTGATATTGTATCTCTATTAGCAAGTTTGATGGTAACATTAATACCTTCTATCTCAGCAGGTGCAATTTCATGCATAATTTCTTTGTATAAGTCATGAGGTATAGCACTAGCACTAGCACCCATATCACATAAGCCATGATAACAATGATCTCCTATTTTAACAGAAATAACAGGCATGCCTACCACAGGTCTATGTTTATCTTTAGCACAGGGTTTAGCAATTCTAGCAGTTTCACCGCAGAAATAAATAACATGCCTATCAATATTATCAGCCAAGAGATCTTTAACAATAGCAATATTAGGTTCAACTTTAATTTGCTCAGAAGGTGTATAAGTTCTAGTATTGCTTTTACGAACCACAGTTGAAGCTTTAGCATGATCCTTTATCCTAACAGGAAAAGGTGGTTTGTCAACATAAGTAGGAACAACAGGATCATTATAAGTGATAGTCTTTTCTTCAACTTTAATAGGTGTAGTTACTTTTACTTCTATGGGAGGATGATATTTAAACCACTTCTCCTTGGGGAGATCAACATAAGTAGCAAAGGCTTCACAGAAAGAAGCTACTATCTCAGAGTCAAGTCCATATTTAGTGCTAAATTTACGGAAAACATCGGTATCCATAAAAGATTTAACACAATCAAACTTAGGTGTCATACCTGACTCCTTACCTTCGTCGAGATCCCAATCATCAGAGTTGCATTTAATTCTATCCAATAAATTCCATTTGAATTCAATAGTCTTTATCATAAAAGAGCCAGCACAAGAAGTATCGAGCATGGATTGATTATTACGAGAAAGCCGAGCATAAAAACTTTGAAGAATTATTTCTCTTGAGAGCTCATGATTGTGGCATGAATATAACATTGATTTAAGCCTCCCCCAAGGTTGAGCGATGCTTTCTCCTTCGCGAGGCCAAAAAATATATATATAATTGCGATCACGATGAACAAGATGCATAGGATAAAATTTCTGATGAAATTCCAATTTCAATCGTTTATAGTTCCATGATCTCGTATCATCACATAGCCTATACCATGTCGATGCATCTCCCTTCAAAGATAAAGGGAAGACCTTCCTCTTAACAACATCACCGGGTATACCTGCAAGCTTAAATAATCCACAAACTTCATCCACATATATTAGGTGCTCATCAGGATGCTTTGTTCCATCTCCTACAAAAGGATTAGCTAGCAGTTTTTCTAACATACCCGAAGGAACTTCAAAGGGAACATTTTCATTTTCAGTAGGTTCAGTAGGTTGAGGAGCAACTCTTTGCTCTACTGGTCGGGGTGAAGATACCCCAAACAAGCCCCTCAGAGGATTACTTTCCATAGTAACAAGTGACAGTAAATTTCAGCACACTATATAAATTTTTCCTTACCAAATTCCACCTACCAAAGGCGCTTCACTCCCCGGCAACGGCGCCAGAAAAGAGTCTTGATGACCCACAAGTATAGGGGATCTATCATAGTCCTTTCGATAAGTAAGAGTGTCGAACCCAACGGGGAGCAGAAGGAAATGATAAGCGGTTTTCAGTAAGGTATTCTCTCCAAGCACTGAAATAGTAGGTAACAGATAGTTTTGTGATAGGATAATTTGTAACGAGCAACAAGTAACAAAAGTAAATAAAGTGCAGCAAGGTGGTCCAATCCTTTTTGTAGCAAAGGACAAGCCTGGACAAACTCTTATATAAATAAAAGCGCTCCCGAGGACACATGGGAATTATCGTCAAGCTAGTTTTCATCACGTTCATATGATTCGCGTTCGGTACTTTGATAATTTGATATGTGGGTGGACCGGTGCTTGGGTGCTGTTCTTACTTGAACAAGCATCCCACTTATGATTAACCTCTATTGCAAGCATCTGCAACTACAACAAAGGTATTAAGGTAAACCTAACCATAGCATGAAACATATGGATCCAAATCAGCCCCTTACGAAGCAACGCATAAACTAGGGTTTAAGCTTCTGTCACTCTAGAAACCCATCATCTACTTATTACTTCCCAATGCCTTCCTCTAGGCCCAAATAATGGTGAAGTGTTATGTAGTCGACGTTCAGATAACCCCACTAGAGGATAGACAACATACATCTCATCAAAATATCGAACGAATACCAAATTCACATGACTACTAATAGCAAGACTTCTCCCATGTCCTCAGGAACAAACGTAACTACTCACAAAGCATATTCATGTTCATAATCAGAGGGGTATTAATATGCATATAGGATCTGAACATATGATCTTCCACCAAATAAACCAACTAGCATCAACTACAAGGAGTAATCAACACTACTAGCAACCTACTAGTACCAATCCCGGACTTGGAGACAAGAATTGGATACAAGAGATGAACTAGGGTTTTGAGAGGAGATGGTGCTGGTGAAGATGTTGATGGAGATTGCCCTCTCCCGATGAGAGGAGCGTTGGTGATGACGATGGCGATGATTTCCCCCTCCCGGAGGGAAGTGTCTCCGGCATTAAAGCTCTGCCGGAGCCCTAGATTGGTTCCGCCTTGTGGCGGCGGAGTCTCGTCCCGAAAGGTTGCGTATGATTTTTTCCTCGACGAAAGACCTCTTATAGCAGAAGATGGCCACCGGAGAGCCAACAGGGGGCCCACGAGGCAGGGGGGCACGCCCTGGGGGGTAGGGCGCACCCCCACCCTCGTGGCCAGGTGGGGCCCCCCTCTGACATACTTCTTCCGCTCAATATTTTTTATTATTTCCAAAAATAACTTTCGTGGAGTTTCAGGACTTTTGGAGTTGTGCAGAATAGGTCTCTAATATTTGCTCCTTTTCCAGCCCAGAATTCCAGCTGCCGGCATTCTCCCTCCTTATGTAAACCTTGTAAAATAAGAGAGAATAGGCATAAGTATTGTGACATAATGCATAATAACAGCCCATAATGCAATAAATATCGATATAAAAGCATGATGCAAAATGGACGTATCAGGGTTCTCAGCTCCCTTTCTATCAATAATATGCAAATCAAATTCTTGTAGCAAGAGAACCCATCTAATAAGTCTAGGTTTAGCATCTTTCTTTTCCATAAGATATTTAATAGCAGCATGATCCGTGTGAATAGTTACTTTAGAATCAACAATATAAGGTCTGAACTTATCACAAGCAAATACAACTGCTAGAAATTCTTTTTCAGTAGTAGCATAATTTCTCTGAGCATTGTCTAGAGTTCTACTAGCATATTGAATAACATTTAATTTCTTATCAACTCTTTTCCCTAGAACATCACCTACAGCATAATCACTAGCATCACACATGATTTCAAAGGGTAAATTCCAATCAGGTGGCTGAACAATAGGTGCACAAATCAATGCTTTCTTAAGTATTTCAAATGCTTCTACACAATCATCATCAAGGACAAATGGTATATCTTTTTGCAATAGATTAGTCAGAGGCCGAGAAATTTTTGAGAAGTCCTTAATGAACCTCCTATAAAATCTGGCGTGACCAAGGAAACTTCTTATACCTTTGATGTCCTTGGGACATGGCATCTTTTCAATAGCATCAACTTTAGCTTTATCAACTTCAATACCTCTTTAAAAAATTTTGTGCCCCAAGACAATACCTTCATTAACCATAAAGTGACACTTCTCCCAATTCAAGACAAGATTAGTTTCTTCACATCTCTGCAAAACTCGATCAAGGTTGCTCAAGCAATCATCAAAAGAGGATCCATAGACGGAGAAATCGTCCATGAAAACCTCACAAATCTTTTCACAGAAGTCAGAGAATATAGCCATCATGCATCTTTGAAAGGTCGCAGGTGC
Organism: Aegilops tauschii subsp. strangulata; assembly: GCF_002575655.3. Classification (NCBI taxonomy): domain Eukaryota; kingdom Viridiplantae; phylum Streptophyta; class Magnoliopsida; order Poales; family Poaceae; genus Aegilops; species Aegilops tauschii. The sequence continues at coordinate 567,537,620 of NC_053037.3, read as the reverse complement.
ATTACATAAACCAAAAGGCATACGTCTATAAGCAAAAGTACCGAAAGGACAAGTAAATGTGGTCTTAGCCTGATCATTAGCTGACACAGGTATTTGAGAGAAGCCAGAATAACCATCTAGAAAGCAAAAGTGTGTATGTTTGGATAATCTCTCTAGCATTTGATCAATGAATGGCAAGGGGTAATGATCTGTTTTAGTAGCTTTATTTAATTTGCGGAAATCAATTACCATCCTATAACCTGTGATAATTTTTTGCGGAATCAATTCATCTTTATCATTAGGAACGACAGTAATACCTCCCTTCTTAGGGACACAATGGACAGGACTTACCCACTGACTATCAGCAACGGGATAGATTATACCTGCCTCAAGGAGCTTCAGTATTTCCTTTCTTACCACTTCTTTCATCTTAGGATTCAGCCGTCGTTGGTGATCAATAACTGGTTTGGCATCTTTCTCCAAATTTATTTTATGTTGACATAGAGTGGGACTAATGCCCTTAAGATCATCAAGAGTATATCCAATAGCAGCACGGTGCTTCTTCAGAGTTTTCAATAATTTTTCTTCCTCCTTCTCTGAAAGGTCAGCACTAATAATAACAGGATATATCTTCTTTTTATCAAGATAAGCATATTTAAGAGTATCAGGTAATGGTTTAAGCTCAAACACGGGATCACCCTTGGGTAGAGGAGGATCCCCTAGGATTTCAACAGGCAAATTGTGTTTCAGGATAGGTTCCTGTTTAAAGAATACTTCATCTATTTCCCTTCTTTCATTCATAAACATATCATTTTCATGGTCTAGCAAATATTGTTCTAAAGGATCACTAGGAGGTACGGCAATAGAAGCAAGACCAATAATTTCATCCTTACTAGGCAATTCCTATTCACGGTGTTGTCTACGAAATTTAGAGAAATTAAACTCATGAGACATATCACCCAAGCCAATAGTAATGACATCCTTTTCGCAGTCTATCCTAGCATTAACTGTGTTCACGAAGGGTCTACCAAAAATAATGGGACAAATGCTATCTCGTGGGGAGCCAAGAACAAGAAAATCATCAGGATATTTAGTTTTCCCACACAAGACTTCAACATCTCTAACAATTCCAATTGGCGATATAGTATCTCTATTGGCAAGTTTAATTGTGACATCAATTTGTTCTAACTCAGTAGGTGCAATATCATGCATAATTTCTTTGTAGAAGTCATGAGGTATAGCACTAGCATTGGCACCCATGTCACATAAGCCATGATAACAATGATCTCCTATTTTAACAGAAATAACAGGCATGCCTACTACAGGTCTATGTTTATCTTTAGCACAAGGTTTAGCAATTCTAGCAGTTTCATCATAGAAATAAATAACATGCCCATAAATATTATCAGCCACGAGATCTTTAACAATAGCAATATTAGGTTCAACTTTAACTTGCTCAGGAGGAGTATAGGTTCTAATATTGCTTTTACGAACCACAGTTGAAGCTTTAGCATGATCCTTTATTCTAACAGGGAAAGGTGGTTTCTCAACATAAGCAGTAGGAACAATAGGATCATTAGAAGTGATAGTCTTTTCTTCAACTTTAAAAGGTTCAACTACTTTTACTTCTATGGGAGGATGATATTTAAACCACTTCTCCTTAGGGAGATCAACTTGAGCAGCAAAAGATTCACAAAAATAGGCTACTATCTCAGAGTCAAGTCCATATTTAGTGCTAAATTATGGAAAACATCGGTATCCATAATAGATTTAACACAATCAAACTTAGGTATTATACCTGACTCCTTACCTTCGTCGAGGTCCCAATCTTTAGAGTTGCGTTAGATTCTTTCCAACAAATCCCATTTGAATTCAATAGTCTTCATCATAAAAGAACCAGTACAAGAAGTATCGAGCATGGTGCGATTGTTGTCAGAAAGTCGAGCATAAAATTTTTGAATAATCATTTCTCTTGAGAGCTCATGATTGGGGCATGAATATAACATTGACTTAAGCCTCCCCCAAGGTTGAGCAATGCTTTCTCCTTCGCGAGGCCAAAAATTATATATATAATTATGATCACGATGAACAAGATGCATAGGATAAAACTTCTGATGAAATTCCAATTTCAATCATTTGTAGTTCCATGATCCCATATCATCACATAGCCTATACCATGTCAATGCATCTCCCTTCAAAGATAAAGGGAAGACCTTCTTCTTGATAACATCATCGGGCATACCTGCAAGCTTAAATAATCCACAAACTTCATCCACATAGATTAGGTGCTCATCAGGATGTAATGTTCCATCTCCTGCAAAAGCATTAGCTAGCAGTTTTTCTATCATACCCGAAGGAATTTCAAAGTAGACATTTTAATTTTCAGTAGGTTCAGTAGGTTGAGGAGAAACTCTTTGCTCTACTGGTCGGGGTGAAGATACCCCGAACAAGCCCCTCAGAGGATTACTTTCCATAGTAACAAGTGACAGTAAATTTCAGCACACTATATAATTTTTTCCTTACCAAATTCCACCTACCAAAGGCGCTTCACTCCCCAGCAACGGCGCCAGAAAAGAGTCTTGATGACCCACAAGTATAGGGGATCTATCGTAGTCCTTTCGATAAGTAAGAGTGTCGAACCCAACGAGGAACAGAAGGAAATGATAAGCGGTTTTCAGCAAGGTATTCTCTGCAAGCACTGAAATTATAGGTAACAGATAGTTTTGTGATAAGATAATTTGTAACGAGCAACAAGTAACAAAAGTAAATAAAGTGCAGCAAGGTGGCCCAATCCTTTTTGTAGCAAAGGACAAGCCTGGACAAACTCTTATATGAAGGAAAACGCTCCCGAGAACACATGGGAATTATCGTCAAGCTAGTTTTCATCACGTTCATATGATTCGCGTTCGGTACTTTGATAATTTGATATGTGGGTGGACCGGTGCTTGGGTGCTGTCCTTACTTGAACAAGCATCCTACTTATGATTAACCCCTATTGCAAGCATCCACAACTACAAAAGAAGTATTAAGGTAAACCTAACCATAGCATGAAACATATGGATCCAAATCAGCCCCTTACGAAGCAACGCATAAACTAGGGTTTAAGCTTCTGTCACTCTAGCAACCCATCATCTACTTATTACTTCTCAATGCCTTCCTCTAGGCCCAAATAATGGTGAAGTGTCATGTAGTCGACGTTCACATAACACCACTAGAGGATAGACAACATACATCTCATCAAAATATCGAACGAATACCAAATTCACATGACTACTAATAGCAAGACTTCTCCCATGTCCTCAGGAAGAAACGTAACTACTCACAAAGCATATTCATGTTCATAATCAGAGGAGTATTAATATGCATATTGGATCTGAACATATGATCTTCCACCAAATAAACCAACTAGCATCAGCTACAAGGAGTAATCAACACTACTAGCAACCTACAGGTACCAATCCCAGATTTAGAGACAAGAATTGGATACAAGAGATGAACTAGGGTTTGAGAGGAGATGGTGCTGGTGAAGATGTTGATGGATATTGGCCCCCTCCCGATGAGAGGAGCGTTGGTGATGACGATGGCGATGATTTCCCCCTCCTGGAGGGAAGTGTCCCCGGCAGAACAGCTCCGCCGGAGCCCTAGATTGGTTCCGCCAAGGTTCCGCCTCGTGGCGGCGGAGTCTCGTCCCGAAAGCTTGCTTATGATTTTTTCTCGGACGAAAGACTTCATATAGAAGAAGATGGGCACCGGAGGGCCACCAGGGGGCCCACGAGGCAGGGGGCGCGCCCAGGGGGTAGGGCGCGCCCCCACCCTCGTGGCCAGGGTGTGGGCCCTCTCTGGTATTTTCTTTGCTCAGTATTTTTTATTATTTCCAAAAATAACTTCTGTGGAGTTTCAGGACTTTTGGAGTTGTGCAGAATAAGTCTCTAATTTTTGCTCCTTTTCCAGCCCAGAATTCCAGCTGCCGGCATTCTCCCTCTTTATGTAAACCTTGCAAAATAAGAGAGAATAGGCATAAGTATTGTGACATAATGTGTAATAACAGCCCATAATGCAATAAATATCGATATAAAAGCATGATGCAAAATGGACGTATCAATGAAGTTGAAGGTAATACCGACATCTGGGTTGATGTGCAGACGCCTCCAGTTCTACCATTATGTGAGTTTCTCAACCATATTTATGTCTTGGATATTGTTTATTAAAAAATAGTTAACCAATAATTTCTATTGATAGCTTATTTCCATTCAAGCAAACATGTCCGGCACTTAGTAGCATGACCTACTACTGCCCCGGGGCTGAACTAAACTGTGAGGAGATAAGTCATTATGTTTCATGGCTTGAGGATCTTGATACTGTCAAGACAAATTATTTTCCTGGACTTCAAAATATTAGTACTCAAAACGTGCGACCACTAGCGTGCGTATTGAACTACGGTCACATCTATTTAGGAAAGATGGTAAGATTTTTACTATTTGTCCTCAGTGTATCTTTTGCAAACATTATTTTTTAAGCTAAACTTCATTGCTAAGTATGTTACTATGATGTTGTTCAATAGGGACTCCCGATGATAGTTGTGCCTCAATGGATCGAGCATAAAGGTCGCGTGACAATGGTTAGCTTACGGCCAAGACATCCTACATTGCACTTTAGTGCATTTAAGATTTCTCAAAGCGAGCAAGTCTTAATAGTCAAAGACTGAAGCAAAATTGTGAAGGATCGTAGCAGAGAAGTACTAAGCAGCAACCAGAAGCGCGGCCCACAATTAGGAGACATGTTCATTTGCATGCTCCAATATGATGAAGCAGGAGTGCTACACATGTTCTATGCTATTTTACCCGAGAGAGAGAGAGCAGCAGGAGTGATTAGCTAGCTAGAATGAGTTTGAAGATGATGATGTGCTACACTATGACTATGATGATTAAATAGCTAGTGTTGGTGGTAATGACTATGATGATTATTATTAACTAGTGTTGGTGGTGATTAGATAGCTACACTATGACTATGATGATTAAATAGTGTTGGTGGTAATGACTATGATGATTATTAGCTAGTGTTGTTGGTGATGATATGATGCAAGAGTTTTTATATTAATATGATGATGATGATGATGATGAGTTATTATATCATTGGGTGAAAGAACCACGGATTAGTTTCAAGTGGATGGATCCTAAGTGATCAAGTCGATAATCCATGACTTGATCACTTAGGATCCACCCACTTGAAACTAATCCGCGGTTCTTTCACCTAGTGATTTAATAACTCATTATAATGTGAAAACAATCTCTAAATTGCTACTATATGAAAACTTGTATAAGCTGTATGAATCTGACATAAAATAAAAAACAAATAGAATACGGAATAATAGTAGTAGCGTGGGCAGAGAGACGTGCTAGTAGTAATTACCAGTAGCGCAGTTTGCTGGAAGCGCTACTACTAAGTTGATATAGCAGTAGCGCGGGTGTACAAACGCTACTGCTAACCTTTAGCTGTAGCGCGGCACCCCGCGCTACTGCTAGTCCAAAAACCCGCGCTACTGCTAGGCTTTTCCCTAGTAGTGGCTTAACGTTCGATGACGATATTATATTATATGAGTTATGTGATTTGGTGACCGAATGTTGTTCGGAGTCCCGGATGAGATCACACACATGACGAGGAGTCTTGAAATGGTCGAGAGGTAAAGATTGATATATAGGACGATAGTATTCGGACACCAGAAGTGTTCCGGGGGTACCGAGTACATATCGGGTCATCGGAAGGGGTTCCGGGCATCCCCGGCAAAAGATATGGGTCTTATGGGCCAAGAGGGGAAACGCACCAGCCACCAGGGGCTGGTGCGCCCCCCATATGGGCTGAACCAAGGGGATAAGGAAAGGAGGGAAGAGAAAGGAAAGGGGGATTCGGCCTCCCCCTTCCCTTTCTCCCCCTCCTCTTTCCTTCCTCCTCCGGTAAATAAGGAAGAGGGGGGAGGCCAGCCAAGGAGGAACACAAGTAGGATTTGGTCCTACTTGGGGCGCCTCCTGGCCTCTCCCCCTCCCACCTATATATATGTGGGGGGGCACCCCTAGCACACCCCAGACAATGGTTAGCCGTGTGCGGCGCCGCCCCCTCCATCGTTTACTCCCACGATCATATCTTCGTAGTGCTTAGGAGAAGCCCTGCGAGGACCCCTTCACCATCACCGTCACCACGCCATCGTGCTGACGGAACTCATCTACTACCTCGACGTCTTTCTGGATCAAGAAGGCGAGGGACATCACCGAGCTGAACATGTGCAGAACGCGAAGGTGTTGTGCGTTCGGTACTTCATCAGTTGAAGCGCGAAGAAGTTCGACAACATCAACCGCGTTGAGAAACGCTTCCGCTTACGGTCTATGAGGGTACGTAGACACACTCTCCCCCTCGTTGCTATGCATCTCCATGGATAGATCATTGCGTGTGCGTAGAAAAAAATTGTTTTCCATGCAACGTTTCCCAACAGTGGCATCAAGAGCCAGGTCTATGCGTAGATGATATGCACGAGTAGAACACAAAGAAGTTGTGGGCGGTGATGTTCATACTGCTTACCACCAACGTCTTATTTTTATTTGGCGGCATTATGTGATGAAGCGGCCCGGACCAACCTTACATGTCCACGCACATGAGACCGGTTTCAAGAAAAAGGGCAAGGGAAAGAAGGGGAACTTCAAGAAGAATGGCAAGCAAGTTGCCACTCCCGGGAAGAAGCCCAAAGCTGGACCCAAGCTTGAAACTTAGTGCTTCTACTGCAAAGGGATTGGTCACTGGAAGCAGAACTGCCCCAAGTATTTGGTGGATAAGAAGGATGGCAAAGTGAACAAAGGTATATTTGATACATGTTATTAATGTGTACCTTACTAATGCTCGTAGTAGCGCATGGGTATTTGATACTGTTTCGGTTGCTCATATTTGTAACTCAAAACAGGAGCTACGGATTAAACAAAGATTGGCTAAGAATGAGGTGATGATGCGCGTCGGGAATGGTTCCAAGGTCGATGTGATCGCCGTCGACATGCTAGCTCTACATCTACATTCGGGATTAGTTTTAGACCTGAATAATTGTTATTTGGTGCCAGCCTTGAGCATGAACATTATATCTGGATCTTGTTTAGTACGAGACGGTAATTCATTTAAATTGGATCACGTATCACTTAGACAACTTGAGGGATGTTGATTTAAGTGGGAGTTCATTAGTAATTTGATTAGTTAAACTTAATTTATCATGAACTTAGTCCTGATAGTCCATGCTAGTGTCTTCCCATGGTTGATATGGAATTGGGAGAGGCATGTAAAGGCCATGAGATTGAGCTTTAGACTTAGCTTTGCGACATGTCGAACATCGGTTGGTGAAGCGTGAGACATCGTGGAACATCTTGGGCCAATAGTAGTTTTTAGAGAGCGTGGCGAATGTCTCATCGCGTCCAAAGTGTCCCATTAGTCCTCCATGAGATTCTTGCAAAATTAACAAACGAAGAGAAGACTCGGGAACGCATAGGTTGTTAGCTCTCATAAGAAAGTCATCTTTGATGTAATAGCGTTCCCAAGATGTATGCGTCAAACACTTGGCATAACGAATGGCAAACGTAAGATCATGCGCATACAAGTCTTTTATGTGCTCAAAACCAATGACATTTAATTCAAGTTTAGTAACAAGCATGCATATGCGGGAAAGGGCATCCGCCACAACATTTTCCTTGCCTTTAATATACTTGATGACATAAGGAAATGACTCGATGAATTCACTCCACTTAGCATGACGCTTATTCAACTTAGTTTGACCCTTGAGGTACTTGAGCATTTCATGATCGGTATGAATGACAAATTCATGAGGTATAAGATAGTGTTCCCACTCACGCAAAACTCGCACTAAAGCATATAGCTCTTTGTCATAGATGGGATAATTGAGTTGCGCGCCGGAAAGTTTCTCACTAAAGTAAGCAATTGGGCGCTTCTCTTGCATTAACACATCTCCTATGCCATTACCGCTAGCATCGCAATGAACTTCAAAAGTTTTGTCAAAATTGGGAAAAGCAAGCACGGGAGCATGTGTAAGCAAATTCTTAAGCTCATTGAATGCGGTATCTTGGGATGGTCCCCAAACAAAAGGCGCATTTTTCTTACTCAAAGCATGCAAAGGTGAAGCAATGGTGCTAAAATCCTTCACAAATCTACGATAGAAACCGGCTAAACCAAGAAAACTACGCACTTGTTGCAAGTTGGTTGGTTGGGGCCAAGTTTTAATAGCATTGATCTTAGATTCATCTACATGAACACCCTTAGAAGACACAACGAAACCCAAGAAAACAAGCTTATCAACACCAAAAGTGCACTTTTCATATTAGCATAAAGACGCTCTTTCCTAAGGGTTTGTAACACAGTTCTAAGATGGGTGACATGCTCTTTGAGAGATTTGCTAAACAAAAGAATATCATCGAAGTAGACCACAACAAATACACCAATGTAGGGTCGAACAACAAAGTGCATGAGTCGCATGAAAGTACGGGGAGCTTTCGGTAAACCCATAGGCATAACTAACCACTCGTACAATCCAAATTTAGTTTTGAAAGCGGTTTTCCATTCATCACCTTCTTGTATGCGGATTTGATAGTAACCACTTTTGAGATCAATTTTTGAGAAAATAGTGGCACCGCTAAGCTCATCTAGCATATCGTCAAGGCGAGGTATGGGATGCCTATATCTAACGGTGATAGAATTGATGGGTCTACAATCGGAGCACATGCGAAAAGTACCATCTTATTTAGGCACAAGTATAACCGAAACGGCACAAGGGCTTAAGCTTTCACGTACATGGCTGTTGTCGATGAGATGTTGTACTTGCCATTGGATCTCCTTAGTTTCTTCGGGGTTGACGCGGTATGGAGCCTTGTTAGGAAGAGGTGCTCTGGGGATGAGGTCGATTCGGTGCTCAATTCCACGTAGAGGAGGGAGAGCGGGAGGTAGCTCATCGGGAAAGACATCCTCAAATTCCTACAACAAGTTGGAAAACACTAGATGAAGCGGATTAGGAGTGTTAGTCTTTGTCACCTCATCTTTGCATAGGAGGACATAGTGGATGACACTCGATGGGTTCTCACACACTTCTCTCATCTCTCTTTTTGTGGCAAATAGAACTAGGTTCTTCTTGTCGCTCATCATGGAGGCACTCAATTTGGGCTTGTGGCGCTCACTCTCTTTTTGGTGGTTCGCTCTCTCACTAGACTCTCCATGATGGGTGGCTTGCTTGTCGGTGATTACTTGGCTTGGAGACATAGGTCGTAGAACTTACTCCTTCCCCTTCATCTTGAAGCTATAGTGATTTGTACGCCCGTCGTGGATGACGCCTCGGTCAAATTGCCATGGCCGTCCAAGGAGGAGGTGGCAAACGGACATTGGAACGACATCACACTCCAAAGTGTCTTCATAAGCTCCTATCTTGAAGGAAACTTTCACCGTATGCTCGACTTGGATAGTGCCGGAGTCGCTAAGACATTGAACCTTGTAGGGGTGCGGGTGCTTCGTCTTGACCAATTGGAGCTTGGAGCATAGTTCTTCACTTGCCAAGTTATGACAACTCCCTCCGTCGATCATGACCTTGACGGCCCTTCCATTGATGCCGGCCTTGGTGTGGAAGATATGGCATCTTTGGTCCTCATCTTGTTGATGTTGAAGAGTCAAGACCTTGGAGACAACGAGAGCGGGGCTCGAATCCTCATCACAAAAGACTTGATCATCTTCATCTTCATTCACGCGCCGGTGCATGGCCACTTGCTCAAGGGCTTCCATCTCCTCTTCACTCATGGAGTCGTAGGTTCCGTCGTCGTTGAGGATCATGGTGCGCTTGTTGGTACACTCATAGGACTTGTGGCCTCGGCCGCCGCAAGTGAAACATTTGAAGTAACTTGTCTTGATGGTCTCATCGGTCGGAGTAGATGATGAAGCTCGTGGCTTGAAGTTGCTTGTAGTAGGAGGAAGACTTGAGGTTGTCAGAGTTTTCTTGTAACTTGACTTGTCGCCATTGCTTGTAGAAGGCTTGGTTGAGGTAGAAGTTGTTGGAGTCGTTGAAGCTTGATTGTTGTAGCCGAATGTCTTGGAAGAGAACTTGGCATATTTGAAGTCATCTTGCACTTGTCGCTCCGCCTTGGTAGCTTGGTGCACTAGCTCAATGAGGTTTGAGTAAGGTTGGAAGTCGGCGATCTTCTTGATAGGATGATTGAGTCCATTCAAGAAACATGCCATAGTTTGCTCATCATCTTCCGTGACATTGGCTCTTATCATGGCAATCTCCATTTCCTTGTAGTATTCTTCAACGCTCTTGGTTCCTTGCTTGAGGAGTTGGAGTTTCTTGAAGAGGTCGCGGTTGTAGTAGGTTTGCACGAAACATGCTCTCATGACATCCTTCATTCGCGCCCAAGTAGTGATGGGTGGTTCACCTCTTGCTTCTCGGCGCTCAAGGACTTGTTCCCACCAAATGAGGACGTAGTCTTGAAACTCAAGGGATGCCATCGCGATCTTCTTCTCTTCGTCATAGTTGTGCAAATGGAAGATTTTGTTAACCTTCAATGCCCATGAAAGATACTCTTCGGGATCATTGCTACCGGAAAACTTGGGCATGGTGAACTTTAGCTTGCCATATCGTTGCTCTTCATTGTGTTGGGGTCGGGGATGATGACGCCCGTGGCGTGGAGGGTTGTCAACCTCATATTGCTCTTGGCGTGGAGGCTCTCCATAGTCATCATTCTCTTTGTGAACTTGAGGTTCTTGTCGAGCTTGTGGAGGAGCTTGTCAAGCTTGACGAGGAGCTTGAGGAACTTGACGATGCGCACGTGCTTGATAGATTCGTTCTTGAACTTCATCGCGAAGCGCTTCTTGTTGTTCACGATCTTGCCAGTTGCGCGTGGCTACGGCTCGACTTGAATCTCGCAGGGCTTGTTGCACCTCAAGTGCTTGAGCTTCACGTAGTTGTTGTTCTTGACGTTGTGCCTCGGCATCTTGGTGTTGTCACGCTCGTTCTTCCTCTTCTTGTTGACGTAGGCGTTGCCGTTCTTGTGCTTGCTCGAAAGTAGCTTGGTTTTGACGGTGTTGATGTTCTTGCGGTCGAACTTGCTCTTGAGAGTTGTTGTCGTGTAGAGGATTGCGGTTTGCTTGACGATCTTGACGTGCGGCACGACGAAGAGTGTTCGATGTTGGAGTACTTGAGCCGGAGATGGTGTCATCGGAGTGTCGACTTGAGCGGCTCCGTCTTGAGTACGACGAAGAGGTCGAAGAGCAGTTGACCAACAAGGCGCGAATCTTGTCCATTCTTGCATTGCTCTCTTGCTTTTGTTCGTCGAGCTTGTTGTCGAAGTAGTCTCTTGTACGTTGCTCGGAGAGTCGCCAGTCAGTGGCGAGATGGTCGATGCGGTTGCTCATTGCTTGTTGCTCTTGATGTAAAGCTCGTTGTGCACCAAAGAGGTGGCTCTTTGTGTTGTAGGAGGACATGTCGTCGTCTTGCTCGATGAAGAGTGGGTTGGTAGAAGTAGTTGGCCTATCCATCATTCCAAGCAAATATGTGAGTGGGAGAAAGAGAAGAACGATACCAAATGTACCTTGACCGAAGTTGAAGGTGGATCAATGATCACTCAATAATGTGATGTCTACTACGCAACCTTCTCCTTGTAGATGTTGTTGGGCCTCCAAGTGCAGAGGTTTGTAGGACAGTAGCAAATTTCCCTCAGGTGGGTGACCTAAGGTTTATCAATCCGTGGGAGGCGTAGGTTGAAGATGGTCTCTCTCAAGCAACCCTGCAACCAAATAACAAAGAGTCTCTTGTGTCCCCAACACACCCAATACAATGGTAAATTGTATAGGTGCACTAGTTCGCGAAGAGATGGTGATACAAGTGCAATATGGATGGTAGATATAAGTTTTTGTAATCTGAAAATATAAAAACAGCAAGGTAACTAATGATAAAAGTGAGCGTAAACGGTATTGCAATGCTAGGAAACAAGGCCTAGGGTTCATACTTTCACTGGTGCAAGTTCTCTCAACAATAATAACATAATTGGATCATATAACTATCCCTCAACATTGATAACCCACAAGTATAGGGGATCGCAACAGTTTTTGAGGGTAGAGTATTGAACCCAAATTTATTGATTCGACACAAGGGGAGCCAAAGAATATTCTCAAGTATTAGTAGTTGAGTTGTAAATTCAACCACACCTGGATAACTTAGTATCTGCAGCAAAGTATTTAGTAGAAAAGTAGTATGGAAGTAACGGTAACAGTAGCAAAAGTAATATTTTTGGGTTTTGTAGTGATTGTAACAGTAGCAACGGAAAAGTAAATAAGCGAAGAACAATATGTGAAAAGCTCATAGGCATTGGATCGGTGATGGATAATTATGCCTGATGCGGTTCATCATGTAACAGTCATAACATAGGGTGACACAGAACTATCTCCAATTCATCAATGTAATGTAGGCATGTATTCCGAATATAGTCATACGTGCTTATGGAAAAGAACTTGCATGACATCTTTTGTCCTACCCTCCCGTGGCAGCGGGGTCCTAATGGAAACTAAGGGATATTAAGGCCTCCTTTTAATAGAGTACCAGACCAAAGCATTAACACATAGTGAATACATGAACTCCTCAAACTATGGTCATCATTGGGAGTGGTCCCGATTATTGTCACATCGGGGTTGCCGGATCATAACACATATTAGGTGACTATAGACTTGCAAGATAGGATCAAGAACTCACATATATTCATGAAAACATAATAGGTTCAGATCTGAAATCATGGCACTCGGGCCCTAGTGACAAGCATTAAGCATAGCAAAGTCATAGCAACATCAATCTAAGAACATTGTGGATACTAGGGATCAAACCCTAACAAAACTAACTCGATTACATGATAAATCTCATCCAACCCATCACCATCCAGCAAGCCTACGATGGAATTACTCACACACGGCGGTGAGCATCATGAAATTGGTGGAGGATGGTTGATGATGACGATGGCGACGGATTCCCCTCTCCGGAGCCCCGAACGGACTCCAGATCAGCCATCCCAAGAGGTTTTAGGGCTTGGCGGCGGCTCCGTATCGTAAAACGCGATGAATCCTTCTCTCTGATTTTTTTTCTCCCCGAACACCAATATATGGAGTTGGAGTTGAGGTCGGTGGAGCGTTAGGGGGCCCACGAGGCAGGGGGCACGCCCAGGGGGGCAAGCGCGGCCCCACCCTCGTGGACAGGTGGAGGCCCCCCTGACGTGGATTCTTCTTCCAGTATTTTTATTATTTTCCAAAAATAAGTTCCGTGGAGTTTCAGGTCATTCCGAGAACTTTTGTTTCTGCACATAAATAACACCATGGCAATTCTGCTGAAAACAGCGTTGGTCCGGGTTAGTTCCATTCAAATCATGCAAGTTAGTGTCCAAAACAAGGGCAAAAGTGTTTGGAAAAGTAGATATGACGGAGACGTATCAACTCCCCCAAGCTTAAACCTTTGCTTGTCCTCAAGCAATTCAGTTGATAAACTGAAAGTGATAAAGAAAAACTTTTACAAACTCTGTTTTCTCTTGTTGTTGTAAATGTGTAAAGCCAGCATTCAAGTTTTCAGCAAAGATTATGACTAACCACATTCACAATAACTCTTAGGTCTCATGTTTACTCATATCAATGGCATAATCAACTAGCGAGCAATAATAATAAATCTCGGATGACAACACTTCCTCAAAACAATCATAATATGATATAATAGGATGGTATCTCGCTAGCCCTTTCTGAGACCGCAGAACATAAATGCAGAGCACCTTTAAAGATCAAGGACTGACTAGACATTGTAATTCATGGTATAAGAGATCCAGTCATAGTCATACCAATATAAATTAATAGTAATGGATGCAAATGACAGCAGCGCTCTCCAGCTAGTGCTTTTAATAAGAGGGTGATGACTCAACATAAAAGTAAATAGATAGGCCCTTCGCAGAGGGAAGCAGGGATTTGTAGAGGTGCCAGAGCTTGATTTTAAAGCAGAGATAAATAATATTTTGAGCGGCATTCTTTCATTGTCAACATAACAACCAAGAGATGGCGATATCTTCCATGCTACACACATTATAGGCGGTTCCCAAACAGAATGGTAAAGTTTATACTCCCCCTCCACCAACAAGCATCAATCCATGGCTTGCTCGAAACAACGAGTGCCTCCAACTAACAACAGTCCCAGGGGGAGTTTTGTTTGCAATTATTTTGATTTGATTTGCATAAAGCATGGGACTGGGCATCTCGGTGACCAGCCATTTTCTCGTGAGTGAAGAGCGGAGTCCACTCCTCTTGAGAATAACCCGCCTAGCATGGAATATACGGACAGCCCTAGTTGATACATGAGCTATTCAAGCATACAAAACAGAATTTCATTTGAAGGTTTAGAGTTTGGCACATAGAAATTTACTTGGAACGGCAGGTAGATACCACATATAGGAAGGTATAGTGGACTCATATGGAATAACTTTGGGGCTTAAGGGATTGGATGCACAAGCAGTATTCCCGCTTAGTACAAGTGAAGGCTAGCAAAAGACTGGGAAGCGACCAACTAGAGAGCGACAACAGTCATGAACATGCATTAAAATTAATAAACATTGAGTGCAAGCATGAGTAGGATATAATCCACCATGAACATAAATATCATGAAGGCTATGTTGATTTGTTTCAACTACATGTATGAACATGTGCCAAGTCGAGTCACTTAAATCATTCAAAGGAGGATACCAACCCACTATACCACATCACAACCATTTTAATAGCATGTTGACACGCAAGGTAAACCATTATAACTCATAGCTAATCAAGCATGCCACGAGCAACTATAATCTCTAATTGTCATTGCAAACATGTTTATTCATAATAGGCTGAATCAGGAACGATGAACTAATCATATTTACAAAAACAAGAGAGGTCGAGTTCATACCAGCTTCTCTCATCTCAACCAGTCCATCATATATCGTCATAATTGCCATTCACTTGCACGATCGAACGATGTGAATAATAATAAGAGTGCACGTGCATTGGACTAAGCTGGAATCTGCGAGCATTCAATAAACAGGTGAAGACAAGGCAATATGGGCTCTTGGTTAAATCAACAATAATGCATATAAGAGCCACTTCAACAATTTAATTATGGTCTTCTCCTATCGACCCCCAAAGAAAAGAAAAGAAAAGAAATAAAACTATTTACACGGGAAAGCTCCCAACAAGCAAAAGAAGAACGGGAAATCTTTTTGGGTTTTCTTTTTAATTATTACTACTACAGCAAGAAAGGTAAACTAACTAAAAGCTACAACTAATTTTTTTGTTTTTTCTTAAGGTTTATTAAACACACAAGAAAAAGCGTAAAAATAAAATAAACTAGCATGGGTATTACAGAGAAAGAGTATGAGCACCGACATCTAGCAATGAGTGTGTGGACATGAATGTAATGTCAGTGAAAAATACGTACTCCCCCAAGCTTAGGCTTTTGGCCTAAGTTGGTTTATTGCCACGGATGGCCTGGCGGATATCCAAAGTTGTAGTTGGGGTCGTACTGAGATGCAGCGGTCATTGCATCGTGTGCTGCAGCTTGGAGGCGAGCTATCTCAGCCCTCCTCCTATACTCCTCCGCCTCCTCTCTGGTTATGTAATGTCTCCCTTTTCCTTGAAAGTCAAAGAGAGAAGGGGCAGGAAGAACAATATTGACAGCGTGACGCCTGTCAAAGATTAGTCTATACTGGAGAGGTGGTTCATTCCTCTCGACAACCTGATGATGAACCATAGCATTGAAGTCTAGATAAGTAGGAGGCAGTTCAATATCATCATCACGTATGGTTACACCAAGAAAATCAGCTAAGCGGGTTGCATAAATTCGACCAAAGAAATCTCCATTAAATCTATTGTGATGCAACCTACGCGCAACAATGGCTCCCAAATTATAAGATTTGTCTCCTAACACAGCACTCCTAAGAATACTGAGGTCAGGGACACACATATGACATGATTCATCTTTACCATTTATGCACCTACCTATGAAGAGAGCAAAATAATGTATAGCAGGAAAATGAATACTCCCTATTGTAGCTTGTGTTATGTCTCTAGATTCCCCCACGGTTATACTAGCAAGAAATTCTCTAAATTCAGATTTGCGAGGTTCACTAGTACTACCCCATTGTGGAAGTTTGCAAGCATTGGTAAAATCCTCTAAGTCCATAGTATAAGATTTTTCATAAAGATCAAACAGGACAATTTGAGAATTGCGTGAAGATGAAAATTCAAACCTCCTCACAAAGGAACTAGTGAGATAGTGGTACTGGCGGCACTTTTCCTCCTCGAAGCTCACAAGATCAGCGTTACGCAAATATGCGTTAAATTCTTCCTTGATTCCCGCTCGATCCATAAAGTCTTCTGAAGGCCATTCACAAGGCCGCACTGGAGCGTTCCTTGGTGGCTCATCATCGGCATCGCGCATTGCGAGCCTGGGTCCTTGCTTCCTTGAAGGACCACCTTGGTACATTTTCCTAAGCATATTTCTTCCTCTGAAAAATTTCTGAAATTTTTAGTAACTTCAAATAAAAGTGAACCAAGCTCCACAAAATTGATAGCAACTACTCCTACAAGTGCCTAGAGACTATATCATGCATTAGAACTACTTGGAACCATATAAATTTGACATGCAAGCTCAAGAACATGGTCACCTAGGGAGCACAAATTTGCAATGAATAAAGCACTAGAACAAAAACTAATTGGACCAATGGAGGAGTCACATACCAAGGAACAATCTCCCCAAGCAGTTTTGTGAGAGGTGCTTTGAGCGAGGAGATCGAAAATCGCAACAAAATGAGCTAGAACTCGTGCTTGAGCTGGATGGTGATTTTTTTGGGAGGAAGAAGAAGTGTGTGGGTGCAGGAATAAGTGGAGGGGAGACACCGTGGGCCCACGAGGCAGGGGGCGCGCCCTGTAGGGGTCGGCGCGACCTGGACCCTTGTGGCCAGGTGCTTGCTCCCCCTGCTGTGTTCTCAGTGCCAGATATTCTCAAATATTCCAAAAAAAAATCATATTCCATTTTCAGGGCATTTGGAGAACTTTTATTTTCGGGGTATTTTTATATTGCACGGATAATTCAGAAAACAGACAGGAAAATGCTATTTTTAGTTTATTTCAACTAAATAACAGAAAGTAAAAGGAGGGTACAGAAGGTTGTGCTTTCTAATTTCATCCATCTCATGCTCATCAAAAGGAATCCACTAACAAGGTTGATCAGGTCTTGTTAACAAACTCATTCCGACTAACATGGAACCGGAGAAATTTCGAGTGACACTATGTTACCTCAACGGGGATATGCACATCCCCAATAATAAGAATATCATATTTCTTCTTGACAGTAGGAAGAGGAAATTCAAAACCTCCAAAAATAATCGATGGAATTTTTCCAATAGAATTGATACTGTTGACTTGAGGTTGTTTCCTCGGAAAGTGTACCGTATGCTCATTACCATTAACATGAAAAGTGACATTGCCTTTGTTGCAATCTATAACAGCCCCAGCAGTATTCAAAAAAGGTCTTCCAAGAATAATAGACATACTATCGTCCTCGGGAATATCAAGAATAACAAAGTCCGTTAAAATAGTAACGTTTGCAACCACAACAGGCACATCCTCACAAATACCAACAGGTATAGCAGTTGATTTATCAGCCATTTGCAAAGATATTTCAGTAGGTGTCAACTTATTCAAATCAAGTCTACGATATAAAGAGAGAGGCATAACACTAACACTGGCTCCAAGATCACATAAAGCAGTTTTAACATAGTTTCTTTTAATGGAGCATGGTATAGTGGGTACCCCTGGATCTCCTAGTTTCTTTGGTATTCCACCCTTAAAAGTATAATTAGCAAGCATGGTGGAAATTTCAGCTTCCGGTATCTTTCTCTTATTAGTGACAATTTCTTTCGTATACTTAACATAAGGATTCATTTTGAGCATATCAGTCAAACGCATACGCAAAAAGATAGGTCTAATCATTTCAGCAAAGCGCTCAAAATCCTCATCATCCTTTTTCTTGGATGGTTTGGGAGGAAAAGGCATGGGTTTCCGAACCCATGGTTCTCTTTCTTTACCATGCTTCCTAGCAACAAAGTCTCTCTTATCACAACGTTGATTCTTTGATTGTGGGTTATCAAGATCAACAACAGGTTCAATTTCTACATCATTATCATTACTAGGTTGAGCATCGACATGAACATCATATTTAACATTGTCACTAGGTTCATGTTCATTACCAGATTGTGTTTCAGCATCAGAAATAGAAATATCATTTGAATTCTCAGGTGGTTCAGCAATAGGGTCACTAGAAGTATGCAAAGTCCTATCATTTTTCTTTTTCTTCTTCTTAGAAGGACTAGGTGCATCAATATTATCTCTCTGAGAATCTTGCTCAATTCTCTTAGGAAGGCCTTCAGGATACAGAGGTTCCTGAGTCATTTTACCAGTTCTAGTAGCCACTCTAACAGCATAGTCGTTATTCTTACTATTTAATTCATTGAGCAAATCATTCTGAGCTTTAAGTACTTGTCCTACTTGAGTGTTAACCATAGAAGTAAGTTTACTAATGAGTTTAAGTTCACATTTAACTCTAGACATATAATCACCCAAGTGTTCAAGCGTATCGGAATTGTATTTCAATTGTCTACCAAAATAAGCATTGAAGTTTTCTTGTTTGACAATAAAATTATCAAACTCTTCTAAGCATTGTCTAGCAGATTTATAGTGAGGAATATCACCTTCATCAAATCTATAGAGAGAATTTACCTTTACTACCTGTGTCGGGTTATCAGGACCATGTGTTTCTTCAATAGGTGATGAATTAAAACCGTGTATTTCTTCAACAGGCGGTAAATTAAGACCATGTATTTCTTCAATAGGAGGTAAATTCTTAACATCTTCAGCTTTAATACCCTTTTCTTTCATAGATTTCTTTGCCTCTTGCATATCTTCAGGACTGAGAAATAGAACACCACTCTTCTTTGGAGTTGGTTTAGGAATAGGCTCAGGAGTTGGCTCAGGAAGTGTCCAATTATTTTCATTGGTCAACATATTATTCAATAGAATTTCAGCTTCATCCGGTGTTCTTTCCCTGAAAACAGAACCAGCACAACTATCCAGGTAATCTCTGGAAGCATCGGTTAGTCCATTATAAAAGATATCAAGTATTTCATTTTTCTTAAGAGGATGATCAGGCAAAGCATTAAGTAATTGGAGAAGCCTCCCCCAAGCTTGTGGGAGACTCTCTTCTTCAATTTGCCCAAAATTATATATTTCCCTTAAAGCAGCTTGTTTCTTATGAGCAGGGAAATATTTAGCAGAGAAGTAATAAATCATATCCTGGGGACTACGCACACAACCAGGATCAAGAGAATTAAACCATGTCTTAGCATCACCCTTTAATGAGAACGGAAATATTTTAAGGATATAAAGGTAGCGAGTTCTCTCATCATTAGTGAACAGGGTGGCTATATCATTTAATTTAGTAAGATGTGCCACAACAGTTTCAGATTCATAGCCATAAAAAGGATCAGATTCAACCAAAGTAATTATATCAGGATCAACAGAGAATTCATAATTCTTATCAGTAACACAGATAGGTGAAGTAGAAAAAGCAGGGTCAGGTTTCATTCTAGCATTAAGAGATTGTTGCTTCCATTTAGCTAATAACTTCTTAAGATCACTTCTATCATTGCAAGCTAAAATAGCGTTAGCAGATTCTTCATCCAGAACATAACCCTCGGGCACAACAGGTAATTCATATTTATTAGGGGGAGAGTCTTCATCATCAGTATCTTCAATATTATCAGTTTCAATAATTTCATTCTCTCTAACCCTAGCAAGTTGTTTCACCAAGTGGCACAATAGTATCAAGCATAGAACTAGTTTCATCATAACTATCATGCATAGCAGAAGTGGCATCATCAATAACATGCG
The DNA here is from genome assembly GCF_002575655.3 of Aegilops tauschii subsp. strangulata. Taxonomy (NCBI): domain Eukaryota; kingdom Viridiplantae; phylum Streptophyta; class Magnoliopsida; order Poales; family Poaceae; genus Aegilops; species Aegilops tauschii. The sequence continues at coordinate 567,517,628 of NC_053037.3, read as the reverse complement.
ACATATCAGAATTAATAGCAGAAGCAGGTTTAGGTGTCGCAAGCTTACTCAAAACAGAAGGTGAATCAAGTGCAGAGCTAGATGGCAGCTCCTTACCTCCCCTCGTAGTTGAGGGATAAATTTTTGTTTTCGCGTCTTTCAAGTTCTTCATAGTGACCAGCAGATATAAATCCCAAGTGACTCAAAGAATAGAGCTATGCTCCCTGGCAACGGCGCCAGAAAATAGTCTTGATAACCCACAAGTATAGGGGATCGCAACAGTTTTCGAGGGTAGAGTATTCAACCCAAATTTATAGATTCGACACAAGGGGAGCCAAAGAATATTCTCAAGTATTAGCAGTTGAGTTGCCAATTCAACCACACCTGGATAACTTAGTATCTGTAGCAAAGTATTTAGTAGCAAACTAGTATGGAAGTAACGGTAACGGTAGCAGAAGTAATATTTTTGGGTTTTGTAGTGATTGTAACAGTAGCAACGGAAAAGTAAATAAGCGAAGAACAATATGTGAAAAGCTCGTAGGCATTGGATCGGTGATGGAGAATTATGCCAGATGCAGTTCATCATGTAACAATCATAACATAGGGTGACACAGAACTAGCTCCAATTCATCAATGTAATGTAGGCATGTATTCCGAATATAGTCATACGTGCTTATGGAAAAGAACTTGCATGACATCTTTTGTCCTACCCTCTCGTGGCAGCGGGGTCCTAATGGAAACTAAGGTAAGGCCTCCTTTTAATAGAGTACCGGACCAAAGCATTAACACATAGTGAATACATGAACTCCTCAAACTATGGTCATCACCGGGAGTGGTCCCGATTATTGTCACTTCGGTGTTGCCGGATCATAACACATAGTAGGTGACTATAGACTTGCAAGATAGGATCAAGAACTCACATATATTCATGAAAACATAATAGGTTCAGATCTGAAATCATGACACTTGGGCCCTAGTGACAAGCATTAATCATAGCAAAGTCATAGCAACATCAATCTCAGAACATAGTGGATACTAGGGATCAAACCCTAACAAAACTAACTCGATTACATGATAAATCTCATCCAAACCATCACCGTCCAGCAAGCCTACGATGGAATTACTCACGCACGGCGGTGAGCATCATGAAATTGGTGATGGAGGATTGTTGATGATGACGATGGCGACGGATTCCCCTCTTCGGAGCCCCGAACGGACTCCAGATCAGCCCTCCCGAGAGGTTTTAGGGCTTGGCAGCGGCTCCGTATCGTAAAACGCGATCAATCCTTCTCTCTGATTTTTTCTCCCCGAACACGAATATATGGAGTTGGAGTTGAGGTCGGTGGAGCGTCAGGGGGCGCATGAGGCAGGGGGCGCGCCCAGGGGGGCAGGCGCGCCCCCACCCTCGTGGACAGGTGGAGGCCCCCCTGACTTGGATTCTTCTTCCAGTATTTTTATTATTTTCCAAAAATAAGTTCCGTGGAGTTTCAGGTCATTCCGAGAACTTTTGTTTCTGCACATAAATAACACCATGGCAATTCTGCTGAAAACAACGTCAGTCCGGGTTAGTTCCATTCAAATCATGCAAGTTAGAGTCCAAAACAAGGGCAAAAGTGTTTGGAAAAGTAGATACGATAGAGACGTATCAAACATGCAATAAAGAGTCACTTCAAAGTCACTAATAGCGGAGAACAAACAAAGAGATTATTGTAGGGTACGAAACCACCTCAAAGTTATCCTTTCTGATCGATCTATTCAAGAGTCCGTAGTAAAATAACACGAAGCTATTCTTTCCGTTCAATCTATCCTAGAGTTCGTACTAGAATAACACCTTAAGACACAAATCAACCAAAACCCTAATGTCACCTAGATACTCCAATGTCACCACAAGTATCCGTGGGTATGATTATACGATATGCATCACACAATCTCAGATTCATCTATTCAACCAACACAAAGTACTTCACAGATTGCCCCAAAGTTTCTACCGGAGAGTCAAGACGAAAACGTGTGCCAACCCCTATGCATAAGTTCACAAGGTCACTGAACCCGCAAGTTGATCACCAAAACATACAGCAAGTAGATCACGTGAATATCCCATTGTCACCACAGATAAGCACATGGGAGACATACATCAAGTGTTCTCAAATCCTTAAAGAATCAATCCGATAAGATAACTTCAAAGGAAAACTCAATCCATTACAAGAGAGTAGAGGGGGAGAAACATCATATGATCAAACTATAATAGCAAAGCTCGTGATACATCAAGATCGTGCCAAATCAAGAACACGAGAGAGAGAGAGAGATCAAACACATAGCTACTGGTACATACCCTCAGCCCCGAGGGTGAACTACTCCCTCCTCGTCATGGAGAGCGCCGGGATGATGAAGATGGCCACCGGAGAGGGACGGCAGTGTGCCGGAACGGGTCTAGATTGGTTTTCGGTGGCTACGGAGGCCTGCGGCGGCGGAACTCCCGATCTAGGTTATTTATTGGGGGTTTCTGTATTTATAGGAATTTTTGGCATCGGTCTCACGTCAGGTGGGTGTCCGAGTCATCCACGAGATAGGGGGGGCGCGCCCAGGAGGTGGGCTCGCCCTCCACCCTCGTGGACGGCTCGGGACTCTTCTGGTCCATCTCCGATGCTCCGTGGGCTTCTTCTGGTCCATAAAAAATCGTCAAAAATTGGCACATCAATTGGACTCCGTTTGGTATTCCTTTTCTGCGATACTCAAAAACAAGGAAAAAACAGAAACTGGCACTGGGCTCTGGGTTAATAGGTTAGTCACAAAAACATATAAAACAGCATATAAGTGCATATATAAAACATCCTAGATGGATAATATAATAGCATGGAACAATCAAAATTATAGATACGTTGGAGACGTATCATAATGTAACAAGAAAATAGCACAATTGGTACCAATTCTTGTCGGTTCTCACACCTACACAAATAAGAGCTTATGGTGGAGCTTGGTTAGGATGGTGGCACAAAATTTGATGTGAAAGTAAGCAAGACTCAATAATGTCGGAAAATATTCGCAAATTCGCAAATGCAACAAGTAGACCAATAGCAATATGTGGTACACGGAAAGATAAATGGGGTCGTGCAACCAAGGAATGAGCCAAAGTGTGGTATCCACGAGAATGCTCTTGTTGCGCAACACTAGAGAGACGCTAGCACGATTGCACAATAGGCGGATACGAGACTTGTGCACAACCTACTAAGCAAAAATGCAACGACTTCTATCCCAAGTATGCTTTATGTATGGTGTTCCGATGGTATGATCCAAGATGATCGGATATGACAATCTTAATGTTGTATGATGCTATGGTTCTTGCTTATAAGCTCTTTGCTTATCTTTTCTCTTTGCTTAAAAGCTTGGTTGGCTCTTTCTCTTTTGAGCTCTTTTCTCATGCAAAACTTCACGAACCAAGATAGCACTTGGGTATGTTTATGGCAACCTTGTGACACAAGAGATGATACCAAGATATGCACCACGATGATATGGTATGGAAGCTATGGGAAGTATGATCACTAATGTGCACAAGTAATGTTGTCGGCAATACTCAAGGCTAGCCTCGATGGGTAAGTTACGCAAGATGGGCTATGGGGTTATCAATGTAATGGCAAGGAGTAGACAAAGATGTCGTCGAAGTTACCGTCCTTGCTTACGGTCAAGGTGTCAAAGTTGAGAAGTTGTCGATGTCGAGTCCCTTGGCGAAGATGAGTGGTGGTGATGTCGATGACGAACCATTCCTAGTTAGCCGAAACACCCTAGGAAACGATGAACCACAACTCAAATTCTCAAAACCAAATGCGGCAAAATTTGTCGGGGTTTGTATTGGTCAAGTGGTGGTAGGGTTTGGTGTATCTAAATGGGTTGCGGAAATTAGGTGGTGGTGGTGGCTCTGCAGAGGCGTAGGTGGTAGTGGTCAAAAACTGCAGAAAATGCAGTTTCGGCAGAGGTAGTCGGATGATCCGGGCCAGGAGCCGGATGATCCGGGCGGATCCGGATGATCCGGGTCAGAGTCCGGATGATCCGGGCAGGTCAACTGCGCTCGGGGATGGCTCGGGATGAACTCGAAAACGGGGTCAAATTCAAGGATTTTGTGGATTTTGGATGGATTTCGAGGTGGAGATGGTGGGGAAAGGTGAAATCCACTTGCAACACAACAAATTCATGGATCAAAACCAACGAAACTTCATGAAAACTCACAAATCACAAAAACAATTGGGGGGCTATTTTCGTGGGGATTTTAAGATTAGGACGAAAAACAACAAAATCAAGCTAGAAAACAAAGTGTGGAGGCTCCAAATACGTGATCAACGTGGCTTGCTACATCTTGAGCACTGTGTTGGTTTTCCCTTGAAGAGGAAAGGGTGATGCAGTAAAGTAGCGTAAGTATTTCCCTCAGTTTTTGAGAACCAAGGTATCAATCCAGTAGGAGACCACGCTCGAGTCCCACGCACCTACACAAACAAATAAGAACCTCGCAACCAACGCGATAAAGGGGTTGTCAATCCCTTCACGGTCACTTACGAGAGTGAGATCTGATAGATATGATAAGATAATATTTTTGGTATTTTTATGATAAAGAGTAAAAGTAAAGAAAGCAAAATAAATGGCACCAGAAATAGCTTGTTGACGGGAGATTAATATGATAAAAGATAGACCTGGGCGCCATAGGTTTCCCTAGTGGCTTCTCTCAAGAGCATAAGTATTACGATGGGTAAACGAATTACTGTCGAGCAATTGATAGAATTGAGCATAGCTATGAGAATATCTAGGTATGATCATGTATATAGGCATCACGTCCGTGACAAGTAGACCGAAACGATTCTGCATCTACTACTATTACTCCACACATCGACCGCTATCCAGCATGCATATAGAGTATTAAGTTCATAAGAACAGAGTAATGCTTTAAGTAAGATGACATGATGTAGAGGGATAAACTCATGCAATATGATATAAACCCCATCTTTTTATCCTCGATGGCAACAATACAATACGTGTCGTTTCCCTTTCTGTCACTGGGATCGAGCACCGCAAGATTGAACCCAAAGCTAAGCACTTCTCCCATTGCAAGAAAGATCAATCTAGTAGGCCAAACCAAACTGATAATTCGAAGAGACTTGCAAAGATAACCAATCATACATAAAAGAATTCAGAGGAGATTCAAATATTGTTCATAGATAAACTTGATCATAAACCCACAATTCATCGGATCTCGACAAACACACCGCAAAAGAAGATTATATCGAATAGATCTCCAAGAAGATCAAGGAGAACTTTGTATTGAGATCCAAAGAGAGAGAAGAAGCCATCTAGCTAATAACTATGGACCCGAAGGTCTGAGGTAAACTACTCACACATCATCGGAGAGGCTATGGTGTTGGTGTAGAAGCCCTCCGTGATCAATGCCCCCTCTGGCGGAGCACCGGAAAAGGCCCCAAGATGGGATCTCACGGGTATAGAAGGTTGCGGCGGTGGAAATAGGGTTTTGGCTTCCTATCTGATGTTTCCAGGGTATATGGGTATATATAGGAGGAAGAAGTACGTCGGTGGAGCAACATGGGGCCCACGAGGGTGGACGGCGTGCCCAGGGGGGTAGGCGCGCCCCTGCCTCGTGCCTTCCTCGTTGATTACTTTGCGTAGACTCCAAGTCCTCTAGATCACGTTTGTTCCGAAAATCACGTTCCCAAAGGTTTCTTTCCGTTTGGACTCCGTTTGATATTCCTTTTCTGCGAAACACTGAAATAGGCAAAAAAACAGCAATTTGGGCTGGGCCTCCGGTTAATAGGTTAGTCCCAAAAATAATATAAAAGTGTATAAATAAGCCCGTTAAACATCCAAAACAGAATATAATATAGCATGGAACAATCAAAAATTGTAGATACAATGGAGACGTATCAAGCATCCCCAAGCTTAATTCCTTCTCGTCCTCGAGTAGGTAAATGATAAAAACAGAATTTTTATGTGGAATGCTACTTAGCATAATTTTCAATGTAATTCTCTTATTTGTGGTATGAATATTCAGATCCGAAAGATTCAAGATAAAAGTTTAATATTGACATAAAAAATAATAATACTTCAAGCATACTAACTAAGCACTTATGTCTTCTCAAAATAACATGGCCAAAGAAAGTTATCCCTACAAAATCATATAGTCTGGCTATGCTCTATCTTCACCACACAAAGTATTTAATCATGCACAACCCCGATGACAAGCCAAGAAATTGTTTCATACTTTTGATGTTCTCAAACTTTTTCAATCTTCACGCAATACATGAGCGTGAGCCATGGATATAGCACTATATGTGGAATAGAATGGTGCTTGTGGAGAAGACAAAAAGGAGAAGATAGTCTCACATCAACTAGGCATATCAACGAGCTATGGAGATGCCCATTAATAGATATCAATGTGAGTGAGTAGGGATTGCCATGCAACGGATGCACTAGAGCTATAAGTATATGAAAGCTCAAAAAGAAACTAAGTGGGTGTGCATCCAACTCGCTTGCTCACGAAGAACTAGGGCAATTTGAGGAAGCCCATCATTGGAATATACAAGCCAAGTTATATAATGAAAAATTCCCACTAGTATATGAAAGTGATATCATAGGAGACTCTCTATCATGAAGATCATGGTGCTACTTTGAAGCACAAGTGTGGAAAAGGGATAGCAGCATTGTCCCTTCTCTCTTTTCTCTCATTTTTTTTTCTTTTGGGCCTTTTCTTTTTTTTATGCCCTCTTTTTTTTTATTTAGTCCGGAGTCTCATCCCGACTTGTGGGGGAATCATTGTTGGGGATCGTTGCAGAAATTAAAATTTTTCTACGCATCACCAAGATCAATCTATGGAGTTTACTAGCAACGATAGGGGAGTGCATCTTTATACCTTTGAAGATCGCGATGCGGAAGCGTTGCAAGAACGCGGTTGGAGGAGTCTTACACGTAACGATTCAGATCGCGGCAGAATCCGATCCAAGCACCGAACAACGGTGCCTCCGCGTTCAACACACGTGCAGCCCGGTGACGTCTCCCGCACCTTGATCCAGCAAGGAGGAGGGAGAGGTTGAGGAAGAAGGCTCCAACAGCAGCACAACGGCGTGGTGGTGGTGGAGTGGCAGTTCTCCGGCAGGGCTTCGCCAAGCTCACGCGGAGGAGAGGAGAGGTGTTTGGGAGGGGAGGGGTCGCGCCTTGGATGTGGTGCTGCAGCCCTCCCTCCACCCCTCTATTTATAGGGAGAAGGGGGAAGGGGGCCGGCCCCTCTAGATGAGATCTAGAGGGGGGGCGGCGGCCAAGGGGGGGGGGGCTTGCCCCCCAAGCAAGGGGGGCGACCCCCTTTAGGGTTCCCCCAACCCTAGGCGCATGGGCCCTAGGGGGGATGGTGCCCAGCCCACTTAGGGGCTGGTTCCCTTCCACATACATCCCATAAGGCCCTCCGGGGCAGGTGGACCCTCCCTGTGGACCCCCGGCACCCCTCCGGTGGTCCCAGTACAATACTGGTATACCCCCGAATATTTCCGGTGACCGTATGATGACTTCCCATATATAAATCTTCACCTCCGGACCAATCCGGAACTCCTCGTGACATCCGGGATCTCATCCGGGACTCCGAAAAACATTCGGTAATCACATACAAACCTTCCTTATAACCCTAGCGTCATTGAACCTTAAGTGTGTAGACCCTACGGGTTCGGGAATCATGCAGACATGACCGAGACACCTCTCTAGCCAATAACCAACAGCGGGATCTGGATACCCATGTTGGCTCCCACATGTTCCACGATGATCTCATCGGATGAACCACGATGTCGAGGATTCAAGCAATCTCGTATACAATTCCCTTTGTCAATCGGTACGTTACTTGCCCAAGATTTGATCGTCGGTATCCCAATACCTCGTTCAATCTCGTTACCGGCAAGTCACTTTACTCGTTCCGTAATGCATGATCCCGTGACCAACTACTTGGTCACATTGAGCTCATTATGATGATGCATTACTGAGTGGGCCCAGAGATACCTCTCCGTCATACGGATTGACAAATCCCAGTCTCGATCTGTGCCAACCCAACAGACACTTTCGGAGATACCTGTAGTGCACCTTTATAGCCACCCAGTTACGTTGTGACGTTTGGTACACCCAAAGCATTCCTACGGCATCCGGGAGTTGCACGATCTCATGGTCTAAGGAAATGATACTTGACATTAGAAAAACTTTAGCAAACGAACTACACGATCTAGTGCTATGCTTAGGATTGGGTCTTGTCCATCACATCATTCTCCTAATGATGTAATCCCGTTATCAATGACATCCAATGTCCATGGTCAGGAAACCGTAACCATCTATTGATCAATGAGCTAGTCAACTAGAGGCTCACTAGGGACATGTTGTGGTCTATGTATTCACACATGTATTACGACTTCCGGATAACACAATTATAGCATGAACAATAGACAATTATCATGAACAAGGAAATATAATAATAACCACTTTATTATTGCCTCTAGGGCATATTTCCAACAGTCTCCCACTTGCACTAGAGTCAATAATCTAGTTACATTGTGATGAATCGAACACCCATAGAGTTCTTGTGTTGATCATGTTTTGCTCGTGGAAGGGTTTAGTCAACGGATCTGCGACATTCAGGTCCGTATGCACTTTACAAATATCTATGTCTCCATCTTGAACATTTTCACGAATGGAGTTGAAGTGATGCTTGATATGCCTAGTCTTCTTGTGAAACCTGGGCTCCTTGGCCAGGGCAATAGCTCCAGTGTTGTCACAGAAGAGAGTCATCAGGCCCGACGCATTGGGAATAACTCCTAGGTCGGTAATGAACTCCTTCATCCAGATTGCTTCATGCGCTGCCTCCGAGGCTGCCATGTACTCCGCTTCACATGTAGATCCCGCCACGACGCTTTGCTTGCAACTGCACCAGCTGACTGCCCCACCATTCAAAATATACACGTATCCGGTTTGTGACTTAGAGTCATCCAGATCTGTGTCGAAGCTAGCATCGACGTAACCCTTTACGACGAGCTCTTCGTCACCTCCATAAACGAGAAACATATCCTTAGTCCTCTTCAGGTACTTAAGGATATTCTTGACCGCTGTCCAGTGTTCCATGCTGGGATTACTTTGGTACCTTCCTACCAAACTTACGGCAAGGTTTACATCAGGTCTGGTACACAGCATGGCATACATAATAGACCCTATGGCCGAGGCATAGGGGATGACACTCATCTTTTCTCTATCTTCTGCCGTGGTCGGGCATTGAGCCGTGCTCAATCTCACACCTTGCAATACAGGCAAGAACCCCTTCTTGGACTGATCCATATTGAACTTTTTCAATATCTTGTCAAGGTACGTGCTTTGTGAAAGACCAATGAGGCATCTCGATCTATCTCTATAGATCTTGATGCCCAATATATAAGCAGCTTCTCCAAGGTCCTTCATTGAAAAACACTTATTCAAGTAGGCCTTTATGCTTTCCAAGAATTCTATATCATTTCCCATCAATAGTATGTCATCCACATATAATATGAGAAACGCTACAGAGCACCCACTCACTTTCTTGTAAACACAGGCTTCTCCATAAGTCTGCATAAACCCAAACGCTTTGATCATCTCATCAAAGCGAATGTTCCAACTCCAAGATGCTTGCACCAGCCCATAGATTGAGCATTGGAGCTTGCACACCTTGTCAGCATTCTTAGGATCGACAAAACCTTCTGGCTGCATCATATACAATTCTTCCTTAAGGAAACCATTAAGGAATGCCGTTTTGACGTCCATTTGCCATATCTCATAATCATAGAACACGGCAATTGCTAACATGATTCGGACGGACTTCAGCTTCCCTACAGGTGAGAAAGTCTCATCGTAGTCAACCCCTTGAACTTGTCGATAACCCTTAGTGACAAGCCGAGCCTTCTAGATGGTCACATTACCATCCGCGTCTGTCTTCTTCTTAAAGATCCATTTATTTTCTATGGCTCGCCGATCATCGGGCAAGTCAGTCAAAGTCCATACTTCGTTTTCATACATGGATCCTATCTCGGATTTTATGGCTTCAAGCCATTTGTCGGAATCCGGGCCCGCCATCGCTTCTTCATAGTTCGAAGGTTCACCGTTGTCTAACAACATGACTTCCAGGACAGGGTTGCCGTACCACTCTGGTGCGGAACGTGTCCTTGTGGACCTACGAAGTTCAGTAGTAACTTGATCCGGAGTTCCTTGATCATCATCATTAACTTCCTCTCTAGTCGGTGCAGGCACCACAGAAACATTTTCTTGAGCTGCGCTACTTTCCGGTTCAAGAGGCAGTACTTCATCAAGTTCCACTTTCCTCCCACTTCTTTCGAGAGAAACTCTTTCTCTAGAAAGGATCCATTCTTGGCACAAAGATCTTGCCTTCGGATCTGAGGTAGAAGGTATACCCAATAGTTTCCTTAGGGTATCCTATGAAGACGCATTTTTCCGACTTGGGTTCGAGCTTTTCAGGTTGAAGTTTCTTGACATAAGCATCGCATCCCCAAACTTTCAGAAATGACAGCTTAGGTTTCTTCCCAAACCATAATTCATACGGTGTCGTCTCAACGGATTTCGACGGAGCCCTATTTAAAGTGAATGCGGTAGTCTCTAAAGCATATCCCCCAAAATGATAGCGGTAGGTCGGTAAGAGACATCATAGATCGCACCATGTCCAACAGAGTGCGATTACGACGTTCGGACACCACCATTACGCTGAAGTGTTCTAGGCGGCGTGAGTTGTGAAACAATTCCACATTTCCTTAAGTGCGTGCCAAATTCGTGACTCAAATATTCTCCCCCACGATCTGATCGCAAGAACTTTATTTTCCTGTCACGTTGATTCTCAACCTCACTCTAAAATTCCTTGAACTTTTCAAAGGTCTCAGACTTGTGTTTCATTAAGTAGACATACCCATATCTACTTAAGTCATCAGTGAGGGTGAGAACATAACGATAGCCACCGCGAGCCTCAACGCTCATTGGACCGCACACATCAGTATGTATGATTTCCAACAAGTTGGTTGCTCGCTCCATTGTTCCGGAGAACGGAGTCTTGGTCATTTTGCCCATGAGGCATGGTTCGCACGTGTCAAATGATTCATAATCAAGAGAATCCAAAAGTCCATCTGCATGGATTTTCTTCATGCGTTTGACACCAATGTGACCAAGGCGGCAGTGCCACAAGTATGTGGGACTATCATTATCAACCTTACATCTTTTGGCATTCACACTATGAATATGTGTAACATCATGTTCAAGATTCAATAAGAATAAACCATTGACCAGCGGGGCATGACCATAAAACATATCTCTAATATAAATAGAACAACCATTATTCTCAGATTTAAATGAGTAGCCATCTCGCATTAAACGAGATCCAGATACAATGTTCATGCTCAAAGCTGGCACTAAATAACAATTATTGAGGTTTAAAACTAATCCCGTAGGTAAATGTAGAGGTAGCGTGCCGGCGGCGATCACATCGACCTTGGAACCATTCCCGACGCGCATCGTCACCTCGTCCTTCGCCAGTCTCCGCTTATTCCGCAGCTCCTGTTTTGAGTTACAAATATGAGCAACCGCACCGGTATCAAATACCCAGGAGCTACTACGAGCGCTGGTAAGGTACACATCAATAACATGTATATCACATATACCTTTGGTATTGCCGGCCTTCTTATCCGCTAAGTACTTGGGGCAGTTCCGCTTCCAGTGACCGTTTCCCTTGCAATAAAAGCACTTAGTCTCAGGCTTGGGTCCATGCTTTGGCTTCTTCCCGGCAACTGGCTTACCAGGCGCGGAAACCCCCTTGTCGTCCTTCTTGAAGTTCTTCTTACCCTTGCCTTTCTTGAAACTAGTGGTTTTATTGACCATCAACACTTGATGTTCCTTTTTGATCTCCACCTCCGCTGATTTCAGCATTGAATATACCTCAGGAATGGTCGTTTCCATCCCCTGCATATTGAAGTTCATCACAAAGCTCTTGTAGCTAGGTGGGAGCGACTGAAAGATTCTGTCAACGACCGCGTCATCCGGGAGATTAACTCCCAGCTGAGATAAGCGATTGTGTAACCCAGACATTTTGAGTATGTGCTCGCTGATAGAACTATTCTCCTCCATCTTACAACTGTAGAACTTGTCGGAGACTTCATATCTCTCGACCCAGGCATGAGCTTGGAAAACCATTTTGAGCTCTTGGAACATCTCATATGCTCTGTGCTGCTCGAAACGCTTTTGGACCCCGGTTCTAAGCTGTAAAGCATGCCGCACTGAACCAGGGAGTAATCATCAACACGTGTTTGCCAGGCGTTCATAACGTCTTGGTTTGCTGGGACGGGTGCTTCACCTAGCGGTGCTTCCAGGACATATGCTTTCTTGGCAGCTATGAGGATGATCCTCAAGTTCCGGACCCAGTCCGTATAGTTGCTACCATCGTCTTTCAGCTTGGTTTTTCTCTAGGAACGCGTTGAAGTTGAGGTTGACATTAGCGTGGGCCATTTGATCTACAAGACATATTCTAAAGGTTTTAGACTAAGTTCATGATAATTAAGTTCATCTAATCAAATTATCAATGAACTCCCAGTCAGACAGATATCCCTCTAGTCATCTAAGTGATACATGATCCGAGTCAACTAGGCCGTGTCCAATCATCACGTGAGACGGACTAGTCATCATCGGTGAACATCTTCATGTTGATCGTATCTGCTATACGACTCATGCTCGACCTTTCGGTCTCTTGTGTTCCGAGGCCATGTCTGTACATGCTAGGCTCGTCAAGTCAACCTAAGTGTATTGCGTGTGTAAATCTGGCTTACACCCGTTGTATGCGAATGTTAGAACCTATCACACCCGACCATCACGTGCTGCTTCGGAACAACGAACCTTCGCAACGGTGCACAGTTAGGGGGAATACTTTCTTGAAATTTTAACGAGGGATCATCTTATTTATGCTACCGTCGTTCTAAGAAAATAAGATGTAAAACATGATAAACATCACATGCAAACAAATAGTGACATGATATGGCCAATATCATTTTGCTCCTTTTGATCTCCATCTTCGGGCCGCCATGATCATCATCGTCACCGGCATGACACCATGATCTCCATCATCATGATCTCCATCATCGTGTCTTCATGAAGTTGTCTCGCCAACTATTACTTCTACTACTATGGCTAACGGTTAGCAATAAAGTAAAGTAATTACATGACGTTCCAGTTGACACGCAGGTCATAAATAAATTAAGACAACTCCTATGGCTCCTGCCGGTTGTCATACTCATCGACATGCAAGTCGTGATTCCTATTACAAGAACATGATCAATCTCATACATCACATATATCATTCATCACATCCTTCTGGCCATATCACATCACATGACACTTGCTGCAAAAACAAGTTAGACGTCCTCTAATTGTTGTTGCAAATTTTTACGTGGCTGCTATAGGTTTCTAGCAAGAACGTTTCTTACCTACGCCAAAACCACAACGTGATATGCCAATTTCTATTTACCCTTCATAAGGACCCTTTTCATCGAATCCGGTCCGACTGAAGTGGGAGAGACAGACACCCGCTAGCCACCTTATGCAACTAGTGCATGTCAGTCGGTGGAACCTGTCTCACGTAAGCGTACGTGTAAGGTCGGTTCGGGCCGCTTCATCCCACGATGCCGCTGAATCAAGAAAAGACTAGTAACGGCAAATAAATTGACAAAATCGACGCCCACAACAACTTGTGTTCTACTCGTGCATAGAAACTACGCATAGACCTAGCTCATGATGCCACTGTTGGGGATCGTTGCAGAAATTAAAAAAATTCTACGCATCACCAAGATCAATCTATGGAGTTTACTAGCAACGAGAGGGGAGTGCATCTTCATACCTTTGAAGATCGCGATGCGGAAGCGTTGCAAGAACGCGGTTGGAGAAGTCGTACACGTAGCGATTCAGATCGCGGCAGAATCCGATCCAAGCACCGAACAACGGTGCCTCCGCGTTCAACACACGTGCAGCCCGGTGACGTCTCCCGCGCCTTGATCTAGCAAGGAGGAGGGAGAGGTTGAGCAAGAAGGCTCCAACAGCAGCACGACGGCGTGGTGGTGGTGGAGTGGCAGTTCTCCGGCAGGGCTTCGGCAAGCTCACGCGGAGGAGGAGAGGTGTTGGGGAGGGGAGGGGTTGCGCCTTGGATGTGGTGTTGCAGCCCTCCCTCCACCCCTCTATTTATAGGGAGAAGGGGGAAGGGGGCCGGCACCTCTAGATGAGATCTAGAGGGGGGCGGCGGCCAAGGGGGAGGGGGCTTGCCCCCCAAGCAAGGGGGCGCCCCCCTTTAGGGTTCCCCCAACCCTAGGCGCAAGGGCCCTAGGGGGGATGGCGCCCAGCCCACTTAGGGGCTGGTTCCCTTCCACATACAGCCCATAAGGCCCTCCGGGGCAGGTGGACCCCCGGGACCCCTCCGGTGGTCCCGGTACAATACCGGTATACCCCCGAATATTTCCGGTGATCGTCTGATGACTTCCCATATATAAATCTTCACCTCCGGACCAATACGGAACTCCTCGTGACGTTCGGGATCTCATCCGGGACTCCGAACAACATTCGGTAATCACATACAAACCTTCCTTATAACCCTAGCGTCATCGAACCTTAAGTGTGTAGACCCTACGGGTTCGGGAATCATGCAGACATGACCGAGACACCTCTCTAGCCAATAACCAACAGCGGGATCTGGATACCCATGTTGGCTCCCACATGTTCCACGATGATCTCATCGGATGAACCACGATGTCGAGGATTCAAGCAATCCCGTATACAATTCCCTTTGTCAATCGGTACGTTACTTGCCCGAGATTCGATCGTCGGTATCCCAATATCTCGTTCAATCTCGTTACCGGCAAGTCACTTTACTCGTTCCATAATGCATGATCCCGTGACCAACTACTTGGTCACATTGAGCTCATTATGATGATGCATTACCGAGTGGGCCCAGAGATACCTCTCCGTCATACGAAGTGACAAATCCCAGTCTTGATTCGTGCCAACCCAACAGACACTTTCGGAGATACCTGTAGTGCACCTTTATAGCCACCCAGTTACGTTGTGACGTTTGGTACACCCAAAGCATTCCTACGGCATCCGGGAGTTGCACAATCTCATGGTCTAAGGAAATGATACTTGACATTAGAAAAACTTTAGCAAACGAACTACACGATCAAGTGCTATGCTTAGGATTGGGTCTTGTCCATCACATCATTCTCCTAATGATGTAATCCCGTTATCAATGACATCCAATGTCCATGGTCAGGAAACCGTAACCATCTATTGATCAACGAGCTAGTCAACTAGAGGCTCACTAGGGACATTTTGTGGTCTATGTATTCACACATGTATTACGATTTCCGGATAACACAATTATAGCATGAACAATAGACAATTATCATGAACAAGGAAATATAATAATAACCATTTTATTATTGCCTCTAGGGCATATTTCCAACAATCATAGTCTCCATCACCCTTTCCTCACTTGGGACAATGCTCTAATAATGATGATCATCACACTTTTATTTACTTTACAACTCAAGAATTACAACTCAATACTTAGAACAAAATATGACTCTATGTGAATGCCTCCGGCGGTGTACCGGGATATGCAATGAATCAAGAGTGACATGTATGAAAGAATCATGAACGGTGGCTTTGCCACAAATACGATGTCAACTACATGATCACGCAAAGCAATTATGACAATGATGAAGCGTGTCATAGTAAAAGAAACGGTGGTAAGTTGCATGGAAATATATCTCGGAATGGCTATGGAAATGCCATGATAGGTAGGTACGGTGGCTGTTTTGAGGAAGGTATATGGTGGGTGTATGATACCGGCGAAAAGTGCGCGGTATTAGAGAGGCTAGCAATGGTGGAAGGATGAGAGTGCGTATAATCCATGGACTCAACATTAGTCATAAAGAACTCATATACTTGTTGCAAAAAGCTACAAGTTATCAAAGCAAAGTATTACATGCATGCTCCTAGGGGGATAGATTGATAGGAAAAGACCATCGCTCGTCCCCGACCGCCACTCATAAGGAAGACAATAAATAAATAAATCATGCTCCAACTTCATCACATAACGGTTCACCATACATGCATGCTACAGGAATCACAAACTTTAACACGAGTATTTCTCAAATTCATAACCACTCAACTAGCATGAATCTAATATCATCATCTTCATATCTCAAAACAATTATCAAGTATCAAACTTCTCATAGTATTCAACACACTCATAAGAAAGTTTTTCCTAATCTTGGATACTTATCATATTGGGACTAATTTTAATGATTAAAGCAAATTACCATGCTGTTTTGTAGGACTCTCAAAATAATATAAGTGAAGCATGAGAGAACAAAAGTTTCTATAAAACAAAACCACCGCCGTGCTCTAAAAGATATAAGTGAAGCACTAGAGCAAAAACTATATAGCTCAAAAGATATAAGTGAAGCACATAGAGTATTCTAATAAATTCCGAATCATGTGTGTCTCTCTCAAAATGTGTGTACAGCAAGGATGATTGTGGTAAACTAAAAAGCAAAGACTCAAATCATACAAGACGCTCCAAGCGAAACACATATCATGTGGTGAATAAAAATATAGCTCCAAGTAAAGTTACCGATGGACGAAAACGAAAGAGGGGATGCCTTCCGGGGCATCCCCAAGATTTGGCTTTTTGGTGTCCTTAGATTACCTTGGGGTGCCATGGGCATCCCCAAGCTTAGGATCTTGCCATTCCTTGTTCCATAATCCATCAAATATTTACCCAAAACTTGAAAACTTCACAACACAAAACTCAACAGAAAATCTCGTGAGCTCCGTTAGCGAAAGAAAACAAAACACCACTTCAAGGTACTGTATTGAACTCATTATTTATTTATATTGGTGTTAAACTTACTGTATTCCAACTTTTATATGGTTTATAAACTATTTTACTAGCCATAGATTCATCAAAATAAGCAAACAACACACGAAAAACAGAATCTGTCAAAAACAGAACAGGCTGTAGTAATCTGTAACTAACGCAAACTTCTGGAACTCAGAAAAATCAACCAAAATAGGACGACCTAGACAATTTGTTTATTGATCTACTGCAATTGGAACCAGTATTTTATCACGTTCGGGTGATTTTTAACAATTATTTTCGTGAACAGAAAGTTTCTGGAATTTTCAGCAAGATCAAATAACTATCATCCAAGGAGATCCTATAGGTGTAACTTGGCACAAACACTAATTAAAACATAAAAACAAATCTAACCAGAGGCTAGATCAAATATTTATTCCTAAACAGAAGAAAAAAGAAAAAAAAACTAAAAATAAAATTGGGTTGCCTCCCAACAGGCGCTATCGTTTAACGCCCTTAGCTAGGCATAAAAGCAAGGATAGATCTAGGTATTGCCATCTTTGGTAGGCAATCCATAAGTGGCTCTCATAATAGATTCATAAGGTAATTTTATTTTCTTTCTAGGAAAGTGTTCCATGCCTTTCCTTAACGGAAATTGGAATCTAACATTTCCTTCCTTCATATCAATAATTGCACCAATCATTCTAAGGAAAGGTCTACCAAGAATAATAGGACACGAAGGATTGCAATCTATGTCAAGAACAATGAAATCTACGGGCACATAGTTCCTATTTGCAACAATAAGAACATCATTAATTCTTCCCATAGGTTTTTTAATAGTGGAATCCGCAAGGTGCAAGTTTAAGGAACAATCATCAAATTCACGGAATCCTAGCAAATCACACAAAGTTTTTGGGATCGTGGAAACACTAGCACCCAAATCACACAAAGCATAGCATTCATGATCTTTAATTTTAATTTTAATTGTAGGTTCCCACTCATCATAAAGTTTTCTAGGGAAAGAAACTTCCAACTCAAGTTTTTCTTCGTAAGATTGCATCAAAGCATCAACGATATGTTTTGTAAAGGCTTTATTTTCGCTATAAGCATGAGGAGAATTTAGCACGGATTGCAACAAGGAAATACAATCTATCAAAGAGAAATTATCATAATTAAATTCTTTGAAATCCAAGAGAGTGGGTTCATTGATATCTAAAGTTTTAATTTCTTCAATCCCAATTTTATCAAATTTTGCATCAAGATCTAAAAACTCCGAATTTTTGGGACGCCTTCTAGGTAAAGGTGACTCATCTCCAGTCCCATAATTATCAAGATTCATATTGCAAAACAAAGATTTAATAGGAGACACATCAATAACTTTTAGATCTTCATCGTTATTCTCATAAAAACTAGAAGAACACGCTTTCACAAAGCAATCTTTCTTAGCACGCATCCTAGCAGTTCTATCTTTGCACTCATCAATGGAAATTCTCATGGCTTTGAGAGACTCATTGATATCATGCTTAGGTGGAATAGATCTAAGTTTCAAAGAATCAACATCAAGAG
This sequence comes from Aegilops tauschii subsp. strangulata, assembly GCF_002575655.3. Classification (NCBI taxonomy): domain Eukaryota; kingdom Viridiplantae; phylum Streptophyta; class Magnoliopsida; order Poales; family Poaceae; genus Aegilops; species Aegilops tauschii. The sequence goes on along the minus strand of NC_053037.3, from coordinate 567,499,147 downwards.
AAATTCTATCAACGTTCCTAGCCAATTCATCAACCTTAAGTAATTTTTCTTCAAGCAAAGCATTGAAATTCTTTTGCGAATTCATAAACTCATTAACACTAGTCTAAAATTCAGAGGGCATCTTATTAAAATTTCCATAAGAATTGTTGTAGGAATTACCATAATTATTAGAGGAATTACTAGGGAACGGCCTAGGATTAAAGTTTCCTCTATATGCGTTGTTACCAAAATTATTCCTACCAACAAAATTCACATCCATAGATTCATTATTATTCTCAATCAAAGTAGACAAAGGCATATCATTAGGATCAGAAGAAACACTTTTAGTAGCAAATAATTTCATAAGTTCATCCATCTTTCCACTCAAAACGTTAATTTCTTCTATCGCATGCACTTTTTTATTAGTAGATTTTTCGGTGTGCCATTGAGAATAATTAACCATAATATTATCTAGGAGTTTAGTAGCTTCTCCTAAAGTGATTTCCATAAAAGTGCCTCCCACGGCCGAATCTAAAATATTTCTAGAAGCAAAATTCAATCCGGCATAAAAATTTTGTATAATCATCCAAAGATTCAAACCATGTGTAGGGCAATTACGTATCATTAATTTCATCCTCTCCCAAGCTTGTGCAACATGTTCATGATCAAGTTGCTTAAAATTAATGATATCGTTTCTAAGAGAGATGATTTTAGCGGGAGGAAAATACATAGAGATAAAAGCATCTTTGCACTTATTCCAAGAATCAATACTATTTTTAGGCAAAGACGAAAACCAAGCTTTAGCGCGATCTCTAAGCGAAAAAGGAAATAGCTTCAATTTAACAATATCATTGTCCACATCTTTCTTCTTTTGCATATCACACAAATCAACGAAGCTATTTAGATGGGTAGCGGCATCTTCACTAGGAAGGCCGGTGAATTGATCTTTCATGACAAGATTCAACAAAGCAGCATTAATTTCACAAGATTCAGCATCGGTAAGAGGAGCAATCGGAGTGCTAAGAAAATCATTGTTGTTGGTATTGGCAAAGTCACACAATTTAGTATTGCCTTGAGCCATCATGACAAGCAAGCTATCCAACACACAAGCAAACAAGAAGCAAGCAAAAAAGAGGCAAACGGAAAAGAGAGGGCGAATAAAACGGCAAGGGTGAAGTGGGGGAGAGGAAAATGAGAGGCAAATGGCAAATAATGTAATGCGAGGGATAAGAGTTTGTGATGGGTACTTGGTATGTCTTGACTTGTGCGTAGACTCCCCGGCAACGGCGCCAGAAATCCTTCTTGCTACCTCTTGAGCACTGCGTTGGTTTTCCCTTGAAGAGGAAAGGGTGATGCAGTAAAGTAGCGTAAGTATTTCCCTCAGTTTTTGAGAACCAAGGTATCAATCCAGTAGGATACGACGCTCGAGTCCCACGCACCTACACAAACAAATAAGAACCTCGCAACTACTACCTCTTGAGCACTGCGTTGGTTTTCCCTTGAAGAGGAAAGGGTGATGTAGCAAAGTAGCGTAAGTATTTTTCTCAGTTTTTGAGAACCAAGGTATCAATCCAGTAGGAGACCATGCACGAGTCCCTCGCACCTAGACAAACAAATAAATCCTCGCAACCAACACAATAAAGGGGTTGTCAATCCCTTCACGGTCACTTACGAGAGTGAGATCTGATAGATATGATAAGATAATATTTTTGGTATTTTTATGATAAAGATGCAAAGTAAAATAAAAGGTAATAAAAATAGCTAAGTGTTGGAAGATTAATATGATGGAAAATAGACCCGGGGGGCATAGGTTTCACTAGAGGCTTCTCTCGAGAGCATAAGTATTACGGTGGGTGAACAAATTACTGTTGAGCAATTGACAGAATTGAGCATAGTTATGAGAATATCTAGGTATGATCATGTATATAGGCATCACGTCCGAGACAAGTAGACCGACTCCTGCCTGCATCTACTACTATTACTCCACACATCGAGCGCTATCCAGCATGCATCTAGAGTATTAAGTTCATAAGAACAGAGTAACACTTTAAGCAAGATGACATGATGTAGAGGGATAAACTCATGCAATATGATATAAACCCCATCTTGTTATCCTCGATGGCAACAATACAATACGTGCCTTGCTGCCCCTACTGTCACTGGGAAAGGACACCGCAAGATTGAACCCAAAGCTAAGCACTTCTCCCATTGCAAGAAAGATAAATCTAGTAGGCCAAACCAAACTGATAATTCGAAGAGACTTGCAAAGATAACCAATCATACATAAAAGAATTCAGAGGAGATTCAAATATTGTTCATAGATAAACTTGATCATAAACCCACAATTCATCGTTCTCAACAAACACACCGCAAATGTAAGATTACATCGAATAGATCTCCACAAGAGAGGGGGAGAACATTGTATTGAGATCCAAAAAGAGAGAAGAAGCCATCTAGCTAATAACTATGGACCCGAAGGTCTGAGGTAAACTACTCACACATCATGGGAGAGGCTATGGTGTTGATGTAGAAGCCCTCCGTGATTGATGCCCCCTCCGGCGGAGCTCCGGAAAAGGCCCCAAGATGGGATCTCACGGGTACAGAAGGTTGCGGTGGTGGAATTAGGATTTTGGCTCCGTATCTGGTAGTTTGGGGGTACGTAGGTATATATAGGAGGAAGAAGTACGTCGGTGGAGCAACGTGGGGCCCACGAGGGTGGAGGGCGCGCCCCCCTACCTCGTGCCCTCCTGGTTGGTGTCTTGATGTAGGGTCCAAGTCCTCTGGATCACGTTCGTTCCGAAAATCACGTTCCCGAAGGTTTCATTACGTTTGGACTCCGTTTGATATTCTTTTTCTGCGAAACTCTGAAATAGGCAAAAAGCAGCAATTCTGGGCTGGGCCTCCGGTTAATAGGTTAGTCCCAAAAATAATATAAAAGTGTATAATAAAGCCCATTAATGTCCAAAACAGAGTATAATATAGCATGGAACAATCAAAAATTATAGATACGTTGGAGACGTATCATGCATCCCCAAGCTTAATTCCTGCTCGTCCTCGAGTAGGTAAATGATAAAAACAGAATTTTTGATGTGGAATGCTACTTGGCATAATTTCAATGTAATTCTCTTAATTGTGGTATGAATATTCAGATCCGAAAGATTCAAGACAAAAGTTTAATATTGACATAATAATAATAATACTTCAAGCATACTAGCTACTCCCTCCGTCCGTGAATAAGTGTACTTCTACCGTTTTTCCTATGTCAAAGTTTTATAATTTTGACCAACTTTTTAGAAAAGAGTAGTAGTATATATGACATCAAATTTGTATATTACGAAAATACATTTTAAAATGAATCTAGTGATACTAATTTAGTGCCATAAATGCTGCTACTTTTTCCTATAAAGTTGGTCAAAGTTTCCAAACTTTGACTTAAGACAAAAGCTAGATGTACACTTATTCACGGAAGGAGGGAGTAAGCAATTATGTCTTCTCAAAATAACATGGCCAAAGAAAGTTATCCCTACAAAATCATATAGTCTGGCTATGCTCTATCTTCACCACACAAAATATTTAAATCATGCACAACCCCGATGACAAGCCAAGCAATTGTTTCATAATTTTAGTGTTCTCAAACTTTTTCAATCTCCACGCAATACATGAGTGTGAGCCATGGACATATCACTATATGTGGAATAGAATGGTGGTTGTGGAGAAGACAAAAAAGGGAGAAGATAGTCTCACATCAACTAGGCGTATCAACGGGCTATGGAGATGCCCATTAATAGATATCAATGTGAGTGAGTAGGGATTGCCATGCAACGGATGCACTTAGAGCTATAAGTATATGAAAGCTCAACAAAAGGAACTAAGTGGGTGTGCATCCAACTTGCTTGCTCACGAAGACCTAGGGCATTTTGAGGAAGCCCATCATTGGAATATACAAGCCAAGTTCTATAAGGAAAAAATTCCCAACTAGTATATGAAAGTGATATCATAGGAGACTCTCTATCATGAAGATCATGGTGCTACTTTGAAGCACAAGTGTGGTAAAAGGATAGTAACATTGTCCCTTCTCCCTTTTTCTCTCATTTTTTTATTTGGGCCTTTTCTTCTCTTTTTTTATGGCCTCTCTTTTTTTTCTTCCGGAGTTTCCTCCCGACTTGTGGGGGAATCATAGTCTCCATCATCCTTTCCTCACTTGGGACAATGCTCTAAAAAAATGATGATCATCAAACTTTTATCTACTTACAATTCAACAATTACAACTCAATACTTAGAACAAAATATGACTCTATGTGAATGACTCCGGCGGTGTACCGGGATATGCAATGAATCAATAGTGACATGTATGAAATAATTATGAACGGTGGCTTTGCCACAAATACGATGTCAGTTACATGATCATGCGAAGCAATATGACAATGATGGAGCGTGTCATAATAAATGAAACGGTGGTAAGTTGCATGGCAATATATCTCGGAATGGCTATGGAAATGCCATGATAGGTAGGTATGGTGGCTGTTTTGAGGAAGGTATATGGTGGGTGTATGATACCGGCGAAACGTGCGCGGCATTAGAGAGGCTAGCAATGGTGGAAGGAGGAAAAGTGCGTATAATCCATGGACTCAACATTAGTCATAAAGAACTCATATACTTATTGCAAAAATCTACAAGTTATAAAAGCAAAGTATTACGCGCATGCTCCTAGGGGGATAGATTGGTAGGAAAAGACCATCGCTCGTCCCCGACCGCCACTCATAAGGAAGACAATCAATAAATAAATCATGCTCCGACTTCATCACATAACGGTTCACCATACGTGCATGCTACGGGAATCACAAACTTTAACACAAGTATTTCTCAAATTCAAAACTACTCAACTAGCATGACTCTAATATCACGATCTTCATATCTCAAAACAATTATCTAGTATCAAACTTCTCATAATATTCAACACACTCATAAGATTTTTTTTACTAATCTTGAATGCCTATCATTGTCAAAGAAAACTAGCATGCTGTTTTGTAGGACTCTCAAAATAATCTAAGTGAAGCATGAGAGAACAATAGTTTCTATAAAACAAAATCACCACCGTGCTCTAAAAGATATAAGTGAAGCACTAGAGCAAAAACTATATAACTCAAAAGATATAAGTGAAGCACATAGAGTATTCTAATAATTTTCGAATCAAGTGTGTCTCTCTCAAAAGGTGTGTCCAGAAAATATGATTGTGGTAAACTAAAAAGCAAAGACTCAAATAATACAAGACGCTCCAAGCAAAACACATATCATGTGGTGAATAAAAATATAGCTCCAAGTAAAGTTACCGATGGAAGTAGACGAAAGAGGGGATGCCTTCCGGGGCATCCCCAAGCTTTGGATTTTTGGTGTCCTTAGATTATCTTGGGGTGCCATGGGCATCCCCAAGCTTAGGCTCTTGCTACTCCTTGTTCCATAATCCATCAAATCTTTTACCCAAAACTTGAAAACTTCACAACACAAAACTTAACAGAAAATCTCGTGAGCTCCGTTAGCGAAAGAAAACAAAACACCAGTTCATGGTACTGTAATGAACTCATTATTTATTTATATTGGTGTTAAACCTAATGTATTCCAACTTCTCTATGGTTTATAAACTATTTTACTAGCCATAGATTCATCAAAATAAGCAAACAACACACGAAAAACAGAATCTGTCAAAAACAGAACAGGCTGTAGTAATCTGTAACTAACGCAAACTTCTGGAACTCCAAAATTTCAGCCCAAATAGGACGACCTAGAAAATTTGTTTATTGATCAGTAACAATTGGAATCAATATTTTATCCCGTTCTGGTGATTTTTAACAAATATTTTCGTGAACAGAAAGTTTGTGCAATTTTCAGCAAGATCAAATAACTATCATCCAAGAAGATCCTATAGGTTAAACTTGGCACAAACACTAATGAAAACAAATAAACACATCTAACAAGAGGCTAGATAAAATATTTATTCCTAAACAGAAGCTAAAAGCGAAAAATTAAAAATAAAATTGGGTTGCCTCCCAACAAGCGCTATCGTTTAACGCCCCTAGCTAGGCATAAAAGCAAGGATAGATCTAGGTATTGCCATCTTTGGTAGGCAATCCATAAGTGACTCTCATAATAGATTTATAAGGTAATTTTATTTTCTTTCTAGGGAAGTGTTCCATGCCTTTCCTTAATGGAAATTGGAATCTAATATTCCCTTCCTTCATATCAATAATTGCACCAATCGTTCTAAGGAAAGGTCTACCAAGGATAATAGGACATGAAGGATTGCAATCTATATCAAGAACAATAAAATCTATAGGCACATAATTCCTATTTGCAATAATAAGAACATCATTAATTCTTCCCATAGGTTTCTTAATGGTGGAATCCGCAAGGTGCAAGTTTAAAGAGCAATCATCAAATCACGGAAACCTAGCAAATCGCACAAAGTCTTTGGAATCATGGAAACACTAGCACCCAAATCACACAAAGCATAGCATTCATGATCTTTAATTTTAATTTTAATAGTAGGTTCCCACTCATCATAAAGTTTTCTAGGGATAGACTCTTCCAACTCAAGTTTTTCTTCATAAGATTGCATCAAAGCATCAACGATATGTGTAGTAAAAGCTTTATGTTGACTATAAGCATGTGGAGAATTTAGCACGGATTGCAACAAGGAAATACAATCTATCAAAGAGAAATTATCATAATTAAATTCCTTGAAATCCAAAATGGTGGGTTCATTAGTATCTAAAGTTTTGATCTCTTCAATCCCACTTTTACCAATTTTTGCATCAAGATCTAAAAACTCCGAATTTTTGGAACGCCTTCTAGGTAAAGGTGGATCATACTCAGTCCATCATTATCAAGATTCATATTGCAAAACAAATATTTAATTGGGGACACATCAATAACTTTTAGATATTCATCTTTATTTTCCAAAAAAAATTCCGGCTTAGCGGCCATCTTATTAACTAAGGTGGCCTGCTTATCCGAAACTTCAGCTATTAACTTTTCAAGATGAGCAATCTGAGATTTCAAACCATCAAATTCTTTGGACATATCATCGAGCTCTTTATTCATATAACTCATAAAGCTTTTTTGTTCCTTAAGCTCGTTTCTGAAGAAATTATTATGCTCAAATTGTAAGACCATAAAACTCCTGACGTTGCTTTCGATCTCTTCTAACCTTTTAAGGTGAAGATCGCCAAATCTAGGTAGGGCCATTGAGACAAGCAAGCGAAAAAGAGGTGAACGGAAAAGAGAGGGCGAATAAAACGGCAAGGGTGAAGTGGGGGAGAGGAAAACGAGAGGCAAATGGCATATAATGTAATGCGGGAGATAAGGGTTTGTGATGGGTACTTGGTATGTTGACTTTTGCGTAGACTCCTCGGCAACGGCGCCAGAAATCCTTCTTGCTACCTCTTGAGCACTGCGTTGGTTTTCCCTTGAAGAGGAAAGGGTGATGCAGCAAAGTAGCGGAAGTATTTCCCTCAGTTTTTGAGAACCAACGTATCAATCCAGTAGGAGACCATGCACGAGTCCCTCGCACCTACACAAACAGATAAATCCTCGCAACCAACACAATAAAGGGGTTGTCTATCCCTTCACGGTCACTTACGAGAGTGAGATCTAATAGATATGATAAGATAATATTTTTGGTATTTTTATGATAAAGATGCAAAGTAAAATAAAAGGTAATAAAAATAGCTAAGTGTTGGAAGATTAATAGGGTGGAAAATAGACCCGGGGGCCATAGGTTTCACTAGAGGCTTCTCTCGAGAGCATAAGTATTACGGTGGGTGAACAAATTACTGTTGAGCAATTGACAGAATTGAGCATAGTTATGGGAATATCTAGGTATGATCATGTATATAGGCATCACGTCCGAGACAAGTAGACCGACTCCTGCCTGCATCTACTACTATTACTCCACACATCGACCGCTATCCAGCATGCATCTAGAGTATTAAGTTAATAAGAACAGAGTAACGCTTTAAGCAAGATGACATGATGTAGAGGGATAAACTCATGCAATATGATATAAACCCCATCTTGTTATCCTCGATGGCAACAATACAATACGTGCCTTGCTACCCCTACTGTCACTGGGAAAGGACACCGCAAGATTGAACCCAAAGCTAAGCACTTCTCCCATTGCAAGAAAGATCAATCTAGTAGGCCAAACCAAACTGATAATTCGATGAGACTTGCAAAGATAACCAATCATACATAAAAGAATTCAGAGGAGATTCAAATATTGTTCATAGATAAACTTGATCATAAACCCACAATTCATCGGTCTCAACAAACACACCTCAAAAGAAGATTACATCGAATAGATCTCCACAAGAGAGGGGGGAACATTGTATTGAGATCCAAAAAGAGAGAAGAAGCCATCTACCTAATAACTATGGACCCGAAGGTCTGAGGTAAACTACTCACACATCATCAGAGAGGCTATGGTGTTGATGTAGAAGCCCTCCGTGATCGATGCCCCCTCCGGCGGAGCTCCGGAAAAGGCCCCAAGATGGGATCTTGATGTCTACTACGCAACCTTCTTCTTGTAGACGTTGTTGGGCCTCCAAGTGCAGAGGTTTGTAGGACAGTAGCAAATTTCCCTCAAGTGGATGACCTAAGGTTTATCAATCCGTGGGAGGCGTAGGATGAAGATGGTCTCTCTCAAACAATCCTGCAACCAAATAACAAAGAGTCTCTTGTGTCCCCAACACACCCAAGACAATGGTAAATTGTATAGGTGCACTAGTTCGGCGAAGAGATGGTGATACAAGTGCAATATGGATGGTAGATATAGGTTTTTGTAATCTGAAAATATAAAATAGCAAGGTAACTATTGATAAAAGTAAGCGTAAACGGTATTGCAGTGCTAGGAAACAAGGCCTAGGGTTCATAATTTCACTAGTGCAAGTTCTCTCAACAATAATAACATAATTGGATCATATCACTATCCCTCAACATGCAACAAAGAGTCACTCCAAAGTCACTAATAGCGGAGAACAAACGAAGAGATTATGGTAGGGTACGAAACCACCTCAAAGTTATTCTTTCCGATCAATCCATTGGGCTATTCCTATAAGTGTCACAAACAGCCCTAGAGTTTGTAGTAAAATAACACCTTAAGACACACATCAACCAAAACCCTAATGTCACCTAGATACTCCAATGTCACCTCAAGTATCCGTGGGTATGATTATACGATATGCATCACACAATCTCAGATTCATCTATTCAACCAACACATAGAACCTCAAAGAGTGCCCCAAAGTTTCTACCGGAGAGTCAAGACGAAAACGTGTGCCAACCCCTATGCATAGGTTCATGGGCGGAACCCGCAAGTTGATCACCAAAACATACATCAAGTGGATCAATAGAATACCCCATTGTCACCACGGGTATCCCACGCAAGACATACATCAAGTGTTCTCAAATCCTTAAAGATTCCATCCGATAAGGTAACTTCAAAGGGAATACTCAATCCATTACAAGAGAGTAGAGGGGGAGAAACATCATAAGATCCAACTATAATAGCAAAGCTCGCGATACATCAAGATCGTGCCAAATCAAGAACATGAGAGAGAGAGAGAGATCAAACACATAGCTACTGGTACATACCCTCAGCCCCGAGGGTGAACTACTACCTCCTCGTCATGGAGAGCGCCGGGATGATGAAGATGGCCACCGGTGAGGGTTCCCCCCCTCCGGCAGGGTGCCGGAACAGGGTCCCGATTGGTTTTTGGTGGCTACAGAGGCTTGCGGCGGCGGAACTCCCGATCTCTTCTATTCCCCGAGGGTTTTAGGGTATATGGGTATATATAGGATGAAGAAATACGTCAGGGGAGCCATGAGGGCGGTGGGCGCGCCCCCCTGCCTCGTGCCTCCCTCGTTGCTTTCCTGACGTGCACTCCAAGTCTCCCGGGTTGCTTTCCTTCCAAAAATAACTTCTCCAGAAGGTTTCATTCCGTTTCGACTCCGTTTGATATTCCTTTTCTTCGAAACACTGAAAAAAGGGAAAAACAGGAACTGGCACCGGGCTTGTGACGCCCCGATTCAATCGTACACTAATCATGCACGCAAACGTGTACGATCAAGATCAGGGACTCACGGGAAGATATCACAACACAACTCTAAAAACATAAATAAGTCATACAACCATCATAATACAAGCCAAGGGCCTCGAGGGCTCGAATACAAGTGCTCGATCATAGACGAGTCAGCGGAAGCAACAATATCTGAGTACAGACATAAGTTAAACAAGTTTGCCTTAAGAAGGCTAGCACAAACTGGGATACAGATCGAAAGAGGCGCAGAATAATATAAAAGTGTATAAATAAGCCCGTTAAACATCCAAAACAGAATATAATATAATATAGCATGGAACAATCAAAAATTATAGATACGTTGGAGACGTATCATGGCTCATGATACCAAGATGATGTAGGGTAGAACCCTAGTGGCCCGATCTTTCACGATTGGAGCGGATTCCACTAAGAACACGAAGAACACGAGAGGGAAACACGAGAGAAATCACTCAACCAACAAGATTCAGTCACACATATGCTAGATCCTCGAAACACAAAGAGATACACGATCCACGATCAACTAGGGACGATACAAGTAGCACGATCTTCTCCGTGAGGAGGTCTTGAGGTTCTTCCCGTGATGGGGTCTTGAATCCGCTTGGGGGATCTTCTCCGAGGAGGCGCGATATCCGAGGAGAAGGTAACCAAGTGGATGAGCAAAGCTCTCACACAAAAATGAGCTAATCCTTTTCTAACCCTAGAAAAGAGGTGGTGGAGTCGTTTATATAGAAGTTGGGGGCGAAGGGGTACATGGGCCTCGGCCCAACATCATGCACGCAGTCCGGATGATCCGGATGTGGGTCCGGATGATCCGGGCTTCGGCGGTCCGGATGATCCGGGTCGGCGTTCGGATGGTCCGGCTGTGTCGGGGGCGCTGCGGGTGGTCCGGATGTCCGGGTCCTGGTCCGGACGTCCGGGTATGTCCGGATGATCCGGGACGGGGTCCGGATGATCCGGCTTCGTGGAGGGGGCTGCTGTTGCCTTCGGGTGCTGTAGCCGGATCGTCCCGGCCGGGGTCCGGATCGTCCCGGCCGGGGTCCGGATCGTCCGGGCTGGGGCCGGATTGTTCGGACGACTGTCCGGATCATCCGGGCTTCGGTTGTCTTGCCCTTCTTCTCTTTCATCTTCGCGTCCATCTTCTCCTTCCGATCCGCCTTACTCCTTAGATTCTCCATGGCTATATCCCAGGTACCTGAGTATGGAAAGTGTCTCCGTTTGAGGTAGTAACCATGTCTAATGTGCATCGTAGTGGAGTTGTGAGAGGAGTGATGTCACCTAGGTTTCGAGAGCTCTTGCACGTGCTCGTGTCTGTAACACCCTGAGAATCATGCTACAGTAACCCCCTGTGATTAAGCTAATCATGTTGCTAAACAGGGCTTGATCACATTTGAACCACACCCCTGTCAAACTCCTAGTTCAAACTTCAAATATAATTAAAGTGAAAAATAAAAGTTTCCAAAACTCAAACAAAAATGTTCTGTGGGTGCTAAATAATACACTGGCAATTATGGTGGAGAAAACTCCTATTTATAAAATGCCTAAATACTTTAAATGAAATAAAACAGAAAAGGGAATAAGCAAATAAAGAGAAAACAGAAAACAGAACCCAGGCAGAGAAAAAGAAAAAAAAGGGGGGAAAAAGGCCCGCTTCCCCCCCACTGCCCCCCCGGCCCAAACTGGGCCGCAGCCGCGCCCTCGGCCCAGCCCACCTCCTCCCTCGCCCCTTCCCTGTTCCCCCGACCGGGTCGGAACAGGGGCGCGCTGCCGCCCGACCCCCTCGCCGGCACCGACGCCGGAGGGGATAAGGTCGCCAGCTCCCCCGCCTCCTCGGGCCTCCCTCCCACTCACCCCGCTCTCCCTCTCGGCCCCCGCGCCTCCCTCTTCCCTCCCCCGGATCCGCGCCGCTCTCCTCTGCCCCACGCCCGACGCGCTCGCCGCCGTTCCCGTCGTTCACGCGGCCACCGTGCCCCACTCGCCACCTCGCCGTGTCGTACGACGTCGCCGCCCTCGACTACACCCCCTCCGCCTCTCCGTCGAAGCTCGGAGCCACTACAACGACCTCTCCGAGCTCGCCTTCATCTTCGGACGCCGGCGACCCCCTTCTTCCCCGGCGACGACCTGCTGCTACTAAGCCACCCACGGGCCTTTCTTGCGCCGCGCGGTGAGCTCCTCTACCTCCTCCCCCTCTCCGTTAGCTCGCTCGCGCTCCGTAGCTGCTTCCCCGCGCGCGCCCGAACGCCACGCCGCGGAGCTCGCCGCCGGCGTGTCTCCGGTGACCAAATGGTCACGGGCGTTGGCCCGCTAGCCCGACCGCACCGAGCCGCACCCGCCTAGGTAGTTAGTTCGGCCGTTCGCGCGCTCTAGCGTAGCTTCCGTCGGGCACCCGTAGCACCTCGCCGCCGGCGAGTTCATAGCGCTCGTCTCCGGCCGTTCCAGCCCCTCCGACCACCGCCGTTGGACGCGCGACATCGAGCCGCGTCGAACGCGCCAAGCCCCGCCCCCGCAAACCCACTGTGGGCGAAACCCGAAGCACACCCGCGCATCGCCGCCGCGTTGGAGCTCGCCGGAGCCCCTCTCCGGTGCCCTGCCGACGTGGCCGGCCGGGCCCCCCTGGCTCACCGCCAGTGGCCCCCACGGGCCCCAGTTGACTGGGTTGACCCAGTCAACTGCTGACTGGGCAGGCCCAGTCACTGACATGCGGGCCCCGCCGCAAAAATTAAAAAAGAAAATGTTTTATAAATAAAAATAATTAGTTTAATTAATCTCTCACTGACAGGTGGGCCCAGTAGTTAATTAACTAAAAACTAATTAGTTTAATCCTCTGTTAACCCACTGTCTATGACAAGTGGGTCCCCCTTGTCAGTTTGACCAGTCAACCCGGACTGTTGACCGCTGACGTCACTCATACGTCATGCTGACGTCATATCCCTTTTTCTGTTAATTAAATAATTCCAGAAATTCAAATAAACTTTGAAAATTCATATCTTTTAAACCGTAACTCGGATGAAAATGTTTTCTATATGAAAGTTGCTCAGCACGACGAGACGAATCCGAATACGCAGTCCGTTCGTCCACCACACCTCCCTAACCTATCGAACTAGCAACTTTCCCCCTCCGGTCCTTTTTTCCGAAAACGCAAAACATCGGGAATACTTTCCCGGATGTTCCCCCCTTCACCGGTACCACCTACTGTCGCGTTAGGACACCCCTAGCACCGCTCACTGTCATGTCACGCATCGTCATGCTTGTGTTTGCATTGTATTTACTGTTTCTTCCCCCTCTTCTCTCCGGTAGACTACGAGACCGACACTGCTGCTGCCCAGTTCGACTACGGAGTCGACGACCCCTCCTACTTGCCAGAGCAACTAGGCAAGCCCCCCCCCCTTGATCACCAGATATCGCCTACTCTTCTCTATACTGCTTGCATTAGAGTAGTGTAGCATGTTACTGCTTTTCGATATCCTATTCTGATGCATAGCCTATCCCTGCTACTACTGTTGATACCTTTACCTGCAATCCTACATGCTTAGTATAGGATGCTAGATTTCCATCAGTGGCCCTACATTCTTGTCCGTCTGCTGTGCTACACTATCGGGTCGTGATCACCTGGGCGGTGATCGCGGGTATATACTTATATACTATATACATGACACATGTGATGACTAAAGTCGGGTCGGCACGTAGGAGTACCCGCAAGTGGATCTTTGTGGCGGAGCGACAGGGCAGGTTGAGACCGCCTAGGTAAGAGGTGGGCCTGGCCCTGGTCGGCGTTCGCGGATACTTAACACGCTTAACGAGATCTTGGTATTTGATCTGAGTCTGGCCATTTGGTCTATACGCACTAGCCATCTACGCGGGAGTAGTTATGGGTATCCCGGCGTCGTGGTATCAGCCGAAGCCTTCGTGACGTCAGCGACTGAGTGGCGCGCGCCGTGTTGGACCGCTTTGACGTAACCGCCGTGATCGTGTGGGTTGCTAGGTCTGCTCGCGGCCGCGTTCGCAACGTGCAGGTGTGCATAGGGCGATGGGCCCAGACCCCTGCGCGCTTAGGATTAGACCGGCGTGCTGACCGCTCTGTTGTGCTTAGGTGGGGCTGCGACGCGTTGATCTTACGAGGCCGGGCATGACCCAGAAAAGTGTGTCCGGCCAATTGGGATCGAGCGTGTTGGGTTATGTGGTGCACCCCTGCAGGGAAGTTTATCTATTCGAATAGCCGTGTCCCTCGGTAAAAGGACGACCCGGAGTTGTACCTTGAGCTTATGACAACTAGAACTGGATACTGAATAAAATACACCCTTCCAAGTGCCAGATACAACCCGGTGATCGCTCTCTAACAGGGCGACGAGGAGGGGATTGCCGGGTAGGATTATGCTATGCGATGCTACTTGGAGGACTTCACTCTATTCTCTTCTATATGCTGCAAGATGGAGATGACCAGAAGCGTAGTCTTCGACAGGACTAGCGATCCCCCTTTTAATTCTGGCATTCTGCAGTTCAGTCCACTGATATGCCCCTTTACACATATACCCATGCATATGTAGTGTAGCTCCTTGCTTGCGAGTACTTTGGATGAGTACTCACGGTTGCTTCTCTCCCTCTTTTTCCCCCTTTCCTTTCTATCTGGTTGTCGCAACCAGATGTTGGAGTCCAGGAGCCAGACGCCACCGTCGACGACGACTCCCACGGCACTGGAGGTGCCTACTACTACGTGCAGGCCGCTGACGACGACCAGGAGTAGTTAGGAGGTCCCAGGCAGGAGGCCTTGCCTCTTCGATCGTTGCTACTTTTGTGCTAGCCTTCTTAAGGCAAAACTTGTTTAACTTATGTCTGTACTCAGATATTATTGCTTCCGCTGACTCGTCTATGATCGAGCACTTGTATTCGAGCCCTCGAGGCCCCTGGCTTGTATTATGATGCTTGTATGACTTATTTATGTTTTAGAGTTGTGTTGTGATATCTTCCCGTGAGTCCCTGATCTTGGTCGTACACATTTGCGTGCATGATTAGTGTACGGTCAAATCGGGGGCGTCACAAGTTGGTATCAGAGCCGACTGCCTGTAGGAATCCCCCTTTCCGCACTCCTTGGCCGAAGTCGAGTCTAGACATTACAAAAACTTTTACTAACATGGCTGTGTGTCTTACGGGCCCACGTCGCCATTGGGTGGTACTAGGATCTTTTACTCCTCGACCTTTACTCTGGGACTCTGAACTCTCTTCTACTCGGGTTAAACGAATTTACTAACTCTAACACTAGGATCCCGTGACCACATTCACCCCAAAGATGGATAAGCCATAGTTGTTTCTTAGAATAGTATTTTGAACAATTCACACACTGTCAATTGACTCCTTTGAAACGTTTTTGCTTTCAGATGGAACCCTCGAGGCAGGTCGTGCGCCACACGACGGCCATTGGTGCCTCGGGATCACCTGCGGTGCTAGCTGAGATGATGACCTATCTGGGTTATCGCTGGCACCCTGAGTACACCGTCTACGAGGAGTACCAGGACTTTAACCAGGAGCAGTACCGTGCCATCGTCCACCTCTACTCTCGGAAGTATGACTCCACTACTGTGCTGCACACCGCACATGGTGTTGGTGTGACCATCGATATGGCTGTCCACGATGCTGCCTATGCTGCTCTGACACGTCTTCGTGGAGAGTATCAGGAGTTGGACACCTCCCCTTTCAGGCACATTGCTATCGCCTCTGATGTTGGTGCGGAGGGATACTATACTGCTGCCTACTCCACTGTCACCCGGGAGCCCTTCTACCATCAGCACCTGGTTCTGCATGCTGATGGGCTGGATCGAGCTAACCGAGCTCTTCGCCACGAGATGTACACCACCCGTCAGCACCTTTACCCTGCTCTGACGCTACTGCACCCCTTTGTCCGGTCTGGACAGGTACCGCGTACTGCGATCTACCCAGCCAGGACCGTGATGCCCCACGGTGTTGGTTGGCCAGAGGTGGGAGGCTACTCTCCCGCACTTGGTCCTCTTCTGCCACCTGAG
Source organism: Aegilops tauschii subsp. strangulata (assembly GCF_002575655.3). Lineage (NCBI taxonomy): Eukaryota > Viridiplantae > Streptophyta > Magnoliopsida > Poales > Poaceae > Aegilops > Aegilops tauschii. The sequence continues at coordinate 567,483,042 of NC_053037.3, read as the reverse complement.
CATCGGGCTCTACACTTGAGTATCCGCGGCCCCCAGTCTGCTGACGTCGAGGGCTATCCGTTGCCTCACTACCAGCTGTCGGGCTACGATTACCTCCACAGTACCTCTTGGGACTGATGTAGGCTTGATTGTAGTATTAGTTGCAGTCGCCGCGAGCCTGTGTGCCGCCTATGATGTTTTAGTCTATGTACTGAACTCTGTGTACTGAACTCTATGCATGACCCCTTTTGTAAACTATGCCGACTACTATGTAGTAGCTATCGTGCTCCTTCCAATTATGCATGTTTCATCATGAATGATTCTTGTCATTGCAAATTTTCTCAATGCTGAACTACCCCTGTTATATATTAGCAGGATGGTTAGACCAGGTGGTCGTGGTCGTGGTGGCGATGCCCCACCACCACCTGAGTACATGGCTGGTATGATCCAACAGTTCGAACTGAACCGCCAATTCATGGAAAATATGATGGCTCAGTTTCCTCGCCCCAATATGAACCAGCAGCCAGCCCAAGTGACTCTTCAAGATTTCATACGCCTCAACCCAACCATCTACCGCAGCTCAACTCAGCCTTTGGATGCTGATGACTGGCTCCGTGACATCACCTATGAGATGGAGTCTGCTGATGTAGCCCCTGCCAGCTATGTCAATTTTGCTTCCTTCTTCTTGAAGGGACCCGCAGCTCAATGGTGGGACAGCCACAGGCGTACTCTGCCAGCTGGAACAATCATCACCTGGCCAGACTTCCAAGCTGCTTTCCGTGCCCGCTTCATTCCTCAGGGAGTCATGGACCGGAAGAAGCGTGAGTTCCGCAACCTCACCCAAGGCAACAAAACTGTTGAAGCTTATCAGCGAGAGTTTCTGGACTTGTCCCGCTATGCTGAAGAAGACATTGCAACTGATGCACGCAGACAGGAGAAGTTCCGTGATGGCCTTCAAGCTGACATCAAGCTCGCACTTCTAGTGCATGACTTCGCCGATTTCGCCACCTTGGTGAATAAGGCCATCAATGTCGAGACTGGTCTGCAGGAATACCAGAGCTCTCAGAGGCGCAACCGTGACACGGGCTCCTCTTCGGGCTCACCCTCACAGAAGCGTAAGATATGGATCCCGAACAGCATGTATCGTCCAAATGCACCTGCTCCCAGGAAATCTTATGCTGCACCGCGTCTGCCTCCTCCACCATCTAAGCAGTCAAAGCTACCAGCTCCCCCACCTGGGGCTCCTGTTCCCACTCCCGATAATGGTCTGTGCTTCAAGTGTGGTAAACCGGGTCACTTTGCCAGGAACTGCTATCAGAACCAGAATCAACTGGCCCTTCCAGCAGCTGGCCGTGGTAACAACCAGCCCCGCAACAACAATGCTAAGTCTCATGGTCGCGCTCATGCCAACCACGTTGATCTCAGCGAAGCTCAAGACCAGCCTGCTACTGTGATGGGTACACTCCTCGTAAATTCAGTACCAGCATCCGTTTTATTTGATACAGGAGCATCCCATTCATTCATATCAGCAGAATTTGCATTCCTGCATGGCATTCATTACGAAGAGATAAACACTCCGCTAGTGGTACACACCCCTGCGGGCCAATGTCAAACCTCTATGGTTAGTCGCGATGTTACTGTTGAAATTGAAGGACTGGAATTTCTTGTCTCTCCCATCGTACTGAAGTCCTGTAGCATTGATCTCATTCTGGGAATGAATTGGTTAAAAGCGCATACTGCTTCAATCGTTTGCACCACTAAGACCGTCCATCTGCTACACCCTTCAGATGAGATAGTTACTTACCAAGCCCATCTGGTGCAAAATGCCGAGGCAAGGCTCTATGCATTGAATGCATTGAACGCTGCACCACTCGAGGGCATTGAAAACATTCCCGTCGTGCGTGAATTCCTCGACGTCTTCCCTGAAGAACTTCCAGGGATTCCCCCTGCTAGAGCTGTCGAATTCATCATCGACTTGAAACCAGGCACCACTCCTATAGCCAAGCGACCCTACAAGATGCCGCCGCATGAACTCCTTGAGCTTAAGGAGGAAATCGACAAGTCTCTTCGCAAAGGATTCATTCGTCCAAGTTGCTCTCCTTGGGGAGCACCTTCTCTCTTTGTCAAGAAGAAGGATGGGACAAACCGGTTAGTTCAAGACTACCGTCCTATAAACCAAGCTACCATTCAGAATAAATACCCTCTTCCTCGGATCAATGATCTGTATGATCAACTGGCGGGTTCGTCAGTGTTCTCTAAGCTCGACTTGAGGTTGGGCTACCACCAGATCCGTGTTCGCGAAGAGGATATCCCAAAGACCGCCTTCGTGACTCGCTATGGTTCATACGAGTACACCGTCATGTCTTTCGGTTTAACCAATGCTCCAGCCACCTTCTCTCGTCTGATGAACTACATATTCATGGATTACCTCGACAAGTTCGTCGTGGTTTATCTGGATGATATCCTGATATTTTCCAAGAACGAAGAAGAACATGCTGAACATCTTCGACTTGTGCTGGAAAAACTACGAGAACATCAACTATATGCCAAGTTCTCTAAATGTGAATTCTGGCTACCTGAAGTAACCTATCTGGGGCATGTCATCTCTAAGGATGGTATTGCCGTCAACCCCGAGCGAGTTCAGGCTATTCTTGATTGGACTCCTCCCAAGAACGTTAAGCAAGTCAGAAGTTTTCTCGGTCTCGCCAGCTATTGCCGTCGATTTGTCGAGAACTTCTCCAAGATCGCCAGGCCTCTGACTAACCTGTTACATAAGGGCGTCAAGTTCCAATGGACAGACAAATGTCAGGAAAGTTTCCAGGCACTCAAAGACAAGTTGACTTCTGCCCCAGTTCTAGCTCCACCTGATACTAAGAAGGACTTCGTCATCTACTGCGACGCTTCCCGTCAAGGATTAGGCTGTGTCCTAATGCAAGACCGCAGAGTGATTGCTTATGCCTCTCGACAATTGCGCCCTCACGAAGAGAACTACCCAGTTCACGACCTCGAACTTGCTGCCGTCATTCATGCGCTGAAGCAGTGGCGACATTACCTTCTCGGTAATCGTTGCGAGATCTTCACCGACCACCAAAGTCTGAAGTATCTGTTTACTCAGCCAGACCTGAACCTCCGTCAGCAGAGATGGATGGAGCTTGTCGCAGACTTTGATTTGGGTATTTCCTATACGCCAGGCAAGGCTAATGTAATGGCTGATGCCTTGAGCCGCAAGTCTTACTGCAACCACCTCCAGGTTCATAAAGTTCAGCCCTCACTTGTTGAAGAATTCAGGAAGCTGAACCTCCATATTGTTCCTCCGGGTGCACTCGCTCCCCCTCCTAAGGAATTTGGCAAGGTGAACCTCCACGTTGTTACCCAGGGTTCCCTCAATACCCTAGTTGCTAAACCAGATCTCGAGGACAGCATCAAAAGGCTACAGAAGTATGACTCTGAAGCCTACAAGATTAAGCGCTACCTCGCAGAAGGAAAGCCCTCATTCTTCACCATTTCTGAAGATGGCACCCTATACTTCAAGGGCCGCCTAGTGGTGCCATGTGCAGAGAAAAACCTGGATATGACACAGGAAGTTATGAAAGAAGCTCATGATACGCCTCTAAGTATCCATCCGGGTAGTACAAAGATGTACCAAGATATCCGTCAAAGATTCTGGTGGTCTAATATGAAGCAAGACATTGCTCGTTATGTTGCTGAGTGTGACGTTTGCCGTCGTATCAAAGCAGAACATCAAAGGCCTGCTGGAACTCTGCAACCTATCTCTATTCCTGAATGGAAATGGGACCATGTTGAGATGGACTTCGTCACTGGATTTCCCAAATCGCAGAAAGGTAATGATGCTATTCTTGTCGTCATTGACCGGCTTTCCAAAGTTGCACATTTTCTGGCGGTCAAAGAAACGATCACTGCTAGCCAGTTGGCAACGCTCTATATGTCCAGGATTGTTTCACTCCACGGTATTCCATTGGTTATCAGCTCAGACCGTGGCAGCTTATTCACTTCAAGATTCTGGGCAAGTTTCCAAGAAGCAATGGGAACTCATCTGTCATTCAGTATTGCGTTTCATCCTCAATCGCAAGGACAAGTTGAACGCGTCAATCAAGTTCTCGAAGACATGCTTCGAGCTTGCGTTATTTCCTTCGGCAAGAAATGGGAGGAATCTCTCCCGTATGCTGAGTTCTCTTATAATAATAGCTATCAAGCTAGTCTGAAGATGGCCCCCTTCGAAGTGTTATATGGACGAAAGTGCCGAACCCCCCTGAACTGGTCAGAAACTGGGGAACGTCCACTCATCGGACCGGATATTATCCCAGATGCCGAAGAACAAGTCCGCATTATTCGCGAGAATCTCAAGACTGCTCAGTCACGTCAGAAGAGTCAGTATGACCGTCATCATAAACACATGGTCTATCAACCTGGCGAAAAGGCTTATCTTCGAGTCACACCTATGAAGGGTGCTCACCGCTTCGGGATCAAGGGCAAACTAGCTCCTCGCTATATTGGCCCATTCACTATCCTCGAAAGGCGTGGAAAAGTGGCATACCAACTGGAACTACCGCCGAACCTTTCTCAGGTTCACGATGTGTTCCATGTGTCACAGCTCCGCCGTTGCTTCAAGGATCCAATCCGAGCTGTGGATCATGAAGTGCTCGAATTGCAGCAAGACCTCTCCTATAAGGAGCATCCGGTCCGCATTCTCGACCAAGCTGAACGCCGCACACGTCAGAAGGCGATCAAGTTTCTCAAAGTCCAGTGGTCGCACCATTCTGAAGATGAGGCCACTTGGGAACGAGAGGATCGTCTGCGCGAAGAATACCCCGCACTGTTTCCTTCTACCTCCTAAATCTCGGGACGAGATTTCTTGTAGTGGAGGAGATTTGTAACACCCAGAGAATCATGCTACAGTAACCCCCTGTGATTAAGCTAATCATGTTGCTAAACAGGGCTTGATCACATTTGAACCACACCCCTGTCAAACTCCTAGTTCAAACTTCAAATATAATTAAAGTGAAAAATAAAAGTTTCCAAAACTCAAACAAAAATGTTCTGTGGGTGCTAAATAATACACTGGCAATTATGGTGGAGAAAACTCCTATTTATAAAATGCCTAAATACTTTAAATGAAATAAAACAGAAAAGGGAATAAGCAAATAAAGAGAAAACAAAAAACAGAACCCAGGCAGAGAAAAAGAAAAAAAAAGGGGGAAAAAGGCCCGCTTCCCCCCCCCCACTGCCCCCCCGGCCCAAACTGGGCCGCAGCCGCGCCCCCGGCCCAGCCCACCTCCTCCCTCGCCCCTTCCCTGTTCCCCCGACCGGGTCGGAACAGGGGCGCGCTGCCGCCCGACCCCCTCGCCGGCACCGACGCCGGAGGGGATAAGGTCGCCAGCTCCCCCGCCTCCTCGGGCCTCCCTCCCACTCACCCCGCTCTCCCTCTCGGCCCCCGCGCCTCCCTCTTCCCTCCCCCGGATCCGCGCCGCTCTCCTCTGCCCCACGCCCGACGCGCTCGCCGCCGTTCCCGTCGTTCACGCGGCCACCGTGCCCCACTCGCCACCTCGCCGTGTCATACGACGTCGCCGCCCTCGACTACACCCCCTCCGCCTCTCCGTCGAAGCTCGGAGCCACTACAACGACCTCTCCGAGCTCACCTTCATCTTCGGACGCCGGCGACCCCCTTCTTCCCCGGCGACGACCTGCTGCTACTAAGCCACCCACGGGCCTTTCTTGCGCCGCGCGGTGAGCTCCTCTACCTCCTCCCCCTCTCCGTTAGCTCGCTCGCGCTCCGTAGCTGCTTCCCCGCGCGCGCCCGAACGCCACGCCGCGGAGCTCGCCGCCGGCGTGTCTCCGGTGACCAAATGGTCACGGGCGTTGGCCCGCTAGCCCGACCGCACCGAGCCGCACCCGCCTAGGTAGTTAGTTCGGCCGTTCGCGCGCTCTAGCGTAGCTTCCGTCGGGCACCCGTAGCACCTCGCCGCCGGCGAGTTCATAGCGCTCGTCTCCGGCCGTTCCAGCCCCTCCGACCACCGCCGTTGGACGCGCGACGTCGAGCCGCGTCGAACGCGCCAAGCCCCGCCCCCGCAAACCCACTGTGGGCGAAACCCGAAGCACACCCGCGCATCGCCGCCGCGTTGGAGCTCGCCGGAGCCCCTCTCCGGTGCCCTGCCGACGTGGCCGGCCGGGCCCCCCCTGGCTCACCGCCAGTGGCCCCCACGGGCCCCAGTTGACTGGGTTGACCCAGTCAACTGCTGACTGGGCAGGCCCAGTCACTGACATGCGGGCCCCGCCGCAAAAATTAAAAAAGAAAATGTTTTATAAATAAAAATAATTAGTTTAATTAATCTCTCACTGACAGGTGGGCCCAGTAGTTAATTAACTAAAAACTAATTAGTTTAATCCTCTGTTAACCCACTGTCTATGACAGGTGGGTCCCCCTTGTCAGTTTGACCAGTTAACCCGGACTGTTGACCGCTGACGTCACTCATACGTCATGCTGACGTCATATCCCTTTTTCTGTTAATTAAATAATTCCAGAAATTCAAATAAACTTTGAAAATTCATATCTTTTAAACCGTAACTCGGATGAAAATGTTTTCTATATGAAAGTTGCTCAGCACGACGAGACGAATCCGAATACGCAGTCCGTTCGTCCACCACACCTCCCTAACCTATCGAACTAGCAACTTTCCCCCACCGGTCCTTCTGTCCGAAAACGCAAAACATCGGGTATACTTTCCCGGATGTTCCCCCCCTTCACCGGTACCACCTACTGTCGCGTTAGGACACCCCTAGCACCGCTCACTGTCATGTCACGCATCGTCATGCTTGTGTTTGCATTGTATTTACTGTTTCTTCCCCCTCTTCTCTCCGGTAGACTACGAGACCGACACTGCTGCTGCCCAGTTCGACTACGGAGTCGACGACCCCTCCTACCTGCCAGAGCAACCAGGCAAGCCCCCCCCCCCTTGATCACCAGATATCGCCTACTCTTCTCTATACTGCTTGCATTAGAGTAGTGTAGCATGTTACTGCTTTTCGATATCCTATTCTGATGCATAGCCTATCCCTGCTACTACTGTTGATACCTTTACCTGCAATCCTACATGCTTAGTATAGGATGCTAGATTTCCATCAGTGGCCCTACATTCTTGTCCGTCTGCTGTGCTACACTATCGGGCCGTGATCACCTGGGCGGTGATCGCGGGTATATACTTATATACTATATACATGACACATGTGATGACTAAAGTCGGGTCGGCTCGTAGGAGTACCCGCAAGTGGATCTTTGTGGCGGAGCGACAGGGCAGGTTGAGACCGCCTAGGTAAGAGGTGGGCCTGGCCCTGGTCGGCGTTCGCGGATACTTAACACGCTTAACGAGATCTTGGTATTTGATCTGAGTCTGGCCATTTGGTCTATACGCACTAGCCATCTACGCGGGAGTAGTTATGGGTATCCCGGCGTCGTGGTATTAGCCGAAGCCTTCGTGACGTCAGCGACTGAGTGGCGCGCGCCGTGTTGGACCGCTTTGACGTAACCGCCGTGATCGTGTGGGTTGCTAGGTCTGCTCGCGGCCGCGTTCGCAACGTGCAGGTGTGCATAGGGCGATGGGCCCAGACCCCTGCGCGCTTAGGATTAGACCGGCGTGCTGACCGCTCTGTTGTGCTTAGGTGGGGCTGCGACGCGTTGATCTTACGAGGCCGGGCATGACCCAGAAAAGTGTGTCCGGCCAATTGGGATCGAGCGTGTTGGGTTATGTGGTGCACCCCTGCAGGGAAGTTTATCTATTCGAATAGCCGTGTCCCTCGGTAAAAGGACGACCCGGAGTTGTACCTTGAGCTTATGACAACTAGAACTGGATACTGAATAAAATACACCCTTCCAAGTGCCAGATACAACCCGGTGATCGCTCTCTAACAGGGCGACGAGGAGGGGATTGCCGGGTAGGATTATGCTATGCGATGCTACTTGGAGGACTTCACTCTATTCTCTTCTATATGCTGCAAGATGGAGATGACCAGAAGCGTAGTCTTCGACAGGACTAGCTATCCCCCTTTTAATTCTGGCATTCTGCAGTTCAGTCCACTGATATGCCCCTTTACACATATACCCATGCATATGTAGTGTAGCTCCTTGCTTGCGAGTACTTTGGATGAGTACTCACGGTTGCTTCTCTCCCTCTTTTTCCCCCTTTCCTTTCTATCTGGTTGTCGCAACCAGATGTTGGAGTCCAGGAGCCAGACGCCACCGTCGACGACGACTCCCACGGCACTGGAGGTGCCTACTACTACGTGCAGGCCGCTGACGACGACCAGGAGTAGTTAGGAGGTCCCAGGCAGGAGGCCTTGCCTCTTCGATCGTTGCTACTTTTGTGCTAGCCTTCTTAAGGCAAAACTTGTTTAACTTATGTCTGTACTCAGATATTATTGCTTCCGCTGACTCGTCTATGATCGAGCACTTGTATTCGAGCCCTCGAGGCCCCTGGCTTGTATTATGATGCTTGTATGACTTATTTATGTTTTAGAGTTGTGTTGTGATATCTTCCCGTGAGTCCCTGATCTTGGTCGTACACATTTGCGTGCATGATTAGTGTACGGTCAAATCGGGGGCGTCACAGTGTCATGGGTCCATTAGGCACTTGGTGAGACGATGGTAGGTCCATGGGGATGACCTTGGGATGCTCCGCATCACTCCGGTATCCGGGAGTTGCATAATCTCATAGTCGAAGGAATATGTATTTGACATGAAGAAAGCAATAGCAATAAAACTGAACGATCATTATGCTAAGCTAACGGATGGGTCTTGTCCATCACATCATTCTCCTAATGATGTGATCCCGTTATCAAATGACAACACATGCCTATGGTTAGGAAACCTTAACCATCTTTGATCAACGAGCTAGTCTAGTAGAGGCTTACTAGGGACACGGTATTTGTTTATGTATTCACACATGTATTTAAGTTTCCGATCAATACAATTCTAGCATGAATAATAAACCTTTATCATGATTTAGGAAATATAATAAATAACAATTTTATTATTGCCTTTAGGGCGTATTTCCATCAACATCTTCAGGGGGAGTTCCTCTATGTCATGTAACCAGTTTTCTTCATACTCTGTTTTTACACTTTCATTATTTTATTCCCGTTGAAAACTTAACCAATCTGTCATCAATCACTAAAAATGGGGAGATTGTAAGTGCATGAAGTACCCCTTAGTGGTTTTGTAGTATTGAAGACAAATAGGTTAAGGGACTAATGTGTTTGTGAGTGTACATAGGAGTTATAGTCCCTGAAGATTTTGGTTTAACCGACGGAAGACGACCTCTAAAAATGTATTTTTTTTTAAGTGAAGAAATCGGTACGGCCTCTGAAGAAATGGATGCGAACACTTTGAAGCTTGAAGACTTTGTTTTCATAGTTTCTTTTCTTCTTATTTAAGTCATAGAAAAAACCGTACTGTTAAAGGGGGTCTAGGCGAAACATATTTCATATTTCCGATGTGATGCTCAAACCTATACACACTCTAAGCCGCTTCAAGTGAAGCCTTTGGAAACCTCCGGAACAGCTGACGACTTTGCTAGCGACAGCGACGAAGTTCATCTGGTCACTGACGAATTCGGTCAGACTGAGGAGTTAGGATTTCGCCAGTGCGATCTGCCTATCGTGAGGAAATTGAGTGCCCCGGGGAAATTAAGAGTCCAATTTTCCGACTGTTGTTGCGCCACGTGCCAGCTGTTGAGTGGATTCTTACCCTGACAAACGGTCATGTCTGAAAGGGCATTTATGACATTTCTTGTCAGATTGTCTCCTGGCTATAAATAGCCGCCCCCCTACAACCACTTGTTGGTTGGCTGCTCTAGAGAGAACTTGACACTTGTCTTTTGAGAGCTACCCTTCCTTTAACGACTTCCAGAGAAACCCAAGTGAGGAAAAACCCAACCAGAGCCAAAGTGATTGAGCATCACTGTAGAGGTTGATCTGTGTTATCCGACACATGTTACCTTTGAAGACCGTCATTCTTCCAGACGGTTGGCGTCATATTCTTAGCACCCAAGAGTAATTGTGGTGTGTCGGTGAACAAGTCTGTGAAGGTTTTGAAAGTCTACCTAGAAGACTTACCACAAGTTATTAGGCGAGGTCTAAGTGACCTTGGCTCAAGAGGAATACGGTGAGGACTAAGTGTCTTCTGAGTTCATCTCAGCCGCCTCAACCAGACGTACAGTTGATACAACAACTGGAACTGGTCTACCAAATTGTTGTGTCTTCACCGAGCCTATCTGGTTTCAAATTCCTCACCCCTTTACCTTTATGTTATTCTACTGCTGAAGAATTTGTGATCTAGCTTCTGAAGAATTTGAATTGAAGACTTTATCATGCAGCTTTTTATTTCTTCGGTTCATCTTCCCCATGCTTGTATGCTTGTCTTATTACATGTTTTTCACATGTATGCATTTTGTATGCATGCTTTCTATTGTTGTGATGACTTAGTTTCCCTTGTGTTTCTATTTCTTCACTCTGGTCTTCGTCAAATTCCTCAGAGTTTGATGAATTTCTAAAAATCTCTCGTTCACCCCCCCCCCCTAAACCTGCGCTTTCAAAAATCGGCAGGTTGCTCGTTGCGAGTCGCTAAGAGCATCTCCACTAGGCTCCCCAACAGCCCCCCAGGACCACTTTTTTTGCGCCGGTGGCAAAAAATCGTCCCAGCCATGCACCCAAGACCACCTTTTTCGCCGGATTTGAGGAAAGTTTCGGCCGGCGCTCCCATGAGAAACCCAACGCGCTGGGGGCGCCGGTGCTACTTTTTGGCATGCATCTGGCCCGCTGTCAGCCACCTTTTCCCTCTCTCTCTCTCCTCTCTTTTTGGCATGCATCTGGCCCACAGCGCCCCCGCCTTCCCCCTCCTCCGCTTTCTCCTCGCCTAGCTCTCCCGCGCCGCCACCAAGCTCTCCCCGCGCCGGCTCCGGGTGGCCGGCCGGCCATCCCGCCTCCGCACGCCGGCCTCGGGCCGGCTCGCCTCGGCGCCCCCGCTCCAGCCGGCTTGGCTGCCCGCATCGGCCTGCTCCGCCCCCCGCGTGCCTCTGGGAGAGGACTCTGCACGACGAGCTGCACGGGGAGGCGGCATGGCCGGAGCGCGCACTCGCCGCTCGCGTCCGTGGTGGAGCTCGCCGTTCTCTCCAGCCGGAGGCGACGCTCCTGACGTCTGCGCGTGGCCGGGGCGGAGCCCGCCCTAGCCATGCCATGCTCCGGCCGCGGCGGCAGGTCTCCATGGTGGCAGGCCGTCAAGGGATGCTGGCGAACCAGAAGCCCTGGAGGCCGGCCACGGCGGCGGGGCCGCGGGATCGGACGAGGAGCAGCTTGGCAACAATGGCTTCCTCCTGGCGGAACTCTCGTGGCTGGCAACAATGGCTTCCTCGCGGCTGGCGGCCACGGACGCAGCAGGGCAGGCGAGCGGGCGCAGACGCGGGCATGTGGGCGCGCGCGACGAGCGCTGCAGCGGCGGGTGAGCGAGCTGCGGCGGCCGGCACGACGAGCCAGTGAGGCGGCCAGGCGGGCGAGCGACGGGGCGCGCCTGGGGCTCCAACTACTGGGAAACTTTTCTGCCCAAGACCAAAATTAGTGCCGATAAACATTCATCCGGCGCAAAAATCGCTTGTGGGGAGGCACAACGGCTGGAGATGCTCTAATAAGCCAACCCCTTTGTCTTCTTTTTAGTTCTTGGGGTCCACGAGATTTCCAACCAGCTCTATCTTTTAACGGACGGGCCACCAACTTCTTCACCACTTCATAATCCAGTCTCTTGCCATCGTACGCTTCTGCTGTTCGCCTGTTCTATAGCATCAATGGTTGCATCGATAACGATGAGCGGGTAGCCGTGAGATTCGCCCATGGCCTTGCATCCATGATCCTACGGCCCGTTCAGGCTGATGAGATCCTATGGCCCGTACAACCCATATAACGGGATGCCTCGAGACATGCCGCAACTTGTCAGTTCGGCGATGGCGGGCTGATGCCCGACAAGCTCTACAACGGTGTCGACACGACGGCGAGGTCCATAGGCGGTCAGCTGTGCGGATGAGCACCAGCGAGCCGCCGCCGACGTACGGCCGTCGAGCACCCGAGAACAGCTTTCGGTCGTGTGAATAGTGTCAGCCCATTCAGAAACTTATACACAATTGCCACTCTTACATGATGCATTCACTACCACTCAAAAAAAAAACCGATGCACTCACGTGAGCCTACTGGCAACTGCTTTTGGTTCATCCCTCTCTACAAGTACAATAAAATTGGAACTAAAACCACGACAAGAATTACAGATCCAGCACATGTGCCATGTAGATTAGACAGACTGCGGCTAAAATTTAAGGATTAGTCAGAAGCCATCCAAAAGCTTCCTCGTATCCCTTCACGTGGCATTCCTGTTTCAGAGAAACAGAGGAAGTATCCAGATGAAGGTTACTGAGCATCAGCGTAAAACCACTTTAAGCATAAAAAATATCAGATGAGCTAACAAAACAAGTGGCTAGTCCAACAATCCTTAAATGTTTAGCGCGCTTAATAAATTAAAGTGGTGAATTTGGTCAAGCAATGCAGTTTTTGTTTCCAAAGGCTACAGCAATAAAGGTTAAATGCCTTCGTATTCATACCCCAGTCACACATATTTTCATTTTATAGTTTGTATTCCAACAAACCAAAACTCTGGTTACAGAAGGAGAAATTCCACACAAACATAAACTAGCCACTGTTAGCTTGGACTAGCAATGTCATATAAAAGGAAAAAAAATATTACCGCGATATATCTGGATCACAAATCATGAATAAACTCAAGAGCAACAGCGTAAAAACCTACCACTTGCGTTTGAGAAAAAGAACATACGATCCACTAGGAAACATTCGTGGGGACAAACCAAGCATTAGCAATCTCATTACATAGCTTGAGCTTTACAGTTGAGAAGTAGGCTGTACAAAAGCACACCATGATTATATTAAGAAAATGGGAAGCTAAAATTCCATGCTTGATGGGTCTCTGTCTATTTTTGTGCAAGAAAACATAATGGTCAACACTATAACAGATAACAAGGTTAAATTAGGCATCTTTCAGCTCTTCATCCTCTTATACATGATGTTTAATGCTACATTTGCAGGTCCAATTTGCAATTCTGCACTGATAGTTCAGTAAAGTGTAAGACTACAAATTGTTATTATGTTCATGAAGATTGACTTCTGGAAACAGCACAAGGTTGAACAAAAGTAATTATTCCATTGAGTGGTCTGCCATAGTCTGATACTAGTACTTCAGTATACGTCTAGCAAACGACAAGAACCATCGACACTATCATGTTAATTTTGCAACTAATATTGAGCCCATAGAAATATGACTAGCTTCGCTGAAACCTATTAAGGGTGACAGACTGACAGTATACGTGCGATAGTTGGATTCGGATATATGTAGCTGTCCGAGTAGCACCAGGGAAGTAAATGTCAATCATGGATCCACCATGGTAGCATATCTAAAGGGGGACTTCTGTAATCTTTTAGTGACTAGGAAACAAACCTGCATCCCTCCTTAACTCCTACTTCTCTTTTTTCGCTTATCTATCCACAACATCATTTGCAACGGACCCATTACACACCGAAAACCACACGCAAGGGTACCCTACTATGACCACAAGTAGACACCTTGCAATATTCCTCGGCATACAAGTGATTTCAAATCATCTTACATCAATCATTCACTAATGCCGCCTCAAGTGTTAGATGTCCCAGTAAGTCAATACAGAGGTGATTTCAAATCATCTTACGTCAAGCATTCACTAATCTTGCTTAACTAGTATTGTCAAAAAGGCCTAAGGAATCAATACAGAAGTGATTTCAAATTACCTCAGAACTAGTATTGTTTGATCTAAAGAATCAATCACATATGTAACAGCACTCCACGGCTATACTAAACAGTGAGATGCACAATGCACATTGCAAAACTATGTAAACTCTACAAGTACACTATACAGATCACCAAAAGGTTAAAAGGCAAACCTTGCAGGACGGACAGTAGGGAAAAAGGGAGCCCAGGTCATCATTAAAGGATAGATATCACCCAAATATTTCTCCTCTGTTGTCATCTCGTACACTTTACACAACGTCCTGCGCCTGACATCCAAGTAGTGTGCGGATCGACCCATCTCCAAGAATACAAACCCATTATAGTCCCCCACATGGTTTATCCGGATATCAGCAGTAGGCTCATCCTCAAGCAAACCAGCACATGTTTCGCTCAAGCAAATGGTGTCCACCAGCAACCAATTGTCCCCATTGTGGAGCCAGATATGAAGTTGAAGCTCCTTGATATGGATGAGATATACACCAGAACCATCATCGACCCGCGACAACATGGTGGTGCCTAGGTCAAAACCCACCCCGTGTGGGAGCTGAATTGCCGATAATATTGAGGATGTCAAATCTAGGACAACAATTGCATTGTCGGTCGCAAAATAGATTTTGCTGTCAACAAGTACGCCTTTAGGACTAGATTGTGGATGCAGGAGGCGATCTGACCCCAAGGTGAGATGTTTCTGCCAGGCATCATCACCAGTTTGCAACATATAAACATTCACCTTAGGTTCCATGGTATCCTCCACGGTGACATAAAAGTAGGACGAGCCATCCCCTTCTTCTTTGGAGAAGAGTTGTGCCCAATTGTACAAACAGGGCATTGTGAACTGTAATCCTGGGAGGATGGCCATACCACGGTCATAGTCATAGCACAGTGGGCTGTGCACTGCAAATACAAGCTCGTAGGCGAGGACGCTGTTGGTGAGGCTGAGGACGCTGAAGTTCATGCGGCGGGTGAGGACGCTGCCGTTCGAGCAGCCCACCATGGTACCCCCTTCTTTTTTGGAGAAGTTTGTGCGGCGGATGACGGCAGCGAGCTCCGGGGGCTGAGGCAGCATCGGGAAGAAGCGTGCGGCGTCGTACGGATAGCCTTGCGCGAGGTAGAAGCCGAGGAGTCTTGGCGGGTGGAGCTCGCGGAAACGGCGGAGGAATGCGCGGTCGGAGGCGTGGCTGAGCCAGCGCCTGCAGACGCAGGCGGCGCGGACCAGGCTGGTGGGGAACCCGACGCGGACGATGATCTCCGTCAGGAGGTTGTCGTCTTCAAGCACCTTGGATACATACGCCGGCGGCGGCCGCGCCTCGCCTTGCATACTGTCCGGCGGCGTCTGGCCCTCCATTCCGGGGCTTCAGGGTTTGGGTAGAAAGGGGATCGAGGCAGATCGACGATGGAGTGAATAAGATCCGAGATTGCCTCCTCTTTGCTGGGCTCCTAGCCCTGGCCCATCCGAGTCCAGCCCGAACTAAAAACGAGGGCCCATCAAGCCCGTAATATGAGTAACAAATCAAGCTATCGGTTCTTGTTTTCTTATAGATCAATAGATGCACACATTTTGATTTTGACTCAAAACTCGGGGATCTTTATTGCTTAATAGAAGTTTGGTTACAATCGGTCACAAGGGTTCTAACAATGAACCCCGAACTTTCATCAGTTCACCAATCGGTGCTTGTAAGACTAGTAGCGTGCTTAGCACATAAATCAGTCGGAGTGTTGGCTTCCCTCATTGAAAATAGGCGCCACAGTGAATGATCATTGTGCCACGAAGACCAGAGGTTGACAACCTCGAAACAATCCCTTTCATTATCACATGCAAGGACCCCCTCAGTTGCGCGAATACTACACCTTATCGCAAAGCCAGTACTTCAGTTATAAACATACCGGTGACTCCTAGAAAAGGTTTACTTCAGGCTCCTTAGAAATAAAGGTGTGGTCTGATTTTACCTCCTCCACCTCCATTATGAGAATGGAATCAATGGCGTCAATAGTATTGATCTTTTCCCAACCTGGATCAAATGGTTTCCAGCACTATCCTTGATGCACACGTCGTCCATCTAAAGGCTTGTCCACTACTGGCAGATCATCTTTTACCCTCTTGACCGCATGAACCGTATCAAAGGGCTCCTATTCATGTGTCCATCTGTTGCGAGCTGTCCAGATAATATGCATCACCGTAAGGATTCTGCATCTATCCTTGTCAGCAAACCTTTGATCAAGCACAATATCCCGAGTCCATGTATCCGGGTGGAGGCGAGGTAGATGACATTCACGACATCTCTTGTCGCCATCCAATAGGGTGTGTTTGGTAGCACTACAAGAAATCTGTTAATCTGTGATGGATTTCTGATGACGTTCTCCGAAAACGTCATCGATTGGCACATTAACAGCTGCCCCAGAGAAAGAAAAAATGAAAGCCCAAACGGTCTCGGGAGAGCCGCGCGCGGAAGAAAAAATTGAATTCACTAGCGCGGGGGTTCAAATTTTTCGAGGGAGCCCATCTAACTCCAGTACTCCACCGTCCCAAACCCTAAAATCCTTTCCCCCATCCCCTAGGTTGCCGCCACCACTGTCACCTCCCATCCTGATCCGCAATCTCTCCTATCCTGCTCTCTCTCTCTCTCCCATCCATTCATCCCCCACCTCTCGATCTAGAGCGAGCAGCGCGCGGCGGTGCGGCACAGGAAGGATCAAGGCGGTACAGCCCACCTCTGGCCTCCACGTCTTCCTCCCCGACGGCGACTTGGAACAACGCTCGGCTCCGCTCCCGTGTCCTCATGCACACGGACTAGATCCCGGCAGTGCAGTCCATATGGTGCATGAGCTCAAAAGTTCCCTACATAACCCACTTTTGACCGTTTGGCAGGGTGTATGGACTCACCTCAACCATGCCCATCTCATGCAAAAAAGGCCTTTCGGCCATGTTGAGTTGAGGACCCCAGATAGGGTGCATGGAGGCAATCATGCTCTTCCTGACCCTCAAAAAATGTTTAGAATTTTAAATTTTGTTTAAATTCTCAAAAAAAATCAGAATTTCAAATTTTATTTAAGTTTCAAAAAATGTTTGGAATTTTAAAAGTTTTTAAAATTCTCAAAAATATTCAGTATTTCAAAATTTATTTAAATTCTCAAAAACATTCAGAATTTCAAAAAAAAATGTTCAGAATTTCAAATTTCGTTAGTTTTTCAAAAAAAATCAAAAAATCGGAATTCCAAATGTGTGTGAATTTTTCCCATGTTTTTCAAATTTTGTTCACCATTCAAAAAAAGTTATTCGAAATTCAAAATTGTTCAACATGTCTGAAGTATAAACACATGCAGGCTGCCAAACAAAGTCTCGGCTCAGCATGTCTTAGCAGATACACCGCTACTAAATAACATCAAATACATGTACTCAGCATGTCTCAAGGGGGAACAACAATACTATGGCGAGAACTGCTACCAAACACACCCTCCTAGCATGGGAACAGGACACATGGGCATGCATCATGTTTTCATCCATTGCTTCGCAAAGATCACAGCTTTCAATACGCCTAATGTGGCGATGCTTCAATGTAACATAGTCAGGGAGGATTCCTCAAAGAACTCTCCACCAAAATAGCCGAACTCTCGGTTTAACCTTGAGTTTCAATAGAGCAGGCCAAAGGTGAACATCTGACAATGAAGTCCCTGCGGTCGCTCCTTCCTCTCGAGTACAATGCTTACTATGAGTGACAAGAGCACGGTATGCTGTTTTGACGGAATATTTACCTGATCTTTCTAATGCCCAGCTCAAAGTGTCTTCCACGCCGAACACCGTAGCGAAATATTCAGTATAGCGGCTGCGTCCGGTGCGAAAGAAATTCCTCCTTACTGCCTCGACGTCCCACCGCCCGTGTGGATCAAGGAGATCCAATACATGAGTCACTGGCTCATTTCCTATTCTGCCCATCGGCTTCAATGTGGCCGTGTTGGGAATCCATTGATCGTCCCATGTAGAGATTGTTGAGCCGTCACCCACTCGCTTGATCAATCCCGTTTGCAGCGTTGTTCTCTTATATAGTTGGTCTGGTTCTGTTGAGTAAATAGGCAATTTCTCGATTAAATTAATCCACGAGTAAATCATTAGCATGGCATTGACACAAAATAAACGCATACTGATATTCAGTCAAGCAAGCACATACTACGCTAATTGCAGAAAGATCTACGTATAACGCTAGCATGGCTAAAATAGAAAATAGTAGGAGCGGGATAAACAAGTTATACCCTCCAGTAGGCCATACAGAGGCCGCGGCGTTGGTGGCAGCAGCGGCGTCCTCGGCGGCCTTCTTGTCGGCTTCAGCTTTCTCGGCGGTGGCACGTTCGGGGTCGGTGGACATGGTGATGATGAGGGCGACGTGGACGTAGAGAAAGTAGACAAACAACGAGCAGTCGCGTAGTCGCTTTCCAAAAACCTATTCGTCTCTCTCCCGTACAGGAACCGGAGAGACGGGGATTCGGAGACCTGCTCTCCCGTCGAACGTGTACGCGGCGGACGGGATGGAGTCACCGGCGGCAGCAGCAGCAAAGGAACGACGGTGGGCGTGCGCGTGAGCAGATGTGATCTGTTCGTGACGGCTAGGGTTAGGAGACACCGCACACTTATATAGGCGCAGCCGCGTGGAGAGACGTGGGCTCGACCCACGTCCGAGTCCGTGACAGCCCACGATCCGACGTCTTATATTGTGGCCCAGCTGTCAGAGAACTCTTCGTTAGTGACTGGCAAAAATAAGTGCGTAGGTGTGAGCTCGGCTCGGCTCAATCCCGCAACCTGCGGCGCGTCGTGACGAGGCGGGCGGCGGAGGAGGAGTGCACGAGGGCCTCTTCTCTTCTCAAGCTCCAATAGCATGTAGAAGAGAAACCCTTATAAGGAGGTCCAACTCCTCTTCCACTTCCGGGGTGGGACTAAACTTCCCACTACACCTAGTGCCATATAACTCACATGGGCCCTTAGAGATTTTTTAGAAATTGTTATATGGGCCTAGAGCCCATCTCAAATTTCAGCAATCCCCCACCAGATCTCGAGGGCCCATTGTGTCCTCTGTTCCAATTACTGTTTTGATATACCAGTGTTTCAGTGAAGACCTGTTAAGGTTGAACTTCACCTAGAGCAAGTAGCTACACTCCTTCACAACTGAATAATGGACTATGCCTTGAATTGTCAGTTTGGCGTAAAGAAGTTTCACTACATGTCTTACTAGTACTAGGCTGCCGAAGGCTGACTCCTCGGGTGGAGCATATAAGTCACACTCCTGGCCTATTCATGAGCTTACTAGAGATCACCCCAATCTCATAGACTGTGACCAGCAGTCGGGCTCATATAGGTGTGTTCCTCCAAAGATCGCTCTGTAGGATAGCATCTTGCTTACTTAAGCTTTGAAACACATTAAGACAGTAGTCATCCTACCATACAGTTTCGAGAGTATTGCATCTCCAACGGAGTGGGTTAGTATAGTTACTCTCCTCAGTTCACCACTGGCTTGTTTTCCCAGGTCCTACTTCACGGGATCTCCGATCACATAGGTTGGGTTACCACCATGGCAACTCATGTGGGTCTCATACCCATCTCCCTCGATGCATTATCTATCACAACATGTGATAGCCCTTTCGTAAAGGGATCTGCCAGATTCTTAGCCGTATGGACATACTCCAACGCTATCACTCCGGAGTTTCTTAATTTTCTGACAGCTTTTAATCTCATTCTTATGTGTTTGTTGGACTTCATGTTGTCCTTTGAACTCTTTACCTTGGTGATGACTGTCTGATTGTCGCAGTTCATAAGGATAGCCGGAACCGGTTTATCAACCAATGGCAAGTCCATCAAAAGATCTCGAAGCCATCCTGCTTCAACACCAGATGTGTCTAATGCTGTTAATTCTGCTTCCATTGTCGATCTCGTTAAGATCGTTTGCTTGCAAGACTTCCAGGAAACAACGCCACCTCCAAGAGTAAACATATACCCAGTTGTGGCCTTCATCTCATCAGCATTAGAGATCCAATTCGCATCACTATATCCTTCAAGTACCGACGGGTATCCGGTATAGTGAAGTCCATAGTTCATAGTGCCTTTCAGATAGTGCATAACTCTCTCAACAGCATGCCAATGTACATCACCCGGTTTGGAAACAAACCGGCTCAGTTTGCTCACAGAAAATGCGATGTCAGGCCTCGTTGCGCTCGCTAGGTACATCAGTGAACCAATGATTTGAGAGTATCTCAATTGATCTTTAGTCGTGCCTTTGGACTTTCGAATCAACACGCTAGGATCATATGGTGTTTGAGATGGTGTGCAGTCCGAATATCCAAAACGACTCAACACCTTCTCAACATAGTGGGATTGCAGAAGTGTAATCCCACCCTCATTATCTCTCAGTAGCTTGATGTTCAAGATAACATCAACCACACCAAGGTCTTTCATCTCAAAGTTCTGAGATAGAAACGATTTGACCTCCTCAATGACTTTCAGGTTTTTTCCGAATATCAGTATGTCATCAACATACAAGCACAGTATAACTCCTTCGCCCCCACCATGGTGATAGTATACACATTTGTCAGCCTCATTAACAACGAAACCAACAGATGTCAGAGTTGTATTAAACTTATCATGCCATTGCTTAGGTGCTTGCTTCAGGCCATATAAAGATTTCAGCAACCTACACACCTTTCTTTCCTGACCATCTATCACAAAGCCATCTGACTGTTGCTTGTAGATTTCCTCGTTTAGCTCTCCATTCACAAAAGTCGTCTTAACATCCATCTGATGGACGAGAATACCATGCGAGGCCGCCAACGAGAGTAATACTCGAATGGTGGTCAGTCTAGCCACAGGTGAATAAGTATCAAAGAAATCTTCTTCTTCTTTCTGGTCATAGCCCTTGGCCACAAGTCTAGCCTTGTACTTTTCAATCGTATCATCGGGCCTAAGCTTTTTCTTGAACACCCACTTACATCCTAATGGTTTGCAACCATAGGGACGGTCAGTGATCTCCCATGTCCCGTTAGCCATGATGGAGTCCAACTCGCTACGGACCGCATCCTTCCAGTAATCAGCTTCTGGAGAGGCATACGCTTCTGAAATAGAAGTGGGAGTATCATCCACGAGGTACATGAAGAAATCATCACCAAAGATCTTTGCAGTCCTTTGTCTCTTGCCCCTACCAAGGGTTTCCTCGTCATCCTCCTCAGGATTTTCATCATGTGTTTGTTCATAATATTCCATAGGGATGGCAGGTTCAGGAGTCTCCTCAGATTCCTGTCTAGAAGTGCTTTGCATATCTCTCATAGGAAAAATATCCTCAAAGAATGTAGCATCCTTAGACTCCATAATTGTACCGACCTTCTGGTCAGGTACCTCAGATTTCACTACTAGAAATCTATAGCCAACGTTGTTCTTAGCATATCCCAAATTAACGCAGTCCACAGTCTTGGGTCCAAGCTTACGCTTTTTGGGGATCGGCACATTAACTTTCGCCAAACAGCCCCAAGTACGCAAGTACGAGAGTGTTGTCCTTCTCTTCGCCCATTTCTCATAGGGAGTGATCTCATTATCCTTTGTCGGAACTTTATTCAGGACATGACATGCCGTCAATATAGCCTCCCCCCACCATGCCTTGGACAAACCCGATGTATCTAACATGGCGTTAACCAAATTAGTTAGAGTACGGTTTTTCCGCTCGGCAACCCCGTTTGACTGGGGTGAATAGGGAGGTGTCCTCTCATGAATAAGGTCGTGTTCCGCACAAAAGGAATCAAACTCACTCGAGAAGTACTCTCCACCATGATCTGATCGGACTCGTTTAATTTTCTTTTCAAGTTGATTCTCAACTTCTGCCTTATAGATTTTAAAGTAGTGTAGAGCCTCATCTTTAGTATTTAACAGATACACATAGCAATATCTAGTGGAATCATCTATCAATGTCATGAACTATTTTTTTTCCACCTTTAGTCAACACACCATTCATCTCACAAAGATCAGAATGTATGAGTTCTAATGGTACCAAGTGTCTCTCCTTCGCGGCCTTGTGAGGCTTGCGAGGTTGCTTAGCTTGCACACATGAAAGGCACTTAGAACCTTTGGCTAAAGTGAAACTTGGGATTAAATCCAACTTGGCTAGCCGCGTCATAACACCGAAACTAATGTGACAAAGACGTGAATGCCAAACTTCAGATTCATTAACATTCGAATGAATATGGTTCACGACTTTATTACAAAAATCTGCGAGGGAAAGGCGGAACATCCCTCCGCTCTCATAACCTTTTCCAACAAAGAGTCCATATTTCGTAACAACTAATTTATTAGACTCGAAAACCAACTTAAACCCTTCTCTACATAGAAGGGAGCCACTAACGAGGTTCTTGATGGCGGGAACATGCTGCACGTTCTTCAGCTGCACGATCCTTCCCGAAGTAAACTTCAGATCGACCGTGCCAACACCATGAACAGAAGCACTCGCGCCATTCCCCATCAATACGGACCTGTAACCTGTGACCTGGTAAGAAGTGAACAATGAAATGTCAGCACACACATGAACACATGCACCTGTGTCCACCCACCAATCGGTAGGCTGAAACACTGAAAAAACAGTAAATAAATTACCGTACCCAGATGCACCATTCTCATTGTTGCCCACAATCATGTTGACAGACTTGGAGTCCTGTCCTGGCTTCTTGTACTTGTTTGGGCACTTATTGGCCCAATGTTCTACCGAACCACAAGTAAAGCAGCCCTTATCCTTCTTGTTCTTCTTGAAGGTCTTCTTACCCTTCTTCTTAAAGTCGGTATTGTGTTGGACATCGTTCTTTCCCTTGGGCTTGTGGGATTTATGGTTCCTCTGGTTCACCATGTTGGCGACAGAAGTCCCTTCGGCCCCTTTTCCATGCGAGTCCTTTGCCCTTGAATTCTGCTCAACACTCAGATGGCCAATGACATCCTCCACAGAGAATTCGCGCCTCTGATGTTTCAGAGTGGTGGCAAAGTTCCTCCAGGAATTAGAGAGCTTAGCGATTATGCAGCCCGCGACAAACTTGCCCGGTAACTCGCACTTAAGAAGCTCAAGCTCCTTAACAATGCATATTATCTCATGAGCCTGCTCCAATACAGGACGGTTTTCAACCATCTTGTAATCATGGAACTGCTCTATAATATACATCTCGCTCCTTGCATCGGCGGCCCTGAACTTAGATTCGAGCGCCTCCCACAAGTCCTTGGCGACATGCACAGGTAAATATGCGTCGACCAGTTTATCTCCGATCACGCTAAGAACTGCTCCGAGAAACACAACGGTGGCCTCCTTAAACGCCTTCTCCTGTTCAGGAGAAATCGTTCCCGTGGAGACACCGGTGACCCAGAACACGTTCATAGCCGTGAGCCATAAAGTGGGCTTAGTCTGCCAACGCTTAAAATACGTACCGGTAAACTTATCCGGTTTCAGTGCAGCGGCAAAGCCCCTTGCCGAAAAATTCCTACACATAATAGGTTTTTGGATTGTTGAGTAAATAGGCAATTTCTCAATTAAATTAATCCATGAGTAAATCACTAGCATGGCATTGACACAAATAAACGCATACTGATATTCAGTCAAGCAAGCACGTACTGCGCTAATTGCAGAAAGATCTACGTATAACGCTAGCATGGCTAAAACAGAAAATAGTAGGAGCGGGATAAACGAGTTATACCCTCCATTAGGCCATACAGAGCCCACGGCGTTGGTGGAAGCAGCGGCGTCTGTCGGATCACGGGTTCCGGCAAAACCCTCAAGGTTCGAACACTGGGGTGCGCGCGAAGATTTTCTCCCTACTGATCCGCGTCCTAACTAGCTAAGATCTCAAGAACGAACTCGACGAACTCACAACACAAGGGACACAAGATTTATACTGGTTTGGGCCACCGTTGTGGTGTAATACCCTACTCCAGTGTGGTGGTGGTGGATTGCCTTTTGGGCTGATGATGAACAATACAAGGGGAAGAACAGCCTCCTGAGGTTGAGGTGTTCTTGTGCTCGGTGTGTGGCTAAGGATTAGGTGAGATGCCTCTGAATGAGTTCCCCCCTACGGTGGTGGATAGTTCTACTTATATAGGCCCTGGTCCTCTCCCCAAATATTGAGCGGGAAGGGAGCCAACAGCGGCCAATTTGAAAGGGGACAGCTAGTACAGCTTATCCTGACAAAAGCGGTCTTCGCTTGCAAAAGGCTCTGGTGGTGACGCCGCCTTGGGCTCCATGGTGACCTCTGTCTTGCCGTCCCGCTGGTCTTGGTCTCGTTGCACTGATATGGAAACCTTTGATTGATGCCTCGGTACTCCGCGCCTGCGCTTGCCTCCTTAGCACCAAAGGGGAAAGAAGGATGCTGCGCGCGCTAGCGCCCGCCTGGCGCCCGCCTGGTCTCGATCGTCATGGCTCACGTCACGAGAGCCTCGCGAGGTTTGCCTTGCCTTGATCTCTCCGCCCCTCGCGAGCCTGCCTGGCGAGGCCGCTCCCGAGGAGGTCTTGCATCGTCCGACTCGCGAGGCTTGGCCCCTCGCGAGGGTCTTGAATGCCTTGTTGATGAAGATGGGCCGTACAGGCCTGCTAGCACAGCCACGCCGTGGGCCGCAGGCAGGCAAGTCTGGGGACCCCCGTTCCCAGAACGCCGACAGTAGCCCCCGGGCCCAAGGTGCTGTCGGGCTTGGCTTCGAGGCGAAGCCAAAGGTCAAGTACGGAGCGCCGCTGGCCCCAAAAGCCTGCGCCCTTGGTCGACGCGTGGCAGTTGATTGGACGTGGGCGTCTCCGCTTCCCCACGCTGCCTCGGCAACTGCCCGACTTGACAAGTCCCCGCGACATGCAAGGAAAACCATCATTACCTGTGATCGTGGGGGGCGCTGGTTGGCCTTCTCCAGCTATAAATGAGGGAGGGGGCGGAGCCCTCGTCACTCATTCCTTCCCATTCCGTTTGCTTCTTCCTCCTCTGCTCCACCACTGACTCCAATGGCGGCGTCGAAGAGGTTCTCTGCCGCAGAGAAGGGAAAGGCCCCTCGCGAGGGGCCCGGCTCCCCAACACCCAAGCGGGGACGCGGCCGTCCCCGTAAGCACACCGCGACTCCCGCCGCGGCCCCTCGCTGCCGGGGTGGCGCCGCCGCGCGTGGCAGGGGTCGCTCTGGTCGCGGCAGCCCCGTCGATGAAGGGAGACGTGTCGTGGTTGCGCGGCCTCCCCGGCCGCGCTTCCACTCGGCAGAGGTGCTGCCGGAGTTCGTTGTCTGGTCGGAGGATCCGGCTGGCAACTGGCTTCAGCTTTCGCGCTTCTTTGTTGACGAGCTGCCAGCCTCTGGTCCAGGCGGGCTCTGGCTGCAGGCGGACGGTTGCTGCAGCAGGGCTTCTTGGGTCGTGATCGAGGTCTCCGCCGCGGGGCAACATAGCCCTAACACGCGGCTGGCAGACGTTCGCCCAGGCGCGCAGCCTGGGCAGGCGGTGCACCCTTCATTTCAAGTATGATGATGACGCGACCCTCTACGTGAGGGTGTTTGGAGAAGATGGTCGCCGCGCCGGATGCTGCCCCCGAGGTGAACGACGGCGAGGAGGTGCTTGGCCTTGGCGATGGTCGGGACGAGGGGGAGGGAGAACCCGCCCTTGGTGCCGACCGCATCTCGTCCAACTACGGTGGCTCCTCCCTCGGCGACAGCTCCAGCAGTGGTGGCTACGACCAGCCGCCACGCCGCCGCGCCCGCTTCAAAGGTGGCAGCGGGTCGACTCGTCGCCGCACCTCCGTGAAGCGTGAGGAGGGGTCCGGCTGAGCTTAGGGTGATGCCTAGGGCCTGCCCCCGTGGACCGTTGTAGAGGCAGGCGCTGCTTTTGTTTTGTTCTTCCTTTCCTTCCTGCATCAAAAAAGAAACCAGTATGGGCCCCGGAGGGCGTGTATCGAACTATGATTTCCCAATCGTTTTGCTATGCTTGTTGCTCCCGTGCTGTGCCGTTATTTTGTGTAGAGGTAACTTAGCTTGGCATACTTGGGGTAGCCTCCTTATCACGAGGGGCTTGCCTCCTGATGCCTGTCGAGGCCTTCCTCGACCCAGTGGTCGTTTTAAGAACTGCAAAAATTTTGTTAGGAGGCTCGCTAGGAGGCTTATCGTTCACCCGAGCCTTGACCCAGCGCTTCGTATCGCGATACCCAAGGGGCACGGATCAGGAGGGGTGCGCCTGCTCGTGGGCTCGAACGAGGATGCCTCGCGAAAAAATGGCCGAGGGAAGAAAGGGGAAAACACTCACGAGGGCACCTGCCTAGCCCCCTCGTGAGGAATGCGAGAGAGAGAACACAGGCTAACTAGAGACGGAAATAGCGGCAAAAGGCGACGGAACCAAATCGGCAAGGAAGACCAGAAGCAAACTTCGACTAAAAGAAGGCGAGCCAACTACGGAAAGCAAATGAAAAGCCGCGTCCGGCACCTAGTCTAGTCTTCAAGTCTTCTCACTAGCGCGGAGCTAAGTGCTGCCACTAGGCGTGGGAGGGAGCCCCCGAGGCCCAAGGGCGGCACTCCTGAGACTCCGGGGCGTGTACAGCCCCACTCATTATTACGTGAGAGTGTCACGGGCGGCGATTCTTCACAGGCACCGGGCCTTCTTCACAGGCACTGGGCCTTTCTTCACAGGCACTGGGCCTTGCTTCATGGGTAGAACTTTCGGAGGTGCTGGATGTTCCAGGCGTTCTGGATGGGTACCCCATCCTGCGTCTCCAAGCGCGCGGCGCCAGGCCTGGAGACATGGACGACCATGAGCGGGCCCTTGATGACCCACAAGTGTAGGGGATCTATCGTAGTCCTTTCGATAAGTAAGAGTGTCGAACCCAACGAGGAGCAGAAGGAAATGATAAGCGGTTTTCAGCAAGGTATTCTCTACAAGCACTGAAATTATAGGTAACAGATAGTTTTGTGATAAGATAATTTGTAACGAGCAACAAGTAACAAAAGTAAATAAAGTGCAGCAAGGTGGCCCAATCCTTTTTGTAGCAAAGGACAAGCCTAGACAAACTCTTATATAAAGAAAAGTGCTCCCGAGGACACATGGGAATTATTGTCAAGCTAGTTTTCATCACGTTCATATGATTCGCGTTCGGTACTTTGATAATTTGATATGTGGGTGGACCGGTGCTTGGGTGCTGCCCTTACTTGGACAAACATCCCACTTATGATTAACTCCTATTGCAAGCATCCGCAACTACAAAAGAAGTATTAAGGTAAACCTAACCATAGCATGAAACATATGGATCCAAATCAGCCCCTTACGAAGCAACGCATAAACTAGGGTTTAAGCTTCTGTCACTCTAGCAACCCATCATCTACTTATTACTTCTCAATGCCTTCCTCTAGGCCCAAATAATGGTGAAGTGTCATGTAGTCGACGTTCACATAACACCACTAGAGGATAGGCAACATACATCTCATCAAAATATCGAACGAATACCAAATTCACATGACTACTAATAGCAAGACTTCTCCCATGTCCTCAGGAACAAACGTAACTACTCACAAAGCATATTCATGTTCACAATCAGAGGAGTATTAATATGCATATTGGATCTGAACATATGATGTTCCACCAAATAAACCAACTAGCATCAGCTACAAGGAGTAATCAACACTACTAGCAACCTACAGGTACCAATCCCAGACTTAGAGACAAGAATTGGATACAAGAGATGAACTAGGGTTTGAGAGGAGATGGTGCTGGTGAAGATGTTGATGGATATTGGCCCCCTCCCGATGAGAGGAGCGTTGGTGATGACGATGGCGATGATTTCCCCCTCCCGGAGGGAAGTGTCCCGGGCAGAACAGCTCCGCCGGAGCCCTAGATTGGTTCCGCCAAGGTTCCGCCTCGTGGCGGCGGAGTCTCGTCCCGAAAGCTTGCTTATGATTTTTCTTCGGACGAAAGACTTCATATAGCAGAAGATGGGCACCGAAGGGCCAACAGGGGGCCCACGAGGCAGGGGGCGCGCCCAGGGGTAGGGCGCGCCCCCCACCCTCGTGGCCAGGGTGTGAGCCCCCTCTGGTATTTCTTCCACTCAGTATTTTTCATTATTTCCAAAAACAACTTCCGTGGAGTTTCAGGACTTTTGGAGTTGTGCAGAATAGGTCTCTAATATTTGCTCCTTTTCCAGCCCAGAATTCTAGCTGCCGGCATCCTCCCTCCTTATGTAAACCTTGTAAAATAAGATAGAATAGGCATAAGTATTGTGACATAATGTGTAATAACAGCCCATAATGCAATATATATCGATATAAAAGCATGATGCAAAATGGACGTATCAACTCCCCCAAGCTTAGACCCCGCTTGTCCTCAAGCGGAAGCCGATAACAATAAATATGTCCACATGTTTAGAGGTAGAGGTGTCGATAAAATAAAATACGGACATGAGGGCATCATGATCATTCTTATAACAGCAACATATATATATTGTCATATGATTTCTTATGCTCAAGTAATAATCTATTCACAATGTAAAGTATGAATCAGAAACTTTATTGAGAACTAACAAACTATCATCTCAGTCATTGAAGCAATTGCAATTTATCATAACATCAGAAAAGAGTCTATTTCAGAGCTCTTAAGCAAGTCCACATACTCAACTATCATTTAGTCTTTCACAATTGCTAACACTCACGCAATACTTGTGGTTACGGAGTTTTAATCGGACACAGAGAAAGACAGGGGCTTATAGTTTCGCCTCCCAACCTTTTACCTCAAGGGTAATGTCAACAATAATAGTTCATGCTAACTTACATCCAATTAGATATATATATATATCACGATCTTTCCAACACATTGTGCTTGCCAAAGGATAAAATGTAAAAAGGAAAGGTGAAAATCACCATGACTCTTGCATAAGGTAGAAGATAAAAGTAAAAGATAGGCCCTTCGCAGAGGGAAGCAGAGGTTGCCATGCGCTTTTAGAGTTGGATGCACAAAATCTTAATGCGAAAGAACGTCACTTTATATTGCCACTTGTGATATGGACCTTTATTATGCAGTCCGTCGCTTTTATTTCTTCCACATCACAAGATCGTATAAAGCTTATTTCCTCCACACTAATCAATCATACATATTTAGAGAGCAATTTTTTATTGCTTGCACCGATGACAACTTACTTGAAGGATCTTACTCAATCCATAGGTAGATATGGTGGACTCTCATGGTGAAACTGGGTTTAAGGGTTTTTGGAAGCACAAGTAGTATCTCTACTTGGTGCAAAAAATTTGGCTAGCATGAGGGGGAAAGGCAAGCTCAGCATGTTGGATGATCCATGACAATATACTTTATCTCAGATATAAGAAAACATAACCCATTACGTTGTCTTCCTTGTCCAACATCAACTCTTTAGCATGTCATATTTTAATGAGTGCTCACAATCATAAAAGATGTCCAAGATAGTGTATTTACATGTGAAACCTCTCTTTCTTTATTACTTCCTATTAATTGCAACGATGACCAAAGCTATGTTTGTCAACTCTCAACAACTTTTAATCATCATACTCTTTCTATGTGAAGTCATTACTCTTCATAAGATCAATATGATCTCTTTTTATTTCTTCTCTTTCCTTTCTCTTTTCTTTTATTCACTCAAGATCATGGCAAAATAATCAAGCCCTTGACTCAACACTAATCTTTATTATATAACTCACGGACTCAATTACATAAAGGGATCATAAAGCAAAACTCAAAACTAGATCATACCAAAAACTTTATTTTACTAGATCAAGATATTACTAAAAGGATCGAACTAAGAAAAACGGCAAAGATAGGAGTGTGATGGTGATACGCTACCGGGGCACCTCCCCCAAGCTTGGCAGTTGCCAAGGGGAGTGCCCATACCCATGTGATTATATCTCCTTCTTCAGAGGTGATGGTGTGATATTCTTGGTGATGATACTCCTCAGGATACGATTCTCTTCCTCGAGCTTATTGAGTTGCTGCTTGAGATCCATTATCTCCTTACGGAGCTTACCCGTGACGGTTAAAGCTCCTTGCACCCATGGATGTTGCATAGCTGCGGGGGAACAAGTAACACACTTTTTCATATTCTCGTAAGAAAGAAATCTAACATTGGAAGGGATAACCGAGTTTGGGATAGCCGAGCTCTATAGTTCCCCCATCGTGAATCCAGCTCGGAAGCGAGAAGTGACTTCTTGATCCTCCTCCATGGCATCTATCCTCTTCAAATCAGCCTCCATCTCTTCCTCCGTTGCTGGCCCAAAGTGGTCAGCATCGCTGTTTGTCCTTGATCTCGATGCCGGATGAGACACCCGGCTCTCCCCGACTGACTCTTGAGAAGATATCTTGCTCTAATCTGTAGCAGCAATAGCTCGAAACAAGAATAGAGGATAATAGCGTGATACGGTGGTCAAAACCTTTCGGATATTATATAATGAATTTTTACCGACCAAAATACGTATCGTGCAAGAAAACGGAGTCCGGAGAGTGCACAAGGTGCCCACGAGGCAGGGGGCGCGCCCTCCACCCTCGTGGAGCCCTCGCGTCCTTCCCGGACTGCTTCTTATTTTTCTATTTTTCTAAATATTCCAAAACAGAGAAAAATTGCCATTAGAACTGTTTTGGAGTCGGTTTACTTACCGTACCACGTACCTATTCCTTTTTGGAGTCTGAAACGTTCTGGAAAGTGTCTCTTATGTATTCCTCCGATGTTACGGTTTCAATAACGTTGGTTTCAGCATTTATAGGATTACCTAAGATATAATGTTTGATTCTTTGACCGTTCACCACCTTCGGATTTGTGCCTTCGAAGTTGTTGATTTTTATGGCACCGGAACGATAGACCTCGTCGATAACATAAGGACCTTCCCATTTAGAGAGAAGTTTTCCTGCAAAAAATCTTAAACGAGAGTTGTATAATAATACATAATCACCTACATTAAACTCACGCTTCTGTATTCTTTTGTCATTATATCTTTTAACTTTTTCTTTAAACAACTTGGCATTCTCATAGGCTTGGGTTCTCCATTCATCAAGTGAGCTAATGTCAAATAGCCTCTTCTCACCAGCAAGTTTGAAATCATAATTGAGCTCTTTAATAGCCCAATATGCCTTATGTTCTAGTTCGAGAGGTAAGTGACATGCTTTTCCATAAACCATTTTATACGGAGACATACCCATAGGATTTTTATATGCAGTTCTATAGGCCCATAATGCATCATCAAGTTTCTTGGACCAATTCTTTCTAGAACTATTAACAGTCTTTTGCAAAATTAATTTAAGCTCTCTATTGCTCAATTCTACTTGACCACTAGACTGTGGGTGATAAGGAGATGCAATTCTATGATTAACATCATACTTAGCAAGCATTTTATGAAAAGCACCATGAATAAAATGTGATCCACCATCAGTCATTAAATATCTATGGACTCCAAACCTCGGAAAAATAACTTCTTTAAGCATCTTAATAGAGGTGTTATGATCAACACTACTAGTTGGAATAGCTTCTACCCACTTAGTAACGTAATCAACAGCAACTAAAATATGTGTATACCCATTAGAGGTAGGAAACGGTCCCATATAATCAAAGCCCCAAACATCGAATGGTTCAATAACAAGTGAATAATTCATAGGCATTTCTTGACGTCTACTGATATTACCAATTATTTGACATTCATCACAAAATAAGACAAACTTACGGGAATCCTTGAATAGAGTAGGCCAATAAAAACTGGATTGCAATACCTTATGCGCAGTTCTATCTCCAGCGTGGTGTCCTCCATAAGCCTTGGAGTGACACTTGCGTAGGATCTATTCCTGTTCATGCTCAGGCACACAACGTCTAATAACACCATCTACTCCTTCTTTATAAAGATGCGGGTCATCCCAGAAGTAATGTCTCAAATCATAGAAAAACTTTTTCTTTTGCTGGTATGTGAAACTAGGTGGTATGAATTTAGCAACAATGTAATTAGCATAATCAGCATACCATGGAGCAGTACGAGAAGCATTTATGACATTTAATTGTTCATCAGGAAAGCTATCATCAATAGGTTGTGGGTCATCAAGAACATTTTCTAACCTAGACAAGTTGTCTGCAACGGGGTTCTCAGCTCCCTTTCTATCAACAATCTGTAAATCAAATTCTTGTAGCAAGAGAACCCATCTAATAAGTCTAGGTTTAGCATCTTTATTTTCCATAAGATATTTAATAGCAGCATGATCGGTGTGAATAGTTACTTTAGAATCAATAATATAAGGTCTGAACTTATCACAAGCAAATACAACTGCTAAGAATTCTTTTTCAGTAGTAGCATAATTTCTCTGGGCATTGTCTAGAGTTTTACTAGCAAATTGAATAACATTTAATTTCTTATCAACTCTTTGCCCTAGAACAGCACCTATAGCATAATCACTAGCATCACACATGATTTCAAAGGGTAAATTCCAATCAGGTGGCTGAACAATAGGTGCAAAAATCAATGCTTTCTTAAGTATTTCAAATGCTTCTACACAATCATCATCAAAGACAAATGGTATATCTTTTTGTAATAGATTAGTCAGAGGCCGAGAAATTTTTGAGAAGTACTTAATGAACCTCCTATAAAATCCAGTGTGACCAAGGAAACTTCTTATACCTTTGATGTCCTTGGGACATGGCATCTTTTCAATAGCATCAACTTTAGCTTTATCAACTTCAATGCCTCTTTCAGAGATTTTATGCCCAAGACAATACCTTCATTAACCATAAAGTGGCACTTCTCCCAATTCAAGACAAGATTATTTTCTTCACATCTCTGCAAAACTCGATCAAGGTTGCTCAAGCAATCATCAAAAGAGGATCCATAGACGGAGAAATCGTCCATGAAAACCTCACAAATCTTTTCACAAAAATCAGAGAATATAGCCATCATGCATCTTTGAAAGGTAGCAGGTGCATTACATAAACCAAAAGGCATACGTCTATAAGCAGAAGTACCGAAAGGGCAAGTAAATGTGGTCTTAGCTTGATCATCAGCTGACACAGGTATTTGAGAGAAACTAGAATAACCATCTAGAAAGCAAAAGTGCGTATGTTTGGATAATCTCTCTAGCATTTGATCAATAAAAGGTAAGGGGTAATGATCTTTTTTAGTAGCTTTATTTAATTTGCGGAAATCAATTACCATCCTATAACCTGTAATAATTCTTTGCGGAATCAATTCATCTTTATCATTAGGAATGACAGTAATACCTCCCTTCTTAGG
This sequence comes from Aegilops tauschii subsp. strangulata, assembly GCF_002575655.3. NCBI lineage: Eukaryota > Viridiplantae > Streptophyta > Magnoliopsida > Poales > Poaceae > Aegilops > Aegilops tauschii. Next base: position 567,449,962 of record NC_053037.3, on the reverse strand, counting down.
GACACAATGGACAGGACTTACCCACTGACTATCAGCAACGGGATAGATTATACCTGCCTCAAGGAGCTTTAGTATTTCCTTTCTTACCACTTCTTTCAGTTTAGGATTCAGCCGCCGTTGATGATCAATAACTGGTTTGGCATCTTTCTCCAAATTTATTTTGTGTTGACATAGAGTGGGACTAATGCCCTTAAGATCATCAAGAGTATATCCAATAGCAGCACGGTGCTTCTTCAGAGTTTTCAATAATTTTTCTTCCTCCTTCTCTGAAAGGTTAGCACTAATAATAACAGGATATATCTTCTTTTCATCAAGATAAGCATATTTAAAAGTATCAGGTAAAGGTTTAAGCTCAAACACAGGATCACCCTTGGGTGGAGGAGGATCCCCTAGGATTTCAACAGGCAAGTTGTGTTTCAGAATAGGTCCCTGTTTAAAGAATACTTCATCTATTTCCCTTCTTTCATTCATGAACATATCATTTTCATGGTCTAGCAAATATTGTTCTAAAGGATCACTAGGAGGCACGGCAATAGAAGCAAGACCAATAATTTCATCTTTACTAGGCAATTCCTCTTCACGGTGTTGTCTACGAAATTTAGAGAAGTTAAACTCATGAGACATATCACCTAGACCAATGGTAACAACATCCTTTTCGCAGTCTATCTTAGCATTAACAGTGTTTAAGAAGGGTCTACCAAATATAATGGGACAAAAGATATCTTGTGGGGAACCAAGAACAAGAAAATCAACAGGATATTTAGTTTTCCACACAATACTTCAACATCTCTAACAATCCCAATTGGTTATATAGTATCTCTACTGGCAAGTCTAATTGTGACATCAATATCTTCTAACTCCGTAGGTGCAATATCATGCATAATTTCTTTGTATAAGTCAATAGGTATTGCACTAGCACTAGCACCCATATCACACAAGCCATGATAACAATGATCTCCTATTTTAACAGAAATAACAGGAATGCCTACCACAGGTCTATGTTTATCTTTAGCACAAGGTTTAGCAATTCTAGCAGTTTCATCACAGAAATAAATAACATGCCCATCAATATTATCTGCCAAGAGATCTTTAACAATAGCAATATTAGGTTCAACTTTAACTTGCTCAGGAGGTGTATAGGTTCTAACATTGCTTTTACGAACCACAGTTGAAGCTTTAGCATGATCCTTTATTCTAACAGGGAAAGGTGGTTTCTCAACATAAGCGGTAGGAACAATAGGATCATTATAAGTGATAGTCTTTTCTTCAACTTTAATAGGTGCAGCTACTTTTACTTCTATGGGAGGATGATATTTAAACCACTTCTCCTTAGGGAGATCAACATGAGTAGCAAAAGATTCACAGAAAGAAGCTACTATTTCAGAGTCAAGTCCATATTTAGTGCTAAATTTACGGAAAACATCGGTATCCATAAATGATTTAACACAATCAAACTTAGGGTAATACCTGACTCCTTACCTTCGTCGAGATCCCAATCTTCAGAGTTGCGTTTAATTATTTCCAATAAATCCCATTTGAATTCAATAGTCTTCATCATAAAAGAGCCAGCACAAGAAGTATCGAGCATGGTGCGATTGTTATCAGAAAGCCGAGCATAAAAATTTTGAATAATCATTTCTCTTGAGAGCTCATGATTGGGGCATGAATATAACATTGACTTAAGCCTCCCCCAAGCTTGAGCGATGATTTCTCCTTCGCGAGGCCAAAAATTATATATATAATTGCGATCACGCTGAACAAGATGCATAGGATAAAACTTCTGATGAAATTCCAATTTCAATCGTTTGTCGTTTCATGATCCCATATCATCACATAGCCTATACCATGTCAATGCATCTCCCTTCAAAGATAAAGGGAAGACCTTCTTCTTGATAACATCATCGGGCATACCTGCAAGCTTCAATAATCCACAAACTTCATCCACATATATTAGGTGCTCATCAAGATGTAATGTTCCATCTCCTGCAAAAGGATTAGCTAGCAGTTTTTCTATCATACCCGAAGGAATTTCAAAGTAGACGTTTTCATTTTCAGTTGGTTCAGTAGGTTGAGGAGCAACTCTTTGCTCTACTGGTCGGCGTGAAGATACCCCGAACAAGCCCCTTAGAGGATTACTTTCCATAGTAACAAGTGACAATAAATTTCAGCACACTATATAAATTTTTGCCTTACCAAATTCCACCTACCAAAGGTGCTTCACTCCCCGGCAACGGCGCCAGAAAAGAGTCTTGATGACCCACAAGTGTAGGGGATCTATCATAGTCCTTTCGATAAGTAAGAGTGTCGAACCCAACGAGGAGCAGAAGGAAATGATAAGCGGTTTTCAGCAAGCTATTCTCTGCGAGCACGGAAATTATAGGTAACAGATAGTTTTGTGATAAGATAATTTGTAACGAGCAACAAGTAACAAAAGTAAATAAAGTGCAGCAAGGTGGCCCAATCCTTTTTATAGCAAAGGACAAGCCTGGACAAACTCTTATATAAAGAAAAGCGCTCCCGAGGACACATGGGAATTACCGTCAAGCTAGTTTTCATCTTGTTCATATGATTCGCGTTCGGTACTTTGATAATTTGATATGTGGGTGGACCGGTGCTTGGGTGCTGCCCTTACTTGGACAAACATCCCACTTATGATTAACTCCTATTGCAAGCATCCGCAACTACAAAAGAAGTATTAAGGTAAACCTAACCATAGCATGAAACATATGGATCCAAATCAGCCCCTTACGAAGCAACGCATAAACTAGGGTTTAAGCTTCTGTCACTCTAGCGACCCATCATCTACTTATTACATCCCAATGCCTTCCTCTAGGCCCAAATAATGGTGAAGTGTCATGTAGTCGACGTTCACATAACACCACTAGAGGATAGACAACATTCATCTCATCAAAATATCGAACGAATACCAAATTCACATGACTACTAATAGCAAGACTTCTCCCATGTCCTCAGGAACAAACGTAACTACTCACAAAGCATATTCATGTTCATAATCAGAGGAGTATTAATATGCATATTGGATCTGAACATATGATCTTCCACCAAATAAACCAACTAGCATCAACTACAAGGAGTAATCAACACTACTAGCAACCTACAGGTACCAATCCCAGACTTAGAGACAAGAATTGGATACAAGAGATGAACTAGGGTTTGAGAGGAGATGGTGCTGGTGAAGGTGTTGATGGAGATTGGCCCCGTCCCGATGAGAGGAGCGTTGGTGATGACGATGGCGATGATTTCCCCCTCCCGGAGGGAAGTGTCTCTGGCAGAACAGCTCCGCCGGAGCCCTAGATTGGTTCCGCCAAGGTTCCGCCTCGTGGCGGCGGAGTCTCGTCCTGAAAGCTTGCTTATGATTTTTCTTCGGACGAAAGACTTCATATAGCAGAAGATGGGCACCGGAGGGCCAACAGGGGCCCACGAGGCAGGGGGCGCACCCAGGGGGTAGGGCGCGCCCCCCACCCTCGTGCCCAGGGTGTGGGCCCCCTCTGGTATTTCTTCCGCTCAGTATTTTTCATTATTTCCAAAAACAACTTCCGTGGAGTTTCAGGACTTTTGGAGTTGTGCAGAATAGGTCTCTAATATTTGCTCCTTTTCCAGCCCAGAATTCCAGCTGCCGGCATCCTCCCTCCTTATGTAAACCTTGTAAAATAAGAGAGAATAGGCATAAGTATTGTGACATAATGTGTAATAACAGCCCATAATGCAATAAATATCGATATAAAAGCATGATGCAAAATGGACGTATCAGGCCTCCCACATAGGTGAGAGCTTGTGCAGCCCTTCCCTGGAGAGGACCCGCCTCAGGACGAGGTCGCCCGCCTCGAGCGTCCTGGAGCGAATGTTGCGGCAGTGGTATCGCCGCAGCGCCTGCTGGTACCTTGCCGCCCTCAGTGTAGCTTCGCGGCGACGTTCCTCCCCCAGCACGAGGTCCATCCCCCGGGTGGCGTCCTGCTGCGTTTCATTAAACGCCAAGACCCACGCGGAGCGATGCTTGACTTCATGAGGGAGGACCGCTTCAGCTCCGTAGACGAGGAAGAATGGGGTCTCGCCCGTTGGCTTGGTGCGGTGGTGCGGATGGACCACAGCACGGACTGGAGCTCGTCGTACCAGCCCTTGCCGCAGGCTTCGAGCTTCTTCTTGAAAGTCCTGGTCTTGAGGCCCCTCAGGACCTCTGCGTTGGCGCGTTCGGCCTGACCATTGCTCCTGGGGTGTGCCACCGAAGCGTAGCTGATTTGCGTTCCAAGGTTAGCACAGTATGTTTTGAAGAGGTTACTAGTGAATTGCGAGCCATTACCTGTGATGATGCGGTTGGGAACCCCGATGCGGCTCACGAGACCCTTGATGAACTTGACTGCGGAGCCAGCTGGGATAGTGCGGACGGCTTCCACTTCCGCACACTTGGTGAACTTGTCGATGGCGATGTAGAGGTAGCGGTAGCCCCCAGGCGCTCGAGGAAACGGGCCCAAGATGTCCAGCCCCCAGACCGCGAACGGCCAGGTGAGAGGGATGGTCTGGAGGCCCTGAGCTGGCTGATGGATCTGCTTAGCGTGGAACTGACAGGCTTCATAGGACTTCACCAGCTCGGCCGCGTCATTGAGCGCCGCGGGCCAGTAGAATCCGCTGCGGAACACCTTGCCGACGAGGGTCCGTGATGACGAGTGGTGCCCGCAGTCCCCACCGTGTATGTGAGATAGCAACTCCTTCCCCTGGTCTCTGGAAATGCAACGCAGTGAAACATCATTGGGCCGCCTCCTGTACAACTCACCGTCCTGGACGCAGTACGCCGTGGCCTGCCGGGCCACGCGCTCTGCGTCCTCCTCCTTCTCCGGCAGTGCCCCTTGCATAAGATAGTCCCTGAATTCCTTGGTCCAGCATCCCTCCTGGGGCTCGAGCGCCAAGAGTAGGCGTGCTCCCGAAGTCGGGCCATAGGCTGGGGCTCCTGTGGTAGGCGGCTGCGGGAGCTCCTCCCGAGGCTAAGCTGTTCTCAAAAGTGGTGGTGTTGCTGATGGCTTGAAGAGCCGCTCCTTGAAGACGCCGGGCTCCTGGGGCTGCCGCTTGGATCCCCTCTTGGTGATGTCGTCAGCTTCCTTGTTGGTGCCACGAGGCACGTGTTGCAACTCCAGGCCCAGGAACTGCTTCTCCATCTTACGCACTTCTGCGAGGTATGCCTCCATGTGCTCGTCCTTTGGCTCGTATACTTTGTTGGAGAAGTTAACGAGAAGCTGCGAGTCGCCCCTAACGGTGAGGCGCTTCATCCCCAGGGCTGCTGTAGCTTCAGGCCGGCTATTAGGCCTTCGTATTCTGCGATGTTGTTGGAGACCTTCTCGCCCTGCTGGAAGCAGAGCTGTACAACGTAGTAGAGCTTGTCTTGGGTGGGTGAGACGAGTACTGCTCCAGCCCCCGCGCCTGGTGTGCGAAAGCCCCATCGAAATACATGACCCAGCCGTCGGGTGCCTCACTCCCCGGCGAGGTGGACCGGTCCTCGCCTACTTCCAGCGTCGGGGCATCCGTCCATTGTGCCACGAAATCAGCGAGTGCGGCTCCCTTGATGACCCTGGTAGTGCTGAACTCCAACTGGAATGCCTGCAGCTCGATGTTCCACTCAGCGACCCTTCTAGCAGAGTTGGGGCTCCTGAGCACTCTCTCCAATGGGTAAGCTGAGATGACCTTGATGGGGTGGCCCTGGAAGTAGTCGCAACTTGCGCGAGGCCACCAAGAGCGCGAGAAGGAGCTTTTGGGGCATGGGGTATCATGCCCTTGCGTCCCGCAACACCGTGCTGACGAAATACACCGGGTGCTCGACAAGGGCTGGCGCGTTGGTGAGGCTCGTGTCTTGTGGAAGCTGGGACGTCTCGTGAGGTGGTGGAACTTCTGATGCCTGATCGCTTGCGGGAATCTCGGCGACATCGTCCTGCCGAGCTTGGTCTTCTGTTGGTGCCGCTACGGCTCTTGCTGCGCCTTCCTGATCTTGCGTCATCCCGGTTGGCGACGTAGCTTGGCGCGGCGTGCCCTTGGCCTGGTGCTCCTCCCAAACTGCCACCAGCGCCGCGTTGGCGGAGTATGGGGTGGCGGCAAGATAGAGTACTAGAGGCTTGAGTGGTCGTGGCGCCACCATCACTGGAGGGCTGGTCAAGTATCTTTTGAGGTCTTGAAAAGCTCGGTCGGCCTCCGGGGTCCACTCGAATGGGCCTTTCTTCTTCATCAGCTTGAAGAAGGGTAAGGCGCGCTCTCCCAGCTTGGAGATGAAGCATCCCAACGCAGTCACCCGACCGGCCAGCTTCTGCATTTCCTTGAGGGTCTGCGGTGGGCTCATGTCCTCAATGGCCTTGATCTTCTCTGGGTTCGCCTCGATCCTTCTGTGGGACACGAGGAATCCCAGCAGCTTGCCGGAAGGGACACCGAACACGCACTTCTCCGGGTTAAGTCGCAAGTTCACCTGGCGCAGGCTCGCGAAGGTCTTCTCCAGATCTTGGATCAAGGTTCTTGACTCCCGAGACTTCACCACAATGTCGTCGACGTAGGCCTCCGTGTTTCTCCCGAGCTGCCGCCCTAAGGCAATGTGCATCAACCGCTGAAAGGCCGCGCCCGCATTGCGCAGTCCGAAGGGCATGTAGGTGTAGCAGTACACCCCACATGGGGTTCTCTACATCTTCTACTGCCATCTTGATCTGATGATACCCTGAGAACGCATCCAGGAAGCACAGCAGGTCGCACTCGGCAGTGGAGTCAATGATCTGGTCAATGTGTGGGAGAGGGAACGGATCTTGGGGGCAGGCCTTGTTGAGGTTGGTGAAGTCGACGCACATTCACTCCTTCCCGCCTTTCTTCGGCACTACGACGGGGTTCGCCAGCCATTCGGGGTACCGAACCTCGCGAATGGCACCCGCTGCCTCCAACTTGCGGGTCTCTTGGACGATGAAGGCCTGCTTCTCCATGGACTGCCCTCTCGCTCGTTGCTTCGCAGGGCGCACATTGGGGCATACCCATAAGTGATGCTGAATCACCTCTCTTGGGACCCCCACCAGCTGATTGGGCTCCCATGCGAATATATCCTTGTTTGCGCGCAAGAAGTTCACCAATGCTTCCTCTTGGCTTGGGTCGAGGCCGGCACCTATGGTAAAGGTGGCTCCTGAGGACCCGTCCTCGTTGACCGACACCTGCTTGGTTTCCGCCTTGTCTTGGGTGAACAACTGCTTCTTCTTGGTTGGTGGGGCTCCCTCAGGCTCGGGGGTGCCCGCGTCGTCGGGCTGCGCCGCCGCGGCGGTCTTGAGGGCAAGCTTGAGTGCTGCCAGGGCCTCCTTGGCGTCCCCCTTGATGGTGAGGACGCCCTTGCTTCCAGGCATCTTCATGAGGTTGTAGGCCGGATGGGTCGCTGCCATGAATTGGGCCAGCGCCGGGTACCCGAGGATGGCGTTGTACGGGAGGCCGATGCGGGCAATGTCGAAGTTGACCAGTTCGGTGCGGTAGTTGTCGCGCGTGCCGAAGGTGACGGGGAGGCGGATCTGCCCCAGGGAGCGGGCAGTGCCACCACCAACTCCTGAGAAGGGCTTGCTGAGGCTGAGCCGCTCGAGCGGCACGTGAAGAAGGCTGAAGGCCTCCACGGAGAGCAAATTGAGGCCGGCACCGCCATCGACGAGGGTCTTGGTCACGGCCACGTTGCAGATGGTGGGCGTGCAGAGCATCAGAAGCATGCCCGAGCCGGCGGTGGTGACGGGGTGGTCTTCTCAGTCGAAGGTGAGGTCGGCTTCGGGCGCAGCCCAGCCCGGCCGAGCCCCCGAGCGCTTGGAGGTGGCGCCGATCTAGCGAAGGAATGGCTTGACGTGGCGATCTGAAGGCGGCGCTTGAGAGCCGCCTAGCAGGGCCGCGTCCGTGTGGTGCACCGGCGCCGCGTAGCGCGCAGTGAAGAGGTCACGGAGCTCCTCCCAAGATGCGACCGTGGATCCGGGGAGGTTGAGCAACCAGGCGCGCGGCGCGCCGGTGAGGGCCATGGGAAACCAGTTGGCCATGACCTTGCCGTCCCCTCCGGCCTCGAGGACGGACTCCTCGTATGCCAGCAGGAAAGCTGACGGGTCCGCCGCGCCGTCGTAGCGCGGCGGCATCTCCGGCTTGAACTTGGGCGGCCACTGGACTTGCCGTAAGGCGGGGGCCAGGGCTCGGAGCCCCCTGGCCCCGCCGTCAGCACTGGCCGTCTGAGCCGGTAGTGAAGCGCCTGCCATGAGGGCGGAGCATGGTGGTGACGGAGCGCAGATCGACAGAAAGGAAACCACAGCGCACCCCTACCTGGCGCGCCAAATGTCGGATCACGGGTTCCGGCAAAACCCTCAAGGTTCGAACACTGGGGTGCGCGCGAAGATTTCCTCCCTACTGATCCGCGTCCTAACTAGCTAAGATCTCAAGAAGGAACTTGACGAACTCACAACACAAGGGACACAAGATTTATACTGGTTCGGGCCACCGTTGTGGTGTAATACCCTACTCCAGTGTGGTGGTGGTGGATTGCCTCTTGGGCTGATGATGAACAATACAAGGGGAAGAACAGCCTCCTGAGGTTGAGGTGTTCTTGTGCTCGGTGTGTGGCTAAGGATTAGGTGAGATGCCTATGGTGGCTAGTTCTACTTATATAGGCCCTGGTCCTCTCCCCAAATATTGAGCGGGAAGGGAGCTAATTTGAAAGGGGACAGCTAGTACAGCTTATCCTAACAAAAGCGGTCTTCGTCTGCAAAAGGCTCTGGTGGTGACGCCGCCTTGGGCTCCATGGTGACCTCCGTCTTGCCGTCCCGCTGGTCTTGGTCTCGTTACACTGATATGGAAACCTTTGCTTGATGCCTCGGTACTCCGCGCCTGCGCTTGCCTCCTTAGCACCAAAGGGGAAAGAAGGACACTGCGCGCGCTGGCGCCCGCCTGGTCTCGATCGTCATGGCTCACGTCACGAGAGCCTCGCGAGGTTTGCCTTGCCTTGATCTCTCCGCCCCTCGCGAGCCTGCCTGGCGAGGCCGCTCCCGAGAAGGTCTTGCGTCGTCCGCCTCGCGAGGCTTGGCCCCTCGCGAGGGTCTTGAATGCCTTGTTGATGAAGATGGGCCGTACAGGCCTGCTAGCATAGCCACGCCGTGGGCCGTAGGCAGGCAAGTCTTGGGACCCCCGTTCCCAGAACGCCGACAGCGTCCTCGGCGGCCTTCTTGTCGGCTTCAGCTTTCTCGGCGGCGGCAGGTTCGGCGTCGGTGGAGCGGATGTGATCTGTTCGTCGGTGGAGCAGATGTGATCTGTTCGTGGCGGCTAGGGTAAGGAGACACCACACACTTATATAGGCGCAGCCGCGTGGAGAGACGTGGGCTCGACCCACGTCCGAGTCCGTGACAGCCCACGATCCGACGTCTCAGATTGTGGCCCAGCTGTCAGAGAACTCTCCGTTAGTGACTGGCAAAAATAAGCGTGTAGGTGTGAGCTCGGCTCAATCCCGCGTCGTGCCGAGGCGGGCGGCGGCGGCGGAGGAGGAGTGCGCGAGGGCCTCTTCTCTTCTCAAGCTGCAATAGCATGTAGAAGAGAAATCCTTATAAGGAGGTCCAACTCCTCTTCCACTTCCGGGGTGGGACTAAACTTCCCACTACACCTAGTGCCATATAACCCACATGAGCCCTTAGAGATTTTTCAGAAATTGCTATATGGGCCTAGAGCCCATCTCAAATTTCAGCAGGTTCATTTTAGCACTGAAAAGATAAAATCTATAGTTCATTTACCTACGATTTTTTAATTATTATTATCGGTCTTCCGGCTGTAGTATGAGAGGGGGGCATCTCCCGAGAATTTATATTTGGAGACTTCAGCACAATTGGACTCTTACCTTGATGCATTTACAAGAGCCTATAGAAGCTACTCAGTTACTGAGCCAGCACATGTGCCATGTAGAAGCGTGAAAATTGACTTTTGAGCACGGCGTGTAATGGAGCACTTTATTTTGAAGTTCAAAAATCTACATTTTTACGGCTCGAATTTTTCCAAATTTGTGTGTGCATGAATGTATAGCAATGCAGTATATCGGGCCAAAAGTTCAGCAACATACATGCTTATATGTAAATAAAAGATACAAAAAAGACAAAAATACATGAAAAATAGGAGCTTGTTTTTTGGTGTTTTTGGCAGAAATTTTGTCTTTCTATGCAAGACGTAATACAACGTATTATTGAACGAAATTTCGTAGGTACTTAGACTACATGCATGTGTATTCATGTAAAAAAATCAAAAATTTGAAATCTTTTTTGAGCATCTTTTTGAAGCAGTTCAAAATAAAGTGCTCTGTTGCCCCGTGTCTGAAAATCCGTATTGCGTTCGGGCGACCTACTCACTTTGAGTAATAAATGAATGGGAGATGTGTATCTACCAAGATGTGAAAAGCCTGGAGTTGGATGTGCCTTTATTGTGAGACCAAACCATAGCCAGGAAAGAGAAGGGGAAGCATCGGCTCTTATTCACTCCACCTCGATAGCTCGATCCCCTTTCAATTCTTACCGAAACCCTAAACCCACGGAGACCACCGGAATGGAGGGAGGGACGCAGCCGCCGCTGGATCTGGACGGAGCAGAGGCCGACGCGCAGCAGCCGCTGGATCTGGACGGAATGGAGGGCGACGCGCAGCAGCTGCCGGCGTGTGTGTCCAAGGTGCTCGACGACGGCAACCTCCTGACGGAGGTCATCGTCCGCGTCGGCTTCCCCGTCAGCCTCGTCCGCGCCGCCGGCGTCTGCAGGCGCTGGCTCAGCCATGCCTCCGACCGCGCCTTCCTCCCCCGTTTCCGCGAGCTCCACCCGCCGATTTTTTTATTAATAATAAATTTTAATTCTGTAATTCCAAAACTAGTAACGATAAGTTGGAATTTTGAAAAATAGAAAGGACGCAATGATTAGTAGAGTCCAGGCCTGGTCGCTGTTGCGAACCACGTCCACACCTGGACGCTATTGTTAACAGCGTCCTGTGTTCCAAACTGACGCGAATTTTTTCCGTTCTTTGTTCATTTGGGGTGGTCATGTGGACGCCAGTGTTTGTTTTTGTCTGCCGGTTCGTAGATGCGTCCAACACGGTCAGAAGCATTTCACATTTGCCCTAGCTTTTGGAAATTTTAAAAAATAGAACAGCCAACATAAGTCCTATTTATATTAATTTAATCTAAGAAATTAAATGAAAACTATAAAAACAGTCAGCGGCGGGTGGTAGATCTAGGTAGCATCATCGTTGTCCTCCTCCTCCTTGGTCAGGACGACGTAGACTGGCGCCACCATTCACGGGAACGCCTGCTGGAAAGCTGCCAGCTGCTGCTCTGCCTGCCACGGCCGGCAGTGGTGGTGGAGCGGCGAGTGCGCGTGGTGCACCGAACTCAATCGGGGACGGGAAGGCGTGCCAGGGAGCGCGCGGTCGGGCGGGCGGCGTCGGGGTGAGGCAGGGGCGACGCAGGCGGAGCCAGGGCTTCGGGGCAAGGCACGCCGTGGCCGTTGCTCTGTCGGGACGGGAGGAAAAGCAAAAAAAAAGCTACGGTGGGATACAGTTTTATTTACGGGGTCTGCTCTGTCCGGGACAATTTCACACCGTAAAAAAGGTTTACAGTGCCTCTTATACGTGTTTTTAAGGGTCAAGTTTTAAGGCGTCTGCTAGAGATGCTCTAAGTCATGAAACCTCTATATCTATAAGTGGAAAATGACTTGATTAAGCTTAATCAGAGCACCAATGGAACGACATGACTGGACGCCATCCATACTGGCGTCCAGACCTGGACGCTGTTAGCAACAGAGTCCATCCTGGACGCTGTTATTTATGGCGTCCTTCCTATTTTTACAATTGCCACGGGCCTTTACCAGTTTTGAAATTACAGAATTATCATTTACTATTAATAAAATAATCGGTCCACCCGCCCACACTCCTCGGCTTCTACATCGTAGAGTGGGGGTATCCGGCCGCCGCACGCGTCTTCCCCATACTGCCTCAGCCCCCAGAGCTCGCTGCCGTCGTCCGCCGCGCAAACTTCAGCTTGGATACCCACGAGCGCGCACATCCCAGTACGATGATGGTGGGCTGCCTGAACGGCAGCGTCGTCACCATCTCGCACTCAGTAAAAAACATGCGAGATGACGTTGCATTTGAGGTGCGCAACCCGCTGCGCAACAAGAGAGGTATGGCCTTCCTCCCAGGATTAAACCTCACAATCCGGGAAGGCTGTTTCTACAGTTGGACACAACTCTTCCTCAAAGAAGAAGGGGATGGCAGCTTGTCCTACTTTTATGTCATCTTGGAGAATACCGCGGATGCAACAAAACCTAGGGTGCATGTGTATATGCTGCAAAATGGTGATGATGCCTGGCACAAACATCTTACCATGGCTGACTGCGACCTGTATCCACCATCTTGGATCAAAGCTGTGCTGGTGGACAACAAAATCTATATGGTGAACTCCCCGAAAGAAATTGCTGTCTTGGATTTGAAGGCCTCAATCTTATCGACAATTCAGCTCCCACATGGGGTGAGTATTGACCACATAGGCACTACCCTGTTGTCGCGTGCTGATGATGGTTATGGTCTATATCTCATCCATATCAAGGAGCTTCAACTTCAAATCTGGCTCTACAATGGGGACAACTGGTTGCTCGTGGACACCATTTGCTTGAGTGAAATCTGTGCTGATTTGTTTGAGGATGAGCCTACTGCTGATATCCGATTAAACCATGTGGGAGACTATACTGAGTTTGTATTCTTGGAGATGGGTCGTTGCGCACTCTACTTGGATGTCAAGTGCAGGACACTGCGTAAAGTGTACGAGATGACAGCAGATGAGTTTCATTTGGGTGATATCTATCCTTTTATGACGAGCTGGCCTCCCATTTTCCCTGCCCTCATGGATGTTCCTGCAAGGTTTGCCTTTTTACCTTTTGGCAGTCGGTGTAGTGTCCTTGTAGAGTTTACTTAGTTTTTCCATGTGCATCATGCATCTCACTGTTTGGTATAGCTGTGGTGTGGAGTTACATATGTGATTGACTCCTTGGGCCTTTTTAACAATACTAGTTATGTGATACTGTTAGTGAATGATCGTTAGGCATTTTTAACAATTACAGGTTACTAGTTACATTATATTAGAGAATGCTTGTCGTATGATGGTTTAAACTTTAAAATGAGCTCCGTTGAAAGGCCAGCTCATATAAAGGTATCCGTACTGATTTCTTGGGCCATTTATCAAATGCTAGAGGCGAAACTAGTGAATGCTTGTTGTATGATGATTTGAAATCACGTGTGTACACAAGAATATTGGAAGGCCCAAGGAATATTAACTTGATATGTCGATAGTGGTCGCCATTTGCAAGACATATGCTAAAGTATCAGGCTACAACTGACCACTTCATGGAATACTTGCTTTTGTTTAGCCTTGTGTTGGCACCAGACATCGTGCTTCCTGAACTGTGTCTTCCCGTTATACTCATGATAACAATTCGTAGTGGTGTTGACAAGTGACTTGTTTGTTGTTTTCTGCATGGATATCTTATTATGTTGTGTACTTCTATCACGATTTTCTGAACTATCAGTGCAAAATTGCCAATTTGACCTACAAAAGTATGAACATCATGTATAAGAGGATTAAAAGCTGTAAGATGCCCAGGCTTGTTAATCTGTTATCAAGTTGACTACTATATTTTCTTGCCCAGAAATAGTCATAAGCCCATCAAGCCTGGAATGCTGGCTTCCCATTTCTTAAATATAATCATGGTGTAATTTTTTACACCCTACTTCTCAACTTTGAACGTCAAGCTATGTATGAGCTTGCTAATACTTGTTTTCCCCCGAATTTTGCTTAGTGGATCGTATGTTCTTTTTCTCGAATACAGCTGGTTGATTTTGCGCGGTGCTCTTGAGCTTATTTATTATTTGTGATTCAGATAAAATTTCCCTTTTATATGATATTGCTTGTTCAAGGTTATGGTGGCTAGTTTATGTTTGTGTTGGCATTTCTCCATGTATAATTAGAGTTTTGTTTTGTTTGAATGCAAACTATAAAATGGAAGAGTCTGTTCGAATTTACTGTTCATCATGGGTGCAGTGCAATGCACCCAGGTTTAGCCACAACTTATTCCTAAAATGGAAATATGTGTGGCTGGGGTATGAAAGCATTTAACTTCTATAGCTGTACCTTTTGGAAATAAAAGTGCATTGCTCGACAAAATTCATATCTTTGTAACTATTCTTGGACTAGCCACTTGTCTGGTTAGTAGAGTTGATATCCTGATGCTTAATTACCCCCATCTTGACCGTTCCCTTGTTTTCTCTGAAACAGGAATGCCACATGAACAACAAGCAAGGATATGAGGAAAGCGTTTGATGATTTGTGACAAGAGCGCCATCAGCGAAGAGCACAGGACTGCATTACCTTAATTAGTAGCAGTTCTATTAGTCTGCATTACTTTAACTGGTTGTGGATTTATCAGGATGCTATGTAAGTGGAGCAGGTAGGGTTCTGTAATCCCCCTATAATAACAGTAGCAGGTAGGGATTTATCAGGGCAGCATTACCTTAATTAGTAGCAGTTCTAACTGTGTTCACTTTAACTGGTAACTGGTTGTGGATTTATCAGGATATTATGCAAGTGTTATTACTCTGTTAGCGACCAATTGGTTCATCGTTTAGAAGACCTTTCTCGCCTGTAGGGGTTTGTTTGTGTGTTTGTCTTGTGTGGTCCCACTGCTTGCCCTACTTGTGGCATTTGGGGAAGTGTCTTCTTTTGTATGTTGAATAGCTATATTATCTAATCTTGTACCTACTTGTGTTGCAAGTCTTGTGTGTTTCCACTGCTTGCAACTTGTGGTGTTTGGAGGAGTGTCTTATTGTTCACTGCTGCAAAATCGGTTTCTCTTAGAGATGTAAGAGCAACTCCAACGGGGTGACTCATTTCGTCCGCGGGCGTCCGTTTGGGGCGGCGCGGACAGAAAAGTCGGCCCAACGCGCCGACCCAAACGGACGCGCGTCCGTTTTTCGTCCGCTTGCCGACCTATTCCCGGCCCATTTTTGAGCCAGATTTGCGTCGGCGCGGACATGAGACGGACGCGCGCGCGCCCGCCTACTCCTCCCCCCTGGCCCACTGGTCGGTGGCACATTGGCCATCCTCAATCCAACAGCAAACCCTCGCCCGCCTCCTTCGTCGCCGACGCCGCTGCCCATTTTTTCCGATGACTTTGCCAGCTGCCGGCGCCGCAACATCCCCTCTGCAACACCGCCACCTCCCACGTCGCCCGCCACCGTCGTCTTGACACCGGGAAACGAAAGCTTCCCACCCTCGTGAAGGAAATATGCCCTAGAGGCAATAATAAAGTTATTATTTATTTCCTTATATCATGATAAATGTTTATTATTCATGCTAGAACTGTATCAACCGGAAACTTGATACATGTGTGAATACATAGACAAGCAGAGTGTCACTAGTATGCCTCTACTTGACTAGCTCGTTGATTAAAGATGGTTATGTTTCCTAGCCATAGACATGAGTTGTCATTTGATTAACAGGATCACATCATTAAGAGAATGATGTGATTGACTTGACCCATTCCGTTAGCTTAGTACTCGATCGTTTAGTATGTTGCTATTGCTTTCTTCATGACTTATACATGTTCCTATGACTATGAGATTATGCAACTCCCGTTTACCGGAGGAACACTTTGTGTGCTACCAAACGTCACAACATAACTGGGTGATTATAAAGGTGCTCTACAGGTGTCTCCGAAGGTACTTGTTGGGTTGGCGTATTTCAAGATTAGGATTTGTCACTCCGATTGTCGGAGAGGTATCTCTGGGCCCTCTCGGTAATGCACATCACTTAAGCCTTGCAAGCATTGCAACTAAAGAGTTAGTTGTGGGATGATGTATTACGGAACGAGTAAAGAGACTTTCCGGTAACGAGATTGAACTAGGTACTGAGATACCGACGATCGAATCTCGGGCAAGTAACATACCGATGACAAAGGGAACAACGTATGTTGTTATGCGGTCTGACCGATAAAGATCTTCGTAGAATATGTGGGAACCAATATGAGCATCCAGGTTCCGCTATTGGTTATTGACCGGAGAGGTGTCTCGGTCATGTCTACATAGTTCTCGAACCCGTAGGGTCCGCACGCTTAACGTTACGATGACGGTTATATTATGAGTTTATGTATTTTGATGTACCGAAAGAGTTCGGAGTCCCGGATGAGATCGGGGACATGACGAGGAGTCTCGAAATGGCCGAGACGTAAAGATCGATATATTGGACGACTATATTCGGACTTCGGAAAGGTTCCGAGTGATTCGGGTATTTTTCGGAGTACCGGAGACTTACGGGAATTCGTATTGGGCCTTAATGGGCCATACGGGAAAGGAGAAAAAGGCCCCAAAGGGTGGCCGCACCCCTCCCCATGGACTAGTCCGAATTGGACTAGGGAGGGGGGCGCCCCCTTCCTTCTTTCTCCTTCTCCCTTCCCTTTTCCTACTCCAACAAGGAAAGGAGGAGTCCTACTCCCGGTGGGAGTAGGACTCCCCCCTTGGCGCGCCCTCCTCCTAGGCCGGCCGCCTCCCCCCTTGCTCCTTTATATACGGGGGCAGGGGGCACCCCATAGACACAACAATTGATCATTGATCTCTTAGCCGTGTGCGGTGCCCCCCTCCACCATATTACACCTCGATAATATCGTAGCGGTGCTTAGGCGAAGCCCTGCGTCGGTAGAACATCAACATTGTCACCACGTCGTCGTGCTGACGAAACTCTCCCTCAACACTCGGCTGGATCGGAGTTCGAGGGACGTCATCGAGCTGAACGTGTGCTGAACTCGGAGGTGCCGTGCGTTCGGTACTTGATCGGTCGGATCGTGAAGACGTGCGACTACATCAACTGCGTTGTGTTAACGCTTTCGCTTTCGGTCTACGAGGGTACGTGGACAACACTCTCCCCTCTCGTTGCTATGCATCACCATGATCTTGCGTGTGCGTAGAAATTTTTTGAAATTACTACGTTCCCCAACAGTGGCATCCGAGCCTGGTTTTATGCGTTGATGTTATATGCACGAGTAGAACACAAGTGAGTTGTGGGCAATATAAGTCATACTGCTTACCAGGATGTCATACTTTGGTTTGGCGGTATTGTGAGATGAAGTGGCCCGGACCGACATTATGCGTACGCTTACGCGAGACAGGTTTCACCGTTGCGAGCACTCGTTGCTTAAAGGTGACTGGCCGGTGTCTATCTCTCTCACTTTAGTTGAACCGAGTGTGGCTACGCCCGGTCCTTGCGAAGGTTAAAACAGCACCAACTTGACAAACTATCGTTATGGTTTTGATGCGTAGGTAAGAACGGTTCTTGCTAAGCCCGTAGCAGCCACGTAAATCTTGCAACAACAAAGTAGAGGACGTCTAACTTGTTTTTGCAGGGCATGTTGTGATGTGATATGGTCAAGACATGATGCTGAATTTTATTGTATGAGATGATCATGTTTTGTAACCGAGTTATCGGCAACTGGCAGGAGCCATATGGTTGTCGCTTTATTGTATGCAATGCAATCGCCATGTAATTGTTTTACTTTATCACTAAGCGGTAGCGATAGTCGTAGAAGCAATAGTTGGCGAGACGACAACGATGCTACGATGGAGATCAAGGTGTCGCGCCGGTGACGATGGTGATCATGACGGTGCTTCGGAGATGGAGATCACAAGCACGGTGCTTCGGAGATGGAGATCACAAGTACAAGATGATGATGGAGGAGAATTGCTCAGCTAGTGATACACCCAATGAATATGTGTATCACTACGATCGAGATCCAACTAGTGTTTATAGCCCGTGTCGAGAGGTATGAGACTTCTGACAGTACTTTGCCTACAAGATGGAGGAGAATTGCTCAGCTAGTGAGCATGTGCTCGGAATGTCTGAGTACTACAATCACTTGAATCAAGTGGGAGTTAATCTTCCAGATAAGATAGTGATTGGCAGAGTTCTCTAGTCACTATCACCAAGTTACTAGAACTTCGTGATGAACTATAATATGCAAGGGATAACGGAAACGATTCCCAAGCTCTTCGTGATGCTGAAATCGACGAAGGTAGAAATCAAGAAAAACATCAAGTGTTGATGGTTGACAAGACCACTAGTTTCAAGAAAAGGGCAAAGGGAAGAAGGGGAACTTCAAGAAGAACGGCAAGCGAGTTGCTGCTCAAGTGAAGAAGCCCAAGTCTGGACCTAAGCCTGAGACTAAGTGCTTCTACTACAAAGGGACTGGTCACTAGAAGTGGAACTGCCCTAGATACTTGGCGGATAAGAAGGATGGCATAGTGAACAAAGGTATATTTGATATACATGTTATTGATGTGTACTTTACTAGTGTTTATAGCAAACCCTCAGTATTTGATACTA
Source organism: Aegilops tauschii subsp. strangulata (assembly GCF_002575655.3). Taxonomy (NCBI): domain Eukaryota; kingdom Viridiplantae; phylum Streptophyta; class Magnoliopsida; order Poales; family Poaceae; genus Aegilops; species Aegilops tauschii. The sequence goes on along the minus strand of NC_053037.3, from coordinate 567,431,543 downwards.
GTTCAGTTGCTAAGATTATAACTCGAAACGGGAGTTGCAGAATGAACAGAGACTAGTTAAGGGTGAAGTGACGATGTGTGTTGGAAGTAGTTCCAAGATTGATATGATCATCATCGCACACTCCCTATACTTTCGGGATTAGTGTTGAACCTAAATAAGTGTTATTTGGTGTTTGCGTTGAGCATGAATATGATTTGATCATGTTTATTGCAATGCGGTTATTCATTTAAGTTAGAGAATAATTGTTGTTCTGTTTACATGAATAAAACCTTCTATGGTCATACACCCAATAAAATGGTTTGTTGGATCTCGATCGTAGTGATACACATATTCATAATAATGAAGCCAAAAGATGCAAAGTTAATAATGATAGTGCGACTCATTTGTGGCACTGCCGTTTAGGTCATATTGGTGTAAAGCGCATGAAGAAACTCCATACTGATGGGATTTTGGAATCACTTGATGCTTGTGAACCATGCCTCATGGGCAAGATGACTAAAACGCCGTTCTCCGAAACTATGGAGAGAGCAACAGATTTGTTGGAAGTCATACATACAGATGTATGTGGTCCGATGAATATTGAGGCTCGTAGCAGGTATCATTAATTTCTGACCTTCACAGATGATTTGAGCAGATATGGGTATATCTACTTAATGAAACAGAAGTCTGAAACATACACTCGTAGTAGGTAAACCAGAGTAAGATCCGCACCAGAGTGGTACGGTAATCCTGTTCTGGAGGTTATGCTACTAGACCATGACGAACCTACGAACTATGAAGAAGCGATGGTGAGCCCAGATTCCGCAAAATGGCTTGAGGCCATGAAATCTGAGATGAGATCCATGTATGAGAACAAAGTGTGGACTTTGGTTGACTTGCCCGATGATCGGCAAGCAATTGAGAATAAATGGATTGTCAAGAGGAAGACGGACGCTGATAGTAGTATCACTATCTACAAAGCTAGAATTGTCGCAAAAAGGTTTTCGACAAGTTCAAGATGTTGACTACGATGAGAGTTTCTCACTCGTATCTATGCTTAAGTCTGTCCGAATCATGTTAGCAATTGCCGCATTTTATGAAATCTGGCAAAGGGATAAACAAAACTGCATTCCTGGATGGATTTATTAAAGAAGAGTTGTATATGATACAACCAGAAGGTTTTGTCAATCCTAAAAGTGCTAACAAAATATGCAAGCTCCAGTGATCCATCAATGGACTGGTGCAAGCATCTCGGAGTTGGAATATACGCTTTGATAAGTTGATCAAAGTATATAGTTGTATACAGACTTGCGGTGAAGCCTGTATTTACAAGAAAGTGAGTGGGAGCACTACAGCATTTCTGATAAGTATATGTGAATGACATATTGTTGATCGGAAATAATGTAGAATTATTCTGCAAAGCATAAAGGAGTGTTTGAAAGGAGTTTTTCAAAGATAGACCTCGGTGAAGCTGCTTACATATTGAGCATCAAGATCTATAACGATAGATGAAGACGTTTGATAAGTTTTACAATGAGTACATACCTTAACAAGATTTTGAAGTAGTTCAAAATAGAACAGTCAAAGAAAAGAGTTCTTGCCTGTGTTACAAGGTGTGAAATTGAGTAAAGACTCAAAGCCCGACCACGGCAAAAGATAGAAAGAGAATGAAAGTCATTCCCTATGCCTTGGCCATAGGTTCTATAAAGTATGCCATGCTGTGTACCAGATCTATTGTATACCCTACACTGATTTTGGCAAGGGAGTACAATAGTGATCTAGGAGTAGATCACTGGACAGCGGTCAAAATTATCCTTACTGGAATAAGGATATGTTTCTCGATTATGGAAGTGACAAAAGGCTCGTCGTAAAAGGTTACGTCGATGCAAGTTTTGACACTAATCTAGATGACTCTAAGTCTCGGTCTAGATACATATTGAAAGTGGGAGCAATTAGCTAGAGTAGCTCCATGCAGAGCATTGTAGACATAGAAATTTGCAAAATACTTACGGATCTGAATGTGACAGACCCGTTGACTAAACTTATCTCACAAGCAAAACATGATCACACCTTAGTACTCTTTGGGTGTTAATCACATAGCGATGTGAACTAGATTACTGACTCTAGTAAACCCTTTGGGTGATGGTCACATGACGATGTGAACCATGGGTGTTAATCACATGGAGATGTGAACTATTCATGTTAAATCACATGGCGATGTGAACTAGATTATTGACTCTAGTGCAAGTGGGAGACTGAAGGAAATATGCCCTAGAGGCAATAATAAAGTTATTATTTATTTCCTTATATCATGATAAATGTTTATTATTCATGCTAGAATTGTATTAACCGGAAACATAATACATGTGTGAATACATAGACAAACATAGTGTCACTAGTATGCCTCTACTTGACTAGCTCGTTTATCAAAGATGGTTAAGTTTCCTAACCATGGACATGAGTTGTCATTTGATTAACGGGATCACATCATTAGGAGAATGATGTGATTGACTTGACCCATTCCGTTAGCTTAGCATTTGATCGTTTAGTATGTTGCTATTGCTTTCTTCATGACTTATACATGTTCCTATGACTATGAGATTACGCAACTCCCGTTTACCGGAGGAACACTTTGTGTGCTACCAAACGTCACAACGTAACTGGGTGATTATAAAGGTACTCTACAGGTGTCTCCGAAGGTACTTGTTGAGTTGGCGTATTTCGAGATTAGGATTTGTCACTCCGATTGTCGGAGAGGTATCTCTGGGCCCTCTCGGTAATGCACATCATTATAAGCCTTGCAAGCAATGTGACTAATGAGTTAGTTGCGGGATGATGTATTACGGAACGAGTAAAGAGACTTGTCGATAACGAGATTCAACTAGGTATTGAGATACCGACGATCGAATCTCGGGCAAGTAACATACCGATGACAAAGGGAACAACGTATGTTGTTATGCGGTTTGACCGATAAAGATCTTCATAGAATATGTGGGAGCCAATATGAGCATCCAGGTCCCGCTATTGGTTACTGACCGGAGACGTGTCTCGGTCATGTCTACATAGTTCTCGAACACGTAGGGTCCGCACGCTTAAAGTTCGGTGACGATCGGTATTATGAGTTTATGTGTTTTGATGTGCCGAGGGCAGTTCGGAGTCCCGGATGAGATCGGGGACATGACGAGGAGTCTCGAAATGGTCGAGGCGTAAAGATCGATATATTGGACGACTATATTCGGACATCGGAAAGGTTCCGAGTGATTTGGATATTTTTCGGAGTACCGGAGAGTTACGGGAATTCGCCGGGGTGTATATGGGCCTTATTGGGCTTTAGGGGAAAGAGAGAGGGGAGGCTGCGCCCCCCCCCCCCAAAGGCTTAGTCCGAATTAGACTACGGGGAGGGCCGGCGCCCCCTCCTTCCTTCTCTTCTCTTTTCCCTTTCCTTCTCTCCTACTCCTACTACTTGGAAGGGCTCCTAGTTCTACTAGGAAAGGGGGAATCCTACTCCCGGTGGGAGTAGGACTCCCCTAGGGCGCGCCATAGAGAGGGCCGGCCCTCCCCCTCCTCTACTCCTTTATATACGGGGAGGGGGCACCCCTTGGAGACACAACAATTGATCTCTCGATCTCTTACCCGTGTGTGGTGCCCCCCTCCACCATATTCCACCTCGATCCTATCGTAGTGGTGCTTAGGCGAAGCCCTACGTCGCTAGCAACATCATCACGCCGTCGTGCTGACGGAACTCTCCCGTGAAGCTCTGCTGGATCGGAGTTCGCGGGACGTCATCGAGCTGAATGTGTGATGAACTCGGAGGTGTCGTACGTTCGGTACTTGGATCGGTCGGATCGTGAAGACGTACGACTACATCAACCGCGTTGTGCTAACGCTTCCGCTTTTGGTCTAGGAGGGTACGTGGACAACACTCTCCCCTCTCATTGCTATGCATCAACATGATCTTGCGTGTGCGTAGGAAAATTTTGAAATTACTACGTTCCCCAACAGTGGCATCCGAGCCAGGTTTATGCGTAGATGTTATATGCACGAGTAGAACACAAGTGAGTTATGGGCGATACAAGTCATACTGCTTATCAGCATGTCATACTTTGGTTCGGCGGTATTGTTGGATGAAGCGGCCCGGACCGACATTACGCGTACGCTTACGCGAGACTGGTTTTACCGCCGTGCTTTGCACACAGGTGACTAGCGGGTGTCAGTTTCTCCAACTTTAGTTGAACCGAGTGTGGCTACGCCCGGTCCTTGAGAAGGTTAAAACAGCACTAACTTGACGAACTATCGTTGTGGTTTTGATGCGTAGGTAAGAACGGTTCTTGCTCAGCCCGTAGCAGCCACGTAAAACTTGCAACAACAAAGTAGAGGACGTCTAACTTGTTTTTGCAGGGCATGTTGTGATGTGATATGGTCAAGGCATGATGCTATATTTTATTGTATGAGATGATCATGTTTTGTAACCGAGTTATCGGCAACTGGCAGGAGCCATATGGTTGTCGCTTTATTGTATGCAATGCAATCGCCCTGTAATTGCTTTACTTTATCACTAAGCCGTAGCGATAGTCGTAGAAGCAATAGTTGGCGAGACGACAACGATGCTACGATGGAGATCAAGGTGTCGCGCCGGTGACGATGGTGATCATGACGGTGCTTCGGAGATGGAGATCACAAGCACAAGATGATGATGGCCATATCATATCACTTATATTGATTGCATGTGATGTTTATCTTTTATGCATCTTATTTTGCTTTGATTGACGGTAGCATTATAAGATGATCTCTCACTAAATTTCAAGATAAAAGTGTTCTCCCTGAGTATGCACCGTTGCCAAAGTTCGTCGTGCCGAGACACCACGTGATGATCGGGTGTGATAAGCTCTACGTTCATCTACAACGGGTACAAGCTAGTTTTGCACACGCAGAATACTCGGGTTAAACTTGACGAGCCTAGCATATGCAGATATGGCCTCGGAACACTGGAGACCGAAAGGTCGAGCGTGAATCATATAGAAGATATGATCAACATAGTGATGTTCACCATTGAAAACTACTCCATCTTACGTGATGATCGAACATGGTTTAGTTGATTTGGATCACGTGATCACTTAGATGATTAGAGGGATGTCTATCTAAGTGCGAGTTCTTAAGTAATATGATTAATTGAACTTTAATTTATCATGAACTTAGTCCTGGTAGTATTAGCATATCTATGTTGTAGATCAATTGCTCACGTTTAGCTCCCCTGTTTTATTTTTGATATGTTCCTAGAGAAAACTAAGTTGAAAGATGTTAGTAACAATGATACGGATTGGATCCGTGATCTGAGGATTATCCTCATTGCTGCACAGAAGAATTAAGTCCTTGATGCACCACTAGGTGACAGACCGATTGCAGGAGCAACTGCAGACGTTATGAACGTTTGGCAAGCTCGATATGATGACTACTTGATAGTTTAGTGCACCATGCTTTACGGCTTATAATCGGGGCTTCAAAGACATTTTTTGAAACGCCACGGAGCATATGAGATGTTCCAAGAGTTGAAATTAGTATTTCATACTCATGCCCGTGTCGAGAGGTATGAGACTTCTGACAGTACTTTGCCTACAAGATGGAGGAGAATTGCTCAGCTAGTGAGCATGTGCTCAGAATGTCTGAGTACTACAATCACTTGAATCAAGTGGGAGTTAATCTTCCAGATAAGATAGTGATTGGCAGAGTTCTCTAGTCACTATCACCAAGTTACTAGAACTTCGTGATGAACTATAATATGCAAGGGATAACGGAAACGATTCCCAAGCTCTTCGTGATGCTGAAATCGACGAAGGTAGAAATCAAGAAAAACATCAAGTGTTGATGGTTGACAAGACCACTAGTTTCAAGAAAAGGGCAAAGGGAAGAAGGGGAACTTCAAGAAGAACGGCAAGCGAGTTGCTGCTCAAGTGAAGAAGCCCAAGTCTGGACCTAAGCCTGAGACTAAGTGCTTCTACTACAAAGGGACTGGTCACTAGAAGTGGAACTGCCCTAGATACTTGGCGGATAAGAAGGATGGCATAGTGAACAAAGGTATATTTGATATACATGTTATTGATGTGTACTTTACTAGTGTTTATAGCAAACCCTCAGTATTTGATACTAGTTCAGTTGCTAAGATTATAACTCGAAACGGGAGTTGCAGAATGAACAGAGACTAGTTAAGGGTGAAGTGACGATGTGTGTTGGAAGTAGTTTCAAGATTGATATGATCATCATCGCACACTCCCTATACTTTCGGGATTAGTGTTGAACCTAAATAAGTGTTATTTGGTGTTTGCGTTGAGCATGAATATGATTTGATCATGTTTATTGCAATACGGTTATTCATTTAAGTTAGAGAATAATTGTTGTTCTATTTACATGAATAAAACCTTCTATGGTCATACACCCAATGGAAATGGTTTGTTGGATCTCGATCGTAGTGATACACATATTCATAATATTGAAGCCAAAAGATGCAAGTTAATAATGATAGTGCAACTTATTTGTGGCACTGCCGTTTAGGTCATATTGGTGTAAAGCGCATGAAGAAAATCCATGCTGATGGGCTTTTGGAATCACCTGATTATGAATCAGTTGATGCTTGCGAACCATGCCTCATGGGCAAGATGACTAAGACTCCGTTCTCCGGAACAATGGAGCGAGCTACTGACTTATTGGAAATAATACATACCGATGTATGCGGTCCGATGAGTGTTGAGGCTCGCGGCGGGTATCGTTATTTCCTGACCTTCACAGATGATTTGAGCAGATATGGGTATATCTACTTGATGAAACACAAGTCTGAAACACTTGAAAAGTACAAAGATTTTCAGAGTGAACTAGAGAATCATCGTAACAAGAAAATAAAGTTTCTACGATCTGATCGTAGAGGCAAATATTTGAGTTACGAGTTTGACCTTCAATTAAAACAATGTGGAATAGTTTCACAAACTCATGCCACCTGGAACACCACAGCATAATGGTGTGTCCGAACGTCATAACCGTACTTTATTGGATATGGTGCAATCTATGATGTCTTTACCGATTTACCACTATCGTTTTGGGGTTGTGCATTAGAGGCAGCTGCATTCACGTTAAATAGGGCACCATCTAAATCCGTTGAGACAACACCTTATGAACTATGGTTTGGCAAGAAACCCAAGTTGTCGTTTCTTAAAATTTGGGGTTGCGATGCTTATGTGAAAAAGTTTCATCCTGATAAGCTCAAACCCAAATCGGAGAAGTGTGTCTTCATATGATACCCAAAAGAAAATGTTGGGTACACCTTCTATCAAAGATCCGAAGACAAGACATTCGTTGCTAAGAATGGATCCTTTCTAGAGAAGGAGTTTCTCTCGAAAGAAGTGAGTGGGAGGAAAGTAGAACTTGATGAGGTAATTGTACCTGCTCCCTTATTGGAAAGTAGTTCATCACAGAAATCTGTTCCTGTGACTCCTACACGAATTAGTGAGGAAGTTAATGATGATGATCATGAAACTTCAGATCAAGTTTCTACCGAACCTCATAGGTCAACCAGAGTAAGATCCGCACCAGAGTGGTATAGTAATCCTGTTCTGGAAGTCATGTTACTAGACCATGACGAACCTACGAACTATGAGGAAGCGATGATGAGCCCAGATTCCGCGAAATGGTTGGAGGCCATGAAATCTGAGATAGAATCCATGTATGAGAGCAAAGTGTGGACTTTGGTTGATTTGCCCGATGATCGGCAAGCCATAGAAAATAAATGGATCTTCAAGAGGAAGACGGACGCTGATAGTAGTGTTACTATCTACAAAGCTAGACTTGTCGAAAATGGTTTTGACAAAGTTCAAGGTGTTGACTACGATGAGATTTTCTCACTCGTAGCGATGCTTAAGTCTGTCCGAATCATGTTAGCAAATTGCCACATTTTATGAAATCTAGAAAATGGATGTCTTAACTACATTCATTAATGGATTTCTTAAAGAAGAGTTGTATATGATGCAACCAGAAGGTTTTGTCGATCCTAAAGGTGCTAACAAAATGTGCAAGCTCCAGCGATCCATCTATGGACTGGTGCAAGCATCTCGGAGTTGGAATATACGCTTTGATGAGTTGATCAAAGCATATAGTTTTATACAGACTTGCGGTAAAGCCTGTATTTACAAGAAAGTGGGTGGGAGAACTACAGCATTTCTAATAAATATATGTGAATGACATATTGTTGATCGGAAATAATGTAGAACTTTCTGGAAAGCATAAAGGAGTATTTGAAAGGAGTTTTTCAAAGATAGACCTCGGTGAAGCTGCTTACATATTGAGCATCAAGATCTATAGAGATAGATCAAGACGCTTGATAAGTTTTTTCAATGAGTACATACCTTCACAAGATTTTGAAGTAGTTCAAAATGGAACAATCAAAGAAAGAGTTCTTGCCTGTGTTGCAAGGTGTGAAATTGAGTAAGACTCAAAGCCCGATCACGGCAGAAGATAGAAAGAGAATGAAAGTCATTCCCTATGCCTCAGCCATAGATTCTATAGAGTATGCCATGCTGTGTACCAGATCTATTGTATACCCTACACTGAGTTTGGCAAGGGAATACAATAGTGATCTAGGAATAGATCACTAGACAGCGGTCAAAATTATCCTTAGTGGAATAAGGATATGTTTCTCGATTATGGAGGTGACAAAAAGTTCATCGTAAAGGGATACGTCGATGCAAGTTTTGGCACTGATCCGGATGACTCTAAATCTCAATCTGGATACATATTGAAAGTGGGAGCAATTAGCTAGAGTAGCTCCGTGCAGAGCATTGTTGACATAGAAATTTGCAAAATACATACGGATCTGGATTTGGCAGACCCGTGACTAAACTTCTCTCACAAGCAAAACATGATCACACCTTTGTACTCTTTGGGTGTTAATCACATGGCGATGTGAACTAGATTGCTGACTCTAGTAAACCCTTTGGGTGTTGGTCACATGACGATGTGAACTATGGGTGTTAATCACATGGTGATGTGAACTATTGATGTTAAATCACATGGCGATGTGATCTAGATTATTGACTCTAGTGCAAGTGGGAGACTGAAGGAAATATGCCCTAGAGGCAATAATAAAGTTATTATTTATTTCCTTATATCATGATAAATGTTTATTATTCATGCTAGAATTGTATTAACCGGAAACATAATACATGTGTAAATACATAGACAAACAGAGTGTCACTAGTATGCCTCTACTTGACTAGCTCGTTTATCAAAGATGTTTAAGTTTCCTAACCATGGACATGAGTTGTCATTTGATTAACGGGATCACATCATTAGGAGAATGATGTGATTGACTTGACCCATTCCGTTAGCTTAGCACTTGATCGTTTAGTATGTTGCTATTGCTTTCTTCATGACTTATACATGTTCCTATGACTATGAGATTATGCAACTCCCGTTTACCAGAGGAACACTTTGTGTGCTACCGAACGTCACAACATAACTGGGTGATTATAAAGGTGCTCTACAGGTGTCTCCGAAGGTACTTGTTGAGTTGGCGTATTTCGAGATTAGGATTTGTCACTCCGATTGTCGAAGAGGTATCTCTGGGCCCTCTCGGTAATGCACATCACTATAAGCCTTGCAAGCAATGTGACTAATGAGTTAGTTGCGGGATGATGCATTACGTAACGAGTAAAGAGACTTGCCGGTAACGAGATTGAACTAGGTATTGAGATACCGACGATCGAATCTCGGGCAAGTAACATACCGATGACAAAGGGAACAATGTATGTTGTTATGCGGTTTGACCGATAAAGATCTTCGTAGAATATGTGGGAGCCAATATGAGCATCCATGTTCTGCTATTGGTTATTGACCGGAGACGTGTCTCGGTCATGTCTACATAGTTCTCGAACCCGTAGGGTCCGCACGCTTAAAGTTCGGTGATGATCGGTATTATGAGTTTATGTGGTTTGATGTACCGAAGGTAGTTCGGAGTCCCGGATGAGATCGGAGACATGATGAGGAGTCTTGAAATGGTCGAGATGTAAAGATCGATATATTGGACGACTATATTCGGACATCGGAAAGGTTCCGAGTGATTCGGGTATTTTTCGGAGTACCGGAGAGTTACGGGAATTCGCCGGGGAGTATATGGGCCTTATTGGGCTTTAGGGGAAAGAGAGAGGGGAGGCTGCGCCCCCCCCCCCAAGGCTTAGTCCGAATTAGACTAGGGGGAGGGGCGGCGCCCCCTCCTTCCTTCTCTTCTCTTTTCCCTTTCCTTCTCTCCTACTCCTACTACTTGGAAGGGCTCCTAGTTATACTAGGAAAGGGGGAATCCTACTCCCGGTGGGAGTAGGACTCCCCTAGGGCGCGCCATAGAGAGGGCCGGCCCTCCCCCTCCTCCACTCCTTTATATACGGGGAGGGGGCACCCCTTGGAGACACAACAATTGATCTCTTGATCTCTTACCCGTGTGCGGTGCCCCCCTCCACCATATTCCACCTCGATCATATCGTAGCGGTGCTTAGGCGAAGCCCTGCGTCTGTAGCAACATCATCAAGCTCTGCTGGATCGGAGTTCGGGGGACGTCGTCGAGCTGAACGTGTGCTGAAGTCGGAGGTGTCGTACGTTCGGTACTTGGATTGGTCGGATCGTGAAGACGTACGACTACATCAACCGCGTTGTGCTAACGCTTCCGCTTTCGGTCTACGAGGGTACGTGGACAACACTCTCCCCTCTCGTTGCTATGCATCAACATGATCTTGCGTGTGTGTAGGAAAATTTTGAAATTACTACGTTCCCCAACAAAGACAATCCCCAACCCTGTCGGAGAGAAGAGGAAAAGATTTTCCCAAGAGCAAGAGAGTGCTAGGAAGGACATCGAGTGTGCCTTTGGTGTTTTGCAATCTCGATGGGGCATCGTTCGGTATCCTGCTAATACTTGGAGCACACAGAAACTGTGGGAGGTGATGACTGCTTGTGTGATCATGCACAATATGATCGTAGAAGATAAGCGCCCGGAACGTCCGTACGATCAAGGGTTTCAGTTTCAGGGTCAGAATGTTGTGCCTGAGAATGGAGGAGCGGCAACGTTTGAACAGTTCACCCAATTTTATCATGACATGCGTGATTGGGAAACTCACACGCAACTGCAAAATGATTTGGTTGAGCATATATGGCATCATGTTGGCAACCAATAGATGTATCTTTTTTATTCGGCTTGCAAAACTATGTGAGACATTTTTACTTTTATTCAGCTTGTAAAACTATGCTATTTATTTGGTTGAAACTATGCTATTTATTTGGTTGTGGACTATGTGAAATAATGCAAAAGTTGTGTGTGAAATAATGCAAAATTTGTGCTATATGATGAAAGAGGGCGGCCAACCGGCCACGCCGGCACATATGGGTCGGCGTGTTGGGCACACTGCCGACCCAAATCTCAAACCAAGCGGACGCTAGGCGGGCGGCCGGCTCAAACGGACAAAAGGCGGACAAAAGCGCCGTCCATTTGGGTCGGCGCATTGGAGTTGCTCTAACAGTAGAAGAAAGCTAAATGTGGTTCTTTGAACTTCTAAATAAAGTGCTCCGTTGCACCCGTGCTCAGAAGTCAATTTTCGGCCCGAACGTGGCTAATTACTTCCTCTTTAATTGTCTGTACCCGCCTCCTTGTGGGGCCTCGCGGACGAGGGTGTTCTTTGCGCCATTATTAAACCCATTAAACGTCGCGTGAAGGGCGGCCAACGAGCTATGCCATTTGGCGCAAGCTGGTTGGCCGCGGTGAAAAAGTTGTTGGGATATTATTTTTAGATGTAGGTGAGGATTTTTTTTTAAATGTCTTTTTCCTTTTTAGATGGAGGTGATGACCCCACACATTTTTTTACATGAAGGGCTACGCAAAGTGGCGCTCATTGATAGGTTGTGTTGATAATTTTTTCTTTTCTTTTTTACTTCTTTTTCTAGATGGAGGTGGGTATTTTTTAATATTTTTCTAGATGGAGGCGAGGACTTCATCTATTTTTGTTAAATGAAAATATGCGCACAACTTTCTCTCCAGTGGCGCCCCAACCACTAGTTCGTTTTATGGTGATGTGCCGCAGGGGCTGTCTATGTTGTTTGATCTATCCGGACGGTGCGCATGCGACGCTACCTCGCGCATGAGGTCCTCTGATGAGGTAGTTCGCTCGCGTAAGCTGGGGTGTTGCTATGTTTGAGCCACACATGCACATGCTCCCGGCTCGGTGTATGCCGAGTCTGTCTGTTTTGTGGGTGTTTTCGTCTTTTTTAAAGAAAGTTGTGTTTCTCTATAAGTTTGTTGTTTTACGTCGTACGGTAGACGCCGCGCACACTGACTTGACCTAGCTATACCTAGCCATCTGCCGGGCCGGGCCTACCAAAGCCCGACGCAAAAAATCTAGGCCCGAGCCCGGCCCAGTCGTCGAGCCTAAAAATCAGGCCCAAGCTCGGGCCATCATGTAAAAAGCCCGCCGGGCCTTGGGCCTCTTCCTTAAATTGCGAGTATGACAGGCCCAGGCCCGGCCCGAGCGTCGGGCTCAAAATCTAGGCCCAGACCCGGCCCGGGGGCAAGGTCGGGTCGGGCCGGCCGGGCTGCCCATAGCCAGGTATAGACCTAGCTGATAGCCAGCGGGACCTCATGGCGGACGTTCTTGAGTGCGACAACGGCCAGCCGCGGTGCGTTGGGTAAGAAGGGGGATCGAGGCAGGTCGGTCGATGGAGTGAGTGAAGAAGAGCCGATGTCTATGGCCTCACTAGTGAGAGGCAGATCGATGAAGAGCTGGCCAAATGGGCCGGCTCGGCCCGGCATAATCGTGTCTGGCACGGCACGGCCTGCAGAGTGAAGTTTAGTATATGTCGTGGTTTTGTCACGGCAGATGTCCTAGGGAAAGGACTTAGTCGTGGAGCCATCGCTACGGGTTAACTTAAAGGGGTTAAAGCGGACAAGGGACGCAAGAAAGTTTATACTGGTTCGGCCCCTTACGGTGAAGGTAAAAGCCTACGATCCAGTTGTTGTGGGATTGCTTGGGTTTCAATGACCAGGGAGTGAATACGCTTTGCCTGAGTCTCCAGTTGTTGTCTGTTGTCCCTGAACCGCCGCCGGGTCGTCCCCTTATATACATGGGTTGACGCCCGTCGGTTTACAGAATCTCGAGGCCGGCTCATAAACGTGTCCGGCTCGGTCTCTGCTCTTTCTATCTTACAACACAAGTTTACATATCAATACCGGTTTATGTCTACAGGCCTTAAACCGGCTTTGGGCCCTGGGCCTTCATAAAGCGTCATCGTCTATCTTCATGGGCTTCAGATATAATGAACTACTTATGGGGTTAACCCGGCCTCTCCTGGACGGTTTACGCCCAGTGGTAATATCCCCAACATTAGGCCCCAGATTGATTTGAACTGGTTCATGTCAATCCTCAATACTTAAGAAAATTTCTTCTTCAACATCTTCACATAATCTTGTAAACCGCTGTGACATCACCTTCCAGGACCATGGTAAACCGCCATGACGTCATCTGTTATTTAAAACTGTGTATAACCCACCTTCATTAATGGGCCTCCGAGGATCGAGGCAACAGAGCTGTCACACACCCCATTTTTTGGGCTCCTCGATTCTCGCGCCTGCCTTTTATCCATTCATCTTATAAATAAGGCCGAGGGGTCACTTTCACTTTTCCCCCTCGTGCCTCTTCGCGTCGTCGTCTTCCTCGCGTCGACCGACCCTCGGGCTCTGCCGCCGCCGTCGTCCTTCACCTCTGCTTCGACAAAGGCCGCTGCATCAACCTGACCGTATGAGAGAAACGCGGTGATCCTCCGCTGCTTCCTCCTGCACCAGTAAGTTCCTCTTCTCCTCACCCCAGATCCGCCATTAGGGTTCGGTGTTCTTCATAGCTTGAAGTTGTTCCTCCTTCAGTAATACCAATGGCCAGTTAAATCTGATTGCTTTCAGCGCCTTTTATAGTTTAAACTCCTTTCTTCTTGTTAAGGCATCTGCTTGATATCAAACTCATCTGAACTTACTGAACTTTTTGAGTGCTTGAGATTAGACCAGAATATATTTTGATTATCCAACGCACGGCAGATCTGAAATTCCCATGCAAAATTGTGAAACTTGTTTTTCCTTCACTTATACATCTTTAGACTTATACCTTTAATACCAGATTAGGCGGTTTAACTTCATAGAAAAATGATGACCTAGTAGATACCATTAGTCCCCTGTTGAACCGCCAATGCATTCATCATTGTACTGTGTCCATTTTCACACTCCGGTTTATGAATAACCAACTCCGGTTTAACAATATGCTTACATCCTTATACCGCCTTATAGTTGTCCACTATAAATCTTAAACCGGCAATAATCATGTTTCAGATTTTCATTGCCATGGCCAAGCAAGTCTATGAATGCAATTGGGCTCCTTCTCGAGTAACCGAAGAGCAGTTAAACAACTGTGTTAGAACGGGCGCTTTAGCCAAAAAAGATGTCATCCACTGGAGGGTCCCTGGCCCGGAAAATCCTCCTACGCCCAAGGACGGCGAGGTAGTCGTGTTTGCTGATCACCTGGGACGAGGTTTTAGCCCTCCCGGCTCAGAATTTTTTCCGGGATGTACTGGCCAATTTTCAGCTGCACCCTCAAGACATCGGTCCAAATTATGTGACCAACATCTGCCACTTCCAAGTTTTCTGTGAAGCTTATCTACAAGAGGAACCTACAGTCGAACTGTTTAGGGATTTCTTTCACTTAAACCGTCGCACAGAATTCACAGATGGACCCAATACAGAATTGGGTGGAACGGCGGTTCAAAAAAGGAAGGAAGTTACTTTCCCTCATCCCAAGCTCCACAGTCACCCCAAAGAGTGGAACCAGACTTGGTTTTACTGCAAAGATACATCACCGACCGATGAAAACCCCTTGCCGGATTACCGCCCTCACCGCCTTAGTAATACACATCCTTTTCCTCAGAGGTTGACTGCAAAAGAAAGGGCCAACTATGCCCCTCAACTATCAAAGCTTAGAGTCTTCATGGTGAACGGTTTGACAGGAGTTGACCTTGCCCGTTGTTGGATAAGCTGGAGTATTCTGCCCTTAAGCCGGCGCTCCGGTTTGATGTGTGAGTACACAGGGAGTTTGAAGGATGCTCAACGACACATTGATATTCAGCTTACAGATGCAGAAGTTACTGAGGCTGTAAAAAAGATGCTGAATGAACCGGAGGCTGTCTGTGGCCAGACCGGACTACTCCCTTTCTGCATCTTCAACAAACCGCCAGCTGTAAGAATGATATAACTCTCCTCTTTTTTTAATCTTAAATTTCTTCTGTCAAATTATCCTCTGAAAGTTTGACTATTTTCTGACAGGGTAATGATCCGTTCTGGAACAAGAAGCCACAAGAAAAACCAGCAAAGCCACAAGACAAAACGGCCAAGCCACTTCGCCCAAAGACCAAGGTTATTAAAAAACCTGCCAAGAAAAGGACCACTGCATCCTCCGAGCTAAATGCTGATGATGATGTGGGTAACCCGGAATCAGAGGTAGAACTTAACTCTCTTGGTTCATTTTTCATACACCTCATTGACAATGATTATTATCAGGACGACGCTGAAGGCAGTCACGCTGATGATGTAGAGGTAACCGTTCTTTCCTCCGATTCAGATCCTCTGCCAACATCAAAAATCCGTCGAGCAAACCGGAAAGTAAAATTTTCTCACCCCCTTGCTTACTTGGACCCAAACTTTCTTTTGAAGACGCAGCAGCACGAGGCTCGCCGCACAACCCGGCACAGCGGCCAGGTAGTTACCTCCGCCGGTTTACCGAACAGCCCGGTTCGGAAACGCCGATCAGAGGTCTCTTATCTCCTTGATACTTCATGCCCCAAAGCAGGTTGTTTCCGCCAGCCTCTTAACCCATCTGATTCAAATTATCAGGGCACTTCTCACTCATCTTCTGGCGAGTCGTCGGCCACAAAACTTCCACCCCTCAAAACAGTTCTTGGGTGAGCTATATACTTGTTTTTATCCTTGATCTGTTATTGTTATATACTGTACTGATCCTCATGTTTATTTTCCTCAGCGCCAAGCCCAGACCCAGCAAGAAAGCTCGGTTGAATAAACCGACTGATGATAACGCGGATGTTGAACCGGAGAAGACTCCAGATTTCGAAGAAGCTAATACTGATGCCACACTTAATGATCCGCCGCCTCAGGACCATGACTTCGTTGCTGAACAAGTGGAAGTTGACACCACAAGCCATGCTGACCAGCCAACCAGCCCTGTCCGACTTGATGACAAACCGGTTAGTCCAGTTAAGGATACTGACAAACCGCCAACTCCAGTAAAAGCTGCTGATGATAAAGAGGATGATATTATGATTACTGGCACTGGCCACACCACTCCTGGCAATCATGTCGCTTTATCAAAGCATACTGCCAAGGACGAGCTCTCTGCTATTGGCAAAGGCAAATGGAACGCCGATTTGTCAAACTATGCCCATCTCAATGCTCAAGACCTTCACTCCGGCTTCTTGAACCGTCTGTACACTAGCCGTGACTATGAAGCCGGTTTGGTAAATTTGATGAAAGAGCGATATGAGGTAATTAATACTCAACTCTGCTTAACTGTCTCTCTTTGTAAATTCCAAATATCAACTCCAGTAGCCCCCAAGTGACGGTATATGATATCAATCTAAACCGGGACTTAGTAACAATCTTTATATTTGCAACACTACATCTTTTTGCACTGGTATAGTCCCCAAGGGCCGGTTTAACTTTATAAAGATGAACCGGGATTGTAGAAGAATTCCCATATCAGCAATTATGAGCAAACACACATTAGCCCCCAAGTGCCAAGATTAATACTTGTATTGTGCTTGGGACTTGTAGAAATTTCTGATAAGGAGCAAATATGCATTAGCCCCCAAGTACCAAGGGCATAACTTGTTATGTGCTTGGTACTTCAAATATGTACTGTCAGTTCCTTATATATCTATTCTCTTTATAGGCTGAGCTGAGCAAGAAGGAAAGCCAAATCACTGATCTGCAAGAAAACCTCAAATCCCAGCAAGCCGAAACCTCCAAAGCCAAGGAAGAGTTGACCAGCGCTCTAGGCGCTATGGAGAAACTGAAAGAGGGCTTCAACAAGGAGCGGGCGGATTGGGAGACAGAAAAATCTGCTTTGCAAAAAAGGGCTGAAGACATAGAAGCAGCTCTTAAACCGGTAGTTGATGAACTGACCGGTGTAAAGCGGCAGATTCATGCCATGACTGCTGCTGTGCGGTAAACATCTTTTCCTTATACTTTCAACATGTCTTCCCATGTGTTGTCGGTTTACTGATGTGTACAATGGTGCAGGAACTCGCATTAGCCATCTGGGCTCTGATGTACAGAAGAAGTTGAAGGCTGCCTACACTCTGATAGAGCAATTGTACACCGGCGCGCAGCGGATCATCTATACTGCTTCACACAATAATCCTCCTCCCTCCTTGATCAAGGACACCTTAGAAAGGTTATCTATGCTTCCTGCCCGGGTAGAAGAGCTAAAAAAATCTGCCGCAAGAACGGGCGCTCTGACCGCACTAACCCGGGCAAAAGCATGGGTACCTGACTTTGATCCAGTGGAAGCGGCCCAAGGCTATCCCAGCTTGAAAGAAGACGGAACAGAATTTGGCAATGATGATCTCCGAATCATAAACCGGGAAGTACGCCCATTGGCTTGTCAACTGGTTGAAGAGGCGGATCTCTCGTACTATTAGGCGAGTTATGATGACAAGAACAGACGGGTTGCTGCACCAATTCCAGAAGCGCAAAATCTTATCCCACCAATCCGTAAGCACACTTATGCCCCTGACATTGAACCGTCCACGCTTATAAGCGATGAAGCTGTATTCCAAGCCCTAACTGGGATCGACTGGGCAACTGTTGACTTCCAGCCACTGGGTAGAGAGGAGGGAGTTGAACCGGTGCGAGATGATCCGCAGCCGTAGGCCAAGCTGGTGACGAATCATGATCCGGAGGCCGGTTTAGTCTTCCACACGCTGCAACACGTCTTTGAGAAAACAATTATCCTTTTGGTCAATGAAACGCCTTGTAATAGGCTAGTTAAAACACTTGGTCTGGTATGCCTTCGTGCATATTTATCTGCGACTGATGCTTGCTAGTCCGCCATGTTTAAGATATAATGTTCATAATCCATAGCCATTTATTCAAGTTGTCCCTGCAGATAAGAAGCTTAAAGCGCCCTGGCGGTTTACCACCGGGCGGGTCACAATACCCAAATATATACATGACCAAGGTTTATAACCGAGGTTGTAAAAGATAACCACATATGGAAATATATGATACATGTGACCTTTAGGCACAATGTTGGCTGACCAACTTTGTAGTGAGGGTTTAACCCTACTCTGGAGGATAAGTAACTCCTGTTATATGATGTTGGTTTACAATAAAACCGTTCCAGGTTGTGATAAACACCGGTTTATTCCATACTGGTGACTTTGAGTCAAAACCAAACTGGGTTGATAGTCTCCGGATTATAACTTGATCACGTACTGACAACTTGTAGTTGACAGCCTAACCAAGTTGATAAACACCAATTTGAGAACATCACAAATCTTATCAAAAGAAAGAAAAACTTAGCAAAAGGCAAATAAAAACCGTTGTAGTCGAGGCTTTTCACGGGCCGCCAGGCCCCAAATTCAAGGCTTTTCATGGGCTGCCAGGCCACTGAGTTAAACCATTTTCGCAAAGCCTTTTAAGATGGTCCTCAATCCTTAACCAATCATCATTTTAACTTGACAAGTTCAGGGTCTTTATTTTAGAGTAACTTGTCAAAGTTCGAAGGGTCATACCAGGTTTACCTGGGTGGAGTGACTTACTTAAATAGGCAGGTTAACCCGGGGTTTTAGGTGTATACACCAGGCTTCCAAGCCATGGCTTGATAGCCTATTACAAGTGTAGATTCCAAGTTCATTTCGACAGCAAAGAATCCCCAAGTAACATTTTGAGCTGTGCTCAGTGGGTGCCTATGTTTGAGTTGTTGCTTTCCAACACTCTCTTTGGCCCCAGATTGATTTGGCTTTGAGCCGATCAAGAGGTGTGACTATGGTTTGAATACGACCAAGCCCCCAAGTGATGTTGTGGCATTGTGCCAATCAAGAGGTTTAGCTATGGTTTGGATACGACCAAGCCCCCAAGTGATGTAACATAAAGCTTTGAGAAGCTGAATCAAGGGGTAAACCGAACGCCGCTTTATAAACAGAAGCTCCATGTAACCACACATGATGTAAGAAAAACAACAGATACCCCGCTTTAGCTGAGGTTCCGGTTTATTATATTGATCATAATATATACATTGTCATAATATGTACATAAGCAGAGCCTATGGCTCAAGTATAGTAGGGCAGAAGATGAGCAATGTTCCACGGCCGGTTGGTCTCCTCCTCCGACTTACGTGAGTCTTTGCGCTCTCGAACATCGATTAGGTAGTATGACCCGTTGTGTAGATTCTTGCTTACCACAAAGGGTCCTTCCCAAGGGGGGGTAGCTTGTGCATATCCGTCTGATCCTGGATGAGTCGAAGCACCAAATTGCCTTCTTGAAAGGTTCTGGTTCTAACCCGGCGGCTGTGATAACGGCGCAGATCTTGCTGATAAATCGCCGAACGGGCTGCTGCTATGTCACGCTCCTCATCTAATAGGTCAAGAGCTTCCTGCCGTGCCTTCTCGTTGTCAGCTTCAACATATGCCGCTACCCGAGGTGAATCATGACGGATATCACTAGGAAGAACCGCCTCTGCACCATAAACCATGAAGAAAGGCGTGTATCCCGTCGATCTGTTGGGTGTGGTATTGATGCTCCATAACACAGAAGGTAACTCCTCAACCCAACAACCCGTCGTCCGTTGCAAAGGAACCATAAGCCGGGGTTTGATACCTTTCAAGATCTCTTGATTGGCCCTCTCCGCTTGACCATTGGACTGGGGGTGAGCCACTGATGACACGTCAAGCCGGATGTGCTCACGTTGACAGAACTCCTTCATAGCACCTTTGGACAAATTGGTACCATTGTCAGTTATGATGCTGTGTGGAAAACCAAACCGGAAGACCACCTTCTTGATGAATTGAACCGCCGTAGCTGCATCACACTTACTAACTAGCTCTGCTTCCACCCATTTAGTAAACTTATCAACCGCCACCAAAAGGTGGGTCTTCTTGTCCTTGGATCTCTTGAAAGGCCCAACCATATCCAGTCCCCAAGTTGCAAACGGCCAGGTGATTGGAATCATCCTCAATTCTTGAGCCGGTACATGAGCGCGCCTTGAGAATTTCTGACAGCCATCACATCTTTTGACCAAGTCCTCGGCATCAGCATGAGCTGTCAACCAATAGAAACCATGACGAAACGCCTTGGCCACCAAAGACTTTGAACCGGCGTGGTGACCACAATCTCCTTCGTGGATCTCATGCAAAATTTCACGGCCTTCTTCAGGAGACACACAGCGTTGAAACGCCCCTGTCACACTGCAATGATGTAACTCTCCATTGATAATAGTCATGGACTTGGACCGCCGGATTATCCGCCTGGCCAAAGTTTCATCCTCTGGTAACTCGCCCCGGTTCATATACGCCAGATATGGAACCGTCCAATGCGGGATAACATGAAGAGCCGCCACCAACTGAGCTTCCGGATCAGGAATAGCCAAATCCTCTTCACCAGGGAGCTTGACGGACGGATTATGCAGAACATCCAGGAAGACATTAGGTGGAACCGGTTTACGTTGGGAACCCAGGCGGCTTAAAGCGTCCGCCGCTTCATTCTTCCGCCGGTCCACATGATCCACCTGATAACCTTTAAAGTGACCTGCAACAATATCCACCTCATGACGATATGCTGCCATGAGTGGGTCCTTCGAATACCAAGTGCCGAACACTTGTTGAGCCACCAGATCCGAGTCACCGAAGCACTTAACTCGGCTTAGGTTCATCTCCTTAGCCATCCGAAGACCATGGAGTAAAGCCTCATATTCAGTTGCATTGTTAGTGCAAGGGAACATTAAACGGAGAACATAACAAAACTTATCACCTCGTGGGGAAGTTAATACGACTCCAGCCCCCGAGCCCTCCAATTGCCTGGACCCATCAAAATGAATAGTCCAATAAGTGTGATCCGGCTTCTCTTCTGGCGCTTGTAGTTCTGTCCAATCATTGATGAAATCCACAAGTGCCTGAGATTTGATCGCCGTTCGGGGTATGTATTTCAACCCGTGAGGCCCGAGCTCGATAGCCCACTTAGCAATCCGGCCAGTTGCTTCCCTGTTCTGGATTATATCCCCCAAAGGAGCAGAGCTGACCACCGTGATGGGATGACCTTGAAAATATTGCTTAAGCTTCCGGCTTGCCATGAAAACCCCATACACCAATTTTTGCCAATGCGGGTACCTCTGCTTGGACTCGATAAGTACCTCACTGATATAGTAAACCGGCCGCTGAACCGGATATTCCTTTCCTGCCTCCTTGCGCTCCACCACAATAGCCACACTAACAACCCGAGCGTTAGCTGCCACATATAGCAACAATGGCTCTTTGTCAACCGGAGCAGCCAGAACCGGCAGATTAGCCAGTTGCCGCTTTAAGTCCTCAAACGCTTCATTAGCGGCATCACTCCAGACGAAGTTATCCGTTTTCTTCAGCATCTGATATAAAGGGATGGCCTTCTCGCCAAGGCGACTGATAAACCGGCTCAACCCGGCAAACCGGCCTGCCAGGCGTTGAACATCATTGATACACTTCGGTTTGGCCAAGGAGGTGATGGCTTTGATCTTTTCCGGATTAGCTTCAATGCCCCTGTTAGACACCAAAAAGCCCAAGAGCTTGCCTGCAGGTACACCAAAGACGCACTTGGCCGGATTAAGCATCATTTTGTAAACCCGCAGGTTATCAAAGGTTTCCTTCAAGTCATCAATCAATGTCTCATTCTTCCTTGATTTCACCACAATATCATCCACATAGGCGTGAACATTGCGGTCGATCTGTTTATGAAGACAATTCTGCACACACCGTTGATAAGTCGCCTAGGCACTCTTGAGCCCAAAGGGCATGGACACATAGCAGAAGGCTCTAAAGGGAGTTATGAAGGTTGTCTTCTCCTGGTCCTTAACTGCCATTTTGATCTGACGATAACCAGAATATGCATCCAAAAAGCTTAAACGCTCGCAACCCGCCGTAGCATCAATAATTTGATCAATACGGGGGAGGGCAAAAGGATCTGCTGGACAAGCTTTGTTGAGATTTGTGTAGTCCACACACATACGCCAAGTGCGGTTCTTCTTAAGGACCAGCACCGGATTAGCCAACCACTCAGGATGAAATACTTCGATGATAAATCCAGTCGCCAAGAGCCTGGCTACTTCTTCTCCAATAGCCTTGCGTCTTTCTTCATTGAACCGGCGGAGAAATTGCTTGACCGGTTTATACTTGGGATCAACATTGAGAGTGTGCTCAGCGAGTTCTCTCGGTACACCTGGCATGTCAGAAGGCTTCCATGCAAAGATGTCCCGATTCTCACGGATGAACTCGATGAGCGCGCTTTCCTATTTCGGATCCAAGTTAGCGCTGATGCTAAACTGCTTGGATGAATCGCCGGGCACGAAGTCAACAAGCTTAGTCTCATCAGCTGATTTAAACTTCAGGGCCGGATCATGCTCTGTAGTTGGTTTCTTCAATGAAGTCATATCTGCCGGATCAACATTGTCTTTGTAAAACTTCAACTCTTCTATTGCACAAACCGACTCAGCATAAGCCGCATCACCTTCTTCACACTCCAGAGCGATCTTGCGGCTCCCATGCACTGTTATAGTTCCCTTGTGACCCGGCATCTTGAGCTGCAGATAGACATAACAAGGTCGTGCCATAAACTTAGCATAAGCTGGCCGTCCAAACAGGGCATGATATGGGCTTTTGATTTTCACCACTTCAAAGGTCAAAGTTTCCGATCTCGAGTCATGCTCATCTCCAAAAGCCACCTCCAGAGCTATCTTACTGATAGGATATGCCAATTAGCAGGCACCACACCATGGAACACCGTATTGGACGGTTTAAGATTTTTATCTGTTAACCCCATGCGACGGAAAGTTTCATAATAAAGGATATTGATACTACTCCCTCCATCCATGAGTACCTTAGTGAACTTATAATCTCCCACATGAGAGGCCACCACCAATGCCAGATGACCCGGATTGTCAACCCAGGGCGGATGATCTTCTCTACTCCACACGATCGGCTGCTCGGACCAGCGCAAATAATGGGGCACCGCCGGTTCAACGGCATTCACTACCCTTTTATGAAGCTTCTGATCGCGCTTGTCCAGGCTAGTGGTGAAGACATGATACTGTCCGCTATTTAACTGCTTCGGGTTACTCTGGTAACCCGACTGCTGCTGCTGCTGTTGCTGATTCCCCTGATTGTTATAACCACCTTGGTTGCCCTGATTGCCTTGATTGCCATTCCCGCTCTGGTTACCGTGAAAACCTGAACCGGAACTGCCTCCACCATAACCCGGCCCATGAGACCCGGGGCCCGAACCGCCACCCGGTCCATGATCATACCGAAAAGAATCCGAATTTTTGAACTCTTGCATGATGTAACAATCTTTCCAGAGGTGCGTGGACGGGTTCTCCTTCGTCCCATGCTTTGGGCAAGGCTGGTTCAATAGATAAGACAGGCGGTCCGGGTTAGGACTTGGCCCTCCATCGTGCTGGGGCGGTTTACCCTTACGCCGCTGGCCCTTGTCATGTGTGTTGGTATTAGCCACAAAGTCTAAGCTGTGGTCCGCCTTACGCTTGCCGCCGTTTCCATGACCCACCGGGTTGTGGTGCTGCCCCTTGGCGTTGCCGCTCCTTTTTCCCTTCCCTGTCTTATCATCGTCAGACTCGGGATCCTTGGTACTATCAGAGTCGGCATACTTCACCAGAGCGGCCATGAGGGTTCCCATGTTATGACAATGACGTTTGAGCCGTCCCAACTTCAACTTCAGGGGTTCAAACCGGCAATTGCCTTCCAATGTTAAAACTGCGGTATCAGCGTTGATGCAGTCCGATGAATGCAAAATCTCTGAAACCCGGCGCACCCAACGTGTTGTTGAGTCTCCTTCCTCCTGGACACAGGCAGCTAAGTCCACAATTGACATGGGCTGCTTGCACGTATCCTTGACATTCTGGATAAACCGGGCTCTCAATTCGGCCCATGACCTGATAGAATTAGCTGGTAAGCTCTTCAGCCAAGTGTGGGTCGTCCCCTCTAGCATCATGGTGAAGTACTTCGCACACGCCGCATCATCCACATACAGCATCTCCATGGCCATCTCATAGCTTTCGACCCATGTCTCAGGGGATAAATCGGCGGTGTAATTCGGCACTTTGCGCAGGCCCTTGAAATCCTTGGGCAGAGGCACGTTGCACAGCGCTGGGACGAGACACGGTACCCCCAAAGAGCTAGAAGTAACCCCTGGTTCCACCGACGTGGTTGGACGAACCGGAGTAAGCTGACGGGCATCATGCTGCGCCGCTAACTCGGCCTTTCTACGTGCCCGAGCCCGGTCCACCACCTCCTGAGCATCACCAGCACCACCCGCCGGGTTATTGCCACGGGGCGGATCATGGTTCCGCGCGTTGCTTGACACTGCCGGTTCATCCATACGCCTGCTGTAACTCCGGCTTGGGCGGGGAGTGGAATGGATCCGATCGCGACTATATGAATAAGCCTCCTGCTGAACCAAGGCTGTCTGAACAAGCTCCCTAACCGACGCGTCTCGACCGCCGCCGGAGACTCGCCTTCGATCGGGATGGCCGCCAGCCGTGAAGCGGCAGCGACAATGTTGTCCATCGGGTTAGAGTAATGACCCGGTGGTGTTGGGACATGCTGTGTTACAATGTTGTTCTGACGAGGCGGATCCACCAAACGTGGCTGAACCGGCGCCCCCGCTCCAGGTGCCTCCGCCCGGTTTACCACCGGCGGATTACTAGTCCCTACTCCTGGGGTGTTAAAGAGGTTTCTAGCGTCATAAACCGGCGGCGGGCGAGATCGATACCTCCTCTTGAGGACTTCGTTCGACGCACTCTGATCCAGCATAATCCGATAAGCCTGTGCATCCAATGCGGCCCGCTCCGCGGCCATCCTGGTATCCTCAGCTGCCAAGTCGGCTTTGGCCTGGGTGATCTGATCTTTCACCTTCGTGATTTTCGCATTGTGCGCATCCTGATCCGCCGGGTTAACCTCCGCCATCAGCGTTGCCAACGCGTCAAACAAATCAGATAGAACCTGAGCCGGCAGTCGCACAGGGCCTCCTGCCCTGGCCGCTGTCGCTGCTGCCGATCCAGAAATCATCGCCGCTGCGGTCGAAGAGTGGAGCGCTGGTTGCGTACCGACCATGAAGATCGCAACCCGGTTTGGCAGATCAAAGGGGTCCGGAATACTGTCGCCATCGGAACAGCCCCCAATCCGGCCATCTTGCAACTGATATAACGACTCGGTCTCTCCGGTCAATGACTCGTCGCCGGAATAAACGACGGTTTCACCACCAGATTCCGATCTATCCTCATATTCCCCTCCGTGGATGACTCCCACGAAGGCACGCTTCATGACAGGCTTAACCCGGGCAGGTCTCGCACGCTGAGCCGTTTCGACGAGGTCGGTGCAGGTGTCCGGCTCAAGGCCCGGTTCGCCGATCTTGCCAATGAAAATGTGTATGTCGCCGAAGGGGACCCGGTACCCGTACTCGATTGAGCCGGCCTCGGGGCCCCAGCCTGCATCGTCGATGTAGAGCTTGCCACCACGACTCTTGGCCATCCGGCCCACAGTGTAGCCCTTGAGTCCTTCGAAGCTGCCTTCTAAGAACTCGAAACCATCGTACGATAGCCCCACGGTGGGCGCCAACTGTCGTGGTTTTGTCATGGCAGATGTCCTAGGGAAAGGACTTAGTCGTGGAGCCATCGCTACGGGTTAACTTAAAGGGGTTAAAGCAGACAAGGGACGCAAGAAAGTTTATACTGGTTCGGCCCCTTACGGTGAAGGTAAAAGCCTACGATCCAGTTATTGTGGGATTGCTTGGGTTTCGATGACCAGGGAGCGAATACGCTTTGCCTGAGTCTCCAGTTGTTGTTTGTTGTCCCTGAACCGCCGCCGGGTCGTCCCCTTATATACATGGGTTGACGCCCGTCGGTTTACAGAATCCTGAGGCCGGCTCATAAACGTGTCCGGCTTGGTCTCTGCTCTTTCTATCTTACAACACAAGTTTACATATCAATACCGGTTTATGTCTACAGGCCTTAAACCGGCTTTGGGCCCTGGGCCTTCATAAAGCGTCATCGTCTGTCTTCATGGGATTCAGATATAATGAACTACTGATGGGGTTAACCCGGCCTCTCCTGACCGGTTTACGCCCAATGGTAATATCCCAACAGTATACGGAGCTAAAAATATATCAATTTGATGGTTGCTACAGAGTGGTTTCAAAAAAAATCTCCCTTTCATTTATCTCTAATTTTTTATACCTATGTGTTCGTGAATACAAACACTTTTATATCTGCTTGCCATGTTCTTTCTTATTCAAGACAAGATGATTTTAGATCAAAAATAGATGGCTAGCAACGCTCACCATGAGCAAATGAGATTATTTAATGGTTGCTACATAGTGGTAACAGGAAAAATGATAATGTACTAGTGGGTGATGCAAGCCTTGTCGCGCCGTTTTTCAGAGAGAGGTGGTTTTTCTTTTTTCCTTTCCTTCACTTGTATTGACAGTAAAGTATGAACTACAGTTTCAGTACCATAAAACATGTCAAAGATTAGAGAACGGTGTGCTTCAGGTCAGGTTAGCATGAGTTTGACAGAGGCCATCAATCTACATATTTTTAGTTACTATACTTAAACGGTGTCATGATGCAAATGGGAAAGAACGAAAGAAGCCTTTAAAGAGAACAGATAATAGCCTAGCACGTAACATTTGGATTCACTATTTATGAACTGACTTGTATCATTCTTTCTTTTATGAAGACTCCAAGGTGCAGTCAAGAATTTCTTACTCTCAGTAAACACCATCTAACATATAGAATTTGTAGAAAACAATGACTGAGAGTAACAATACGAGGGACGATTTGTCAATGCTTGCCATGGCTCCCTCGCCTCCCTGCCTCTCCTAGCCCTCCCCGCCGCCTCCCACTAGCTAGCCCTCCCCGCCGCCTCCCACTAGCTAGCCCCGCTGCCGTCGAATCCCCGCCGGCGGCCCTCCTCCCCTCCCCCAACCCCTTCCCCTGCCATGGCTTCCGCCAGCGCCGACCCTGTCGAGCACCGAGAGACCCTCTCCGATGACCGCGTGTCCTCCGGCGACCGCTTGTTCGACTCGGAGAGCGAGTCCTCGACGCGCTCGTACAGCGAGGTCGCCCGCACACCGCCTCCTGCGGCGCCGGCGGCGCCCCTGCCCCAAGAGCCGCGGCACCCGCTCGGCTACCAGCCTCTGCCCGCCTCGGCCCCCGCTCTGAGGTGCACCGCATCTCCGGCGGCGTCCAGGTCGACGCTGAGGGCTACCAGCAGCCGCGCCGCCGGCATCGCCAGCGCCATCCGCACCAGCCGGTCGAGCCAAGCCCACCACCGATGCGCCGGCGCAGCCCGTCTCCTGAGGAAGTCGCGGGGCTCTGCTTCCGTTGCCTCGACCCTCGCCACCGGGTCCGGGACTGCACCAATGACATCTGATGCCGCCGGTGCCTCGAGTCTGGCCACGACTCGCGCTCCTGCGATTCAAGGCACCCCGTCGCCGTAGAGCACGCCCAGGTCGACCGCACGGGCCCTGCTGCCCGAGAGCACCACCCACACCAGGTCGCGCTCCCGCCGCCGCCTCCCCCAGCCATCGCCCCCGCGGTGGCCGTGCCCGCACCGCGCGAGCCCGAGCCCGTGCGGGTGATCATGGCGCACTCAGTAGAGATGGAGGAGGCGGAGGCTGTCCTGAGCCGCGCGATGGTCGCCTCCGTCACCGGCAACAGGCCTCGCGTATCTGCCGCCGAGGTCGCCGATGTGTTGCTGAACACCTTCGAGCTCTGCGACGGCGACTTCACCGTGCATGCGCATCACCCCGAGGATTTTCTGATCCTATTCAGCTCCCATTCCACAAAGCGCCGCCTTGATGGAGACCACTTCATCAACTCGTCGCGATTCTCGCTCTCCATCCGGCCCTGGACCAAGCTCGCCCACGCCGGCTCCGGCGACTTCGAGTTCTGCGTCGAGCTGGAGCTTCGCGGCGTCCCCACCCAAGCCTGGCACCTCTCCACGGCGGAGCACATCCTGGGAACCAGCTGCTGGATTAAGCGCCTCCACCCCAACACGCGTTCCCGTGAAGACCTGGCCACGTTCAGGCTGGCGGCGCGCACGCACCACCCAGACACCATTCGCTGTGCCGCCGTCCTGGAAATCGTCGAGCAGATTCCGGCACGCCTGAGCTCTGACGCACCCACCATACAGATCCTCACGTTCCCGATCGCCATCGCTGTGGCGTGCGTCGTGGCACGTGGAGCCCCACCCACCCGCGCCCAGAACGGCAGAGAGCGGGGCGGAGACGATGCGCGCGAAGACAACCGCAACAACCGCGCGCCCGGACCTGGCCCGGGACGGGCACGCCGCCGGGGCCGCAAGCGCCGGCGCACGGATGCGCCGCCTCCTGGCCGGGCAGACGGCATGGCCATGGACGACTCGCTCTGGCGGGCCAACGACCACGCTGTCCGCTCCGATTGGGTGGCTGTGGCATCTGTGTGGCCTACTCCGGCCGGTGAGAAAACCACGCCGCCCGTACAACGCGATGGGCGCGGCATGGCGCCATGGCCTTGTCAGCAAAGAGCCCACCCTCCTTGTCGCCATGCCAGAAAAGGAAAAGGTGGGGGGAGACAGAGACAGGCTTTGCAAGGGGCCCTACAGCCAAAGCTGTGGATAAGGGGCCTGCCGCCAGGACCGTGAGGACAGCGCCAGTTGGCAACGCCACTTTGGCTGCAACGGATCCGGCCGAGGCCACTGACCCGCTCCAAGCGCCGAGCGCTGGCCCCTCACTCGCGGCGAACTCCCACGAGCTGGCTCGGGATCCAAATCAGATGGTGCGTGCTACGCCCGAGGACGACTGTGAAGGGGCCACTTCTGGCTCGTCTGCGCGCGCTGCGCCCGAGGTCGATCGCGATGGGGCCACTTCTGGCTCGCCTGATCCCATGCATTGTCGGGATACGGATGCGGTGAGCGAAGTACCAGACTCGCAGCCTGCGCAGCCTGGCCAGCCTGCTGCCTTGTCGGGGCAAAGCCGAGCCCCCGCCACGCCAGCACCTGTGGCGGATGAGGCCGCTGACCAGTCCTCCGTGCCCCACGCGCGCGCCGTGGAGGGAGGGGAAAGCCCCGCTCGCGGCGCGAACACACCCACCAGCCCGCTGCTGCATGGGCCAGCACCCAACATGCATGTGACGCTCTTACACAGGCCACAAGCCCAGCCTGAGACGCCAAGGCCCACTGCCCAACCCACGCCGAAAAGAGCCCAGCATGGCTCCGGTCGTGCTACGCCAGGGCGATTCGCCTCGCCCCCGATCACACCACGCAGAGCACGTAGCCGCGCCGCCGTGCCGACGACCTGGACGCTGGGCGAATTCCTCGCAGCCGCCACCAAGCACATCCATGCTGCCCTGCCAACGCCCGGGAAGAGGCCGCGCCGTCCGCTCAACTTCGCCCCAAGACGTGGCCGCTCAGCCGCGACTGCATCCCCGCCGGCGGCTCCACCCACAGCGGAGAGGAGGGCCCAGGTGCAGATCTTGCGCACCCTCGGGATAGTTGGAACTAACCAGCGGATCACTGCCGCCGAGATGAAGGCTTACGACGATCTGTTCGCGGCTCCAATCCCGTGCCCGGTGCTCTCGGCCATTGCGGCCCTGGTCGACCACGAACGCCATAACGGCCAAGGTGACCACGGCCACCGGCGCGCCGTGGTGGCTAACGGTTGTCTATGGCCCCCAAGAAGACGCTGACAAGATCTCCTTCATGCAAGAACTATGCGAGATAGGCATAGACTGCCCCGGGCCCTGGATGCTATGCGGCGACTTCAACTTAATTCTGCGCGACGAAGACAAGAACAATGGCAACCTGTGCCGCCGCATGATGGGCAGATTCCGTCGCCTCGTCAACGACCTCGCGCTGAAGGAGATGTACCTCAATGGACGACGATTCACTTGGTCCAATGAGCAGTCCCCGCCCACCCTCGTGCACCTAGATCGTGTGTTTTGCACATCGGACTGGGAAGACGCGCACGGCGATTGCCACCTGCGCTGCCTTGCCGCAGTCGTGTCGGACCACTGGCCCCTCCTCCTCGACTGCTCGCCCACGCACGCCTCTCACCGACGCTTCCACTTCGAGGATTTTTGGCTGTGGTTGGAAGGGTTCCACTATACGGTGGTTACGGCCTGGGGATCGGTGCAAGACCCGGATCCTTTCCGGCGCTTGGTTCTCCGCCTCCAGGCCACTGCCCGCAAGCTGACCAGCTGGAGCGCGAGGTCAAAGGGGAACATTCGCGACAAGATGGCCATATCCCGTGAGCTGATCTCGCGATTTGACAAGGCCCAGGAGGATCGGGTGCTCTCGCCCCCCGAGGACTGGTTGCGGAGGCAGCTGAAAATATCATACCTTGGGCTAGCGTCGTTGGAGCGCATGATTGCGAGGCAGCGGGCACGTATCACCACACTCAAGGATGGAGACGCCAACACGACATTCTTCCATCGACAGTGCTCTTTCCACTGGCAGAAGAACCACATCCACAGCCTCACCGTGGATGGGCACGTGATCGCGGATCAGGAGGGGATGGCGCAGGCTGCTTTCTCTCATTTTGACGAGCTGCTGGGCTCGGCCCTCACCCGTGGCCACTCGCTGGATCTATCGCAGCTCATAGAGCCTTGCGACCTGACTAGCCTCGACGCCCCATTCAGCCCTGACGAGATAGGGAACGCTGTCAAAAGCCTCCCGCCACGCAAGGCGCCTGGGCCCGACGGATTCACAGCTGAGTTCTTGCGGGAATGTTGGAGTACGGTCAAACAGGACTTCCTGGACGTCTTCCAGCAACTCTTTCTGCTGCGCCTTCAGCAAGCTTAACCAGGCCCTGTTGACCCTGCTCCCGAAGCGCGCCGATGCCTGTCAGCTCCGCGCCGATATGCCTGATACACCTCGTGGCCAAAATCTTCACGAAAGTACTCTCGCTACGCCTCGCGCCATGGTTGGGCGACCTGGTCAGTTGCAACCAGAACGCATTCATCCCAGGTCGGAGCCTCCACGACAATTTTGTCCTGGTCAGACTCCCTATCTTGGTCCTTCCTCTTCGAAGTGCTTGACCGGTATGGGTTTGGGCCTCGGTTCCGGGAGTGCCTTGCGATACTGCTCTCGACCTCGAGCACCAGGATCATGCTAAACGGCGAGCCAGGGCCGCCGATTTGGCACCGATGCAGACTGAGACAGGGCGACCCCGTGTCGCCACAACTCTTCGTGCTCGCCGTGGACACCCTCGGACACCTCATCCGCCGCGCACACGAGTCCGGCATCCTGCAACAGCTGCACCCCCGACGAGCCATTCCGGCCATCTCCTTATACGCCGACGATGTGATGCTCTTCTGTCACGCCACACCTGGAGACATGGAGGCCGTCAAGGGCATACTTACACTCTTTGGTGAAGCTAGCGGCCTCCGGGTGAACTACCCCAAGAGCTCGGCCACCATCCTCCATGGCGACCCCGACGCGGCCGCGGCGATCGCCCATGTCGAATGCAGGACGGCCGACCTGCCC
Organism: Aegilops tauschii subsp. strangulata; assembly: GCF_002575655.3. NCBI lineage: Eukaryota > Viridiplantae > Streptophyta > Magnoliopsida > Poales > Poaceae > Aegilops > Aegilops tauschii. Next base: position 567,399,716 of record NC_053037.3, on the reverse strand, counting down.
ATCACTTACCTCGGCATCCCGCTCATGTTGCGTCGTCCCACGGCCGCCCAACTACAACCCCTCGTAGATTCGGTGGCAGCCAGTCTTCCAACTTGGAAAGCATGGCTCATGAACAAGGCTGGACGGCTCGTATTGGTCAAAGCGGTACTCGAGGCCATCCCGGTTCACCAACTGCTCGCATTCGCCCCCCCCCCCCCCCCCCCCCCCCCCCCCAAGAAGACCCTGAGGCAGCTGGAGAAGATACAATGGGGCTTCCTATGGGCCGGACGCGCAACTGCCAACGGTGGGCACTGCCATGTTAACTGGCGCCATGTTTGTCGTCCACTGGAATATGGCGGCCTGGGATACGGGAGCTGGAGCGCGCTGGCCTGGCTCTGAGGTTGCGATGGCTATGGTACACTCGCACGGACGACAACCGCGCATGGCAAGGGCTTGACTTGCAGTTCACCCCAGAGGAGCGCGCGCTGTTCTTTGCCTCCACCACCATGATCCTCGGTGACGGATGGACGGCCCGGTTCTGGGACGACCGCTGGCTCCAGGGGCAAGCCATCCGCGAGATCGCCCCTGCGCTTTACCAGTGCATACCCAAACGGAGGCGCAAAGCGAGAACGGTGGCGGAGGCCCTAACAGACAATGCTTGGGCACGCGACATCCAGGGGGTGCTTGGGATACATGAAATTGGGCAATACCTGAGGCTTTGGCAGGCCGTGCAGCGCATCACTCTCACGAATGTACCTGACCAAATGCTCTGGAGGTGGACGGCCAGCGGCACTTACACGGCGCAGTCCTGCTACGCTGCGACCTTTCATGGATCCACAAGATGCCCCTCATGGAAGCTGACATGGAAGAGCTGGGCACCACCCAGAGTCAGATTCTTCCATTGGCTAGCCAGCCAGGACCGGTGCTGGACAGCAGAGCGGCTGGCCCGTCGCGGCCTGCAACACCACCCCAGATGCCTCCTCTGCGATCAAGAGCCGGAGACCATCCAGCACCTGCTCCTGACCTGCCCTTTCGCGCAGCAAGCCTGGCACGCCACCCTGGACTGGACGCGCATCCCAGTACAGCCACCACACAATGAGCCATCACTTACAGACTGGTGGCAGCGAACGAAGGGAGAGACACCGCACGCGCTGCGCAAAGGACTGCAATCCATAGCCATGCTAGTCCCTTGGATGATCTGGAAGCAGCGCAATGAATGCGTCTTCGAAAACACGCGGCCATTGATAGAAGCATTAGTGGATAGGATTAAAACGGAAGCCAAATGCTGGGCACAAGCCGGGGCAAAGGGGCTCAGGGTAGTCCTGCCCACATCCTGGGACGTCCACTGATCGAGAGCACAATCTTTGTAACCCCAGCCTCCTAGGAGGATTGTACTATCCCTTCTCTTCAATGCAATGAAACGCAAAGATCTTTGCGTTTTCTCGAAAAAAGAGTAACAATACAAAAAATATATATTTAAAACCATCTTTTTTTTGGATACTTTTGTGACTATTTTTTATTTCCATTTTTTCATATAATTTTTGGCTCATCGCAGATTGCAGCCGATTGCTTGTCATGTTATTGCTGAAATCCTTTGGAGACACCAGCTCTGAATCAACTACTCCCTCCATTCCTAAATGTAAGTCTTTGTAGAGCTTCCACTATGAACCACATACGGATGCATATAGATGCATTTTAAGTGGAGATTCATTCATTTTGCTCCGTATGTAGTCCACCTAGTGGAATCTCTACAAAGACTTATATTTAGGAACGGAGGGAGTAGTTCATAACGAAATATAATTTGTAATAATATTGATTCCAGTGATGCAATGTAAGATCCCCCACCAACATGTTTGTCTTCCAGTAATACGACAGAGTAAGGTACACATCGATAACTGAAACAAATTCTGCAATGGTGTAAAATAAGACACTTAACCAGATGCTCAGCTGCTCAACATACAAAAGAAGACTGACACTTGCCCGAAAGATTTTTACAGCAGTAGAACTACACAATTTCTGCAGATGGCATAAGTTGCAAGCAGCATAACCACACAAGGCTGCCATGAGCAGTAAGCAGTGGAACCACAGAAGACACCAACAACACAAACAGACCAGGCGATGCAGGAAATGAACACAGTAGGAACTGCTACGAGGAAATGCAGCACTGTGCTCTTCGTTGATGGCGATAAAATGAACACAGTTAGAACTGCTGCCGTGGAAATGCAGCACTGTGCTCTTCATTGATGGCGAACTTGTCACAGGCCATCCAAAAGCATCCTTATATCCTTGTTCTTCACGTTGCATTCCTGTTTCAGAGAAAACAGAGCAAGGATCCAGATGGAGGTAATTAAGCACCAGGATACATTTGGTTTGCCACCTTAAGCATCACAATATCCCATGGACTAACAAGACAAGTGGCTACCTCAACGACAGTTAAATGTTAAGTGCATTCAGAAATTTAAGGCGATAAATTTGGTAAAGCGATATAGTTTTTTACTTTTTATTTCCAAAAGCTACAGCAATAGAGGTTAAATGCTTTTAATATCCCAACCTGACATGTTTCCATTTTATAGTGTGTATTCCAACAAACCAAAACTCTGATTATAGAAGGAGGAGTGCCACATAAACATAAAGTAGCCAATTTTATCTTGGACCAGCAATGTCATATAAAAGGAAATTCCACTGTATATCTGAATCAATCATAAACAAGACGAAGAGTACGTGTGTCAAATCTACCACTTGTATTCGAGTAAAAGAATATATGGTCCACTAGGCAACATTGCAAAAAAAAAAGTATTATCAAGCTCATACATAGCTTGAGGTTCAAAATTGATAGGGTGTAAAAAGTTACACCATGATTATATTTAAGAAATTGGAAGCTAGCATATCAGGCTTGATGGGCTTATCACTATTTATGGGCAAGAAAACAGTGGTCAACATGATAACAGATTACCAAGGCTAGGAATCTTTCAGCTTTTAATCCTCTTATACATGATGTTTCATACTTTGGTAGGTCCAATTTGCAACTTTGCACGGATAGTTCAGAAAACTGTGATAGAATTATACAAACAGAATGAGAGATCCATGAGAAAAACAACAAACAAGTCACTTTTTAGCACCACTACAAATTGCTATTATGAGACTATAAAGGGAAGACCAAGTTGGAAGCATGATGTTTGATGCCAACACAAGGTTTAACAAAAGCAAGTATTCCATGGAGTGGTTTGTCGTAGTCTGATACTTTAGTATATGTCCAGCAAACAATAACAATACTTTAATATAGAGCCCACAGAAATGTTACTAGTTTCATTAAAACCAACTAAGGATGACAATATATTGGGTGATAGTTGGATTTGGATATATATAGTAATCCAAGTGGTAGTAGTAATAGGGAAGTAAAATGCAACTGAGCTTGTACCCAAGAGAAATATTCAATAATCTTTTAGCGACTTAAAAAGGAAATAAAATATGCATCCATCCATAAGTTCTACTTCTCTCATTTATCTTACCTATCCACCGTAGCCTTCACAACCAGCCCATTACGCACTGCCGTCCACACGCAACGGTCTCCTACTATGACCAGTTAACCACAAGTAGACACCTTGTAATGATCCTCAGTACACATGTGATTCCAGATCATCTTACAGCAAGCTTTCACTAGTGTCGCCTCTAGTATTGTTAGATGGGCCAAGAAATTAATAAGGAAGTGATTTTAAACCATCTAAAAACAAGCATTCTCTAACGCTGCGTGACTAGTATTGCTAAAAAAGGCCTAAGGAATCAATCACATATGTATCACCATCCCACAACTATAGTAAGTACCAAACAGTGAGATGCACGATGCGAATTGCAAAATTGAGTAAACTCTACAAGGACACTATATATAGATCATGAAGAGCGCAAAAGGCAAACCTTGTAGGATTATCCATGAGCGCAGGGAAACTGGGAAGCCAGCTCATCATAAGAGGATAGATATCACCCAATTGTTGCTCCTCTGTTGTCATCTCGTACACTTTACGCAGCGTCCTGCGTTTGACATCCAAGTAGAGTGCGCATCGACCCATCTCCAAGAACACAAACTCATTATAGTCCCCCACATGGTTTATCAGGATATCATCAGTAGGCTCATCGTCAAGCAAATTATCAGATATTTCACACAAGCACATTTTGTCCACCAGCAACCAGTTGTCCCCATTGTGGAGCCAGATGCTAAGTTGAAGGTCCTTGATATGGATGAGATAGACACCAGAAGCATCATCAGCCCGTGACAACATGGTGGTGCCTATTGGACTAAAACCCACCCCTTGTGGGAGCTGAATTGTCGATAAGCTTGAGGACATCAAATCCAGGACAACAATTTCATTGTCGGTCGGCAGATAGATTTTGCTGTCAACAAGCACGCCTTTAGGGCTTTTGCGTGGATACAGAAGGAGGTCGGAGGCCAAGGTAAGATGCTTGCGCCAGGCATCATCACCATTTTGCAGCATATACACATGCACCTTAGAATCTTCATGATACCTGGTACACTCCACGGTGACATAAAAGTAGGACAAGCCATCCCCTTCTTCTCTGAAGAAGAGTTGTCTAATAAGCCTGCAGATTCCATCCTGGACTTTGAGGTGTAATGCTGGGATGATGGCCGCACCTTTCTCAGAGCCGGAGCATAGCGGGCTGTGCACTTGAAACATAATCTCGGATCGGCCGTGGGCGTAATTCTGCCCCTGCGAGCTGGTGAGGACGCTGCCGTTCCAGCAGCCCACCACATCGGACCGTCCGTCCGAGTGGGTGTCGGGGCTGAAGCCTGCGGAGCGGCGTGCGCCCTCGTGGGCGTCAAGGCTGAAGCTTGCGCGGCGGACGACGGCGGCGAGATCCGGGGGCAGGGGCAGCACCGGGAAGAAGCGCGCGCCGCCCGGACGCTCCCTCTTCGCGAGGTAGAAGCCGAGGAGCCTGGGCGGGTGGAGCTCGCGGAAACGGCGCAGGAGCGCGCGGTCGGAGGCGTGGCTGAGCCAGCGCGTGCAGACGCCGGCGGCGCGGACGAGGCTGGTGGGGAAGCCGACGCGGACGATGATCTCTCGGAGGAGGTTGTCCTCGTCGAGCACCTTGGACACGCACGCCGGCGGCGGCTGCGCCTCGCCCTCCATTGTTCCGCCGCTCCTTACATTCTGCGTGGAGGTTTCCATGGATTTTGATAGAATGGGGATAGAGGCTGGTCGATGGAGAGGGGGGGTGGATGATTTGGCCCACTTTCAAGGGGTTGGATGATTTGCATTTTGATTGTCTCAATGACAGTGGCCCCGGGCCCCATCCGGTAGCCTCTCAGGAGGCAAATGATCCAATGGAGAAGTAAAGTGGGGCAAAAGTGCTCTCGACTCACGAGGCGTGCGTGTCCCAGGTGCTCGTCCACTCCTCGTGAGTCAAGAGCACTAACCTGTCTAGCAGACCCTCACCGCGCGCAGTATGTGCATGCTTTTAAAACCGCCGCCGCCATCTTCCATCGCCCATCTTCAGGAGAGATCAATGCATTAACCTTGGCAGACCCTTCTATCGTCAAACCCACCACGAGGCCAGACATCGCCACGCTCTAGTGCGCCCATCAACACGAGTACATCGTTGTGACCCCACTACGCCACGCCATCGAGACATGTCGTCGTAGATGCGTTAGATGCAACACCGCCCCATCTCTTGTCCCTCAAGGCAACACCTGCTCCAAAATGATGCCTCTAGGAGCAAGAACCTCACCAAAGGCGATGTCATCGTTCGATCCGGCAGACCCAGATCTAGGGTTTCCCTCAGAACAACCCGAGCGAGGTGACGCAGACTGCAACGACGATGCCTCAACAAGGAAATGATGTCAAAGACGTCATCATGACCGAACTCGACATGATTTTCACTGGTAGTCATGCCACCTTGGCCCCACAATTTGTTTGGATCCGTGCGAAGCACGCCATGAAGACATATGTTATCTATGGAACGCTAATATAGGGCCTACAGCCAGCCCTCACCGGCCCCTCCACGTGCCACCGGCCGGCCAACGGCTACGCTGTGACAAATCTGGACGGGACGCACACCGGAGCACACACCCTGCCGGCCATGGAGGCGAGGGCCGCCGCCGCATAGCCAAGGCTGCCGCCCTGGAGAACCCACCGCGAACCGCCCGCCCGAGCCCCTGCGGCACCGGGCCCGCCGCCACCTCGGCCAACGCTGCGAGGGTTTTACCCCCGGCATCGCCCTGGGGAGGTGGCGTGAAGGGGGTACGGTCCCTGAACTAACACTCTTGCCCTTTACTGATCAAACTTGCCCAGCCTTAGATATGACAAACTTAGTCAAGCTTAGTCTCAAATCAAACACTGCGCGCGGTGAGGGTCTGCTAGACAGGTTAGTGCTCTTGACTCACGAGGAGTGGACGAGCACCTTGGACACACACGCCTCGTGAGTCGAGAGCACTTTTGCCCCACTTTACTTCTCCATTGGATCATTTGCCTCCTGAGAGGCTACCGGATGGGGCCCGGGGCCACTGTCATTGAGACAATCAAAATGCAAATCATCCAACCCCTTGAAAGTGGGCCAAATCATCCATCCCCCCCTCTCCATCGACCAGCCTCTATCCCCATTCTATCAAAATCCATGGCAATTCGTGCAATACAACAACGTATACTGTGTGCTCTTTCTCCACTTTTTTTCCCACTGGGTTTTTCGGAGTTTTGAGGCATGGATATACGGATAATTACCCAAGGGGGAGTGTTGGGAAACCGGGCCACCCGGAGGGGTGGCGGCGGCCGCGTGCAAAACGCACGGGCTGGCCCCTCCCGTTTCCCCTCTTTTCTGTTAAGTGGGTACTTATCCCTTGACCCCTGGTCCATATATAAAGCAACGAGGAGCTATCATTGTAATCCCTGATCATTGATTAAAAAAAGCTGGTCTCCTCCATCTCTCTATGTCATTTACTTTCGCGTGTTTTCGACTACTTCGTCTACAACGCTCGCCCTCGCTCCGCAACCTCGGACCGGACTCGCCGGCGGAGTTGCGGAACACGTTATCAGCACGCTTCGCTCCATCAACTCTCCGTCAAGCCTGCGTCAAGCCTGCATCACGCAGGCTTTCGTCGATCCCGCGGAGGTATAAGATCCGATCCCCACTCTTTGCAAAAATGGATTCCTCTCATTACTACGATTCCGTTTTTGCGATTAGATTATTTTTCGGATACATCTACCTATGGTGTGGATTTCTCTCCCAAAAACCGAGCGGACGAACACGTCGCCGACCAATGTCGATGTTTTTGGCTCACGAGAGACTTGTTGACTACACTATACGGGAGTCGGTACAGATCGTGATCCAGATGATCATGGTACCGCCGCGTTGTACCCGACGTACACGCGTCGTGACGTCCCGAAGACGCACGATCTTGCCATCCCGAGGCAGATGACGACGTCCCCGTCGCCAAGCGCTCGACTGCCGTCGCCGCGCCCGCGTGCCTGCTGCACGCGCCGCCCTGCTGGCCGCGACCCCGCTGGTCGCCGGCGCCGCCGTGCTGGCCGTAGCCGTGGCAGCGCACCGCCCGCCGTGGCCGTGGTCGCGCGCGCTGCGAGCCCGTGGCCGTAGCCGCGCCGTGCTGGCCGTGCCGTGCCGGCCGCGCCCTGGCCGCGCCCCGCTGGCCGCGCCGAGGCCGCGCGTCCCGCTGACCGCGCCGCCGCGCGCCCCGCGTCGTGGCCGCGCCGCGCCACTGGCCGGGCCACGCCGCCCCGCCCCATCAAGGCCACCGCAGCTCGGGCCTGTCGAGGCCGCCGTCGCACGTGCCCCGTCGAGGCCGCCGTCGCACGGGCCCTGTCGAGGCCGCCGTCGCACGCGCCCTATCGAGGCCGCCGTCGCACGGGCCCTGTCGAGGCCGCCGCCGCTCGGGCGCTAGGGTTGGAAACCCTAGCGACCCTGAGCTGGCAAGCGGGCCGGCCCAGCGGGCTATGTGCAACGGGCCTCACATTTCCTCCATAAAAAAAGAAAAAAAAAGAGGAGGGCGGTGGGGCTGGCTACACGGGCCGACGGCCCATTTTTCGGCCTGCAGCCGAACTAGGACCAGGCCAGAGAGCGCGCGCGCGGTTATTTATATTTTAGCCCCCGCAGTACCGTAAATTTATGCGACTATATTCCTGCTGTAATATTTTGCGTATAAGTCCCTGGAACTGTCTGTTTTCGCTGAAAATGCGTATTTGGGCTTAAAAATACCTCGGGAATTCATTTTTTTGGGCTAGTTTTCACATACTAGATGCGCTTAACATGCTATCTTTTGTAACATGATATTATTGTATGATTTTACTGCTGTAGATTAATTGTTTAGCAGTCTTAATCATTTAGTAAGTCATATAATAGCATGTTTTAAATATTGGAACGTCATTTTATTGCATAAGTTTATCAACATCGCTTTGTGCAAAAGATTACCCGCTGTAATCTCATGATTTTTGCATAAATCGCAGATGGCCGGAATTGTCCACAAGGAGTTTCCTGAGTTGGCCCAGACAGGCCTGAACTACCTGTCATGGTCCTCGGACTGCGAGATCTTTCTCCAGGGCAAAACCCTCCTGAGGGCGATCGGTAAGGGGGCCCAGCTAGCCGTCACTGATCCCAAGTTCGAAACTGAGAATGCGCAGGCTCTGCACTTTCTCCGTCATCACCTGTCACCTACTCTGAAAGATGAGTATATGGCTGAGCGCAGTGCTTCTGGCCTTTGGACCGCTCTTAAGCAGCGGTTTGAGCGGCTGAAGTACACTGTGAAGCCACGTGCAGAGGCAGAGTGGATCCGTCTGAGGTTTGCGGACTTCAAGACGGTTGGGGAGTACAATTCGGCTCTGCACCGGATTTGTACGACTCTTCGGTTGTGTGGTACTGAGATTACCGACTCCCAGAAGATTGAGAAAACCCTATCCACCTTCCACCCCGACGCGGTCCAGTCCTCATGGAACTACCGCCAGGGGAACTACACGAGGTATTCAGAGTTGATTGACGTCCTCCAGGTGGCGGAGGCGCAGGACGAGGTTCTCAAAAAGAACTTTGTCGCGCAACCACTTGGGGGGAGTTCTCGCCAGGAGGTGAACGCTCTCAAAGTCCGCAAGCCTCAACAGAAGAAGAGGGGCCGGAAGGGCAAGAAGAAGGGCCCTCACCCCCCGCCCCGGCTAAGCAGAACAAGCTGGGCAAGGGAGGGCAAAGGCCTCAGGACTGCTTCCGTTGTGGCTCGGTGGAGCATTTCTCCCGCCAGTGTCGCGCACCACAGGAGGTCGTTGATGCATATAAGGCTCGGAAGGCGCGTGAGACGCACCTCGCCTTGGTTCAGGAGGGAGCTCCACCGGCGCCCATGGCGGCACTCGTGATGATTGCTACTGCCCCTGCTGCGCCCATAGAGGCGACCCCCGTGGTGCCCATCGCGGCAGCTTTGGCAGTCTCTACCGACGCCCAAGTCGCCATGGAGGTTGACCACATGGCCGCCTCGGCGGCGCCGCCACTAGACATTGATGCTGCCTCCAAGATGATTTCTGAGGAGGATCAGCTCACTAGTATGGAGATTGCGGCGGAAGTGAATGGCTTCTTCACCGAGTCCACTTAGCATACCTCTTTTGGTTATCATGATTCCGTGCTTTGATACAATAAAATTGAATAAATTCGATTTGGTTGTAAGCTCTATGAGAGCATAAACTTATTCTTTACTTTGGCGATTGGATGACATTTATTCATTTATTCCATTATTTATACATGATAGCATGTTATGTTCTGAGATGTGTGCATTTATTTTTAATGTATTTTCTTCCTCATTACATTAATTAGATGTCATATTTTAGAACGCGTGTGGCGCCCGAATGGAGGAAACGTGCCTTGCCGATAGCGCCACCACTCATATCATTTTACGAGAAACTAAGTACTTTGAGTCCATTAAAAAATCTCCGGGAAGTATTATGACAATCGCCGGCTGCGGTTCTCACATAGTTGGCTCCGGACGAGCCACTATTATACTCCCCATGGGAACAACTTTGATCATTAATGATGCGTTGTTGTACCCGGAGTCGACTCGTACTCTTTTGAGCTTTAGAGACATCCGCGCTAATGGTTTCCATGTTGAGACCGATGATGAAAACGGCAAGGAGTGCCTACTCATCACAAAGCGGGATGCAGGTGGTAAACATGTTATCGAAAGGCTTCCTTCGTTTGACACAGGGCTATACTACACTAAGATAGTAGCACCGCCCGTGTACACTACCCTCAAGACCGTCTTTAGAAGCTCTGAACTCTTCTGCCTCTGGCACGATAGGTTAGGCCACCCCGGACTTAGGATGATGAGAAATATAATTAACAACTCGCATGGCCATAATGTTGACGTGAAGAACTTCCCGAATCCTGATGATTTCGTGTGCTCCGCATGCGCTAAGGGGAAGTTAGTCATTAGGCCATCGCCCCTCAAGGTGAGGGATGAAATCCCCGCGTTCTTGGAACGTATCCAAGGGGACATATGCGGTCCAATTCAGCCCCTCACGGGGCCGTTTCGGTACTTCATGGTGCTCATTGATGCTTCCTCTAAATGGTCCAATGTTTGCCTGCTGTCAACAAGGAACCATGCCTTTGCAAAATTGATCTCACAGATCATACAAATGAGGAATAATTTCCCGGATTATCGTATAAAGTCTATTCGAATGGACAACGCCGGAGAATTTACCTCAAAGGCGTTCGATGATTATTGCATGGCAATGGGAATCAAAGTTGAGCACTCGGTACCACATGTTCATACACAAAATGGACTTGCCGAGGCATTGATTAAAAGAATTAAATTCATTGCCAGACCGCTCCTTCAGGGTTGTAATTTACCAACTACATGTTGGGGCCACGCGGTGTTACACGCGGCTAATCTCATCAACTTTCGACCGTCGGCCTACAACATCCACTCTCCTATTCAACTTGCGCAAGGGTCGGCACCGAAAATTTCCCACCTTCGTAGGTTCGGTTGCCAGGTATATGTACCAATACCACCCCCTCAGCGATCGGCGATGGGCCCGCTCCGTAAGTCGGGGATATACGTTGGTTATGAGACTGTGTCCATAATCAGGTATCTGGACCCCATGACAGGTGACTGTCACACGGCTCGTTTTGCTGATTGCATTTTTGACGAGGATCTTTTCCCGACTTTAGGGGGAGAGAATCAACCCCTTGATGCTAAAAGTCGAGAAATCACGTGGCAAGCCACGGGGATCCACGCTCATGACCCGCGCACTGCTGAGACTGAGAGAGAAGTCCAAAAGATAATAGATTTGCAGTCTTTAGCAAATCAATTGCCCGACCACTTTAGTGACTTAAAGACTGTGACAAAATCGCATGTGCACGCGCGCAATGCACCGGAAAGGGTTGAAATACCGAAGAAAAATGATGGTATGCCCGCTCCCGTCCAAAGGCCTAAAAGGACGAGAAATCCGGCTTCTCAAATCCCAAGTACTCGGGGACGCCCGACGAAAAAGGATAAGAGAGATTTATCACAGCCTGTCGCCAAAGTACCCCAAATTGAAACGGGGAGCCAGTCGAGACCTGGCACAAGTACGGAAAATTCAGTGCACGAAATTCCGGACTTAAACTTTCCCATAGGGGAAACACCCAGCGGAGATGTGAGCGCACACATCGGCGCGGGAAATCTAAAGGACCTTGCTCCCATAATGGGAAATTTGGTAGAGCAAGTGTTTGCGCCAGATGCGCTCCATGACGAAATGGCCATAAATTATATTTATACGGGGGAGTCCCTGAACCGAGCAACGGTGATTGTCGACATCAACTTTGCTACGAAAATTGCCTCAATCATAGATCTTAACCCTGAGCCTAACACGCTCGCTGATTGCAAGAAAAGGTCGGATTGGAAAGATTGGCAGCAGGCAATTACTGCCGAATTATTATCTCTCAACAAAAGGAAGGTGTTCGGACCAGTTTGTCGAACTCCTCCCCACATTCGCCCTGATGGCCATAGGTGGGTTTTTGTTCGAAAGAGAGATGAAAATAATAAGGTAGTACGGTGAAAAACAAGGCCCGTTGCTCAAGGGTTCACTCAACGACCAGGTGTCGATTTTGAGGAGACTTATTCCCCAGTCATGGATGGAGTTACCTTTAGATACTTGATCTCGATGGCAGTAAACATGGGCTTGAAAATGAAACTAATGGATGTTGTCACTGCTTACCTATATGGTAACTTGGATTCGAACATATACATGAAGGTTCCAGAAGGTATCCCTCTTCCGAACCATGATAGAGCAAATAGGGGTCTATACAGTGTTCAACTTCAAAAGGCACTGTACGGACTCAGACAGTCTGGTAGAATGTGGTACAATCGCTTAAGTGATTTCCTTCATGAGAAGGGCTACACGAGCAATAAAGATTGCCCATGTGTTTTTATACGGCGATCCCAAGATGGATTCTGTATAATCTCGGTGTACGTGGACGATTTAAACATAATCGGTACACCAGAGGATATTGAGGAAGCGAGTTCCTACCTGATGTCGGAATTCGAGATGAAGGATTTGGGTAAAACCAAGTTCTGTCTAGGTCTGCAACTTGAACATTCCCCTGATGGGATTCTAGTGCACCAGTCGGCCTACACCCAGAAGGTGTTGGTAAGATTTGGATTTGATAAGGCATATCCTTCTAAGACCCCGATGGTCGGAAGATCTTTACAGCCAGACAAGGACCCGTTCAGGCCAAAGGAAGAGGGGGAGGAAACTCTGGGACCAGAGGTTCCTTACCTGAGTGCAGTTGGAGCACTCATGTACCTCGCAAATTGTACACGGCCAGACATTGCGTTCGTCGTCAGTTTGCTTGCTCGGTACAGTTCTGAACCTACCAAAAGACATTGGAAAGGTGTCAAGGACGTCTTCCGTTACCTGCAAGGGACCAAAGATCTTGGTCTATTTTATAAGAGGAATCAAGACCTATCTATTATAGGCTATGCCGATGCTGGGTACCTGTCGGACCCGCATGATTGCAAATCGCAGACTGGATATGTTTTCCTTTGTGGTGGAACTGCGTTTTCCTGGAAATCGTCCAAGCAAACACTTGTGTCGACTTCCACGAACCACTCGGAAATCATGGCACTATTCGAAGCGTCAAAAGAGTGTGTATCGCTTCGGCGGATGATCGGCCACATTCAGCAGACATGTGGGCTGAACACCGTACAAACCCCTACCATTATCTATGAAGATAATGCTGCTTGTGTTGCACAAGTCCAGATGGGTTATGTGAAGAGTAACCTCACAAAGCATATTAGTCCCAAGTTCTTCTATGCACATGAGCTGCAACAATTGAACGAGGTGAGAGTTTTGCATACTAAGTCATGTGACAATCTTGCTGATATGTTCACTAAATCATTACCGGCATCAACCTTAGAGAGGTGTGTGCGTGGAATCGGTATGATGAGACTTAGAGAGATGCAAGGTTCAGGGGGAGAAACTTCACAAACTCGTCGCTAAAATCTCAATCCTGATGGTCGAGTACTCAACTTGATGGTTGAGTGGATTGTACTCTTTTTCCCTTGAGTGAGTTTTCCTGATGTTTCTCACACGAGGTTTTTGACGAGGCAATTCGTGCAATACAACAACGTATACTGTGTGCTCTTTCTCCACTTTTTTTCCCACTGGGTTTTTCGGAGTTTTGAGGCATGGATATACGGATAATTACCCAAGGGGGAGTGTTGGGAAACCGGGCGGTGGCGGCGGCCGCGTGCAAAACGCACGGGCTGGCCCTCCCGTTTCCCCTCTTTTCTGTTAAGTGGGTACTTATCCCTTGACCCCTGGTCCATATATAAAGCAACGAGGAGCTATCATTGTAATCCCTGATCATTGATTAAAAAAAGCTGGTCTCCTCCATCTCTCTGTGTCATTTACTTTCGCGTGTTTTCGACTACTTCGTCTACGACGCTCGCCCTCGCTCCGCAACCTCGGACCGGACTCGCCGGCGGAGTTGCGGAACAGGTTGTAGCCTGAACTTTTCCCTTGAAATTCGGTCAGACACACGCAAGCCTCAAGGCTGGATATACAGTTGCACACTACCACAACACACGAATTGTCTGTCACGATTATTGATTGATTATGTGCCCGTCAGTTGATTCTTGAGTACTCGTTGATTCTCAGGCATGCTTGCTGGCGATCCTGAGCAGAACATCGCAGAGCTCCCTGGGCTTGGAGAACATGGCCATGTGATCAGCTCCGGCGATCTCCTCGGCCTCCGTGCCGGGGCTCAGGTCGACCATCCAGCGCTGCATCTCCTCGGAGAAGACAGCGTCCTCCATGGCCACCACGTACACCTTCTTCACCGACCCGTAGTTGGCGTCGGTGAGCAGCGTCTCGTCCTTCACCATCGGGTCGTCCACGAACTGGCGGCCGGGCCTCACCAGCATCGTAGCCAGTGTCAGGTCCTGCGTGCCGGCCGGCCACAAAACCAGTGTCAGCGTCGTAGTACAAGGCTTGAACATAATGACGAAAATGATTGAGTTCTTGTTGTTACCTCAGCTGAGCTTCGATCGTACAGTTTTGCTGCCAATAATTTGGGGCCGAACACGAGTGCAGGTCGAGGTCCCTCACTCGTCTCCAGAACCATCCTCTCGCTGTCCATGAAAAAATCCGGCGTGGTTCTTCTGGAGAACTGGGAAGAGTCACCAGAAATTAGCCAGGTGTCGATTGGTGTCCATGAAACAACTCGAGGTTTGCTTACCTCCTCCATGGTGACGCCCATGTGCCGGCCGACGCACGGCATGCACGCGTCGAGGAACACGGCCGCGGCGACCTTGCGCGGGAGCCTCTCCATGGCGAGCGCGATGTTGAGCCCGCCGAGGCTGTGCCCGACCAGGACCAGCCTCTCGCCGACGGGCGCCGCAGCCACGGCGTCGAGCAGCGGCCGCGAGTACTCCTCGAAGGACGGCACCTCGTCCATGCGCGCCGGGTGCGCGCCCGACGCCGCCATGTCCAGCGCGGTGACGCGGTGCCCCGCGGCGCGCAGCATCGGCACCAGCTTGTACCAGCACCACGCGCCGTGGCCGAGGCCGTGGACGAGGATGAAGTGATCGCCGCCTCCGCCGCCGCTCCCCTCCATTGGATTTCACCTCCGATGAGAACGAGAGAGACCGCTACGTTGCCGGCGCTGTCCGCTGTGCGGCTCGTGGCTGCGGCTTCGTGTACTAGTATCTCACTGGCACGGGCACGTGCCAATAGTGGTTTCGTGTCATGCCAACCTGAGTGAAGCGTCGTCTTTCCAGTAAAAGTCCAAGCAGGTTTAAGTGGACAGCAGTGAGTAGTGGACATCAGTGGTCAGCCCCGCTCATGTCCACCTCACAATTTTGATCATATCCCTTGAAAGAAACGGAGTATTTTCTTTTTATAAACTGACACATGATAATACAATTGTCTTCTTGTGATGTTTTCAGAATTTGAGGTGTTTTCAACCAACTGCAAAAATATGAACGCGTAACTTTATCCGGCATTTTTCATTTCAAACCGCGGCAAGCGATTTGTCTTGCCCATTAAATCTATTGTCAACCAACTGAAGGAAAAACTTAGAAGAAAAACTATAAGAAACGGAAGATTACAACCGAACACCAAAGACGCCACTCACTCGACATATTCCCATGGCAAGACAGAGTAGACACACACCACCAAGAAAAAGCTCGATGGAGCTGTCCACATGCGCCATCAATATCATGTGTGTACCACAAGTCCACGGAATCCAAGCCAGCCACACGCAACAAGGCGACTTTATGCAAGGAGGAAGATCACTAAAATGGTCCAGTGTGTTTTATAAATTTAAAACTCATTTATGTAAAAGTGTCATTCATTTGTATCGACTACTACAAGGTTCAAACTATCCGAAATAAGGTTTGTATCGGTTTGGTTTCAGCATACTAGATGTTGGATATCGGGTGATATATGATAGGATATAAAACATATCTGGATTCTTTTCATTACTCTTGATATAAAAAATATCCTGTTGTTTAGTTAAAAACATGCATCATGCCAATGCTCCATCATAAAAAATGGATTTAAAGATTATTAATGTGTTAATTAATAAACTAATTAAAAAGATGCTGAAAATTCTTACTCTTAGACTAAAGTAATGAGAACCACTACAGTACAAATATAGATTGTTCCCACTTTCGTATGTATGTATGGTGTCTTGCCCATTAAATCTATTGTCAACTAACTGAAGGTAAAACTTATAAGAAAAAACTACAAGAAAATGAAAGATTGCAACCGAACACCAAAAACACCACTCACTCACATATTTCCATGGCAAGACAGAGTAGACACACACGACCAAGAAAAAACTCCATGGAGTTGTCCACATGTGCCATCACTATTATGTGTCTACCACAGGCCCACGGAATCCAAGCCGCAACAAGGCTACTTTATGCATGAAGGAAGATCGCTAAAAAGATCCGGTGTGTTTTATAAATTTATAACTCATTTATGTAAAAGTGTCATTCATTTGTACCGGCTACTACAAGGTTCAAACTATCCGAAATGAGGTTTGTATCGGTTTGGTTTAAACATACTAGATGTTGGATATCGGGCGATATATGATAGGATATAAAACATATCTAGATTCTTTTCATTACTCTTGATAAAAAACATATCTTGTTGTTTAGTTAAAAACATGCATCATGTCAATGATCCATCATAAAGAAATGGATTTAAAGATTATTAACTCATTAATTAATAAACTAATTAAAAAAGATGCAGAAAATTCTTACTCTTAGACTAAAGTAATGAGAACCACTACAGTACAAATATAGACTGTTCCCACTTTCGTTTGTATGTAGGGTGTCTTGGCCATTAAATCCATTGTCAACTAACTGAAGATAAAACTTAGAAGAAAAACTACAAGAAAATGAAGATTGCAACCGAACACCAAAAACAGCACTCACTCGACATATTTCCATGGCAAGACAGAGTAGACACACACCACCAAGAAAAAAACTCCATGGAGCTGTCCACATGTGCCATCACTATTATGTGTCTACCACAAGCCCACGGAATCTAAGCCAGCCAAACGCAACAAGGCGACTTTATGCAAGGAGGAAGATCACTAAAAAGGTCCAGTGTGTTTTATATTTAAGACTCATTTATGTAAAGTTGTCGTTCATTTGTACCGACTACTATAAGGTTCAAAATATCGGAGAGAAGGTTCATATCGGTTTGGTTTCAACATTCTGGATGTTGGATATCAGGTGATATATGATAGGATATAAAACATATCTGGATTCTTTTCATTAGTCTTGATAAAAAACATATCCTATTGTTTAGTTTAAAACATGCATCATGCCAATGCTCCATCATGAAAAAAAGGATTTAAAGATTATTAACTTGTTAATTAATAAACTATTTAAAAAGATGCAGAAAATTCTTACTCTTAGATTAAAATCATGAGTCCCGCTTCTGCACAAATATAGACTTTTCCCACTTTCCTATGTATGGTGTCTTGCCCATTAAATCGATTGTCACCCAACTGAAGGGAAAACTTGGAAGAACAGCTACAAGAAAATGAAGATTGCAACCAAATACCAAAGACACCACTAACTCGACATATTTTCATGGCAAGACAGAGTCAACACACACCACCAAGAAAAAGCTCCATTATGGAGCTGTCCACATGTGACATCAATATTACAGCTACTACAAGCCCACGCTAATCCAAGCCAGCCACATGCAACAAGACAACTTTATGTCAGCTAGTTAGCATACATGTGCAACGTACGTTTTGACAAATATTACAAACAGATTTGAGTGCTCAAATCCACAGAGAAGATACAATGATAGCAATAAAATAATATCACAAATCAGTGATGAAATGTTAGATTCAACATAGTGCATATCTATTAGCGACATCTCTCTTCGACATTTGTTTGGTCATGACAATTGGGTCACAAATAATGATGGAGAAAACATGCACTCATGCAACTTTCCATTACTCTTGTTAAAAACATATCATTTTAGTTTCCTTGGAGTAGTGCAAGGGTCAAAAATTGGATATTAGGTTCGCGCCGGTTCGGTTTCGACATATTGGATGTCGGATATAGGGTGATATATCAAATGATATGTAGTTATATAAGAGAAAACATATCCGTTTTTTCCGTTACTCTTGTTAAAAGCACACCCTTCTAGTTAAAAAATGCATCATGCCAATGCTCCATCGTAAAAAAATAGATTTCAAGTTTATTAACTTGTTAATAATTAATAAACTTTTTAAGGAAGATCCACTGAATTCTTAATCTTAGATTTAAAATCAATACATTAGATATGTGTTTATAAAAAACATGATGCACAACTTTTGATACTATGATAAAGTTGTAAATGATAATCTTATTTTTGCATCTACTCGAAAAATAATGATTGTCATCTACTTATCAGACTATATCAATGGACATCTGGTCAAATATCGGCCATATTGGTCAATATTACTTTCTACAGCTGATGGTGTGTGTGAAAATGATATATTATATCTATATTGGTAGACCTCAGAAATGATATATCGATCGTTATATCTGTCTTATTGGAATGGATCTACAAGCTTCGACTAATGTTTTCCTTGATGAATATCAAATATGACATGAACTTCATATTCGGCGTCCTTAATCACATGTCTGCTATGTTCCTTGATGAATATCAATATAACATGCACTTCAGATTCAGAGGAAATTTGTCCTTAATCACATGTCATTGAAACAAAAAGGGGAGTATCGTGCACTCTTGGACATAAAGACTCTTACCGACTCACAATCCATCACGGGTTAGAGCATCTACAATTGGACCCCTCAAATCACCCCTACACGTCCGAGTGGACGGTCCAATCATAGAAACCCGACCCAGCCGCACACCTCAAACCACTCCTATACGTATGGGTTGTCTGACACCCCACAAACCCTACCCATATTTGGAGCGGATGTGGGGAGGCCATGGCGCGCCCGGACACATCCACCTCGTCGTTGGATCTGGCCCAGGCACGACCACGTGCTACTCCACTCCACTGCCGGTCCGGTCCGCTCTGCTCCGATCCAATCACAGCTCATCTTCGATCTTCAGTCTTGTTCAGCATGGGGGGCAATGAAATCCGAGTCCAACAACTCTGGATCCGTCGTCTGGGACCTCGTCACGTGCGGGGATGAGGATGGGTTTGTCGTCCACCTAGCTCTCCGCTTGTTTCGGGAGGAAATCGTCCGAGCTCTGTCGTCCGAGTCGTTCTGCTGGGAGTCCATTGTGCCCGCCCAAGTAGGAGATGACGGCTCAAGGTGCTCGACCGTGGTGGCTCCCGGAGCTCGCGAGTAGTGGCTGGCGGTACATACGCTATGCCCCGTACGTTCCTAGGCCGGTGTGGAACTCCTGTAGTGGGTCCTCGTCCCGACGACGTCCGACTTCGAGTACAAAGTCAATGACGACACTGTGCACCGCCTCGGATGCATCGGATGCCCTAGGTGCAGCGGCCAGACTGCGACAAACGATCGGCGTGCCCGTCATATGGAGGAGGAGAAGGATAGTGCCATATCCGAACCCTACAACTCTGGGAGCGAGCAAATCCTCCTTGACTCATACTCATCTTCGAGCGCTACGGAGTGCTGTGTGCCTTAGTGCAACTAACATACTCCCTCTGTTTTTATTTACTTCGCATATTAGCTTTGATCAAAGTCAAGCTTTGTAAACTTTGGCGAAGTTTATTGACAAAAATATTAACATGTACAATAACAAATCAATACCATTAGATTCATTATTGAACTTATTACTTTCACATCATATAAATTTGTAATGATAAATATTTATATTCTCTTCTATAAACTTGGTCATTTAACTTCAGTCAACTATAATATGCAGAGTAAATAAAAACAGAGGGAGTATCATTTACTCACGATGACATGCGGGCATTTGAGGGGTGAACCGACCTGTATGCAAAGAAAAGACTCTTTTTTTGCATCATCAAAAAAGAAAAGAGAGGACAATGGTTAGTGGGCAAGCGGTCCTATTTGGTCCAGTCTATTCAATGGCCTGGCCCTATTCCCGAACTTCGCTGGCCCAGTACAATAACCAGTCCGGCCCAATGAACCCAACAAGCCGAGGTTATCCTGCTTCCCGAAACCCTAGCCGTCGGACCCCCTTATATACCGCACGCCCCCGTTTCCCCTACCTCCGCCTCCAGCTCCCAGGTTTGTTCGCCAATCGGCGGCTGGTTCGCCGGCGTTTGTCCGATCTGAAATCTTCCGTTCTTCCTCTCATTTCTGGTTTTTGCTTGATCTGTTCCTAGGCTGTGATGATCAAAACACCTACCCATTTTCTGAGGGATCTCGACCCCCCTGCAGAGAAACCAATTCAAACTTCTGAGCCTTCCAAGATCTGCGCAGTTTCTTCTCCGTTTCTATTTCTTGATTTTTGCGTTCCATCTTATTTTGCGAGGTATTCTGGAAAACCAGATTCAAGTTGATGGGATGATAATCTTTGTTAGAAAATCGTTTTTAGTGTTGACCAAAATTACAGACTACAATTATCTGATCAACTCACCTGATTATCTTGGTTTCTGCGTTTCATCTTCTGTTTTTCGTGGCGGATTGGGAAAAGTAGATTTAAATGTTGATGTGATGATAATCTTTCACAGAAAATCACATTTAGTGTTGACCAAATTACAGACTACAATTATCTGATCAACTCTAGAATCTCAATCGATCTGTTATTTCGTTTCTCTCGATCTTTTCTCCTTAGGTTGAACTTCTCTGGTTACTTTCTTGCATCCGTGCACAACAAGCCGATGCTCTGGATGAGAAAAGGAAGGAAGCATGGTAATGTGCACGGAGATCGACTGAATTGGTCTGCATGTCTGCTCGCCCTGACGCCTTCGGGCTTTGATCTCGCGGGCCTGGATTTGACCCACACTACCATTTACCCCACAAACTTCGTTTAGTTGTCAGTAATTACCTTGATTAATCTGTCGGTAGTTGATTTCTCAGTAGTCTGTTGGATTTGGTTAATTACCTCTGTAGATAGATAGGCCTCGTCAATGGCCCAAACTGTTTGTCAAGTGACCTCTGTACGCCTTGGCTCGGTGGCTAATTAGCCAGTTACACACCGCAGCCACCGCCATGGCAGCAATCTCTGTGTGAATGGTCAGTAAGCCCACCTATATTGACTTGGTTTGTTGTGCCAATTGTAGTAATGCCTCTTTCTTGTGCTCACTTTTTTGGTACATCAACTCACAATGCCATAACTGAAGAATTACTCCACTTGACAGTACAGATGTAGTTACAGTAGGACGATATCTTCAACTTAGCATCAATCTAGTTGCAGGATTCTTGTTTTTTTATTAGATTCAATATTCAATTTAGAACTTAGTAAGGCAATAAATTAGAGTCTCTGGTGCGCTTCTCTTAGCGTAATTCAGCGCTGTACGTTGCCGATAGTAAACTTGGGCCACGATTCTGGCGGAAGCCATTTTTCTAGGTGGCTCTTGCATTCAACTTGTCCATACATATCTTAGCAACGAAATGAATTTTGTTTGTATAGGTGTATTAGTGATGCCATGAGGTATCTGATGCTTGGTCTTTTTTCATGGACTTGTTTCTCGTTAGATTGGCAGACGGTGAGAAGGAAACGGGTTTTTGCGACACTGGCTGCTCTAGTACCAGGAGCTTTCTGTTACTATACCCCCGTTTACACCTATCAACTGGGTTGTTCTTTCTGCAGCTGGCTTCAGTGTTTTGTCCATCAGTGATGATCAACACTTGTTAGTTCTGCATCTGCACTCTTGTTTTTGTTTGTCTACTCACTATTCTTTTTTGTAATTCTTGGTTCTCTGTGATGATGAAAACAGATGACGAGTCTGATGTAATCCATTCTATTAAACCATGTGGACAATCGAGGCATTTGTCTGAGAGATCTTAATTACTTTGTTTGTTGTTTTTTCTTTTTTTTTTCTTTTAAAATGATTATTGCTGACATTATGAGGAAGACAATTGGTGTCTGATCTATTTGATGATAAATTCCTCCTACTCATTCTGAATGTCTAATGTGCATAGTGCATTCTGTCATGTCTAAAAAAACTATTACCATTTTTGTTTGCTATATTTGACTTAATGGGTGAAGTGATGATATCATAACCATACCACATTTCTGCATTCACTGTGATGATCAATTTACATCATGCACTACCATCTGATCGCCCTTTGTTATTTCCGTAGGTTAGTTATTTTTATATGATTAAACTTTCAGCTCTGGTAGCATTTAGCCAGAAGTCCACATTGCTTTTTTCCTTGTGTTTTATCTCCCTGGTTCTATTTGTTTCAATTTTCAGAACGTAATTGGATGTGAGGATCCTTTCCCCAAATGATCGACTATGATTATACTATGCGCAAATGTAATCCCATCTCAGGATTCCAAGCCAGAAATCTGATCCATGGTTTCGCCATTTGATATTTTATTGTTGTCTTCTGGTGAATATTTTGAATGCCATGCACTATTGAAGAATTACTCCAATCGACGCCACAAATCCAGTTAGTATTATTTTGAATGCCAGGCAGGTTTCACTTCTCCAAATAAATAATGCTCTGTAGTTTCTGTTTCTTGTTTTTCATTTTCAATCTGAAACTTCTGAAGGCAATAAATTAGAGTCTCTGGTGCACTGTTTAATAGTGTAATTCAGCGCTGTACGTTGCCGAAAGGTATCTTTGGGCTAAGATTCTGGCACAAGCCATTCTTGGAGATGGCTTTTGCATTCAACTTGTCCATACATATCTTAGCAGTGAAGTGAATTTTGTTTGGATAGGGGTATTAGGGATGCCATGAGGTATCTGTTTCATGGCCTTGTTTCTCGTTAGATTGGCAGACAGTGAGAAGGAAACGGGTTTTTGCGACACTGGCTGCTCTTATACCAGGAGCTTCCTGTTACTATACCCCCGTTTACATCAATCATTTGCTTCTTTTGTTCTCAGTGATGACCACACTGATTAGATGACCGATTCATTCCATTCCATTAAACCATGGGGACAAAATGAGGCATTTGTCTGAGAGAACATGTTACGATTTATTCTAACACTTTTTCTTTCACTCTTCTGCCTTTCTGAATTCTAGGGTCTTTGTTCTCTGTGATGATGAAAACAGATGACGAGTCTGATGTAATCCATTCTAGTAGACCATGTGGACAATCGAGGCATTTGTCTGGGAGAACATGTGCTATTTTTTTCCGATTTATTTTACTTTGTGATGTTGTTACATCGGTGTCCTGCAGGGATTGTGTGGTATTAGTCTGTGGTGGTGGTACATCGTGTTATCACAGGATCTGAATCACACACGCGATCAATGGATGAACACAGAGACGATGACGATGACACAGTGTTTTTTGCGTTGCGTACTGTCTGCAACTTTTCTCATTGTTCTCTTCTCTTATTCAGAATTACAAGCAAACGTGTGAAGCCCCATGATCCGTGAGTCTCGCGCCAATCCACGAGCGGCATCGTGTGTCCACAGGAATCGGTCCTGGATTGTTAGGCGATGACCAGGAATACTAATCTTATCTAAAACTGTCTACCAAAAAAAACTGAACCAACTTGCAACTGTCAACGATAACAGCATGACGAGCTACAGTGCAGAATACAGAGATAAGCGACTAGAAAATAGAAAAAAATGCACAAGGATTATTCAACATTCACTCCCTAAGACTTGTGCATCTTTGTAACCTCCACCATACCGATCTTTGCTCACTGCTCCTGGAGTCTGCCACGGGCTTTGGTAAGCAAGTCAGCCATCTGCTCTTCAGTTCTCAATGTGTTTGCTTCGCTTGTGGAAAACAGGGTTCTTGCAAAGTGACATTGCCGATTTGTTGTCCATATTGAGCACCACTTTTCTCACTGCTTCTACCTTGATCTCATTGAGGAGGCGTGCCTGCCACACACCTTGACAGGCTGCTGTTGTTGCAGCAACATATTCAGCCTCACACGAGTAGAGGGTCACAATGATTTGCTTCTTTGATTGCCAGCTCACAAGGTTGCTTTCAAAGAAGAACATGAGGCCTGTGGTGCTTCTGCGCGTATCAATGCATCCACCAAGATCGCTGTCAAAGGGAGCATCAACCGCGCCACGGGAATAGTGCACTCCCCAATTCAGAGTTCCTGCAATATAGCGCAGGATATGCTTCACTGTTGCCAAGTGTTCCATGGTAGGTGCCTCCATCAACCTTGACACAAACCCAACTGAGAATGTGAGATCCGGCCTTGTGTGAATGAGGTAACGCAGCACTAGGCTTCTCAATTCAGTTGTATCAACTGGTTGTGCAGAACTGATCTTGCTCAAATCTGGGCTCCATAGGCACAGGGCAGGAGTTGCAACCAGTCATGTCAGCTCTGTCAAGTATCTTAGCAGCATAACCAGCCTGACAGAGATCAATCCCACCATTGTGCTGATGAACCTCTATTCCTAGATAATAATGTTAGAATTAATTAACCATGTGTTAATTATGGGATTAATCCCTGCTGCTTGTACTAACCGCAGCCGTTGTAAAACTGCCGCGTCGGTTCCCTCCGAACAGGCACCTCCTCTGAACAGGCACCTTTTTCAGTGGTGTCTTTTCCCTTGTATAAATAGCAGATGGCATCTACTCCCTCCATTCCTAAATATTTGTCTTTTTAGAAGTTTCAAATGATGACTACATATGAAACAAAATGAGTGAATCTACATTCTAAAATATGTCTATATACATTCGTATGTGGTGACCATTTGAAATTTATAGAAAGACAAATATTTAGGAACGGAGGGAGTAATAAAGAAGATGGTTGATTCATTCAAAACACGTTATCAGCACGCTCTGGCGAGAGCAGAAGGCCACGAGAGATTAGGCCATCCCGGCGGTTACGGATGTTATTTTCGTCGCCGATGGCTACAGGCAGGCGATGCAACCGTAAGCGGAAGCAGGAACCGGAATCGTTCCATTGAGCGCTCGCGGCGAGACATCTTCCGGTGACGAGGCGATGGAGCCCAGGTGCCGGCGCTCGACCGCGGCATCCTCCAGCGCATGGTTTGGTCTCACCCTCTCCTTCCCCTTCTCCCAGACGCCGTCCACAGTGGCCGCATAAGCGGCCCTCTCCGTCACGGCCGACCGCAGCGCATCTGCGACCCCGGCCTGCTACGCAAGGCACGGCGGCGTGGCAAGCGCCTCCCGACCGGAGACTCGGCGCCTATAGCGGGAATCAACCCGGCCTCGACCTCCCGGCACGCGGAGCCCACAGCGGATCCTCGACAGCGGCGCACCCGCATCTTCTACGTCCTGGCGACGACGAAGACGGGTGATGGAGGCGAGGCAGCCAGCGCCCGACGCGGCTCCTGGCATCCGCGTGGAGTTCCTGCAGCCACGGTCCTGCCCGTGGCGAAGATGGAGCGGGCTCTCCCTTTAGCTGACTGTGTGCGCGAACGGTGTCGTTTCCACCGCCAGACTACGGCGGTGGCGACCCTCGACCTGCGCTCGTTCCTCCGGCCGGCTGGTGCGCGGCTACGCGGAGCGGGACGTCGAGTACGGCCTCGGCCCGGTCCTCCTCGCGTAGCCATGGCCCTCGGCCTAGGTTGACGCGGACCCCCACGGCACGCGGCGCGGTGCCCGTGGCGTCGTTTAGCGTACGCCGACGAACTCCGGCGCGAGGCAACTCAGCACCGCGCGCGAGGCGAAGGCATCGATGGCTGGATCTCCCGGAAGCGGCGGCGGTGGCTAACTGAATCGATTGATTTGTGTACGATTTACAGGCCACACACAGGACAACGATGGGAAACCTTATCTCTTTGAAGTTTTTTTTCATTGTAGCCCTCTGGTTATGCACTAACCCCGCACAAGTGGCTATGTGTTTGCATTGACCATCAAATCAGGCCACAGGCTGTGCATTGGAGACCGTCAGATATCTCCATATCACCTTTACAATATGTAAATGATGATTTCAGATATACTCTGTGAAAATGGGACATGTTCATCGTATTTGCTCTCTAGCAGTTCCTATAACATGTTCTGCATTGCGATTGAGATTAAGTTTTCTCGCACAACAATATTGATTTGCGATTGAGAATATTTTTTTTCTCGCAAAATAATTGCGGTTGAGATCAATTTTCTCTCGCAAAATATTAATTCACTTCGCTAAATTATCTTGCAATTTGATACAAGATCTCATTTAATTTGAGCTCTATACAATTCAAGTTTTTCACTTGAGGATCAAGTTTGCAACACCATTATTATTCATTACATTAGTAATGTACATCTGTAGAGTACCTTGTATTCTAGAATAAACTATGATGTTATATATCTCCATGTTATTCTACATGTTAAGATTAATTATATATCTCTAACGCTCATTGATCTTTGAAACTAAACTTGTTGAGATTATTTTGGATCGGAAGCAAATAGAACTACCAATATTTTTCTGGGGAATAACACCATTCTGCCATCGTTGCTGGGGAAGAACGCCAAATTTGCAGCATGGTGCCAACATCAATTTGCCCCACTTGTCAGTGTCGCCATGAGAGACGACAACCGTCGTACACAAGAAACATAGCCCATGGGCCTATCGGTCTGAACAAAAGGCAAGCAGACTGTTGGGAATCGTAGCATAATTTAAAATTTTCCTACGCTCACCAAGATGCATCTATGGAGTCTACTAGCAACGAAGGGAAATGAGTGCATCTACATACCCTTGTAGATCGCGAGCGAAAGCGTTCCAATGAACGTGGATGACGGAGTCGTACTCGCCGTGATCCAAATCACCGATGACCGAGTGCCGAACGGACGGCACCTCCGCGTTCAACACACGTACGGTGCGGCGACGTCTCCTCCTTCTTGATCCAGCAAGGGGAAGGAGAGGTTGATGGAGATCCAACAGCACGACGGCGTGGTGGTGGATGTAGCGGGTCTTCGGCAGGGCTTCGCCGAGCTTCTGCGAGAGAGAGAGAGGTGTTGCAGGGGAGGAGGGAGGCGCCCAAGGCTGTAGCGTGCTGCCCTCCCTCCCCCTTTATATAGGCCCCTGGGGGGGGGGGGCGCCGGCCCTGGGAGATGGGATCTCCAAGGGGGGGCGGCGGCCAAAGGGGGGAAAGGGGTGCCTTGCCCCCCAATGCAAGGGGGAAGCTCCCCCTAGGGTTCCCAACCCTAGGCGCATGGGGGAAGGCCCAAGGGGGGCGCCCCAGCCCACTAAGGGCTGGTTCCCTTCCACTTTCAGCCCACGGGGCCCTTCGGGATAGGTGGCCCCACCCGGTGGACCCCCGGGACCCTTCCGGTGGTCCCGGTACAATACCGGTAACCCCCGAAACTTTCCCGGTGGCCGAAACTGGACTTCCTATATATAATTTTTCACCTCCGGACCATTCCGGAACCTCTCGTGACGTCCGGGATCTCATCCGGGACTCCGAAAAACTTTCGGGTTTCCGCATACACATATCTCTACAACCCTAGCGTCACCGAACCTTAAGTGTGTAGACCCTACGGGTTCGGGAGACATGCAGACATGACCGAGACGCCTCTCGGTCAATAACCAACAGCGGGATCTGGATACCCATGTTGGCTCCCACATGTTCCACGATGATATCATCGGATGAACCACGGTGTCGAGGATTCAATCAATCCCGTATGCAATTCCCTTTGTCAATCGGTATGTTACTTGCCCGAGATTCGATCGTCGGTATCCCAATACCTTGTTCAATCTCGTTACCGGCAAGTCTCTTTACTCGTACCGCAATGCATGATCCCGTGACCAACGCCTTAGTCACATTGAGCTCATTATGATGATGCATTACCGAGTGGGCCCAGAGATACCTCTCCGTCACACGGAGTGACAAATCCCAAAGCACTCCTACGGTATCCGGGAGTTGCACGATCTCATGGTCTAAGGAAAAGATACTTGACATTGGAAAAGCTCTAGCAAACGAAACTACACGATCTTTTATGCTATGCTTAGGATTGGGTCTTGTCCATCACATCATTCTCCTAATAATGTGATCCCGTTATCAATGACATCCAATGTCCATAGTCAGGAAACCATGACTATCTGTTGATCAACGAGCTAGTCAACTAGAGGCTTACTAGGGACACGTTGTGGTCTATGTATTCACACATGTATTACGATTTCCGGACAATACAATTATAGCATGAATAATAGACAATTACCATGAAAAAGAAATATAACAATAACCATTTATTATTGCCTCTAGGGCATATTTCCAACAGTCTCCCACTTGCACTAGAGTCAATAATCTAGTTACATTGTGATGAATCGAACACCCATTGCGTCCTGGTGTTGATCATGTTTTGCCCTAGGGAGAGGTTTAGTCAACGGATCTGCTACATTTAGGTCCGTATGTACTTTACAAATATCTATGTCTCCATTTTGAACACTTTCACGAATGGAGTTGAAGCGACGCTTGATATGCCTGGTCTTCCTGTGAAACCTGGGCTCCTTCGCAAGGGGAATAGCTCCAGTGTTGTCACAGAAGAGAGTCATCGGGCCCGACGCATTGGGAATCACCCCTAGGTCGGTAATGAACTCCTTCATCCAGACTGCTTCCTGTGCTGCCTCCGAGGCTGCCATGTACTCCGCTTCACATGTAGATCCCATCACGACGCTTTGCTTGCAACTGCACCAGCTTACTGCTCCTCCATTCAAAATATACACGTATCCGGTCTGTGACTTCGAGTCATCCAGATCTGTGTCGAAGCTAGCGTCGACGTAACCCTTTACGACGAGCTCTTCGTCACCTCCATAAACGAGAAACATATCCTTAGTCCTTTTCAGGTACTTTAGGATATTCTTGACCGCTGTCCAGTGTTCCATGCCGGGATTACTTTGGTACCTTCCTACCAAACTTACGCAAGGTTTACATCAGGTCTGGTACACAACATGGCATACATTATATACCCTATGGCCGAGGCATAGGGGATGACACTCATCTTTTCTATATCTTCCGCCGTGGTCGGGCATTGAGCCGTGCTCAATTGCACACCTTGCAATACAGGCAAGAACCCCTTCTTGGACTGATCCATACTGAACTTCTTCAATATCTTGTCAAGGTATGTACTCTGTGAAAGACCAATGAGGCATCTTGATCTATCTCTATAGATCTTGATGCCTAATATATAAGCAGCTTCTCCAAGGTCCTTCATTGAAAAACACTTATTCAAATAGGCCTTTATATTTTCCAAGAATTCTATATCATTTCCCATCAATAGTATGTCATCCACATATAATATGAGAAATGCTACAGAGCTCCCACTCACTTTCTTGTAAACACAGGCTTCTCCATAAGTCTGTGTAAACCCAAACGCTTTGATCATCTCATCAAAGCGAATGTTCGAACTCCGAGATGCTTGCACCAGCCCATAGATTGAGCGTTGGAGCTTGCATACTTTGTTAGCATTCTTACGATCGACAAAACCTTCCGGCTGCATCATATACAACTCTTCCTTAAGGAAGCCGTTAAGGAATGCCGTTTTGACGTCCATCTGCCATATCTCATAATCATAGTATGCGGCAATTGCTGACATGATTCGGACGGACTTCAGCTTTGCTACGGGTGAGAAAGTCTCATCGTAGTCAACCCCTTGAACTTGTCGATAACCCTTAGCGACAATCGAGCTTTGTAGATGGTCACATTACCATCCGCGTCCGTCTTCTTCTTAAAGATCCATTTGTTTTCTATGGCTCGCCGCTCATCGGGCAAGTCAGTCAAAGTCCATACTTTGTTTTCATACATGGATTCTATCTCGGATTTCATGGCTTCTAGCCATTTATTGGAATCCGGGCCCGCCATCGCTTCTTCATAGTTCGAAGGTTCACCGTTGTCTAACAACATGATTTCCAGGACAGGGTTGCCGTACCACTCTGGTGCGGAACGTGTCCTTGTGGACCTACGAAGTTCAGTAACTTGATCTGAAGCTTCATGATCATCATCATTAACTTCCTCCCCAGTCGGTGTAGGCACCACAGGAACATTTTCCCGCGCTGCGCTACTTTCCGGTTCGGAAGGGGTGACTATCACCTCATCAAGTTCCACTTTCCTCCCACTCAATTCTTTCGAGAGAAACTCCTTCTCCAGAAAGGACCCGTTCTTGGCAACGAAGATCTTTCCTTCGGATCTGAGGTAGAAGGTATACCCAATAGTTTCCTTAGGGTATCCTACGAAGACGCATTTTTCCGACTTGGGTTCGAGCTTTTCAGGTTGAAGTTTCTTGACATAAGCATCGCATCCCCAAACTTTTAGAAACGACAGCTTAGGTTTCTTCCCAAACCATAATTCATACGGTGTCGTCTCAACGGATTTCGATGGAGCCCTATTTAAAGTGAATGCGGCAGTCTCTAAAGCATAGCCCCAAAATGAGAGCGGTAAATCGGTAAGAGACATCATAGATCGCACCATATCCAATAGAGTGCGATTACGACGTTCGGACACACCATTTCTCTGAGGTGTTCCAGGCGGCGTGAGTTGTGAAACTATTCCACATTTCCTTAAGTGTGCACCAAACTCGTGACTTAAATATTCTCCACCACGATCTGATCGTAAGAATTTTATTCTCCTGTCACGTTGATTCTCAACCTCACTCTGAAATTCCTTGAACTTTTCAAAGGTTTCAGACTTGTGTTTCATTAGGTAGACATACCCATATCTACTTAAATCATCAGTGAGAGTGAGAACATAACGATATCCTCCGCGAGCCTCAACACTCATTGGACCACACACATCGGTATGTATGATTTCCAATAAGTTGGTTGCTCGCTCCATTGTTCCGGAGAACGGAGTCTTGGTCATCTTACCCATGAGGCATGGTTCGCACGTGTCAAATGATTCGTAATCAAGAGACTCCAAAAGTCCATCTACATGGAGCTTCTTCATGCGCTTGACACCAATGTGACCAAGGCGGCAGTGCCACAGATATGTGGGACTATCGTTATCAACTTTACATCTTTTGGTATTCACACTATGAACATGTGTAACATCACGTTCGAGATTCATCAAGAATAAACCATTGACCAGCGGGGCATGACCATAAAACATATCTCTCAAATAAATAGAACAACCATTATTCTCGGATTTAAATGAGTAGCCATCTCGAATTAAACGAGATCCAGATACAATGTTCATGCTCAAAGCTGGCACTAAATAACAATTATTGAGGTTTAAAACTAATCCCATGGGTAGATGCAGAGGTAGCGTGCCGACGGCGATCACATCGACCTTGGAACCATTCCCGACACGCATCGTCACCTCGTCCTTCGCCAGTCTCCGTTTATTCCGCAGTTCCTGCTTTGAGTTACAAATATGAGCAACCGCACCGGTATCAAATACCCAGGAGCTACTACGAGTACTGGTAAGGTACACATCAATTACATGTATATCACATATACCTTTGGTGTCGCCGGCCTTCTTCTTGTCCGCTAAATATTTGGGGCAGTTCCGCTTCCAGTGACCACTTCCCTTGCAATAAAAGCACTCAGTCCCGGGCTTGGGTCCATTCTTTGACTTCTTCCCAGTAACTGGTTTACCGGGCGCGGCAACTCCCTTGCCGTCCTTCTTGAAGTTCTTCTTACCCTTGCCCTTCTTGAACTTAGTGGTTTTATTCACCATCAACACTTGATGTTCTTTTCTGATCTCCCCTTCCGCTGATTTCAGCATTGAATATACCTCGGGAATGGTCTTTTCCATCCCCTGCATATTGTAGTTCATCACAAAGCTCTTGTAGCTTGGTGGAAGCGACTGGAGGATTCTGTCAATGACCGCGTCATCCGGAAGATTAACTCCCAGCTGAGACAAGCGGTTATGCAACCCAGACATTCTGAGTATGTGCTCACTAACAGAACTGTTCTCCTCCATTTTACAGCTGAAGAACTTGTCGGAGACATCATATCTCTCGACCCGGGCATGAGCTTGGAAAACCAATTTCAGCTCCTCGAACATCTCATATGCTCCATGTTTCTCAAAACGCTTTTGGAGACCCGGTTCTAAGCTGTAAAGCATGCCGCACTGAACGAGGGAGTAATCATCAGCACGCTGCTGCCAAGCGTTCATAACGTCTTGGTTCTGTGGGATTGGTGCTTCACCTAGCGGTGCTTCTAAGACATAATCTTTATTGGCTACTATGAGGATGAGCCTCAGGTTCCGGACCCAGTCCGTATAGTTGCTGCCATCATCTTTCAGCTTGGTTTTCTCTAGGAACGCGTTGAAATTGAGGACAACGTTGGCCATTTGATCTACAATCTATAGTGTAAAGATTTTAGACTAAGTTCATGATAATTAAGTTCATCTAATCAAATTATTCAATGAACTCCCACTCAGATAGACATCCCTCTAGTCGTCTAAGTGAAACATGATCCGAGTTTAACTAGGCCGTGTCCGATCATCACGTGAGACGGACTAGTCAAGATCGGTGAACATCTCCATGTTGATCGTATCTTCTATACGACTCATGCTCGACCTTTCGGTCCTCCGTGTTCCGAGGCCATGTCTGTACATGCTAGGCTCGTCAAGTCAACCTAAGTGTATTGCGTGTGTTCCGAGGCCATGTCTGTACATGCTAGGCTCGTCAACACCCGTTGTATTCGAACGTTAGAATCTATCACACCCGATCATCACGTGGTGCTTCGAAACAACGAACCTTCACAACGGTGCACAGTTAGGGTGAACACTTTCTTGAAATTATTATAAGGGATCATCTTACTTACTACCGTTGTTCTAAGCAAATAAGATGCAAAAACATGGTAAACATCACATGCAATCAAATAGTGACATGATATGGCCAGTATCATTATGCTCCTTTGATCTCCATCTTCGGGGCACCATGATCATCTTCGTCACCGGCATGACACCATGATCTCCATCATTGTGTCTTCATGAAGTCGTCACGCCAACGATTACTTCTACTTCTATGGCTAACGCGTTTAGCAACAAAGTAAAGTAAATTACATGGCGTTATTCAATGACACGCAGGTCATACAAAATAATAAAGACAACTCCTATGGCTCCTGCCGGTTGTCATACTCATCGACATGCAAGTCGTGATTCCTATTACAAGAATATGATCAATCTCATACATCACATATATCATTCATCACATCTTCTGGCCATATCACATCACATAGCACTTGCTGCAGAAACAAGTTAGACGCCCTCTAATTGTTGTTGCAAGTTTTTACGTGGTTTGTAGGTTTCTAGCAAGAACGTTTCTTACCTACGTATGACCACAACGTGATTTGCCAATTTCTATTTACCCTTCATAAGGACCCTTTTCATCGAATCCGTTCCGACTAAAGTAGGAGAGACAGACACCCGCTAGCCACCTTATGCAACTAGTGCATGTCAGTCGGTGGAACCTGTCTCACGTAAGAGTACGTGTAAGGTCGGTCCGGGCCGCTTCATCCTACAATGCCGCCGAAACAAGAAAAGACTAGTAGCGGCAAGAAGAATTGGCAAACTCAACGCCCACAACTACTTTGTGTTCTACTCGTGCATAGTAACTACGCATAGGCCTGGCTCATGATGCCACTGTTGGGAATCGTAGCATAATTTAAAATTTTCCTACGCTCACCAAGATGCATCTATGGAGTCTACTAGCAACGAGGGGAAAGGAGTGCATCTACATACCCTTGTAGATCGCGAGCGGAAGCGTTCCAATGAACGTGGATGACGGAGTCGTACTCGCCGTGATCCAAATCACCGATGACCGAGTGCCGAACGGACGGCACCTCCGCGTTCAACACACGTACGGTGCAGCGACGTCTCCTCCTTCTTGATCCAGCAAGGGGAAGGAGAGGTTGATGGAGATCCAACAGCACGACGGCGTGGTGGTGGATGTAGCGGGTCTCCGGCAGGGCTTCGCCGAGCTTCTGCGAGAGAGAGAGAGAGGTGTTGCAGGGGAGGAGGGAGGCGCCCAAGGCTGTAGCGTGCTGCCCTCCCTCCCCCCCTTTATATAGGCCCCTGGGGGGGCGCCGGCCCTGGGAGATGGGATCTCCAAGGGGGGGCGGCGGCCAAAGGGGGGAAAGGGGTGCCTTGCCCCCCAAGGCAAGGGGGAAGCTCCCCCTAGGGTTCCCAACCCTAGGCGCATGGGGGAAGGCCCAAGGGGGGCGCCCCAGCCCACTAAGGGCTGGTTCCCTTCCACTTTCAGCCCACGGGGCCCTCCGGGATAGGTGGCCCCACCCGGTGGACCCCCGGGACCCTTCCGGTGGTCCCGGTACAATACCGGTAACCCCCGAAACTTTCCCGGTGGCCGAAACTGGACTTCCTATATATAATTTTTCACCTCCGGACCATTCCGGAACTTCTCTTGACGTCCGGGATCTCATCCGGGACTCCGAACAACTTTCGGGTTTTCGCATACACATATCTCTACAACCCTAGCGTCACCGAACCTTAAGTGTGTAGACCCTACGGGTTCGGGAGACATGCAGACATGACCGAGACGCCTCTCCGGTCAATAACCAACAGCGGGATCTGGATACCCATGTTGGCTCCCACATGTTCCACGATGATATCATCGGATGAACCACGGTGTCGAGGATTCAATCAATCCCGTATGCAATTCCCTTTGTCAATCGGTATGTTACTTGCCCGAGATTCGATCGTCGGTATCCCAATACCTTGTTCAATCTCGTTACCGGCAAGTCTCTTTACTCGTACCGCAATGCATGATCCCGTGACCAACGCCTTAGTCACATTGAGCTCATTATGATGATGCATTACCGAGTGGGCCCAGAGATACCTCTCCGTCACACGGAGTGACAAATCCCAGTCTCGAACCGTGCCAACCCAACAGACACTTTCGGAGATACCCGTAGTGCACCTTTATAGTCACCCAGTTACGTTGTGACGTTTGGCACACCCAAAGCACTCCTACGGTATCCGGGAGTTGCACGATCTCATGGTCTAAGGAAAAGATACTTGACATTGGAAAAGCTCTAGCAAACGAAACTACACGATCTTTTATGCTATGCTTAGGATTGGGTCTTGTCCATCACATCATTCTCCTAATAATGTGATCCCGTTATCAATGACATCCAATGTCCATAGTCAGGAAACCATGACTATCTGTTGATCAACGAGCTAGTCAACTAGAGGCTTACTAGGGACACGTTGTGGTCTATGTATTCACACATGTATTACGATTTCCGGACAATACAATTATAGCATGAATAATAGACAATTACCATGAACAAAGAAATATAATAATAACCATTTATTATTGCCTCTAGGGCATATTTCCAACACAGACGAGATCAACGGCTCAGCGCCGTCGTCGGATCGGATGTTGTCGTGGTGAGGAAGAGGCCAAGGCCAGATCTCCGCCTCACTGGTGTTCAAAGAAAGGGCAGGAACTGCCGTCTGTGTTGTCTGGCCCTACTATTAGTCATGTTAGATACCATTTGTTAGAATAAATCTGAGGCGCATAATTGATCTATCGAGGACCAAGCAATCACATGAGCCAGGACACCGAGATTTGTTAACGAGGTTCACCGATATGACTACATCTCCGGGGCTTGACTACGGCTTGATATGACTACATCTCCGGGGAATACCGCACCCTGGCCACCGGCTCCCCTGCGTGTCGGTGTCGATTCCATATTCTGTCTACACACCGTATGACTCCAAACCCAACTATAGCCTATCCTGTACAGTAACATTCGACACGACTCTAACAAGTCATCCTCGATGACTTGAATTGAGTCGATAATTAAGTATAGTCCGTAGCAAAAGTCCGTAAGCCTAGCATTGTTGGGGTGATATTTGGTGGCACGTTTGGACGGCTCCGTTGGAGCCTTTTGTTGGTTGCGCGTGTCAAGTTTGTATGGTACTAATGACTTTCTGGAGGTGCTGGTACATCCGGAATGAAGTTGTGCACATGAAACCTATCCCACCAATGGATTTATCATGTAGGTTCTTGCAGAGCTACTTGGACTCTCTCATTAGAATTAAGTCAAACATGCATACTGACCCTAGGAAAGGGAAGTCGATTCTGCAATATGAACCAAAGGTGCGTCGAGCTGGCCCTATGGTCTCACCCTTGCATGGACTCCACCGGGACGCGGCTGGGTCAAGCTGAATACAGATGGCTCATTTACAGAAGATGGTTCAGCTGGCGCGGGTATGATCTTCCGTAATGAAGCAGGAGTCGTTATCTTTTCTGGATGTAGACAGTTGTTTGCGTTGGAGGCGGAACTTTGTGCATGCATGGAAGGCCTACCCCTTGCTGTATAGAGAAGTGACTTACCAATTATTATCGAGATGGACTCGCTAACGGCGGCTGGCATGATACAGAAGCGTGAAGAAGACATAACCGTCTATGCATCTCTGGTGAAGGAAATCAAGTATTTGTTAAGTCTATGAAAAACTTGTATTACTGATGTAAATCGTAGTTAGAATAAGGCTAGTGATTATCTGACTAGTTTTTATAGAACTGAAGGCAGAACCATAGCGTGGATCGGTTCAGGCCCTTCTATGGTCATCTACTTGGTGATTGAGGATTGTAAGGACATTGTGAGTAAGCAATACAATTTTTTCACCCGCAAAAAAAAAGTTTGTGTTTATGTGGTTATGTCAGTGATTCAATCTTGATTCAACGGGCTGAGACAAATCGTTTGCTTCCATTTTGAGAAGATTGACAAAGGAAGGCCCACTTTCATATTTGTTGCATTTGGATTGACTAGCAAAAGAGCCCGTACGTTGCACGGTGTATGCATAATCTAGTCACTGATGCTTCATTACGGAGCAAACACCGGACTTCGAGCCCCCTCCTCTTGTGTCGGTCATGGATGTCACTGAGTTGAGCCACTGTGACATAATAAGGCGGTGACTTAAAACTGTCATCTTCCTGAGAAGTGGGAGGGCGGTGACTCTAGAATTTCCTCCTTTTAATACGTCCATATATATACATGTTAAATTGTTAATGTCAATAATCTCACGCTTGCAATGAATCAGTATATAATTGCACATATCATGAATAGTCTAGAGGTTTGGAGGGGTTCTAGAATAATCTGTTTCCCCGGAGAAAAGGAGAAACCTCTAGAGTATTCGTGTTTTGGAGGTTGGTTGGGCACAATACGTCTCAGTCTCAATCTCAACCTTATATTCCAAATCGGACAGTATATATAGCCCGAAGGCAGATACACCATCATCACCAACTCGTATTTTTATAGGAGTAAAGAAAACACCTCGAATTCTGAAACTCGCGCATTCATTTAGCATAAAGTTTCAAAATATTCTCAAGCAAAAGATCGTAAAAAGGCCACCACAACATCATCACGTGCCAATCTATAAACAAAGTGGAGTATTTTTTGAAGGAAATGCGGAGAGAATTGTAAGGTGGACTGATGACTCCATCGGCTGCCGTATCCAAATCTGCTTTCGCTTTGACTGAAACTGATTGCCATGTGCCCATGCTGATGCTGGTGAGATACCCTCGGCAAAGATATCTGCAGGCCGCTCGCCGCCGGCGGCATAGCCAGTCGAACTCTTGCCTGAGGTGAAACCCGATGGAGGGGAGCAGCAGCGGCAAGCACTTCATGCTCGTCCACGGCCTCGGCCACGGCGCGTGGTGCTGGTACAAGCTGGTGCCGATGCTCCGGGCCGCGGGGCACCGGGTCACCGCGCTCGACATGGCCGCGTCCGGCGCGCACCCGGCGCGCATGGACGAGGTGCCGTCCTTCGAGGACTACTCGCGGCCGCTGCTCGACGCCGTGGCCGCGGCACCGGCCGGCGAGAGGCTGGTCCTGGTCGGGCACAGCCTCGGCGGGCTCAACATCGCGCTCGCCATGGAGAGGTTCCCGCGCAAGGTCGCCGCGGCCGTGTTCCTGGCCGCGTGCATGCCGTGCGTCGGCAGGCACATGGGCGTCACCACGGAGGAGGTGGGTAATTACTCCGTGCTAGTAAATTTTACACACCTCAGAAGTCAGAGGAGCTGCGATCGATCATGGTGACGACTCTGATTTCCATCGATTCTCGCTAGATCATGAGACGGATCAAGCCCGATTTCTTCATGGAC
Source organism: Aegilops tauschii subsp. strangulata (assembly GCF_002575655.3). Lineage (NCBI taxonomy): Eukaryota > Viridiplantae > Streptophyta > Magnoliopsida > Poales > Poaceae > Aegilops > Aegilops tauschii. The sequence goes on along the minus strand of NC_053037.3, from coordinate 567,361,730 downwards.
ATGAAGAGGATGGTTCTGAACACGAGCCAGGGCCCTCGACCTGCACTCGTGTTTGGCCCAAAATTACTGGCAGCAAAACTGTACGATCGAAGCTCAGCTGAGGTAATAGCAGGAGTCCATTCTTTCCCGTCACAAATGTTATTTACGATGCTGACAGTGCTTTTACGTACGGCATGCAGGATCAGACGCTGGCTACGATGCTGGTGAGACCGGGCTGCCAGTTCTTGGATGACCCGACGATGAAGGACGAGGCTATGCTCACCGACGCCAACTACGGGTCGGTGAACAAGGTGTACGTGGTGGCCATGGCTGACGCTTCAAACTCCGAGGAGATGCAGCGCTGGATGGTCGACCTGAGCCCCGGCACGGAGGCCGAAGAGATCGCCGGAGCCGACCACATGGCCATGTGCTCCAAACCCAGGGAGCTCTGTGGTGTCCTGCTCCGGATCGCCGACAAGTATGAATGAATTGATTGTCCACACCGTTGAGACTTGTACAACGTAATATCTTCCCATGAATTTCTCGTTCGCTGAGAGTTGAGTTCGTTGTCACCGTTTAAGAAAAACTTTGCTGTTTGTTCCTACTCCCTCCGTCCCATAATTTAAGATATTTTTTGACTCTATACTAATAAAAAAAACGTCTTACAATATAGAATGGAGGGAGCACTTCTTTTGTTAGTAGGCGATGCATTGTGGTTGTGCACTTCTGGCCGCAAGGTTTGTCGTAAACAGCCATTCGCCGTTCTTTATCTATAAAGGTCTGCGTTACGGAACCGGATCCTCTAACATTGAGAAGGAATGTTAGAGAAGCTACAGTACCCTAACTTTTCTTCTTTCTATTCATATGATTATGGCTAAAATGATATAAATTAATTTGCAAATTGATGATCTACTGTGTATATTTATAGTAATTACATGCAAACAAATTGATGGTAAAATAAAATTAAAATTAAATTATTTATATCTACAGTAAATACCAACACTAAACAACCTATTAACTATCTACTAACAGTCCCTAACTTTCCTTCTTCATTTTACACTAGGCTAACACTGTAGCACCGTGACATTCCTTCTCAATGTTAGAGGATCCGGTTCCCTGCGTTACATGCAGACCGGATTCAAAAGCTGTGTCGACAGAGAACATTTCTTCATCTCTGTTGGATTTCTGCCAGTCGATCCCTTGTCACGATCCTTGCAAGGCTCGGTTTCATCCTACACATCTTAACGGGTCAGCAATTTGTTTCCAACACATGCAAAAAGAAAAGGAATTTGAAAAGGGTAGGGGCTTTGTCTCGCTTATGGCGAGATGATAGAACCCCTTGACATAGGAGGGAGGGCTGGCTCCTAGCGCACGTTTTTGGGTTTATTACTTTTATTTTTATTTCTGAAATGGATACGTAATTTATTTAAATCTTAAAAAGGTTAACTACTCATTTATAAAATGTCCATGCAATGTAAAAAAAGTCCATAGCATTAGAAAAATTGTTCGTGACATCAAAGAAAATGTTTATACAATGTCACAAAAAATGTTCACATAATTCAGAAAATGTACGTGGCATTTCAAAAAGTCTTCACATGTTTAATTTTTTTATCATTCTATTATTTTTTTATATGATGTAAATAATTATCTGCAGTGTAGAAGAAAAATGTTAAGCACCATTGAATAAAATATACATGATATATTAAATAAATATAATCACAAGTTTTAAAAATGTTCATAATATTTTTCAAAAAAGTGCATACAATGTAAAACATGTTCTGGTATTGCCATTAGAATATGTTCAACGTGTATTTGAATTTTTTATCATGTATTTGAAAGAATGCCCAAATCAAGTATTTGGAAAAAAATGTAAATTGTTATTTAAAAAATGTTCAAAGTGTGTCGGAAAAATGTTCCACATCTATACGAAAAATGTACAATGTGTATTGAAAAAAAGTAGACATGTGTAGTGAAGCAGAAAAAGAAGTAGGAAAAGGCCATAGAATACCGGCGAAGAAACGCTGAAAAAACAGAAAAAGATAAGAAAAATACAAAGTATAAAAGGAAAAATAACTCAAGCTAGATGGGCCACAGTACTGGGCCGGCCTAACAATAGGCGATAACTAGTTATATCTCGCAATGGGCAAAAAGAGCCCTGACAATTCAAAAGATCTAGCAACAAAATTTGTATGGAGCGATTGGCATTTGTTGGCAAGTGATCCCACCGAGATCCATAGCCAACGAGTTATAGTGAGCTCTACGATGGGAGTTACTAACTTCCACATAACATGCATTCTTTGCAGGAAGGTGAAAATGGTAGGAAAATCTAAGGATTACACTGTATTTTGTTTACTTTGGGTGGTATTTTCTTATGTAATTGTCCTGTTACACATGTCCTAAAATGTTGCATGTATGGCCAGTTTTACTCTTGTTATTTGAACGTACATGGAATCCTTAAATAAAAGTTGACTAACAGAAACTCACCTAACTTTGTACGACTAAAGTGTGGGTGAACTTGTTGTGGGGCCCACATGCCAGTCACAACAAAGTTTTTTTTGAGAAATGGGCAGCTCCTTTTCATTCATATCATAGTTGTTCATTACAGATAATGGACATAATCATCTCAGGACACTCATTCAGCCAACATGAACCAGAGTCGTGTTCTGCCGATTTGGCAAGAACATGAGCAGCCTCATTACAAGTACGAACAACATGTCTAAAAGTACGGGATGCAAATTTTGTAGCTCTACTCTTAATATAAAAAACAATAGCACCAATCAGGGATCTATCCATGCTTTGTTGTTGGACTTTCTTAATCACCGAGAGACAGTCCGAAGCCACCTGAAGCCTTTGGACCCCTGTGTTTTCAGCAAGAATGAGTGCTTGGCGTATAGCATAGGCTTCAGCAACCTCAGGACAGTATACGTGATTAAGAAAGCCACGACAAGCAGCTCACACCAGTCCCTTATAATCACGCATTACCACTCCAAACCCAGCGCGTCCAGATTTTGAGAAAATTGCAGCATCCACATTGATCATGAGCAGGCCTTCCGGCGGCGGAGACCATTTCTGAATTGATGTCGATGTCTCACGCCTGTTGGAACCTGCTAATATGTTAACTCATGTCGCAATGGTGAGACAATCTCTCATCCCCTTCATATTGCTGGAAGGATCAAGGCTTATATTGATTTTATCTTGCTGAACAGCCACCGCAAAAATCATGGAGTGGAACTCAGAAGCTTCAGAAATCCAGTCCATTAACCATTGCCTGATATGAACAATTTTTTTAGCTTTAGGCAAATACCATAATCTTTCTTTAACTCCTTCCATATTTCTTTGACATATTGGCAGTGAAAAAAACAATGTTCCACATTGTCCTCTCTGTTACAGAGATGACAGTCATACCTTGCTGGGATTGATCACATTTGAAGTTGAATACCTGTAGGGAGACAATTATGAGCCATTCTCCACAAACCACCTTCATCTTGTTCGGACATTGAATTGACCATAATTTCCTCCAAGCTTTTTCCGTGGCCTTTTGGTTGGACGTCGCACCTTTGGCCTCTTTGCTTCTATCTTTCCAATATATTTTTGATCTGGCTAGGTTATATGCAGATCTCACCGAGTATATTACACTCTTAGTGTGAGGCCAAGATGGAAAATCAGTACAGCCACCAGAGCTTATTGGGATACTAAGAATCCTCCCAGCAATCTCTTCCAGTATAATAGGTCCTAGTCAGCTGGCTATAAGTCACTCCAAGTTAGCAAAAGCTTAGCTGGAAGAGAGAGAAACGAGGGAAGAGAAGGTAGCGGGCGCTTCAGCTGTAGCCCGGCTATAGTGCAGCACACGAGAGAACAAAGCTGCATGTAGCGCTAAAAGCTGGTGTTGCGTCCTCCCTTCCAATCAAGTGTGTTGCTTCCTTTCCCATGCATGTATTCATTAATTGCTATAGCCAATAAGCAGCCCGTCTACAGCCTGCATTATTATATGCAACATTTTTTGTGAAGGCTATATGTGACATGGCATAAGTATACAACCGGTAGCCGGCTCTTCTATTAACCATGCTCTAAGTCCATGAATCCTGGTCTCATATATATTGTCATTGTTGTGACTGTTTGTGCGTGGTCCCGAGCAATGAATAGAGTGCCAAGAAGTTTGAGGTTTGAATAAGCCAAAAGTCTTTGGTCCGGGATTGTTGACCACGATGCCCATGATACTTCGGTTGTTGCGTATCTCCTTGTTGAGGTCCTCTCCACTTGTAAAAACTAGAAGATGCCCCGCGCGTTGCAGCGGAAATTCTGGCTAACTTCTTCGAGTCACATTGCAATAGTTGCCCGATATACATATTTTGCAGAGCATAAATATGCATGAAAACACTTGAATGGACAAATATAGGTCCGCCGATAGTAATAGGTTTTGCTTATAGCTTGAACCCTCGAATGGATGATATATAAGAAAAATAAAAAGGTTTTGGATCCAATAATTTGTAACCTGATTATTCTGCAAACAATTGAGAGAAAATTTATTGTCCTCTATAGCATCTGATACATTATACATATATGGGCAACATGGAGGTTCTACAAAAAAAAAATAGATAAGGGGGGATTTTAGCACCAGAACTGGTTACTTCAGAAGCTGTAGTACAAAAATAACCAAAGGGGAAATCGACAACCCAATTGACAGATATGGAGAAAAGTATTACAGAAAGAATGAAAATAACAGAACAGAAAGCTAGGTGCATGTTACTGGCAGCGGCAGCCTATTACTGATCGTTTGTTTCCGCATGCTCCATCACTCTCGGCAAAAGAGGGTTTTCATTACTCAATACACTAACCATTTAGACGCACAAATTGAAATAAAAAAGGACATTCATGTTTCATGTTCTGAGAATACGTTGATTCAAGTAAAGATGCTCGATAGCAAATCTCTCTCATTGGACATTCCATCAAACATGTGTGCTACAACAAACTGTACAACTTGGAAGGAATAACCAAGTCAGTGGCAGGAGTACAAATGCAGTGCATAAAAGGCTAATTACGCAGCAGTAAATTCACTTCATATAGCAAGCAGTCTAAAAGGAGGCGAATCTCAAATCTGTAGTAGGTGTGGTAATTGTTTTAGTAATTTAAGAGGGAGCAGGCTATCCGCAAAGGACGCAAATGGCATGGCCATCAGCACCCAATTTTCACCCGAGAAACAAACATATACTGTATTTTGTATGTCTTCATTGTTCCAATAAAAAAAGGATAAAGAAAACTAACCACGAAGGTGCTACGTCCATGGAGTCGCCAGTGAAAATCTCTGCACTTGAGCTTGCAACATCTGGGGCGTTGGGAGCATATAAATATACAATAGTGTAGAAGTTCTATGCAATGGAAGGCTCGACTCTTGACCTCTTCACTCGAAGCCAAACTGAAGTTGATACGCTGGCATGACCAGTTGCAGGACAGAAGATGGAAGAAGGGCAACACAGGAGGGCAGAAACGGAGTAAGAGCCAAAGCGTATGTGGAGGAATTTGGCATGCGCGCGGAAGCTAAACACGGGAGCGGCCAACCGCTTGCGAGCGCCACAGTGGTCAGAGGCGAGCGGTGGCCTGGGGTCTCGGCAAGCCGGGCGTAGAATAGGAGCAGCGTCGTTTTTGTTGTAGGTTGTCGTGCGTCCGGATTGGCCGGCACGGACAGCCGGGGGAGGTAGGCGCCGTGTACGTCGACGCATGAAGAGGCTGCGGACGGCCGGTGGGAGGAGCATTAGAGCCTTTAGCGTGGACTGTCGATGGAGGAGTGAGCCTTCTTTATAGGGAAGACGAGACGTGCATCCAAGATTTGTTGGGAAGATAAGACGATGGTCTCGGCTCTATCTCATCAGTTAGGGAAGCTGAAAGAGGAACTAATGCCAATTGAGTGGAAATTAAATCACACGATTTGCTGAAAGGTTGTGGTGGCTGGTGGGTCCCTTAGCTACTAACCAAACGCTTACGTGGAAGGCTGTTGTGGTGGTCCTGCAAACTGAATGCTGACTTGGCATCATGCTGAGGTGGACAATGTGCATGTAGAGAGAATTGCTAGTAGTGGGAATCAACTTCTTAAGAATGTAAGATTAGTAAGTTATATGATTCGTTGCACTCGAGAGCTCAAATAATCAAATTACAACCAAAGAACGACAATGTTGTTACTGCATTATAATAGGCAAATGAAAATTTTGAGGCATATCACTACTGCAGGATGCTGTTAACGCGACACTACGATCAGAGACCCTTCGACGAAACTGTGTGCGATGCCATAATCGCAAATGATGGTGTAAAAAACCCGTCAAAAAAGATGCAAAACATTTGCGATGGCGGAGCCATCAAACACGGTTCAGATTTTAGTTGCGTGTGTGATGCAGGGCATACGGTTCAGTTCAATTAACTGTTTGCGATGAGGCAAAACAAAAGAAACGGGCAGCCAGATGGAGGTGTGTGCGATATACAACATACGGTTCATTCGGATGAACTTGTGATTAGGCAACACAAAAGAAACGGCCAGCCAGATTAAGGCGTGTGCGATATACGGCATGCGGTTCACTCGGATGAACTGTTTGCGTTGAGATATGAGAACAGAAACGATTCAACTTAACAAGATGTGTATGATACGCAACAAACAGTTCTTTAATCAGAAATGTGTGTGAAGACCGATAATAACACAAACGGTTGCTACTAATAAGACATGTGTGTTGTGCGATGGGATTGCATACAGAACAACAACATATATATATACACACACTTATAAGGACATGCTTGCATACCAAATTAAACATCCACTTACATAGGTGGCTACTACAACCATGGCATTTGCACACACCAAAGTAAACTATTACATGCATAATTACATAGGTGGCTACTACACACATGGCATTTGCACACACCAATAAAGTAAACTATATATTACGTGCATGATTAACTAGCATAAACGATCATCTGATCATCATCTACTTCTTGTGACGCTTGCTCTGCTTGTGGCTCGATCCGGACTCGTCGATTTGGGTAACGAGGCACTTCCTCATGTCAACGATCCGCCTGTGCATCTCGTAGCATGTGTACACGCTCTTGGCCGCGAACCTGAGGTGAGGTTCATCTAGTTGCCACATCCAGGCCCTGTGCCAGGATATGGGACTTGTTCTCTAGGCATCCTGCTTCATCTTTTCGTAGTAGGGGTCGATGATGGCCGAGGCGAGTTCGACCAGGGAGTCCTTCTTCGTGCTGCCCCAGACCCTGTAGTGGTCACGGATTTCGACAAGGTTCTTGCAGGCCAAGCCCGTAACACTGAGCGCATTTACATCGTCGGTGGTTTCCACCATGGAGAACTTGTAGTCGGTGCTGTTGACAAACCTGTTAAAACGGTCGCAAGGCTCTGTGGCCATGCAGTAGTGGTAGATGAGGACATGATGGCACACACACAACTGGGCTACGACAACCTTCTGATCTATGCCGGGACGACCAGTGGTGTACTGGAGGTCGATGCCGACCACCTTGTACTTGTCTCGAGCAAGCAACTGCTCAACGCTGTTGATGTAGTCGTCCACCACGGCCGGGTCGATGGTGTACACCACCGAGAGATCCGTCTCCCTCGCATGGGTCTCCACTCTATACTCACCGAACTCCATTGAAGCGCCGCTGGATATCCCCTCTCTATGTGTCGTCGTGGGTGTGCTTGTTGTGTTGTGGGGCGTGATCGAAAGGTTGAAGATACTAAGGTTATAATGGCCGCGGGAATTAAAGGGCAAGCCGGACGGCCAGGAATATCGGCAGGCCCTGATGGCAGTTCTAATTTGCAGCGCGTAATTCCATCGTGCCGCACGTAACTACATCGCGTGGCAACGCGCGCGGCGCAACCGCGTGCATATGGGCCCCCCGACATGATCGTGCGCACGCCCAACCACTGGCAGAGCGTGCACGGAGGGACGCGAGCAGAGCGCTCCGCGGTAGCCTCAACGGCGAGGAACCATATATATATATATATATATATATATATATATATATATATATATATATATATATATATATATATATATATATATATATATATATATATATATATGCATATGGCAGTCGAGCGCGCAAGGAAAAGCTGTCCACAAGCCGAGCGCGCCGACGGACGCGAACAGAGCGCGCCAACAGACGCGAGCAGAGCGTGCCGCGGCGCCTAACAGCGAGCACAGCGCGCTGCGGCGCCTAACGGCGAGCACAGCGCGCTGCGGCGCCTAACCGCGAGCAGAGCTTGCCGAGGGACGCGAGCAGAGGCCAGCACAGTGATACGTGGCAAATAAGACGAACTGTGTGAGCGATGTCGGACACATCAAGCACGAATCAGATTAGAGTTGCGTGTGCGATACGTGGCATACAGTTGATCCATCCGAGCTGTTTGTGATGGAATAAGCCGTGTGTGTTGCGGGCAAACGCTTGCTGGTATATAACCTTAAATTTAACCAAAAAGTGTTAATGCATGTACAAAAATTGTATAGCTGGAAACTATGTTCAAATATGACTCCAACAATATAATCTTTGGCGACATGCATTCGTGTTTTATTAGTTAAATCCTACTTATAAATCAGGACGGGGGTATAGTAGGTGATTAAAATGCAAACATTTTTTTGTATTAACCGTATGTGTACGTGTCCTTTCGTCCCCCTCTCGCACGTCTTGTCATCCCGCTGCCGTAGACGGCTTACAGCGCGAGCTTGCGCAGCGCGCGGGGGCGTTATTTTGGCCAAACGGTGGCTCGAAGTGGCGCCAATGAATCGTCGGTGAGCCCGTTCCCGCGCAAGCTTCCCGCCCGACTCGGTGAAATCCCCCAAAATCCCAATACTTACCGGCCTGCTATAAAAACCCTCACGGCCAGCGAGTCCTGCGTCGCATTTTCCCCTCCCTCCCTGTAGCTTATCTCAGCCACTCTGCCGTCATCAGAGGACAGCTTCAGCTGGGAGGCTACACCGCGGCGTCCGCGCAGTCCCCGGCTAGTGTAGTGCGCGTGGCGTCCCTGTTGGGTGTGCGCGGAACACCCACCACACGCTCCGCCGCCGCTGCCCATCGGCAGCTGTTGCCGGCCGCCGTTGCTGCCACACCACCGTCGAAAGCCAGGGCCATCTCCCGCTCCGCCGCAGCGGCCCGAAGGCGGGAGGTGGCCGTCGTGGCCGCCACCCCACTGCCGGCCACCGTGACCATCACCCGCTCCGCCGCCGCGGCCCGAAGGCAGGAGGTTGCCGTCGTGGCCGCCACCCCACCGTCGGCCACCGTGGCCATCACCCGCTCCGCCACCGCGCCCCGAAGGCGGGAGGTGGTGGTCGTGGCCGCCACCCCATCGTCGGCCGCCGTGGCCGCTAGCCCACCGTCGACCGCCGGGATCATCACCCGCTCCGCCACCACCGCCCGAAGGAGGGAGGCGGAGGTGGAGGCCCGCACGTGCGTCAGCGATCTTGCGCGCTACATCGAGTTCCTGCGGGAGGAGGAGGAGCGCCTCGTCGAGCACGCAAAGAGCCTTATCGCAGCCATGGCCGCAGCACACGCCGACGCAGAGGCGAGGAATAAGGAGATCTACGAGCAGTCCGGCCGCTTCGAGAGGGATCGTCTGGAGCGGCAGTGGGCGTTCGAGCTGGCGAGCGTCGCTGAACGTGCGGTAGCGGCAGGCACCGTATTGCATTTCTCCACCTCGTCGGTAGGCTCCTCCCCCTCCTCCTCTGCCTCTTACTGAGCGCGCTCGGCAGAGGAGAGGCTGCCGGAAGTAGCATAAAGCCCCTCCGTGGTAGTAGTAGTATTTAGGGGCTATTTTGTTCAGTTAATCTGACTATAGATGTGTGGTCGAACTGTACAATGTGCTTAAAATTAGCTAGTATATATAGTTGAACTAGCTATTTCAGTACGTGGTTGGCAACAATTGGGGAAAAGTTTGGTCGGTTCAGCTGTCGAGTTGAACTGTTTGTATAAATTAAGAACGACTGCTTAATCTATGAATGCAATCTATGCTTAATTACTGAATTTTAGTTGCAAAAATTAGATAGTGCTAGTGATTTCTAGCTGCATATTTTGACAAATCGCAGTGTTACAGGATTGACAAATGGCAACGTTACTAGATCAACAAATGTAAATCTTTCCAGTTTGACAAATGACAACATACCCAATATGACAGATGCAAATTTTACCAAATTGTTTGTACGTGGTTGCACATGGGTCATCCAAAACAACCATTTGCCTTGAAGGGAAGCACAAATCCTGCGTTGCGGATTTTCCCTCGACTTAAGGGGGAAGACCATAGCTCTCACTTTGCATACGGGTGTTCTATCTAAAACGTTTGCGATCAAGAGCTGCAGAAATCCTGATCGGCACACATTTTCTCTTGGCTTCCTGGGGAAGCTGTCGTTTGCGACTAGTGTTTTATATTTAAAAACCGTATTAAACTGTGGTTTGGGCGCCATTAATATAGAGGATGCGAGCAAGGCAGGCGGCCATGGAAGTCAAAGGGCTCGCTTCCCGGTGAGCTTGCGCGGCGTACAGTTCGCACGCTTCCCGTTGAGCCTCCGCATTGGAGTACAGCTCGCACGCCTTCCGTTTAGTCAAGCACTCAAGCACCTGTCCGCATGACACCTCCTAGCCATTAAAAAAGTGAGGCATGGCGTCACGTGAATGGTTAATAGAACGCACACAATTTAAATTATACAAAACGTTTAACATGTTACAGTGGCAGCTATTTGTTTCAAAATGCCTTTGTTGACTGTTATTCGAGTGCGCCTTCTCTGAAAATGGACACGAAAAATACCACATGTCGGGTGCCATTCCATTATAGCATGCCGAGTTTCATGAATTTCAGACGAGTTTTGGATTTACTAGAATTTAAAATCAAAGTATCTCAACGTTTTGCCTGCAATCAACAGTGCCCTGGTGTTTGAAATTCATTCCCATTTCTTGCATGTGACCTAAGCATACAACTAAGGACACCGATTCGATTTTTCAACCAGTTTATATGCACTTGAGAATGTGCATGTAGTTCAAATTTGAATTATGCACATAAAATGCCTGGAAAACCCAGTTAATGTATAAAAATGTCCAAATGAACCCCGAAAAATTCTAAAATTAAACACAACACTCCTGTTGTTTTATGTTGACACTTGAAATTTTTTGAAAGCAATAAGAGGCAACGGATATCGTTTCGTCCCCAAAGGTGGCACGTTCCCTACCGAAACCATCACGCTTGTTGTGACAGGCTATGTTTTATGAGAAGCTTATACCCAAACCTGCCCCAAATGGGACACAATTTTTACCACGACATGTTGATGCCGCTCCATGATAGCATGCCAAGTTTCATGAATTTCAGACGACTTTTGGATTACTAGAATTTAAAAACCAGGTATCTAAATGTTTGCGGCCGAGTGACGGTGGCAGGGTGTTTGAAATTCATACCCATTTCTCGCATGGGACCTAAGCACACAACTAAGGACACATATTTGATTTTTCAACCAGTTTATATGCACTTGAGAATGTGCATGTAGTTCAAATTTGAATTATGCACATAAAATGCCTGGAAAATTCAGTTAATGTATAAAAATGTGCAAATGAACCCCAAAAAATTCCAAAATTGAAGACAACACTCCTGTTGTTCTATGTTGACACTCGAAATTTTTTGAAAGCAATAAGAGGCAACGGATATCGTTTCGTCCCCAAAGGTGGCACGTTCCGTACCGAAACCATCACGCTTGTTGTGATAAGCTTATACCCAAACCTACCCCAAATGGGACAAAAATTTTACCACGGCGTGTTGATGCCGCTCCATGATAGCATGCCAAGTTTCATGAATTTCAGACGGCTTTTGGATTTACTAGAATTTAAAATCCAGGTATCTCAATGTTTGCGGCCGAGTGACGTTGGCAGGGTGTTTGAAATTCATTCCCATTTCTTGCATGGGACCTAAGAATTCAACCAACGACACATATTTGATTTTTCAACCAGTTTATATGCACTGGAGAATGTGCATATAGTTCAAATTTGAATTATGCGCATAAAATGCCTGGGAAACCCAGTTAATGTATAAAAATGTTCAAACGAACCCCGAAAAATTCCAAAATTGAACACAACACTCCTGTTGTTCTATGTTGACACTCGAATTTTTTGGAAAGCAATAAGAGGCAACGGATATCATTTCGTCTCCAAAGGTGGCACGTTCCCTACCGAAACCATCACGCTTGTTGTGAGAAGCTCTGGTTTGTGAGAAGTTTATACCCAAACCTGCCCCAAATGGGACAAAAATTTTACCAGGACATGTTGATGCCGCTCCATGATAGCACGCCAAGTTTCATGAATTTCAGACGAGTTTTGAATTTACTAGAATTTAAAAACCAGGTATCTGAATGTTTGCGGCCGAGTGACGGTGGCAGGGTGTTTGAAATTCATTCCCATTTCTTGTATGGGAACTAAGCATGCAACCAAGGACACATATTTGATTTTTCAACCAGTTTATATGCACTGGAGAATGTGCATGTAGTTCAAATTAGAATTATGCGCATAAAATGCCTGAGAAACCCAGTTAATGTATAAAAATGTCCAAACGAACCCCGAAAAATTCCAAAATTGAACACAACACTCCTGTTGTTCTATGTTGACACTCGAAATTTTTTGAAAGCAATAAAAGGCAACGGATATCATTTCGTCCCCAAAGGTGGCACGTTCCCTACCGAAACCATCACGCTTGTTGTGAGAAGCTCTGGTTTGTGAGAAGCTTATACCCAAACCTGCCCCAAATGGGACAAATTTTTTACCACGGCATGTTCATGCCGCTCCATGATAGCATGCCAAGTTTCATGAATTTTAGACGACTTTTGGATTTACTAGAATCTAAAAATCAAGTATCTCAATGTTTGCGGCCGAGTGACGGTGGCAGGGTGTTTGAAATTCATTCCCATTTCTTGTATGGGAACTAAGCATGCAACCAAGGACACATATTTGATTTTTCAACCAGTTTATATGCACTTGAGAATGTGCATGTAGTTCAAATTTGAATTATGCGCATAAAATGCCTGGGAAACCCAGTTAATGTATAAAAATGTCCAAACGAACCCCGAAAAATTTCAAAATTAAACACAACACTCCTGTTGTTCTATGTTGCCACTCGAATTTTTTTGAAAGCAATAAGAGGCAACAGATATCGTTTCGTCCCCAAAGGTGGCACGTTCCCTGCTACCGAAACCATCACGCTTGTTGTGAGAAGCTCTGGTTTGTGAGAAGCTTATACCCAAACCTGCCCCAAATGGGACAAAAATTTACCACGGCATGTTGATGCCGCTCCATGATAGCATGCCAAGTTTCATGAATTTCAAACGACTTTTGGATTTACTAGAATTTAAAAATCAGGTATCTCAATGTTTGCGGCCGAGTGACGGTGGCAGGGTGTGTGACATTCATTCCCGTTTCTTGCATGGGACCTAAGCATGGAACCAATGACACATATTTAATTTTTCAACCCGTTTATATGCACTGGAGCATGTGTATGTAGTTCAAATTAGAAATATGCACCTGAAATGCCTACAAAACCAAGTTAATGTATAAAAACGTCCAAACGAACCCTGAATAATTCCAATTTTTTTGACGACACACCTATAGTTGCATGTTCACTGCAGATAAAAGTTCTAGCAATTCAAACACCATCCTTTGTAGCTGTGACCCCATTACATAATTCAAATCAAGACGATAAATCAAGTAGATCACACACAGTTTATTATCACCAACCGTGTGAGATGCAGCACAAAATATCTTGGAGCACCGTCGGTGTATAGTACGCCTATGGCTTACGCGAGAAGGTGTGTCGGCTACAGTCCACAGCCGGCGTGTCAAGCACACTAGCTCACTCCTCAAATATCATTTCACTGTTCATTCGTCGCCGGTGAAAGATGGGGACGTGGACCCACGTTGTGAGGGCAACTTCGGCGGCCCACTCCGGCGAGAGCACGGCCGTAGCCACCAGGCGCGTTGTCGGGGGGATGGACCCCGGGCAGGCAACGGAACCCGGATCCCCTTCAAAAAACAACGGGGCTAGCACCGCCCCTCAATACCGGCACGCGCTTGGCCGGGTCGCTCGACCCGGCCAAGCCCCGCAAGCCGGCCAGACTAGCCGACCCGGCAAGACACGTCGACTCGGCCTCAACAACTAGCGCAAGACAGCCGAATCCGGCACGGCCAAAGCCTCCTCAACAAGCTAGCGCCACCCATGGCGTGCTACACAATCCAGCCGCGGGTCAACTCCCGTCCCATCCAGGCCGTATGATGGGGACGAGACTTCAATCAACGATGACCGAGGCAACAGTGCCCCGCCCATGCCTCTGGTCAGCAGGAACGTGGCAACAGTGCCCCTCACCTACCCGCTGACCAGGGCCGGCGTGGCTACAATGCCCCCGCCCTCACCGCTAACGGCAGCAAGCAGCAACCTGACGGAGAGCACTGTACGCGACTCAACTCGGCCACACCCTAACGATCGACAAGACGGCGCACAGTCCCCCTAGGCTTGCGGGGCCAGCACTTAGGGGAACCCGGCGAACCACAAGCCCTCAGCGGGACCCAGCCCGGGTCCCCGGACACCGACAATACGGACCCACCGACTTGTAACATTACCATTGTACCCCCGGGGGGTTGGACTATAAAACCCCCCGGGAGCCCACGATCATTCGAGGGGCGAGCGAGAGGACTGGCCACAAAACAGCAACACCAGAGAGAAGGAGCAGCCCAAGCCTTGGCCAGCTTCCTTCCTCCTCCATACAGCTCTAGGAGCAACATTGTACTATCGATCATCCAACTACACTCGGAAGGACTAGGGGTATTATCTCTACGGAGAGCCCCGAACCTGGGTATGTCCGGCGTCCCGCGCCCGCTCATGCCAACCTCGTCTCTGGAGTCCACCGGCGCCATCGAGCCTCCTCCTCTCTTTAGCCATCCCTTGGCATCTGCCGTGCGCCCACCGTGGGGCAGCTCGAGGAGCTGGCCGGGAGCATGCTTCAGACGGGGCCCTTCTCCTACACCGACGAATCCGTCACGCTGGCGGACGACGTCGTCGGCGCGCTTGCTGCCTCCTTCACCGCGCTGCGCATCTCCGATGCGTTCGCGGCTGACGAGTACCCCAGCGAGGTGCTCAGCTACTCCGACTCTCCCCTCTCCCTCGGCGGCGGCGTTTCCAGTGGGGCAATGGACGTCCTTGTGAAGGTCTTTGTCACCGGCGACGGCGCCTCCTCCTCGTCGAGCAAGACGAGGAAGGCTGCCGAAGCCAGGGCCGCAGCGGATCGGATCGAGCCGTTTGATCCGTTGCGCGCCACGATGCAGAGCCTCCGCACCCCCATCGGCACCGATGTTGACGTCACCAACGTCGCTGAGGCCCGAACCCAGCTTGAGGAAAGGCGCCAGCAGATGCTGGACCTATCTGAGACGCTCGCCGCCACTCAGCGTCGCCTGGACGCCGCTCAGCTGGAGCGCGACGCCGCCTACGGATTCACGCCCGCCGCGGCCGAGCCAAGCCGGGTTGCCGATGTGTGTGCCCGGGGAGGAGCGATCGGCCGGGCCCTCGGCGCCGTCCCAACCGTCTACGAGACCCCAGCGAAGAACATGCGCGCTGCCCAGGCGGCCGCAGCCGGCCTAGACCAGCTCGCGGGTGAGGAGCTGAAAGAGCGCATCGGGCGCATGCGTGAACTCCTCCACGCCGCCAACACCTGCAGGACCGCCTCAACCAGCTCGCCAAGTCGGCGGGATCCGGCTCTGCCCGCCTTGGCAGGCCCGGCGAACTTCTGCACACCGCTTCCTCGCCACTCGGCGAGGCGCACTCCGGCCGAGTCCGGACTCGGCGCAACCCGGCCGCTACAGCCGCCGGCGGATTGGGCGACGAGCCCGTCCTAGAGATCCAGCGCGGACCCGGCCAGCATGGCCGGCGTCCGGCTCCAACCGACCCGGCCCCCCGTGGCCTGGCCGCAAGTCGACTCGGCCCGCGCGCCATCGACGACGCCGACGCTCGCCACCGCCTCGATCAGCTCGCTCGCTCCTTGGAGGTGGAGGAGAGCGGCGCTATCGGGCCGACGTGCTTCGGCCCGCGCATCTGGGAGGAGCCCTTCCCCAAAGGATTCATGCTCCCCCACGACACCCCCAAGTACAATGGGACGGTGAAGCCAGAAGACTGGCTCACCGACTACACCACGGCCATTGGCATCACCGGTGCCAATCGTCGTCTCGCCGTGCGCTACGCACCGCTCATGCTCCAAGGGTCGGCCCGCACGTGGTTGAACAGCCTGCCGATGGGCAGCATCAACACGTGGGTGGATTTCGAGGAAGCCTTCGTCCGCAACTTCACGGGGACCTACAAGCAACCCGGCCACCCTAGCCAGCTCGCCATGTGCGTGCAAGGGCCTACAGAGACTGGTCGCGAGTACCTCGCACGCTGGACCGAGCTCCGGAACAGCTGCGAGGCCATCCATGAAGTCCAGGCGATCCAGTACTTCGTCAGCGGGTGCCGAGACGACACCCTTCTCAAGCACAAGCTCTTACGCTCCGAGCCGGCCACCATGGCCGCGCTCATGGTGACGGCGGACAAGTACGCCAACGCCGACTCCGCCATGAAGATCCAGGTGGCGCTGGATGAAGCCGGCAAGGCGAAGCCGGTTCCCCCTCCGAAGCCGGCCGGCGAAAGCAGCCGGCAGCAGCATCACCAGAACAACAAGCGCAAGGCCGACCATCCGGCGCCGCGTCACGACAACTGGCTCGTCGCGGCCACCGAGCCTGCGGCGGACCCGGCGGCGAAGCGCCGACAAACCGGCAAGACGGCATGGCAACCCGCCATGAGCTTCGAGCAGATGCTCGACGCCCCTGCAAGCACCACAGCAGCGCAAGACCCTCCACGCACACGCTTCGGCAGTGCGCCATCACCAAGCGCATCATGAGGGGCGATGTCCCGCCCCCTCCGGCTCCGGCTCCAGGCGCGGGACAGCCGCCTCCGCCTCCACCGCCGCCTCCAGCTGGCGGCGCGATGCGCGACGACGCCTACCCGGACCAGAGCGCGGCCTATGTCGTCTTCACGAGCCTCGGCGACGACAAGCGCAGCGAGCACCTCCTTCGGCAGGAGGTGAACACCGTCGTCCCGGCCAAGCCGGAGTTCATGCATTGGTCGGATCGCCCGATCACTTGCACCCGGGAGGATCACCCGGCAGTCATGCCAAGCCCGGGTGGTTACGCCCTCGTCCTCAACCCCACCATCGTCGCGCGGCGCACATGCAAGTTCTCGCGAGTCCTCATCGACGGCGGCAGCAGCATCAACATCCTCTACCGCGACACGATGACCAAGCTCGGCCTCAAGGCCGAGGACCTGGAGCCAACCCGAACGATCTTCCACGGCATCGTGCCCGGCCTCTCCTGCTCCCCCATTGGCCGGGTCCGGCTAGATGTCCTGTTCGGTGACAGCAGCCACTTCCGGCGCGAACCGATCTGGTTCGAGGTGGTGGACCTGTCCAGCGCGTATCACGCGTTGCTGGGCCGGCCCGTGCTCGCCAAGTTCATGGCGGTTCCCCACTACGCGTACCTGAAGATGAAGGTGCTGGGTCCCAGGGGCCTCATCACCATCACCGGCGATTACCGCAAGTCCCTGGAGTGCGCCCGAGACGGCGCCAAGTTGGCCGAGTCGCTGGTCATTGCCGAGGAGCGGCGCTAGCTCGACCGGATCGTCGCCCTGGCAGGCGAGGCCTCCGCCGCGTCGATCCCGACCCCGGACCCGGCCGACGAGGCCGCCTTCAAGCCCTCCAAGGAGACCAAAAAAGTGAAGCTCAACCCAGAAGACCCCAGCTGCAGCAAGTACGTTGTCATAGGCGCCCGCCTCGACAGCAAATAGGAAGGCGAGCTCGTCGACTTCCTTCGTGAGAATCGAGATATCTTCGCATGGACCCCCAAGGACATGCCGGGTATCCCGAGGAAGTACGCCGAGCACAAACTTCACGTCCGCAAGGACGCCAAGCCTGTCCGTCAACCCCTACGATGATTTTCCGAAGAGAAGAGAAGAACCATTGGTGAAGAGGTCGCCAAGCTTTTGGCGGCCGGCTTCATAATGGAAGTGTTTCACCCCGAGTGGCTGGCCAATCCAGTCCTCGTCCTGAAGAAGAACAAGACCTGGCGCATGTGTATCGACTACAGCAGCCTCAACAAGGCATGTCCCAAGGATCCGTTCGCCCTCCCGCGGATCGACCAAGTCATCGACTCGACCGCCGGGTGTGAGCTTCTGTCCTTCCTGGATGCTTACTCCGGCTACCACCAGATCAAGCTGGACCCGTCCGACGCCCTGAAGACGTCCTTCACACGCCCTTTGGGGCGTATTGCTACATCACCATGTCGTTCGGCTTGAAGAATGCCGGCGCCACCTTCCAGCGCTGCATGCAGAAATGCCTGCTGCCGCAACTCGGCTGCAATATCCATGTATACGTGGACGACATCGTGGTGAAGACCAAGCAGCACCTCACGCTCCTCGACGATTTGAAGGAAACCTTCGCCAACCTCCGCGAATACAAGGTCAAGCTTAACCCGGAAAAATGCGTCTTCGGCGTCCCGGCCGGAAAGCTACTCGGCTTCCTCATTTCGGAACGTGGCATTGAGGCGAACCCGGAGAAGATCAAGGCCATCATGCGCATGCGCAAGCCGGCTTGGCTGCGCGATGTCCAGAAGTTCACCGGATGCTTGGCCTCGGTCAGCCGGTTTCTAAGCCGGCTGGGTGAGAGGGCGCTACCCCTGTACCAGCTGATGAAAAAGACGAGCCCGTTCGAATGGAATGGCAAGGCAGACGAGACCTTCCAAGACATCAAGCGCATGCTCTCCACCGCACCAGTCCTGGCCGCGTCGACCGACAAGGAGCCGCTGTTGCTCTACATAGCCGCGACCTCGCGAGCGGTCAGCACGGTGCTGGTGGTCGAGCGACCAGAGAAGGGCAAGATCCAAGCCGTCCAGCGCCCAGTCTACTACCTGAGCGAGGTGCTCTCCATCTCCAAGCAGAACCACCCGCACTACCAGAAGATGTGTTACGGCGTGTACTTCACCGCCAAGAAGCTGAAGCAGTATTTCCAAGAGCACGTTGTCACCGTGGTCAGCACGACGCCTATCGGAGAAATCATCGGGTGCCGGGATGCCTCTGGCCGGGTTGCCAAGTGGGCGATCTAGCTACCCGGCCACACCATCCTCTACGAGCCCCGCACCGCGATCAAGTCTCAAGCCCTGGCCGACTTCCTCGTCGACTGGACCGAGACCCAGTACTTGCCGCTGCCTCCCGACTCGACGCATTGGCGCATGCACTTCGACGGGTCCAAGATGCGACTCGGCTTGGGGGCCGGCATCGTACTGTCGTCCCTGAAGGGCGACCGGCTCCGCTACGTGCTCCAGATCCACTTCGCCGCCTCCAACAACGTCGCCGAGTACGAAGCCCTTGTGCACGGCCTCCGGCTTGCCAAGGAACTCGGCATCCGGCGCATCCTGTGCTACGGCGACTCGGACCTGGTGGTGCAGCAGTGCTCCGGTGAATGGGACGCCCGCGACTCCAACATGGCAAGCTACCGCTTCCTCGTCCAGAAGCTGTCCGGATCCTTCGAGGGCTGTGAGTTCCTCCACGTCCCGCGCGCGGAGAACGAAGCAGCCGACACGCTCGCCAAGATCGCCTCGTCACGACAAGCCATCCCGTCCGACGTCTCCCTCGAGCACCTGCGCAAGCCGTCCGTCAAGCCATCGCCGGATTCCGAGTCCATCCACGTTCCAGACGACCCGGCCGCACCTCAACCCAGCCCGGGGACTGCTGAACCCGGCCCAGGGGCTGCTCAGCTCGACCCGGCCACCATCATCCCGGACCCGGCCGTCGCCATCCCCGACCCGGGGGCTGCTCAACCCGGCTCGGGGGCTGCCGACTCGGAACCCACCCTGGTGGCCGTCTTCGCCATGGTTACGGCTCCATCTTGGGCCCTCCCAATATCAGAATTTTTTGGAGAACGGGGTTCTCCCCATGGACGAGACCGAAGCTCGGCAAGTGCAGCGCAAGCGTCCGCCTACAGCATCATCAACAACGAGCTCGTCAACCGCAGCTCCACCGGCGTGTTCCAGCGTTGCGTCGAGCAGGAACGGGGCATCGACATCCTCCTCGACATACATCAGGGCGAGTGTGGGCACCATGCCGCATCACGATCCCTGGTGGCCAAGGCGTTCCGCCATGGTTTCTACTGGCCCACGGCCCTCCAAGATGCCGAGTCGCTCGCCCTCAAGTGTGAGGGATGCCAGCGCTTCAGCAAACGCAGCCACCAGCCGGCGTCAGCACTCCACACCATACCAATCGCTTGGCCCTTCGCGGTCTGGGGACTCGACATGGTGGGACCCTTCAAAACCGCTCGAGGCGGCATGACACACTTGCTGGTGGCAGTGGACAAATTCACCAAGTGGATCGAGGCAAGACCAATCAAGAAACTGGACGGGCCAACAACCGTCCGGTTCATCAAGGACATAGCGGTGCACTACGGCATGCCGAACAGCATCATCACCGACAACGGCACCAACTTCGCCAAGGGCGCGCTCGAGCAATACTACTCCGTCTCCGGCATCCGCCTCGACCCGGCCTCCGTTGCGCATCCGCAGTCCAACGGGCAGGTCGAGCGGGCCAATGGACTCATCCTGTCCGGCGTCAAGCCGCGACTCGTCGAGCCACTCATCCGCTCACCCGGCAGCTGGCTTGACGAGTTGCCAGCCGTTCTCTGGAGTCTACACACCACGCCGAATCGGTCGACCGGGTTCACCCCGTTCTTCCTCGTCTACGGAGCCGAAGCCGTCATCCCGACCGACGTCGAGTTCGACTCGCCGCGCGTCGCGATGTACACCAAAGCCGAAGCCAGAGAAGCCCGCGAAGATGGCGTCGACTTGCTCGAAGAAGCACGCCTCCTGGCGCTCAGTCGCTCGGCCATCTACCAGCAAGGCCTGAGGCCCTACCACAGCAAGAATATCAAGCCCCTCACGTTCCGCGAGGGAGACCTCGTCCTCCGACTCATCCAAGAGCAGGCAGGCCAGCACAAGCTGTCCTCTCCATGGGAGGACCCATTCATCGTGAGCAGGGCCTTGCGCGACCGCAACGCCTACTACCTCATCGACGCACGCAAGTCAAGGAAGCGCAAGAAGGACACCGCCGGTGAAGAAACGACCCGGCCGTGGAACGCGGAACTCCTCCGCCCGTTTTACAGTTAGCTGCACGGGCGTATGTATCATCGCCTTTTGTGAACGCATGAAACCATGGGGTCCCCGAACGAATCTCGGGGGCTGCCTTTTGTCGACCAATTTATTGTGTCCCTATTTCCTTGCATCACTATACCACTGAACCCGGCCACCGGTCCGACTCGCTCGACCCGGGGGCTCGGGGGCTGGCCGGCTCGGTCGCCACCCCGCCGCCTTACTTGGTGATTCCTGATAAAGTTAGGATGCCGCGGTCCCCCACTTCCCCCTAAAGCCACAGATCCAGCTTTGGCTGTCGGCTGGCAAGCACAACGGGCCAAAGCTCCTTTATGCTTCATACACTAAGTCAAAGGCTGCCGGGTCGATCAACCCGGCCCACCATTCATCAAATGAATAGCCGCACGACCGGCTGCTCGCCAACCGGCTTCGCCGGATTGCCGCCAGCCGGCCCAGTGGGTGTTTCACTCGCGCTCAACGTTTCGAGGGACCCAAGTCCTGCGCGCTCCTCTCAAAGAGCCGAACTCCTTGTCATGGACCGGAGCCTCGGCCGTCTGACTCGCGGTTTGAGAAAGGAAAAGCGCATGAAATCGGTCCAAAAAATGGAAGGCAAAAAAGCAAAAGCACCCACGACATCTACACAAGTACTTAAGAAAAGGCCCACGGCCCGAGTTCATTACACCCTAAAACCCCCAGTGGGTGGGTGGACCTGCTATTTAACAGATTTTACACAAAGTGTCTCAGGCATCTCCAGCGCCGCGTCGCGACATCGACGGCTCTACCCTGGTGGCCTCCGGGTCCAGCGAGGTGCCGGTGTCCTCCTCAGCACCCGCGTCGCGGTAGATGCCCGTCTCCTCCGAGCTCCCCTCCGGATCGTGGAGGAGCAAGTAGTCGTCGCCGTCCACGGCCCTGCCGTCTTCCGTCTGCTCCGGATGGAACTCCTCGTGGAAGGCGAACTCGGCGATGTAGCTGGCCCGGGAGGCGATCCGGCCGGCTTGCTCCTGCAAGAGCTGCTCCGAACCGGCCCGCTGGCCCATCAACGCGTCCAGCTGCAGGTCCGGATGCCAGGACAGCGCGAACCGGAGCGCCATCTCAGCACCGGCACGAGCGGCGGAGACGCGCCACTCGCCAAGCCGGTCCAGCCCCATCTCCAACCAACGCGCCAGGCGCGATAAGCTACTCGGTTGGACGGAGTGCGGCCATAGGGCCGCCGTCATTGCGGTACCGGCCTGGGACAGCCGCCCCAACTGCGTTCCCAGGACCTGCAGGCGGGCCTCAGCGGCGGCGATGATCTCCGGGAAGGTCCAGGCCACCCGCGGATCCGTCCCGGACCCAACGACGCCGGTCGGGTCGCGCTGATAGCGGACGGCTTCCTTCGCCAGCCGCTGCGTCTCTGGGAAGGCCCCTGCCGCAAAGGAAGAAGCGAGTTAGAAGAAGAACAACAAGGAAGAATGGCCGGATCCCGACCCGGCAAATGACAAGAAAAAGCACTTACTGGAGAAGGACTCTTCCAGGTGCTGCGCCTCAAGCAACGTACCACGCCGCTCCCGCTCGATGGCGCGGTCACGCTCCTCGAGCGCCTTCTCCAGATCGGCCGCCTTCAGCTCGGCGTCCTTGTCTTCGGCCGCCTTCTCGGCCGCCTCGCGGCGACGGGCCTCGTCCTGATGGGCCCCCTCAGCCGTGGTGACCTGCCCCTGCAGGCGATCCACCTCAGCCTGGAGCCGGCCCTTGTCGTCTGCCAGCTGGCCGCGCTGCTGGTCCGCCTCCACCAGGGCCTACTGCGCCTCTGCCACCTTGGCGGCTTCCGCCTTAAGGAGCTCCACCTCGGCCTCGAGGCGGCTCTTGTGACCCGCCAGCTGCTCATGCAGCCGGTTGGCCTCGTCGAGAGACTGCCGAGCCGCGGCCGCCTCCGCCCTCGCCTGCGCCGCCTCGACGCAAAGACGGCCGGTGTCGGCAACGAGCCGGTCGTAGTGATGACCGACCCGGAGCAGACGAGTCCGCCAGGACAGCACCTCGGCTGCGAAAAAGAAGGACTCAGCAGAAGAAAAAAGCAAGACTTAAGATTTGGCCCAACTGTTACACAGTTGGCCCAAATCTCGGGGGCTACACCCAGTGGGTGCGCTAGCGCGCCCCCCTAGAAAAGAGCACAAGAATACCTGCGGCGACGCAGAGCTCCTCCTCCTTGGCGGCAAGCTGCTCCATGAGCTCCCGGTGCTTGCCCAGGAGGATTGTAGGCGGCGACCCGGAAGGCGTCGAGACGCTGAAGAAAGCAGAAATCAGACCAAGGCCAACACTCTAAAGGTTCGACCCAACTACTACGTAGTTGGCCCGAACCTCGGGGGCTACACCCAGTGGGTGCGCTGGCGTGCCCCCACAAAGAAGAAATTACAAGAAGACATACCAGAACGGCGCGCTCCAGGTCGCGCGTCCGCTCCACCTCGGCCTGGGCGAAGGCCTCGAGCCGTTCCGTCCGGCCTCGCAGGCGGCGACTGACGGTGTCCAGCGCCGCCTCCTCCTGGGTCTGAGGCCCGAAGACAACGGCGCCCCCGCTCAGCGCCGGCTGCGGCACGGCAGCTTGGCGCCCTCCTTGCCGGGGCACCAAGGCGTACTCCCTGCTGGCCGCTCGCGACGCGGCCAACACCTCCTCCGACGCCACTCCCAGCGCCGACGGCGACCCGGACGCCGGGACGCCCTGCGTCGCCGTCTCGGACCCGGACGTCGGGACGCCCTGCGTCGCCGTCTCTGGCCCAGCTGCCGGGGTGGCCTCCGGCACCGCCGCCCGTGGTGCCTCCTCCAAAACCGGCGGCGCCTCCGCCGCCGCCGCCCGTAGCGTCTCTTCCAAAACGACGCCACCTCCACCACCATCAGTCCCCGCTCGCTCGACCACGTCGGCCCGCGGCGGGGTGTCATCCTCCACCTCCACGACCTCCCGGTCGGGGATCACCACCTCAGCCCGGCCTCCACGGCCGCGCTCCCTCACCGACGACGACTCAAAGACCGTCGCCGCCACCACCGTGCCCTCCGGCATCTCGCGTCAGGCCGGCTCCGCGCCGGCTCGCGCCCATGCCGCCGCCGCGTCGGTCCAAGCGCGGACCGACCCCGCCTCTAGCTCCGCCTCGGCCCGGTTCCTGTCCCGCCAGGCCAAGGCTTCGGCGTCGTTTGGATCCAGGCCGAGGTCCGAGTCGGCCCGTCCCTCCACCTCGGCCTGGTCGGCGAGGTCGGACCGGCTCCTACGGAACGCGGCCCCTCCGGCGGTCGCGGCTTCCGCCGCCGCCCTCGCCAGCGCGATTGGCGACCTGGAGAAGAAGACATAATGAGCAGAAAAGAAACAAGACTAGCTCAAGAAAAAAAATCTGAGTGCAAACGAGAGATGAAGCTTACCCCGCCAAGACCGGGACCGGGGTTGGCCTCCCGTGCCCGCCGCCGCGCTTCCTCTTGGTCGGCCTCCCGGCCCCGGCCGGGTCCGCCGTGCGCTTCGGGGCTCGGGGTCGCGGCGCGACGCTGTCTTTCCCATGCGGTGCGGGGACCTGACTCCGCCCGCGTCGCCGCCTCCCCCGCCCAACGCCACTACACCGACAACTGGCGTCAGCACCGACCGTTCCGTGCCGCGGTCAGCAAGTCAAGACACATGAAGAAAAACACGAGACTTACCCGCGCGACGCCCAGCGCCGGCGTCGGACTCGGCCTCCTCCTCCCCACCATGAGCCGCGGCCTCCTCTGGCGCCACCGGCTCCACCTGCGACGGGGCCCGGGCGTAAGGATGCCGAATCGCGTTCAGAAGTACCCCCCGCGTCGCGTCAGGACGGATGAGAAGGTGCGTGGCAGCAAAGTAAGAAGACCAGACACTCACCTGCGACGCCGAGTTCGACTGGCTGTACGGCGCCTTGCCGAACCGCCAGTCCTCCCCAAGGTTGGCCTTGGAGATGTCATTCACACCGCGCGCGATGTGCTCCGTGGACAGCCGCGTCGACCCCATGCGGTTGGGGTCTTGAAGGCCGACCATTTCGCCGATGAGGCAGGAGTGCCCCTGAAGCGGAAGGACCCGGCGCATGATGAACGCGGCGAGGAGGTCGGTGCCAGTGAGCCCCTCCCACGTCCTCATCACCGTCACCCGCTCGCAGAGATTGACGATCTCCTGCGACGGGCGCCTGGGCGAGTAGCCCCAGTTCGTCTTCGCCCGCGGCGGTGCGATGGCGAAGTCCGAAAGGTTGATGCGATCAGCACCAAGGTTGCGGACGTAGAAGAAGGAGTTCTGCCACTTCTTGGCAGAATCCTCCAGCGGCATCTTGGGGAAATCCGCCCCGACCATTTCGAGATGACGGCGGCGCCGCAATCGGCGAACTCCCTGGCCGACGGGCCCTGCTACTTCAAGGAGAAGAAGCGCGCCTAGAGGTCGATCGTAGGCTCGACCCCCAGGTACCCCTCGCAGAGGGTGACGAAGCCGGAGAGCCGGACGATGGCGCCGGCGCCAAGATGATGCGGCTGGAGCCCGAAGAACTCCAGGAACGCGTGGAAGAAGGTACTTGCCGGCAGCCCGAACCCGCGCTCGAAGTGCATGAGGAAGATCACGCGCTCCTGCCCCTCGGGCCGAGGCCTCTGCTCGCCGCGCGGCAGGCGGACGCCGACGTTCGTCTCCCGCGGCAGGCGCCGCATCGCCCGGAGTTGGGTGATGTCCTCGGAGGTGACATTCGAACCCATCCAGGAGCCCGATGGCAGCGACATGATCAAAGGAAGAAGAAGGAAGATGGACGGCGAGGGACTTCTGCTCGGAGCAGCGGGCGCCGCAGTGCATCAGTTGCAAAGAGCAGAGCGAGAGCAAAGGGACAGGAGGGCGCGAGCGAGAATAATGTCCGCCGCCCCCCTGCCCCCCGATTTATAACCCTCGGTTTGAACGTGGGGAAGTGGGGAAGTGGGATCGTCTGCATGCGCCCGTTCCACTACCCCGCAATAAGTGTGCACGTACACGCGCAGTAACTGCCCGAGGAAGAGCAACCGGCCCCCGGATGCCGCAATAAATCCGCGCGCTTGGGCGGAGGGCGCGCGGCGGTGGGCCCCAGCACGTCGCCCGGTCCCGTCATGCGCGTGGCCTGTCAGGCCCCTCCGACTTCCGGGCACCACGTGGCGCCCGCGCAAAGCCCGAGGGATTACCCCAAGAATCGGCGGACTTCTCGGTCCCCGCCACGGCCGGGATGCCACGATCCGGTTTCCGAGAAAACCGGCACACAGTGGGTGTTGCCGGACCCGGCGCTCGCAGAATCCACCTTGCTTAAGGGGGAAACTGCGAAGGCCCACTCATCCGAAGACGGCGGACCTTCACAGCTTTGGGGACTACTGTCGGGAGGATGGACCCCGGGCAGGCAACGGAACCCGGATCCCCTTCAAAAAACAATGGGGCTGGCACCGCCCCTCAATACCGGCACGCGCTTGGCCGGGTCGCTCGACCCGGCCAAGCCCCGCAAGCCGGCCAGACTAGCCGACCCGGCAAGACACGTGGACTCGGCCTCAACAACTAGCGCAAGACAGCCGAACCCGGCACGACCAAAGCCTCCTCAACAAGCCAGCGCCACCCATGGCGTGCTATGCAATCCGGCCGCGGGTCAACTCCCGTCCCATCCAGGTCGTATGATGGGGACGAGACTTCAATCAATGATGACCGAGGCAACAGTGCCCCGCCCATGCCTCTGGTCAGCAGGAACGTGGCAACAGTACCCCTCACCTACCCGCTGACCAGGGTGAGCGTGGCTATAGTGCCCCCGCCCTCACCGCTGACGACAACAAGCGGTAATCTGACGGAGAGCACTGTACGCGACTCAACTCGGCCACGCCCTGACGATCGACAAGACGGCGCACAGTCCCCCTAGGCTTGCGGGGCCCGCACCTAGGGGAACCCGGCGAACCACAAGCCCTCAGCGAGACCCAGCTCGGGTCCCCGGACACCGACAATACGGACCAACCGACTTGTAACATTAGCATTGTATCCCCGGGGGGTTGGACTATAAAACCCCCGGGATCCCACGATCATTCGAGGGGTGAGCGAGAGGACTAGCCACAAAACAGCAACACCGGAGAGAAGGAGCAGCCCAAGCCTTGGCCAACTTCCTTCCTCCTCCATACAGCTCCAGGAGCAACATTGTACTATCGATCATCCAACTACACTCGGCAGGACTAGGGGTATTATCTCTCCGGAGAGCCCCGAACCTGGGTATGTCCGGCGTCCCGCGCCCGCTCATGCCAACCTCGCCTCTGGAGTCCTCCAGCGCCCTCGAGCCTCCTCCTCTCTTTAGCCATCCATTGGCATCTGCCGTGCGCTCACCACGACACGCGTGCTAACAAGCTTTGTGAGGGCGACCGCAGTCTTCGTCCGGGCGGCCAAGGCAGCCCAAACGGCCGCTGTTGCTTGTCAGGCGGTGGCAGCAGCATCTGCCTCGGGGATAGCAACTGGCGAGAGCGACACAACAGCTGTCCGTTCCGCAGCGCCGGCCTTAGCCCTGATGGAGGCCGCCCACTATCATGTCGAGGCCGTCCACGCCCAGCTCGTGGCGGTCACCGCACAAATCGAACGAAGCTTCTCCGACAACGGTCTGCAACCCACGAATGAAGAGTTGGCAATCACCGAGAGAGTTTGAGCAACCGTCCGTTCCTGCGCGGCATACCTTGCCACGACGAAGCCCGCCAGAGCCCAGATCGCGGATGCCCACGCCCAGCTCTTGGCGGCCTATTCCAAACATATGGCGGACGCGGATGGCGAGATGCTTGCCAAGTATGGTGCAATTGATGCCATGGAGCCACTTCCCCAGGAGACCGTCGGGCGCGAGCTGGACATGGAGGCGGCGGCGGATATCGACGAGCACCAGCCGTAGTAGTACTCTTTGTTTTGTTTAATTAAGAGCGCTGGTCTTTAATTTGTTAGAGTAATGTTTAGGTCAGCTAGCTCTATTTTATTGCTGAACTTGCTCGATTAAGAAGTTAGTCTCCTTTGTGTACCCAAATTATGCAATGACGTGGATGACCACTGTAACCAGGGAAATTCGAACCAAAATTTTTGACGTTCAAACTCAACACACACGGGTTAAGCTATCTGAATCGTTTGTGACGTTCACATATTGTACACATTTCTGAATAAGGGACCGTGTCTGATGACACTTTGCACGCCAGTTTTTTCGCTGAAGCGATTCCAAATTTTCGGCTTCCGCGGAAATATCTACCTCCCCGCCCCTCCCCCTTACCAAAAGCCACATTTCCTCTATTTCCACCTTCCTTTCCAAGTTGAAACCTTCACTCCTTGCTTGCAGCGCCGCCTCCTCGCCGGCGACCCTCCTTCACGCTGCTCGGCCTCGCCTATCCAGGCAGGTAATCCACACCCGACCCCCATCCTCCTTCTTTCACATCCCACATGCCTCGACCGCCGGCGCAAGCACGACACCTTCCACTCAAATCACTGACCCCTCCACCAAATAAGCGCCGCCCTAAGCCATGGTGAACACAGTATAGCCAGGATCTCAAGGAGCATTTGGCAGCGGAGAAGCAAATCGCGGCCGCACGCGCGGATGAGGTCGTGATGGCTGCCATTCATGCCGACCACCAGATCTTGGAGGAGCACCTCGCTGTCGAGGCCACCGTTTACGCCTCGCGCGCCGACGCCGCAACGCGGTTGGCTGCTTTAAACGACAGTTCGTGGCGTTTTCACGAGGTCACCGTCAGTGCCTTCGACGAAGACTACGAGGTGTTTTCTCAGCGTGCAGCGCGAATTGTGCTATCTACTTTTACCATGCAATCTTCTGCTATAGTGTATATGTTCTATATGTCGTGCAATGTGGTGTTCAGTTAACTGCTTGGTTCAATTCTGCAAATGTGACGTTCAATTCTTCAGGGTGCAATATTTCTAAGTTGTTAAGCATGCTTGGTTTGGTTAACTGTCTGATCTTCTATTACAAGTGTGCAATGTGGTGCTCAGTTAACATTTGGTTCATTTGTTGTGGTGTTTAGTTAACTGCTTGGTTCAATTCTGCAATGCGATGTTCAATTGTTGTGGGTGTATTCTGTTATTGTATACCATATGAGAAATAAATCAAATTTGGCTACACTAAATAAATGAGAAACAAATACAATTGCTATATTTCCATGTTGTTAAGCATGCTTGGTTTGGTTAACTGTCTGATCTTCTATTAGGTGTATGTTATATTGTGTAATGTGGTGCTCAGTTAACGTTTGGTTCATTTGTTGTGGTGTTTAGTTAACTGTTTTGTTTGGTTCAATTCTGCAATGCGATGTTCAATAGTTGTGGGTGCATTCTGTTATTGTATACCATGTGAGGAATAAATTGAATTTGGCTGTAGTAAATACATGACAAAAAATACAATTGCTATATTTCCAAGTTGTTAAGCATGCTTGGTTTGGTTAACTGTCTGATCTTCTATTAGGAGTATGTTATATTGTGCAATGTGGTGCTCAGTTAATGTTTGGTTCATTTGTTGTGGTGTTTAGCTAACTGCTTGGTTCAATTGTACACTGCGATGTCCAATTGTCGTAGGTAGAATTTTGTATTGTTGTGCATGTGAGGAATAAATCGAATTTGGCTGCACTTAATACATGAGAGACATATACAAGTGCTACATTTCCTAATTCTTAATCATGCTTGGTTTGGAAAAATGGGGTTTCCATGTGGCTTGAATTAATCTGATGAATCTGCAATGTGCTTATTTTTCATCAACATATTTTACTGATAGCATGCGAACCCTTACTTAACCTGATGACTAACTACCTTATATGTGTTGCAGGGAAACAATGGGAAGCACCGAGGTTTACAATCAAGGTTAGCACGTGCATGGTCCGTTGTCTAATAGCACATTATTGTGCAATTGCAGGAACCATTCTAATATTTAGGTTTTTAACAATTTGGTCTTGCACATGTAGGTCCTGCTGTCAGAGGTTTTGACCCACTGTTTGACCCTTTTTGCATATGGGGAAATGAGTTGTCCATGAATATCAATCAAGTCAAGAAACTCAGAAAGTTTGTTAGGATAAAGAAATTAGCGACAAAAAACAACAAGATCTTTGTCTGCACAATGAAGAAGACATCAGTTCACTACAGGATGGTACTAACTATTATACCTTGCCTTTTTTATTCCTTTGCCCCATTTCCAATGTAGAGAAGATATTTATGCACATCCTTGTTTTCAGGCCTTTCCAAAGCAGTTCACTGATGATTACCTCTCAAACCACCTGTATGGTCAGGAGGCGAGGAAGGTATTCATACAACACCCACGGTTCAATATTGAAGTGTTCCTGAAGAGGACGAAGGATGGATGGTCAATCATCCACAGGCACTGGCCTAAAGTTACAAAGACCTTCAACATCAATGAAGGCTCAATATTCGCCTTCTGCTTCAGCAGTTTTCCAGATGAGATACATCTGTCTATGTACCGTCTATGAATCTAATTTTGAAAGGTTATAGATGTTGCATGTGAAACTTGGTCCTGGTGTAGTTGTGTAATGGGTAGCTGAGTGCTGAAGCTATATGATGTTGTACTCTGATGTATTTCAATTATGAAAATGAAATATATTGTGTGCTTAATATGAAATGTCAATTAGATTAATAAATGGATTACGAATAATCGGATAATTAACCTGCTAATTGGGTTTTT
Source organism: Aegilops tauschii subsp. strangulata (assembly GCF_002575655.3). Classification (NCBI taxonomy): domain Eukaryota; kingdom Viridiplantae; phylum Streptophyta; class Magnoliopsida; order Poales; family Poaceae; genus Aegilops; species Aegilops tauschii. The sequence continues at coordinate 567,330,888 of NC_053037.3, read as the reverse complement.
TCTATTGCAAACAGTTATTGAGAAAACACCGTGTGCGATGCATTCAATAATGCACACAGTTCCTAGGAATAAACCGTGTTAGATTAGTGAACAATCACACACGACATCCTCTTGAAAACTGTTTGCGTTAGGCCACCTGGCGCAAAAGTTTACCACATAAAAACTGTGTGTGATGGACAGTCATTGACACATAGTTTCTTCTAGGCACCGTGTGTGATGAATTCAATAACGCAAACGATAAAATTGTTAATACCGTGTGAAATGTAAACGCTATCACAAACGATTTAACCGGGAAAATTGTGTGTGATGTACTTGCGAACAGAAATGTTTTCCTTGGAGCGACTGTGTGGGATGTATATACGAACGGAAACGTTTAGCGGTGGCTGGCTGTGTGTGATGTACTTACGACCGGAAATGATTTTTCCTATATAATTGTATTTTTATTTTAGCACTACTGTACGTATTTCTGTATTTGAGTGCTCGCCGGTCGCACACTGATAACCCACAAGTATAGGGGATCGCAACAATTTTCGAGGGTAGAGTATTCAACCCAAATTTATTGATTCGACACAAGGGGAGCCAAATAATATTCTCAAGTATTAGCAGTTGAATTGTCAATTCAACCACACCTGGATAACTTAATATCTGCAGCAAACTATTTAGTAGCAAAGTAGTATGAAAGTAATGGTAACAATGGCAAAAGTAACAATAGCAGTTTTGTAGTAATTGTAACAGTGGCAACGGAAAAGTAACTAAGCAAAGATCAATATGTGAAAAGCTCGTAGGCATTGGATCAGTGATGGATAATTATGTCGGATGCGATTCTTCATGCAACAGTTATAACATAGGGCGACACGGAACTAGCTCCAATTCATCAATGTAATGTAGGCATGTATTCCGAATATAGTCATACATGCTTATGGAAAATAACTTGCATGACATCTTTTGTCCTATCCTCCCGTGGCAGCGGGGTCCTATTGGAAACTAAGGGATATTAAGGCCTCCTTTTAATAGAGTACCGGACCAAAGCATTAACACTTAGTGAATACATGAACTCCTCAAACTACAGTCATCACCGGGAGTGGTCCCGATTATTGTCACTTCGGGGTTACCGGATCATAACACATAGAAGGTGACTATAGACTTGCAAGATAGGATCAAGAACTCACATATATTCATGAAAACATAATAGGTTCAGATCTGAAATCATGGCACTCGGGCCCTAGTGACAAGCATTAAGCATAGCAAAGTCATAGCAACATCAATCTCAGAACATAATGGATACTAGGGATCAAACCCTAACAAAACTAACTCGATTACATGATAAATCTCATCCAACCCATCACCGTCCAGCAAGCCTACGATGAAACTCACGCACGGCGGTGAGCATCATGGATTTGGTGATGGAGGAAGGTTGATGATGACGACGGCGACGGATTCCCCTCTCGGGAGCCCTCTCTGGAGCCCCGAACGGACTCCAGATCAGCCCTCCCGAGAGAGATTAGGGCTTGACGGTGGCTCCGTATCGTAAAACGCAATGACTCCTTCTCTCTGTTTTTTTCTCCCCGAACGTGAATATATAGAGTTGGAGTTGAGGTCGGTTGTGCCTCAGGGGGCCCATGAGATAGGGGGCGCGCCCAGGGGGGTAGGCGCGCCCCCACCCTCGTGGACAGGGTGTGGCCCCCTGGTCTTGATTCTTTCACCAGTATTTTTTATAAATTCCAAAAATATTCTCCGTGAAGTTTCTGGTCATTCCTAGAACTTTTATTTCTGCACAAAAATAACACCATCGCAATTCTGATGAAAACAACGTCAGTCCGGGTTAGTTCCATTCAAATCATGCATTAGAGTCCAAAACAAGGGCAAAAGTGTTTGGAAAGTAGATACGATGGAGACGTATCAACTCCCCCAAGGTTAAACCTTTGCTTGTCCTCAAGCAATTCAGTTGACAAACTAAAAGTGATAAAGAAAAACTTTTAGAAACTCGGTTTGCTCTTGTTGTTGTAAATATGTAAAGCCAGCATTCAAGTTTTCAGCAAAGATTATAAACCAACCATATTCACAATAACACTTAGGTCTCATGTTTACTCATATCAATGGCATAATCAACTAGCGAGCAATAATAATAAATCTCGGATGACAACACTTTCTCAAAACAATGATAATATGATATAACAAGATGGTATCTAGCTAGCCCTTTCTGAGACCGCAAAACATAAATGCAGAGCATCTCTGAAGATCAAGGACTGACTAAACATTGTAATTCGTGGTAAAAGAGATCCAGTCATAGTCATAATCAATATAAATTAATAGTAATGGATGCAAATGACAATGGTGCTCTCCAACTGGTGCTTTTTAATAAGAGGATGATGACTCAACATAAAAGTAAATAGATAGGCCCTTTGTAGAGGGAAGCAGGGATTTGTAGAGGTGCCAGAGCTCGGTTTTTGAAATAGAGATAAATAATATTTTGAGTGGCATACTTTCATTGTCAACAAAACAACCAAGAGATCTCGATATCTTCCATGCTACACACATTATAGGCGGTTCCCAAGCAGAATGGTAAAGTTTATACCCCCCCACCACCAACAAGCATCAATCCATGGCTTGCCCGAAACAACGGGTGCCTCCAACTAACAATAGTCCTGGGGGAGTTTTGTTTGCAATTATTTTGATTTGCTTTGAGCATGGGACTGGGCATCCTGGTGACCAGCCATTTTCTCGTGAGTGAGGAGCGGAGTCCACTCCTCTTGAGAATAACCCGCCTAGCATGGAAGATACAAACTGCCCTAGTTGATACATGAGCTATTCGAGCATACAAAACGGAATTTCATTTGAAGGTTTAGAGTTTGGCACATACAAATTTACTTGGAACGGCAGGTAGATACCGCATATAGGAAGGTATGGTGGACTCATATGGAATAACTTTGGGGTTTATGGAAGTGGATGCACAAGCAGTATTCCCGCTTAGTACAAGTGAAGGCTAGAAAGAGACTGGGAAGCGACCAACTAGAGAGCGACAACAGTCATGAACATGCATTAAAATTAATAAACATTGAGTGCAAGCATGAGTAGGATATAATCCACCATGAACATAAATGTCGTGGAGGCTATGTTGATTTTGTTTCAACTACATGCGTGAACATGTGCCAAGTCAAGCCACTCGAATCGTTCAAAGGAGGATACCACCCTATCATACCACATCACGACCATTTTAATAGCATGTTGGCACGCAAGGTAAACCATTATAAACTCCTAGCTAATTAAGCATGGCATAAGCAACTATAATCTCTAATTGTCATTGCAAACATGTTTCATTCATAATAGGCTGAATCAGGAATGATGAACTAATCATATTTACAAAAACTGGAGAGGTCGAGTTCATACCATATTCTCTCATCTCAATCAGTCCATCATATATCGTCATTATTGCCTTTCACTTGCACGACCGAACGGTGTGGATAATAATAATAATGCACGTGCATTTCACTAAGCTGGAATCTGCAAGCGTTTTAATCAAGCTTCAAAATATCGGATATCGAGTTTGTATCAGTTTGGCTTCGACATATCGGATGTCGGATATCGGGTGATATATCAGGCGATATGTAGATATATCGGAGAAAACATGTCTAGTTTTTTTTCATTATTCTTGTTCAAAACATTTATTTTTAGTAACATAAAATGTATGCTTTTAATGCTTTAACATAACACTTTTAGATTCCTAGTTTATTAATTTGTCAATTAAGAAGCTATTAAGGAAAGATTCGCAAAATCCTTACTCTATGATTAAAAACAATACGATATATATGCATTTGTATGAAACATTGTGCATGACTTTGATAATATATAATGAAGTTCTAAATCCATAATCTTATTTCACTACTTTCTAATACAGAATTGTTGTCATATACGTATCGTTATATATCAGTGGACATATCAGGCTAAATATCGGCCATAACGATCGATATTTCGGTCCATATCGGATGATATGTTTGAAAATGATATTTTCAAAATGATATGTTATGTTTATATCGGTAGAGCCTCAAAAGTGATATATCGGCCTATATATCCGTCATATCGGCCTAGATTTAAAAGCTTAATTTTAATACAAGGGAGAAGACAAGGTAATATGAGCTCTTGGTTAAATCAACAATAATGCATATAAGAGCCACTTCAACATTTTCATCATGGTTTTCTCCTCTCGACCCCCAAAGATAAGAAATAAAACTATTTACACGGGAAAGCTCCCAACAAGCAAAAGAAGAACGAGAAATCTTTTTGGGTTTTCTTTTAATTATTACTACTACCAGCATGGAAAGTAAACTAGCTAAAAGCTACAACTATTTTTTTTGTTTTTCTTAAGGTTTTTCAAACACACAAGAAGAAAGCAAGAAAAGAAAATAAACTAGCATGGATAGTACAATGAAAAAGTATGAGCACCGACAACTAGAATGAGTGTGTGAACATGAATGTAATGTCGGTGAGAAATACGTACTCCCCCAAGCTTAGGCTTTTGGCCTAAGTTGGTCTATGCCCACGGATCAAAGTGGTCCTCTCCAGTTTACTGAGGAGGATCCTCGGGGTGCCACTGGTTGGTGAGCTCCTCCGGATCCCACTGATAAACCGACTGCCGATAAGGGTCAGTAGATGACTCAGGTTCAGGCTCTGGGGATCGTGTTCGCTCCCAATATGCATAAATGTCATCGGGCAGGATGATGTACATGCCTGAATAAATATTAAACAAAGAAGGTGCAGGCAGGGTAATAATCTGACAAGTCTTTTCACTGAATACCAGGTTATAAATGAGTCTCTTCTCCTTATCATCGCAAATAAAATCATGTGCTACCATACTTTTATAGTCTAAGAAAATAGGGGGCAACAACTTTTCTTCTTTCTCATAGTGTCTAATAGGTATCTCAAAATATTTAGCAAGACGCGAAGCAAAGATACCTCCAAAAATGGGGCCCTTTGTACGGTTTAGACTCAACCGTTTAGCAACCATAGCACCTAAACTGAAAGTTATATCACAGAGTAAAGCATGGCGCAAAATGGCGAGGTCAGGAGCACTGAGGCCCCCACTGTTCCCGCGACCAATTAAACATCTACTAGCAAATATTGCATAGTAACGTAGAACAGGAAAATGTATGCTAGTAGTTCTTGCATCTGACACTTTTCTCGTTTCCCCTACAGAAATCATATCAATAAAACTTGCCACATCCCTTGTGGTTCCTCGACGCTGCCCTCAAAAGGCAACTTGCAAACTGCACAAAAATCATAAAGGGACATCTCCCTAAACTCATCATATAAATAAAAATCCACCGAAGGTGGTGATCTCCTAGCATGGAAATGAAAATTTTGCACAAAAATATTAGTGAGTAGGAGATACTGTTCGAGCTGGTCGTGGAGGAAGTTGGTGAGGCCTGCATTCTCAGCCAAGTAATAAAAATCATCATGAATCCCGGCTACTCTCAAGAACTCATCACAAGGACATTCACACGGCCGAACCTCCGCAGTGCGAGGGAGATTATATTTGGGCTTCTTATTCTTCTCACTTTGCTTATCCTTCGAGCTTCGGCTCGAAAAGCCCCTCAATAATCTCTTCATCATTTTCTGAAAATTTCTAAATTTTTTAGTAACTCAAAATAAAAGTGAACCAAACTCAACAAAATTTATAGCAACTACTCCCACAAGTGCCTAGAGACTATATCATGCATTAGAACTACTTGGGACCAAATAAATTTGACATGCAAGCTCAAGAACAGGGTCACCTAAGCAGCAAAAATTTGCAATGAATAAAGCACTAGAACAAAAACTAATTGGACCATTGGAGGAGTCACATACCGAAGAACAATCCCCCAAAGCAGTTTTGTGAGTGGAGCTTTGAGCAAGGAGATCGAAAATCACAGCAAAACGATCTAGAACACGGGTTTGAGCCGTGTGGTGATTTTTTCTGGAGGAAGACGAAGTGTGGGTGCAGGAATAAGTGGAGGGGGCCACGTGTGGCCCACGAGGTAGGGGGGCGCGCCCCAGGGTGGTGGGCGCGCCCTGGACCCTCGTGCTCAGGTGGTGGCTCCCCCTGGTGTGTTCTCAGTGCCAGATATTCTTAAATATTCTACAAAAAACCATATTTCATTTTCGGGACGTTTGGAGAACTTTTATTTTTGGGGTATTTTTTATTGCAAGGATAATTCAGAAAACAGACAAAAAAAACTATTTTTGCTTTATTTAATCTAAATAACAGAAAGTAAAAGGAGGGTACAGAGAGTTGTACTTTCTAACTTCATCCATCTCATGCTCATCAAAAGGAATCCACTAACAAGGTTGATCAAGTCTTGTTAACAAACTCATTCCGAATCGCATGAAACCGGAGAATTTTCGAATAGCACTAGGTTACCTCAACGGGGATATGCACGTCCAATAATAAGAATATCATATTTCTTCTTGACAGTAGGAAGAGGGAATTCAAAACCTCCAATAGTAATCGTTGGAAATTTTCCAATAGAATTGATACTGTGGACTTGAGGTTGTTTCCTCGGAAAGTGTACCGTATGCTCATTACCATTAACATGAAAAGTGACATTGCCTTTGTTGCAATCAATAACAGCCCCTGCAGTATTCAAAAAGGGTCTACCAAGGATAATCGACATACAATCGTCCTCGGGAATATCAAGAATAACAAAGTCCGTTAAAATAGTAACGTTTGCAACCACAACAGGCACATCCTCGCAAATACCGACATGTATAGAAGTTGATTTATCGGCCATTTGCAAAGATATTTCAGTAGGTGTCAACTTATTCAAATCAAGTCTACGATATAAAGAGAGAGGCATAACACTAACACCGGCTCCAAGATCACATAAAGCAGTTTTAACCTAGTTTCTTTTGATGGAGCATGGTATAGTTGGTACTCCTGGATCTCCAAGTTTCTTTGGTATTCCATCCTTAAAAGTATAATTAGCAAGCATGGTGGAAATTTCAGCTTCCGGTATCTTTCTTTTATTTGTAACAATGTCCTTCATGTACTTAGCATAAGGATTCACTTTAAGCATATCAGTCAAACTCATACGCAAAAAGATAGGTCTAATCATTTCAACAACGCGCTCAAAATCCTCATCATCCTTTTTCTTGGATGGTTTAGGAGGAAAAGGCATGGGTTTCTGAACCCATGGTTCTCTTTCTTTACCATGCTTCCTAGCAACGAAGTCTCTCTTATCATAACGTTGATTCTTTGATTGTGGGTTATCAAGATCAACAGCAGGTTCAATCTCTACATCATTGTTATTGCTAGGTTGAGCATCAACATGAACATCATCATTAATGTTATCACTAGGTTCATGTTCATCACCAGATTGTGTTTCAGCATCAGAAATAGAAATATCATTGGGATTCTCAGGTGTGTCAAAAACAGGTTCACTAGAAGCATCCAAAGTCCTATCATTTTCTTTTTCTTCCTCTTAGAAGGACTAGGTGCATCAACATTAGTTCTCTGAGAATCCTGCTCAATTCTCTTAGGGTGGCCCTCAGGATAGAAAGGTTCCTGAGTCATTTTACCTCCTCTAGTCATAACTCTAACATCATTATCATTTTTCTTATTATTTAATTCATTGAGCAAATCATTCTGAGCTTTAAGCACTTGTTCTACTTGAGTGGTAACCATAGAAGCATGTTTACTAATGAGTTTAAGTTCACCTATAACTGTAGACATATAATCACTCAAGCGTTCAATCATATAAGCATTACGTTTCAATTGTCTACCAACATAAGCGTTGAAGTTTTCTTGTTTAACCATAAAGTCATCGAACTCATCCAAGCATTGGCTAGCAAACTTAGTAGACGGGATTTCAGCTTTATCATATCTATAGAGAGAATTTACCTTTACTACCTGTGTTGGGTTACCAATACCATGTATTTCCTTAATAGGTGGTAAATTCTTAACATCTTCAGCTTTAATACCCTTTTCTTTCATAGATTTCTTTGCCTCTTGCATATCTTCAGGACTGAGAAATAGAATACCCCTTTTCTTCGGGGTTGGCTTAGGAGTTGGTTCAAGAAGTGTCCAATTATTTTCATTAGTCAACATATTATTCAATAGCAATTCAGCTTGATCAACAGTTCTTTCCCTGAAAACACAACCATCACAACTATCCATGTGGTCTCTGGAAGCATCGGTTAGTCCATTATAAAAGATATCAAGTATTTCATTTTTCTTGAGAGGATGATCAGGCAAAGCATTAAGTAATTGGAGAAGCCTCCCCTAAGCTTGTGGGAGACTCTCTTCTTCAATTTGCACAAAATTATATATTTCCCTTAAAGCAGCTTGTTTCTTATGAGCGGGGAAATATTTAGCAGAGAAGTAATAAATCATATCCTGGGGACTACGCACACAACCAGGATCAAGAGAATTAAACCATGTTTTAGCATCACCCTTTAATGAGAACGGAAATAACTTAAGGATATAGTAGTAATGAATTTTTTCCTCATGAGTGAATAGGGTGGCTATATCATTCAATTTAGTAAGATGTGCCACAACAGTTTCAGATTCATAGCCTTGAAAAGGACCAGATTCAACCAAAGTAATTATCTGAGGATCAACAGAGAAATCATAATCCTTATCAGTAACACAAATAGGTGAAGTAGCAAAAGCAGGGTCATATTTCATTCTAGCACTCAAAGACTTTTCTTTCAGCTTAGCTAATAATTTCTTAAGATCATATCTATCATTGCAAGCTGCTACCTCTTGAGCACTACGTTGGTTTTCCCTTGAAGAGGAAAGGGTGATGCAGCAAAGTAGTGTAAGTATTTCCCTCAGTTTTTGAGAACCAAGGTATCAATCCAGTAGGAGGCTACACACAAGTCCCTCGCACCTACACAAACAAATAAATCCTCGCAACCAACGCGATAAGGGGTTGTCAATCCCTACACGGTCACTTACGAGAGTGAGATCTGATAGATATGATAAGATAATATTTTTGGTATTTCTGTGATAAAGATGCAAAGTAAAATATAAGGCAACGGAAATAGCTAAGTGTTGGAAGATTAATATGATGGAAAATAGACCCGGGGGCCATAGGTTTCACTAGTGGCTTCTCTCGAGAGCATAAGTATTTACGGTGGGTGAACAAATTACTGTTGAGCAATTGACAGAATTGAGCATAGTTATGAGAATATCTAGGCATGATCATGTATATAGGCATCACGTCCGAGACAAGTAGACCGACTCCTGCCTGCATCTACTACTATTACTCCACACATCGACCGCTATCCAGCATGCATGTAGAGTATTAAGTTCATAAGAACAGAGTAACGCTTTAAGCAAGATGACATGATGTAGAGGGATAAACTCATGCAATATGATATAAACCCCATCTTGTTATCCTCGATGGCAACAATACAATACGTGCCTTGCTGCCCCTACTGTCACTGGGAAAGGACACCGCAAGATTGAACCCAAAGCTAAGCACTTCTCCCATTGCATGAAAGATCAATTTAGTAGGCCAAACCAAACTGATAATTCAAAGAGACTTGCAAAGATAACCAATCATACATAAAAGAATTAAGAAGATTCAAATATTGTTCATAGATAAACTTGATCATAAACCCACAATTCATCGGTCTCAACAAACACACCGCAAAAGAAGATTACATCGAATAGATCTCCACAAGAGAGGGGGAGAACATTGTATTGAGATCCAAAAAGAGAGAGGAAGCCATCTAGCTAATAACTATGGACCCGAAGGTCTGAGGTAAACTACTCACACTTCATCGGAGAGGCTATGGTGTTGATGTAGAAGCCCTCCGTGATCGATGCCCCCTCTGGCGGAGCTCCGGAACAGGCCCCAAGATGGGATCTCACGGGTACAGAAGGTTGCGGCGGTGGAATTAGGTTTTTGGCCCCGTATCTGGTAGTTTTGGGGTACGTAGGTATATATAGGAGGAAGGAGTACGTCGGTGGAGCAACATGGGGCCCACGAGAGTGGAGGGCGTGCCCAGGGGGTAGGCGCGCCCCCTACCTCGTGGCTTCCTGGTAGTTTTCTTGACGTAGGGTCCAAGTCCTCTGGACCACGTTCGTTTTAAAAATCACGTTCCTGAAGGTTTCATTCCGTTTGTACTCCGTTTGATATTCTTTTTCTGCGTAACTCTGAAATAGGCAAAAAATAACAATTCTGGGCTGGGCCTCCGGTTAATAGGTTAGTCCCAAAAATAATATAAAAGTGTATAATAAAGCCCAATAATGTCCAAAAAAGAAGATAATATAGCATGGAGCAATAAAAAAATTATAGATACGTTGGAGACGTATCAAGCATCCCCAAGCTTAATTCCTGCTCGTCCTCGAGTAGGTAAATCATAAAAACAAATTTTTTGATGTGGAATGCTACTTGGCATAATTTCAATGTAATTCTTCTTAATTGTGGTATGAATATTCAGATCCGAAAGATTCTAAGATAAAAGTTCAATATTGACATAAAAATAATAATACTTCAAGCATACTAACTAAGCAATTATGTCCTCTCAAAATAACATGGCCAAAGAAAGTTCATCCCTACAAAATCATATAGTTTAGTCATGCTCCATTTTCATCACACAAGAATGCTCTCATCATGCACAATCCCGATGACAAGCCAAGCAATTGTTTCATACTTTAGTAATCTCAAACTTTTTCAACCTTCATGCAATACATGAGCGTGAGCCATGGATATAGCACTATGGGTGGAATAGAATATGATGATGGGGGTTATGTGGAGAAGACAAAAAAGGAGAAAGTCTCACATCAATGAGGCTAATCAATGAGCTATGGAGATGCCCATCGATTGATGTTAATGCAAGGAGTAGGGATTGCCATGCAACGGATGCACTAGAGATATAAATATATGAAAGCTCAACAAAAGAAACTAAGTGGGTGTGTCGGTGTCAAAACCGGCGGATCTCGGGTAGGGGGTCCCGAACTGTGCGTCTAAGGCGGATGGTAACAAGAGGCGTGGGACACAATGTTTACCCAGGTTCGGGCCCTCTCGATGGAGGTAATACCCTACTTCCTGCTTGATTGATCTTGATGATATGAGTATTACAAGAGTTGATCTACCACGAGATCGTAGAGGCTAAACCCTAGAAGCTAGCCTATGGTATGATTGTTGTTGTCCTACGGACTAAACCCTCCGGTTTATATAGACACCGGAGGGGGCTAGGGTTACATAGAGTCGGTTACATGGGAGGAGATCTACATATCCGTATTGCCAAGCTTGCCTTCCACGCCAAGGAGAGTCCCATCCTGACATGGGACGAAGTCTTCATAGTCCAACAGTCCGGCCAAGGGATATAGTCCGGCTGTCTGAGGACCCCCTAATCCAGGACTCCCTCAGTAGCCCCTGAACCAGGCTTCAATGGCGATGAGTCCGGCGCGAAGATTGTCTTCGGCATTGCAAGGCGGGTTCTTCTCCAAATTCTGAATACCTGTTTGAATAGTGTCCGGCTTCCCATAAATGTTGCACTCCTTGGCTTCCGCGCCTAATAATGGATATCCTCCACGCATTGAGCGAATGCGAGAAGTCGGGGCAATTTTACATTTGCCACCCTAGCCATGTGGGAAAATCACCTATTAAAGAGACGGGGATTCTCAGATCGAGATCACACCATCCTCCCACAGCGAGTATCCATAGGAGCGCGCCCAGAAAAAAATCCATTCCAACATGGCCGACCATCGCAGCCCTCCTCTCGCTCCCGTAGCCCTAAGCCCGACAATTGGAAGAAGTGTTCCGTCCCGCACAATCAATTAGTAGAGTTACAGACCCAGGGATTTCTCCCTCCAGCGTATATGGTCCCCGTTCGAGCCGGGCTTGCCACCTACAATGGCGGGGAGCAAGCAGAGAGCTTTCCCGACCCATCCAAAAGGGAGCGGGTATGCCTTGTCCCTTACTTATTAAGAGGGCTTGGATTTCCAATTCATCCATTCCTCCGCGGGCTCCTGGAGTTCTACGGCCTCCAGCTGCACAATTTTACTCCCGCCTCCATATTACACATCGCTGGCTATGTCGCCTTTTGCGAGCTGTTTCTGGGTTGCGAAGCTCATTTCGAGCTATGGAAGAGGCTGTTCTGCCTCGTACCCCGTACATAAGAGGGGTCAATATACCAAGTGGGCGGAGCCGAAATATGGCGCATCGCCGGGATCGGATACCTGTCCGGTACTCCGAAGAAGACATCCGAGGACTGGCCTTCGGAGTGGTTTTATATGGAGGACGTTCCCCTTCCGGACCCTATCCGGATGGGCCTTCCTGAGTTCGACAATGCTCCCTTGAAGAAACGCCGCAGCTGGCGCCCTCGGAGCCCTCAGGAGGAAGATAACGGGGAAGTCCTTTACCTGATGAGTCGGATACGAACGCTGGCCCAGTCAGGATTGACAGTAATTGAAGTTATGTCAATATGTATAATGCGGGGGGTGCAGCCACTTCAATATCGCGGACACCCTATGTGGCACTTCAATGGAGAAGATGATGCCACCCGCTGCGGTCGTAAAGGTCCGGACTTCGTCGCTGCTCTAGCGAATATACTGTCCGGTTTATACAAAGGAGAGGAAGAGGAGTTCATCCGTATCAAGCCACGGGATGGGTTCTCCATGTACAACCCCCCAAGCTGGGTGAGCTGCTACTTTTTACTCCAGACCTTCCCACATTCTTTGTCATGAATATTTACCTTGCTATTTCATAGCAGGAGCTGCGAAAAGCCGTGAGGGAGGTCCACAGCCCGCCTCCACAACCAGAGGACCCTGACCGGGCCCTCGACCCTGGACTCAAAGAGGATCCAGACATATTTGTGGAGCTGATTGACAGGACGTTCTATCAATTGAGCTGCGATGATGCCATGGTGGCCATCATAGCCGATTATCCTGGACTACTCCCTGCGTCGCATGTAAGTAAAACTGGAGTCCCAACTTCCAAGAAGGATCCCCTTTTCTGCACTTCACCTATTGCACACATATGGTGTCTTACAGGGAAGGCCCTCGGGACGCCATGCCGAACCCGCAGTGACTCACCAACAAAGGGCACCGAAGCCGAGTAGGCTTAAAAGGAAGGCGGTCAGGACTGAGACGCCGTTGCAGAGGTATGAAACAAAACCCCGCTCCGTGGTTGTCGTCTTTTAAAATATAATAACGTCCATGTTTCCTAGTAGGAAAAACACTCACCGGACTATATCCGGAAGGGCTGCTGGTCACGCCTCCACCAGTCAGGCTCCAGAGCCGGACATAGAGGCGGACGCTAACATGAAGAGAACGCCGGATGTTCCTCCTACAGAGGATGCGGATAGGCTATCCACTACAAATTCCGAAGTGGAGAGCGCTATGAATCACAGGCGTCGCCGGGCCGTACTCCGTGACGCTTGTTTCTCCCAAGAGGCGTTCGATGCCTTCAACTCAGGAGACGCGTACATCCGAGCTACTCAAAATGGTCTTGCCAGAGCCACGGACCAGTATGTAAAGGATATACGGGTAAGAAAATCTGATAATTATATATATCAGTAGCCCCTGAGACTTGAAACAGTTGACACAACTGATTTAAGGATCATTATTTGTGCAGGTTCTTACAGAGAAGAATACCCAATTGTCTCAAGAGCTGGAAGAGTGCAAAGCCCAGCTACGGGCCGCAGTTGCCGCGCTGAAGGAGTCCGAGAAGGCCCCCTCTGGTAACACTTGTCTCTATTGCAAAGAATGACAGGTACCAGATAGTATGCGGCATGCATGCAAATCTAACAATAGGTTCTGCAGGTGACTCCGGAGTGAATCCGGAGGTCATGATAGGGAATGAGCCGCACTGCCCAACGACAGCTAAAGGCTGTGAGTGCGTGCTTAAAAAGGTTAGGCAGGAGAAAAACAATCTCCAAGATGCCAATATCCAGCTGGGCATGGAACTGAAAGATGTTCGGGCCCAGCTTGCTGACTCCGTAAAGGAGAATAAGAGGCTTCGACGCGGCATTTTCAGTAAGTGCTTGAATGAACTTTTAAAGAGTTTGGCGAAGAAACCGGCTAACAGAGTTATATCTGCAGGTATGCTGACGGGTCGTCCCGAGGAGGAGATGCCCGGGTCTGCGGGTGATCTTGTGCCGGAGCTCTCACAACTGCACGAACAAGTTCGGCAGGTGATGCAGGGCATTGCCCAAGCCTTGTGGCCATCCGTCTCCCTGCCAGGAGGCATGGGGGAGCTTGTAGAGAAGCTCAAGGGAGCGCGGCGGCGCTTCCGATTATGGAAGATATCAGCCTGCCGACAGGGTGCGAGGGAAGCCTGGGCCATGGTGAAGACGCGGTATACCAAGGCTGGCCCTAACCACATGGCCGAGGTCGGACCTGTGGGGCCTGATGGGAAAGAGATCCCCGTCAGTTTGGTGTATGACCAAGTTGAATTAGCCGCAAAGTATTCCCAATAGGATTGTAGGCTAGACAACCTGTTGGATGGTATAGAAGAAGAATTTAGTCAGTCTAAGTGACTGTGTACTTCAAGTGACATATATTGTCCCTAGCAGGATTGTAAATCATTTGTCATGGCGGACCTTTTCGCTTCGACCTCTGGACCCGATAGTCCGGAGTGTATCCGAATACCCGCTCAGTTATGTAAAAACCAGGGTACGCGTGGAAACCAGGCGTAGGGGTCATAAGTGCTTGAACAGACAAGTACCCAACTAGCTATGTTATATTACATGGATAGTAAGAAACATCTTCCAGGGAGAATAGTTCCGTTAAGGGTTCCTTTCCCTGGGTACGCATGCCCTAATGTGCATGTCCGAACTGCAAAAAGAGACGCAGGCTATAAACATCTGGGGGCATGTATGAAAATAAATAAAAGTCATCTTTTGTTCACCGACCGAGTATTCCCTTAAGAACGCTAACTTTCGGCTTCACCCAGTCTGAGGTACACATCCGGCTGACCCGGCAGTAACAATCGCAGAGGTGCTCCCCTTATGCCCTAGCCGAATTAACGGGAACGTAGGGCATAAACACAAGAGCCAGGCAACCCAGCTTGGCCAAAACTTAAGTCATATCGATGCATATAATGGCGAAAAAAGGTACATGTGGAAGAGTAACACATGTGTGGGGCATAGAGCCCGGAAAATAGTTATATTAGGCTTCTATATAAGAAGCCCCCAGGTATAATGAGCGCGGTTAGCGCGTCAAGATTGTGTAGTCAAGACACAATTTAGCCTTTTAAGGCCTTGAAGAAAAAGGAAAAAAGAAAGAGATAAAAGACAGATAACGGATATGTAAAAAATTGATGGAGGTAAGGAGACGAACATGGAGTCCGGCACTAGGCGTAGAACCTTCGGAGTCTAGCTGCGTTCCATGGGTTTGGCTTGAGTCGATTGTCCGATGCATCCCGCAGACGGGACGCTCCACCGGTCAGAACTTGTTCAATAATGAAGGGACCTTCCCATTTGGGCTTGAGCTTGTTCTTTTTCTTCTCCGGCAGGCGTAGAACGAGTTCGCCAACGTTATAGGTTTTGGCCCGTACTTCTCTGCTTTGATACCTTCGAGCCTGTTGCTGATAGAATGCGGAACGGGCTTTTGCCACGTCACGCTCCTCCTCTAGGGCGTCCAAACTGTCCTGCCGATCAAGCTCGGCTTCTTTCTCTTCATACATGCGCACTCGAGGTGAGTCATGAATTATGTCGCAGGGCAGTACCGCCTCTGCGCCATACACCATAAAAAAGGTGTGTATCCGGTAGTACGATTCGGCGTGGTCCGCGGCCCCCATAGTACTGAGTCGAGCTCCTCTACCCAGTGCGTGTTTGATTCCTTTAAGCACCGCACTAATCTGGGTTTAATGCCGCTCATGATAAGACCATTTGCTCGCTCGACTTGACCGTTAGTTTGCGGGTGATAGACAGAAGCATAATCGAGCTTGATGCCCATGTTGCTGCACCAAAGTTTTACCTCGTCGGCTGTAAAGTTTGAGCCGTTATCGGTGATGATGCTGTGGGGGACGCCATAACGGTGTACAACCCCAGATATGAAGTCTACCACTGGTCCGGATTCGTCCGTTTTAACTGGTTTGGCTTCTATCCATTTGGTGAATTTATCCACCATGACCAATAAGTATTTTTTCTTATGGCTTCCCCCTTTGAGGGGTCCGACCATATCAAGCCCCCAGACCGCAAAGGGCCAAGTAATGGGGATTCTTTGGAGAGCGGTAGGCGGCATATGGCTTTGGTTTGCAAAAAGCTGGCAACCGACGCAACGTTGGACAAGGTCCTGTGTGTCTGCTCGTGCCGTCGGCCAGTAGAAACCTGTACGGAAGGCCTTGCTTACAAGGGCCCGAGCTGCGGCGTGGTGGCCGCCAAGTCCAGCATGAATTTCTGCTAAAAGTTTCCGCCCTTCCTCTTCGGAGATGCACCTTTGAAGGACTCCGGTAGCGCTTTTCTTGTAAAGCTCTCCCTCGCGGACCTTGTAGGCTTTAGACCGCCGCACAATGCAACGTGCCTCGTTTGGGTCCTCAGGTAGTTCCTGCCTAGTTTGGTAGGCCAGGAAGGGTTCTGTCCACGGGGCGATGACAGCCATAATCACGTGGGTGGAAGGTGTTATTTCGGTGGCGGAGCCTCCGATTATGTCAGAGTGTTCGGTATCTGGTGTTGTGGCCAAGTCCGGACTGTTGTTGCCGGTCTCTCCTTCCCATACGACGGATGGCTTAAACAGTCTTTCTAAGAAGATATTGGGTGGGACAGGGTCGCGCTTAGCGCCGATGCGGGCAAGGATGTCCACCGCTTGATTGTTTTCTCGGACCACATGGTGGAATTCGAGCCCCTCGAACCGAGCTGACATTTTGAGGACGGCGTTGCGATAAGCCGCCATTTATGGATCTTTGGCGTTGAAATCTCCATTTATTTGAGATATCGCGAGGTTCGAGTCCCCACGCACCTCCAGGCGTTGAATGCCCATGGAGACTGCCATCCGGAGACCATGTAACAGGGCCTCATATTCTGCTGCGTTGTTGGAGTCTGTGTATAGTATTTGGACTACGTATTGGACTGTATCTCCGATGGGGGATGTTAGGACGACGCCAGCCCCCAGACCATCCAACATTTTAGAGCCGTCAAAGTGCATAATCCAATTGGAGTATGCACCGTACTCTTTAGGGAGTTCGGCTTCTATCCATTCGGCGACAAAGTCAGCCAGTACTTGTAACTTAATGGCTCGCCGTGGTTTGTATATTATGTCGAACGGGAGGAGCTCAATAGCCCATTTGGCAATCCGGCCGGTGGCATCGCGGTTGTTTATTATGTCGTTGAGTGGTACTTCAGAGGCCACCGTGATTGAACACTCTTGAAAGTAGTGTCGTAGTTTCTGGGATGCCGTGAAGACCGCGTATGCTATCTTTTGATAATGTGGGTACCATGATTTGCATGGAGTGAGGACAGTGGATACGCAGTATACCGGCTTTTGAAGTGGTAACTTATGTCCGTCCATCTCTCGTTCGACGACGAGCACTGCGCTTACAACTTGGTGAGTTGCCGCTATATATAACAGCATTGGTTCGCCGACATTTGGCGCGGCCAAGATTGGGTTGGTGGCCAGGATGGCTTTTATTTCTTCCAATCTGGCCGTGGCAGCATCCGTCCACTCGAAGTGTTCGGTGCGCTGAAGAAGGCGATAAAGGGGTAGTGCCATTTCTCCTAATCGGGAGATAAAGCGGCTTAAGGCAGCCACACATCCAGTTAGTTTCTGGATTTTCTGGAGGTCTGTTGGGATAGCCAATTGTGAAAAAGCTCGAATTTTAGCCGGGTTTGCTTCGATTCCTCTACTAGAGACGATGAAGCCTAGGAGTTTTCCGGCGGGCACGCCGAAGACGCATTTTTCCGGATTGAGCTTGATGTCGTATGTTCGGAGATTGTCGAACGTGAGCCTCAAGTCGTCTATTAAGGATTCGACGTGTTTGGTTTTAATGACCACATCGTCTACGTATGCCTCCACTGTTTTGCCGATCTGTGTCTCCAAGCATGTCTGAATCATGCATTGATAGGTTGCGCCGGCGTTTTTGAGCCCGAAAGGCATGGTGTTGAAACAGAAGGGGCCGTATGGAGTGATAAATGCCGTTGCGGCTTGATCGGACTCCGCCATCTTGATTTGATGGTATCCGGAGTATGCGTCGAGGAAACACAATGAGTCGTGTCCTGCAGTGGCGTCGATAATTTGATCGATGCGGGGGAGGGGGAAGGGATCCTTGGGGCAAGCCTTGTTAAGGTCCTTGAAATCGACACATAGGCGCCAGGATTTATCCTTCTTTGGTACCATCACCAGGTTTGCTAGCCAGTCTGGATGTTTTATTTCTCTAATGAATCCGGCCTCCAGTAACTTGGCTAGCTCCTCTCCCATGGCTTGTCGCTTAGGTTCAGAGAAACACCGAAGAGTCTGCTTGACCGGCTTGAACCCCTTTAGAATGTTAAGGCTATGCTCGGCCAGCCTGCGTGGGACTCCTGGCATGTCAGAAGGATGCCAGGCGAATATGGCCCAATTCTCGCGCAAGAACCCCCGTAGTGCGGCGTCTACTGTGGGGTTTAACTGTGCCCCGATGGATGCTGTTTTTGTAAGGTCCGTTGGGTGGACTTGGAATTTGACTATCTCATCCGCTGGTTTAAAAGAGGTGGACTTGGATCTTTTGTCGAGTATCACGTCGTCCCTGTCCACTGTGGAGCGCAGCGCAGTTAATTCCTCAGCCGCGAGGGCTTTTCGGCGCGGAGTGCTATGTCCGGATCACTAGCTAGAGTGATGATTCCATTGGGCCCGGGCATTTTGAGCTTCATGTACCCATAATGGGGTATGGCTTGGAAGATCGTGAATGCCTCCCGCCCTAGAAGGGCGTGGTATCCGCTGTTGAACGGGGCCACTTGGAATGTGATTTCTTCGGACCTATAATTCTCCGGCGTGCCGAATACCACATCTAGTGTGATTTTCCCAGCACATCGTGCCTCCCGACTAGGGATGATTCCTCTGAAGGTTGTGCTGCTTTGCTCAATGCGGTTTCTATCTATTTCCATTTTTTGAAGAGTCTCCTCATAGATGAGGTTTAATCCACTGCCGCCGTCCATGAGCACTTTAGTAAGCCAGAAGCCGTCCACAATTGGACTAAGAACCAAGGCGGCTGGTGCTCAGGCTGTTCGGAATTTAGGTTCGTCACTGGCATTGAAGGTGATAGCTGTATCGCTCCATGGATTTATTGCTGCCATGTGGCAGACTTCGGCAAGGCTGCGGAGTACTCGCTTACGCCTATTATTTGAGGCGAAGGTCTCGAAGACTGTCAATACTGTATTGTTGTTCTCCACGGGATGGTGCGCTGCGGTATTGTTAATGAGGAGATCCTCACCGCTCTTGGCCACCTGCCGGAGTACCCAACATGCTCTAAGGGTGTGTGTTGGTATGGTATCTGCTATACTGTGAATTTTGCATGGCCCATTAAGACATCCCTCCAATACGGTTCCACGCCCTGTAGTGGGTTTTTGCTTCTTTGTAATTGGGTCGGGCGACTTACGAGAGTGCACCCTTTTAGTTCGGACTGGGGGTTTTGTCAGAGCCGAAGGATCCCAAAATTTTGTTTGGGTTTTCCAGGCGCTTTCCATCGCACAGTACTTCCGTACTATGGCCACCAAGTCAGCGAAGTGTGCTATGTCACGGTGACTTATGGCGTTGAGGATTCCCTTGTCCATGCAATTATTGCAAAAGAATGAAATCGCGTCTTCCTCGAGACAGTCCTTAGCCTTGTTCATTACAAGGAGGAATCTGGCCCAATAGTGGTGTACTGTCTCCTGGGGCTCTTGTCTAATGTGGGAAATATCACTTATATCTGGGTGGGTGGGTAGATTTAGATCCGAACCCTGACCTGATCTGAGACCCAGGGGCGGAAGAGTTTTCGAGCTTGGAAGTTCGGGCTCCAGGATGTTGCCCAATAGGTTTGGCCCACTGCCTGATTCTAGGTTCAAGGTTTGGGCCATGTCCTCCCGTAGACGGGTAGCTGGCTCGGAGAGCTCGGGAATCCGGACATAGTTTGTCCTCAAGATAGAGGAAGAATCGCCGCATTGCTCCTCCACCACCGCTATCTGATGGGTGACTGGCGGAGAGTTAATCTCCCGTTGGCCGGGTTTAAGCCCAATCCGATCATAGTCCGTAGCGACTCCCAAAGCGGCGATGCGATCCAAGAGCTCGTTCAAAGAGGAGAGCTCCATCGGATCCATCTGCTCGGTGAATTCTGAGTCGACGTGGAGGCTGTTTTCGATAACCCGAGAAGTCATCGTCGGCGCAACGGCCGAATGGGCGGTCATGACGAAACCGCCTAGTCGGAGAGTTTGGCCTACAGCCAGGGCTCCCTCAGAGGTGATGTTGTCCTTGACAACGAGGCGAGCCATCCAGCCTTATGATGATGGCACGGTGGAACTCTCAATGAAAGCACTAATGTCGGTGTCAAAACCGGCGGATCTCGGGTAGGGGGTCCCGAACTGTGCGTCTAAGGCGGATGGTAACAGGAGGCGGGGGACACAATGTTTACCCAGGTTCGGGCCCTCTTGATGGAGGTAATACCCTACTTCCTGCTTGATTGATCTTGATGATATGAGTATTACAAGAGTTGATCTACCACGAGATCGTAGAGGCTAAACCCTAGAAGCTAGCCTATGGTATGATTGTTGTTGTCCTACGTACTAAACCCTCCGGTTTATATAGACACCGGAGGGGGCTAGGGTTACACAGAGTCAGTTACATGGGAGGAGATCTACATATCCGTATTGCCAAGCTTGCCTTCCACGCCAAGGAGAGTCCCATTCGGACACGGGACGAAGTCTTCAATCTTGTATCTTCATAGTCCAACAGTCCGGCCAAAGGATATAGTCCGGCTGTCCGAGGACCCCCTAATCCAGGACTCCCTCAGGGTGTGCATCCAACTTGGTTGCTCACGAAGACCTAGGGCATTTGAGGAGGCCCATTGTTGGAATATACAAGCCAAGTTCTATAATGAAAAATTCCCACTAGTATATGAAAGTGACAAAACAAGAGACTCTCTATTATGAAGATCATGGTGCTACTTTGAAGCATAAGTGTGGTAAAAGGATAGTAACATTGTCCCTTCTCTCTTTTTCTCTCATTTTTTTGGGCCTTCTCTTTTTTATGGCCTTTCTCTTTTTTATTCCTCACTTGGGACAATGCTCTAGAAAATGATGATCATCACACTTCTATTTATTTACAACTCAATGATTACAACTCGATACTAGAACAAAGTATGACTCTATATGAATGCCTCCGGCGGTGTACCGGGATATGCAATGAACCAAGAGTGACATGTATGAAAGAATTATGAACGGTGGCTTTGCCACAAATACTATGTCAACTACATGATCATGCAAAGCAATATGACAATGATGAATGTGTCATGATAAACGGAATGGTGGAAAGTTGCATGGCAATATATCTCGGAATGGCTATGGAAATGCCATAATAGGTAGGTATGGTGGCTGTTTTGAGGAAGATATAAGGAGGTTTATGTGTGAAAGAGCGTATCATATCACGGGGTTTGGATGCACCGGCGAAGTTTGCACCAACTCTCAATGTGAGAAAGGGCAATGCACGGTACCGAAGAGGCTAGCAATGGTGGAAAGGTGAGAGTGCGTATAATCCATGGACTCAACATTAGTCATAAAGAAATCACATACTTATTGCAAAAATCTACAAGTCATCAAAAACCAAGCACTACGCGCATGCTCCTAGGGGGATAGATTGGTAGGAAAAGACCATCGCTCGTCCCCGACCGCCACTCATAAGGAGGACAATCAAAGAACACCTCATGTTTCAAATTTGTTACATAACGTTTACCATACGTGCATCTACGAGACTTGCAAACTCCAACACAAGTATTTCTCAAATTCACAACTACTCAACTAGCACAACTTTAATATCACTACCTCCATGTCTCAAAACAATCATCAAGCATCAAACTTCTCTTAGTATTCAACACACTCATAAGAAAGTTTTTACTATTCTTGAATACCTAGCATATTAGGATTATTTAAGCAAATTACCATGCTATTTAAGACTCTCAAAATAATCTAAGTGAAGCATGAGATCAATAGTTTCTATAAAACAAATCCACCACCGTGCTCTAAAAGATATAAGTGAAGTACTAGAGCAAAAACTATATAACTCAAAAGATATAAGTGAAGCACATAGAGTATTCTAATAATTTCCGAATCATGTATGTATCTCTCAAAAGGTGTGTACAGAAAATATGATTGTGTTAAACTAAAAAGCGAAGACTCAAATAATATAAGACGCTCCAAGCAAAACACATATCATGTGGTGAATAAAAATATAGCTCCAAGTAAAGTTACCGATGGAAGTAGACGAAAGAGGGGATGCCTTCCGGGGCATCCCCAAGCTTTGGCTTTTAGGTGTCCTTAGATTATCTTGGGGGTGCCATGGGAATCCCCAATCTTAGGCTCTTGCCACTCCTTATTCCATAATCCATCAAATCTTTCACCCAAAACTTGAAAACTTCACAGCACAAAACTCAGCAGAAAATCTCATGAGCTCCGTTAGCGAAAGAAAACAAAAGACCACTTCAAGGTACTGTAATGAACTCATTCTTTATTTATATTGGTGTTAAACCTACTGTATTCCAACTTCTCTATGTTTTATAAACTATTTTACTAGCCATAGATTCATCAAAATAAGCAAACAACACACGAAAAACAGAATCTGTCAAAAACAGAACAGTCTGAAGTAATCTGTAACTAACGCAAACTTCTGGAACTCCAAAAAATCAGCCAAAATAGGACGACCTAGACAATTTGTTTATTTATCAGCAGCAATTGGAATCAATATTTTATCACGTTCTGGTGATTTTTAACAATTTTTTTCATGAACAGAAAGTTTCTGGAATTTTCTGCAAGATCAAATAACTATCATCCAAGAAGATCCTATAGGTTTAACTTGGCACAAACACTAATTAAAACATAAAACACATCTAACCAGAGGCTAGAACAAATATATATTCCTAAACAGAAGCAAAAAGCAAAAAACCTAAAAATAAAATTGGGTTGCCTCCCAACAAGCGCTATCGTTTAACGCCCCTAGCTAGGCATAGTAGCAAGGATAGATCTAGGTAGTGCCATAGTAATAGGATAGATCATTAAAACTCATTTCATATTCTCTACGTTCAGCAGCAAGTTTCCTTTGAGGCAAGGAAAAGTAATCAAAAGGGCTAAATTTAATGGGACAAAAGAACCCAAGATCAATTTTAGGAGGTATAGGTTCCTCCTTCGGCCCTTCATATTGCACAACCAATTCATCATTATAAGCATTCTTTTGACAGAACTTTGTGAGCCTATACTCGAGAGAATATCTTAGCTCATTATTTCGAATAGCCAAATCATCATTAAGTTCAGAAATTCTATCAACTAGAACATTGGTAGGAACCTTTTTTCTAAGGTTTTCATTGAAAGCAACATAGTCTAGAGATTGAAAACGCATTATTTCTTCTTGATCAAAGAGGATAGCCTCTATGGGAGGACGGCCAGCGTCCACCCTATAATGCACAAAGATTTCCTTGGCCTCTTTTATTATAAATCTGAACTCATGAGCCAAAAAGATAGTAGCGGCACGCTTAACAGAAGAATGCTCTATATTAGAAAATTCTAGGAAAATCCTTTGTATGCAAGGGTGCAAGTGCATAAATTGCCTTTCAAGTTCAACTATAAGCGTGGCAATAGCGTCAGCAAGACTACTAGTTCTATGAAGAATGGAACTGCCCATAGAAGGCAAAGCACCGGCACAAGTAAAGAAATCTTGAATAACCCCTTTCCCAATAATATTACCACTACCAATTCAAATTTTTTTTTCTATGCAAGGTAGGGGGTTCTTCAGCAGGAGCATCAGAATTTTCCATGATATTATTGTTGTCCATATTGACAATAATTTCTCCAATTTCAGACATAACGACAGAAAGAGCGAGGGGCAAAAGGGAAAGAAGAAGACGAACGGAAAAGAGAGGGCGAATAAAACGGCAAGAGTGAAGTGGGGGAGAGGAAAACGAGAGGCAAATGGCAAATAATGTAATGCGGGAGATAAGGGTTTGTGATGGGTACTTGGTATGTTGACTTTTGCGTAGACTCCCCGGCAACGGCGCCAGAAATGGCTCGTTGACGGGAAATCAAATCTTGACTTGACTTGGTGTGAGCCTCCCCGGCAACGGCGCCAGAAATCCTTCTTGCTACCTCTTGAGCACTGCGTTGGTTTTCCCTTGAAGAGGAAAGGGTGATGCAACAAAGTAGCGTAAGTATTTCCCTCAGTTTTTGAGAACCAAGGTATCAATCCAGTAGGAGTCTACACACGAGTCCCTCGCACCTACACAAACAAATAAATCCTCGCAACCAACGCGATAAGGGGTTGTCAATCCCTACACGGTCACTTATGAGAGTGAGATCTGATAGATATGATAAGAAAAATATTTTTGGTATTTTTATGATAAAGATGCAAAGTAAAATAAAAGGCAATAAAAATAACTAAGTGTTGGAAGATTAATATGATGGAGAATAGACCCGGGGGCCATAGGTTTCACTAGTGGCTTCTCTCAAGAGCATAAGTATTATGGTGGGTGAAATTACTGTTGAGCAATTGATAGAATTGAGCATAGTTATGAGAATATCTAGGTATGATCATGTATATATGCATCACGTCCGAGACAAGTAAACCGACTCCTGCCTGCATCTACTACTATTACTCCACACATCGACCGCTATCCAGCATGCATCTAGAGTATTAAGTTCATAAGAACAGAGTAACGCTTTAAGCAAGATGCCATGATGTAGAGGGATAAACTCATGCAATATGATATAAACCCCATCTTGTTATCCTCGATGGCAACAATACAATACGTGCCTTGCTGCCCCTACTGTCACTGGTCTAGTAGGCCAAACCAAACTGATAATTCGAAGAGACTTGCAAAGATAACCAATCATACATAAAAGAATTCAGAATATTCAAATATTGTTCATAGATAAACTTGATCATAAACCCACAATTCATCGGTCTCAACAAACACACCGCAAAAGAAGATTACATCGGATAGATCTCCACAAGAGAGGGGGAGAACATTGTATTGAGATCCAAAAAGAGAGAGGAGGCCATCTAGCTAACAACTATGGACCCGAAGGTCTGAGGTAAACTACTCACACTTCATCGGAGAGGCTATGGTGTTGATGTAGAAGCCCTCCGTGATCGATGCCCCCTCAGGCGGAGCTCCGGAACAGGCCCCAAGATGGGATCTCATGGGTACAGAAGGTTGCGGCGGTGGAATTAGGTTTTTGGCTCCGTATCTGGTAGTTTGGGGGTACGTTGGTATATATAGGAGGAATGAGTACGTCGGTGGAGCAACATGGGGCCCATGAGGGTGGAGGGCGCGCCCAGGGGGGTAGGCGCGCCCCCTACCTCGTGGCTTCCTGGTAGCTTTCTTGACGTAGGGTCCAAGTCCTCTGGATCACGTTCGTTCCGAAAATCACGTTCCCGAAGGTTTCATTCCGTTTGGACTCCGTTTGATATTCTTTTTCTGCGAAACTCTGGCATAAAACAGCAATTCTGGGCTGGGCCTCCAGTTAATAGGTTATTCCCAAAAATAATATAAAAGTGTATAATAAAGCCCAATTATGTCCAAAACAGAAGATAATATAGCATGGAGCAATCAAAAATTATAGATACGTTGGAGACGTATCACAAGCAAGAAAATCTCTAGCAGTTTCTTCATCCATAACATAACCCTCAGGCACAATAGGCAATTCATATCTAGGGGGAGAATCTTCATCATCACTTTCATCAATATTATCAGTTTCAATAATTGCATTCTCTCTAGCCCTAGCAAGTTGTTCATCAAGAAATTCACCTAGTGACACAGTATTATCAAGCATAGAAGTAGTTTCATCATAAGTATCATGCATAGCAGAAGTGGCATCATCAATAACATGCGACATATCAGAATTAATAGCAGAAGCAGGTTTAGGTGTCGCAAGTTCACTCAAAACAGAAGGAGAATCAAGTGTAGAGCTAGATGGCAGTTCCTTACCTCCCCTCGTAGTTGAGGGATAAATCTTGGTTTTTTCATCTTTCAAGTTCCTCATAGTGATCAGCAGATATAAATCCCAAGTGACTCAAAGAATAGAGCTATGCTCCCCGGCAACGACGCCAGGAAATATTCTTGATAACCCACAAGTATAGGGGACCGCAACAGTTTTCGAGGGTAGAGTATTCAACCCAAATTTATTGATTCGACACAAGGGGAGCCAAAGATATTCTCAAGTATTAGCAGTTGAGTTGTCAATTCAACCACACCTGAATAACTTAATATCTGCAGCAAAGTATTTAGTAGCAAAGTAGTATGGAAGTAACGGTAACGATGGCAAAAGTAACAGTAGCAGTTTTGTAGTAATTGTAACAGTGACAACGGAAAAGTAACTAAGCAAAGATCAATATGTGAAAAGCTCGTAGGCATTGGATCAGTGATGGATAATTATGTCGGATGCGATTCTTCATGCAACCGTTATAACATAGGGTGACACAGAACTAGCTCCAATTCAGCAATGTAATGTAGGCATGTATTCCGAATACAGTCATACGTGCTTATGGAAAAGAACTTGCATGGCATCTTTTGTCCTACCCTCCCATGGCAGCGGGGTCCTATTGGAAACTAAGGGATATTAAGGCCTCCTTTTAATAGAGTACCGGACCAAAGCATTAACACTTAGTGAATACATGAACTCCTCAAACTACGGTCATCACCGGGAGTGGTCCCGATTATTGTCACTTCGGGGTTACCGGATCATAACACATAGTAGGTGACTATTGACTTGCAAGATAGGATCAAGAACTCACATATATTCATGAAAACATAATAGGTTCAGATCTGAAATCATGGCACTCGGGCCCTAGTGACAAGCATTAAGCATAGCAAAGTCATAGCAACATCAATCTCAGATCATAATGGATACTAGGGATCAAACCCTAACAAAACTAACTCAATTACATGATAAATCTCATCCAACCCATCACCGTCCAGCAAGCCTACGATGAAATTACTCACGCACGGCGGTGAGCATCATGGAATTGGTGATGGAGGAAGGTTGATGATGACGACGGCGACATATTCCTCTCTCCGGAGCCCGAACGGACTCCAGATCAGCCCTCCCGAGAGAGTTTAGGGCTTGGCGGCGGCTCCATATCGTAAAACGCGATGAATCCTTCTCTCTGATTTTTTTCTCCCCGAACGTGAATATATAGTTGGAGTTGAGGTCGGTGGAGCCTCAGGGGGCCCACGAGACAGGGGGACGCGCCCAGGGGGGTAGGCGCGCCCCCACCCTCGTGGACAGGGTGTGGGCCCCTGGTCTTGATTCTTTCGCTAGTATTTTTTATAAATTCCAAAAATATTCTCCGTGAAGTTTCAGGTCATTCTGAGAACTTTTATTTCTGCACAAAAATAGCACCATGGCAATTCTGCTAAAAACAACGTCAGTCCGGGTTACTTCCATTCAAATCATGCAAGTTAGAGTCCAAAACAAGGGCAAAAGTGTTTGGAAAAGTAGATACTGTTGGAAATATGCCCTAGAGGCAATAATAAATGGTTATTATTATATTTCTTTGTTCATGGTAATTGTCTATTGTTCATGCTATAATTATATTGCAGAAATCGTAATACATGTGTGAATACATAGACCACAACGTGTCCCTAGCAAGCCTCTAGTTGACTAGCTCGTTGATCAACAGATAGTCACGGTTTCCTGACTATGGACATTGGATGTCATTGATAACGGGATCACATCATTAGGAGAATGATGTGATGGACAAGACCCAATCCTAAGCATAGCATAAAAGATCGTGTAGTTTCGTTTGCTAGAGCTTTTCCAATGTCAAGTATCTTTTCCTTAGACCATGAGATCGTGCAACTCCCGGATACCGTAGGAGTGCTTTGGGTGTGCCAAACGTCACAACGTAACTGGGTGACTATAAAGGCGCACTACGGGTATCTTCGAAAGTGTCTGTTGGGTTGGCACGGATCGAGACTGGGATTTGTCACTCCGTGTGACGGAGAGGTATCTCTGGGCCCACTCGGTAATGCATCATCATAATGAGCTCTATGTGACTAAGGCGTTGGTCACGGGATCATGCATTGCGGTACGAGTAAAGAGACTTGCCGGTAACGAGATTGAACAAGGTATTGGGATACCGACGATCGAATCTCGGGCAAGTAACATACCGATTGACAAAGGGAATTGCATACGGGATTGATTGAATCCTCGACATCATGGTTCATCCGATGAGATCATCGTGGAACATGTGGGAACCAACATGGGTATCCAGATCCTGCTGTTGGTTATTGACCGGAGAGGCGTCTCGGTCATGTCTGCATGTCTCCCGAACCCGTAGGGTCTACACACTTAAGGTTCGGTGACGCTAGGGTTGTAGAGATATGTGTATGCGGAAACCCGAAAGTTGTTCGGAGTCCCGGATGAGATCCCGGACGTCACGAGAGGTTCCGAATGGTCCGGAGGTGAAGAATTATATATAGGAAGTCAAGTTTCGGCCACCGGGAAAGTTTCGGGGGTTACCGGTATTGTATCGGGACCACCGGAAGGGTCCCGGGGGTCCACCGGGTGGGGCCACCTATCCCGGAGGGCCCCGTGGGCTGAAGTGGGAAGGGAACCAGCCCCTAGTGGGCTGGGCGCCCCCCATGGGCCTTCCCCATGCGCCTAGGGTTGCAAACCTTAGGGTGGGGGGCTTCCCACTTGCCTTGGGGGGCAAGGCACCCCCCTTGGCCGCCGCCCCCCACCCTAGATGGGTTTTGGCCGGCGCCCCCCTCCCAGGGGGGCCTATATAAAGGGGGGGGAGGGAGGGCAGCAACATCTCAGCCTTGGGCGCCTCCCTCCTCCCCTGCTACACCTCTCCCTCTCGCAGAAGCTCGGTGAAGCCCTGCCGAGACCCGCTACATCCACCACCACGCTGTCGTGCTGCTGGATCTCCATCAACCTTTCCTTCCCCCTTGCTGGATCAAGAAGGAGGAGACGTCGCTGCACCGTACGTGTGTTGAACGCGGAGGTGCCGTCCGTTCGGCACTCGGTCATCGGTGATTTGGATCACGGCGAGTACGACTCCGTCATCCACGTTCATTGGAACGCTTCCGCTCACGATCTACAAGGGTATGTAGATGCACTCCTTTCCCCTCGTTGCTAGTATACTCCATAGATGCATCTTGGTGAGCGTAGGAAAATTTTAAAATTATGCTACGATTCCCGACAGTGGCATCATGAGCCAGGCCTGTGCGTAGTTACTATGCACGAGTAGAACACAAAGCAGTTGTGGGCGTTGATGTTGCCAATTCTTCTTGCCGCTACTAGTCGTATCTTGCTTCGGCGGCATTGTAGGATGAAGCGGCCCGGACCGACCTTACACGTACGCTTACGTGAGACAGGTTCCACCGACTGACATGCACTAGTTGCATAAGGTGTCTAGCGGGTGTCTGTCTCTCCTACTTTAGTCGGAACGGATTCGATGAAAAGGGTCCTTATGAAGGGTAAATAGAAATTGGCAAATCACGTTGTGGTCATACGTAGGTAAGAAACGTTCTTGCTAGAAACCTACAAACCACGTAAAAAACTTGCAACAACAATTAGAGGACGTCTAACTTGTTTTTGCAGCATGTGTTATGTGATGTGATATGGCCAGAAGATGTGATGAATGATATATGTGATGTATGAGATTGATCATATTCTTGTAATAGGAATCACGACTTGCATGTCGATGAGTATGATAACCGGCAGGAGCCATAGGAGTTGTCTTTATTATTTTGTATGACCTGCGTGTCATTGAATAACGCCATGTAATTTACTTTACTTTGTTGCTAAACGCGTTAGCCATAGAAGTAGAAGTAATCATTGGCGTGACGACTTCATGAAGACACAATGATGGAGATCATGATGATGGAGATCATGGTGTCATGCCGGTGACGAAGATGATCATGGTGCCCCGAAGATGGAGATCAAAGGAGCCTAATGATATTGGCCATATCATGTCACTATTTGATTGCATGTGATGTTTATCATGTTTTTGCATCTTATTTGCTTAGAACGACGGTAGTAAGTAAGATGATCCCTTATAATAATTTCAAGAAAGTGTTCACCCTAACTGTGCACCGTTGCGAAGGTTCGTTGTTTCGAAGCACCACGTGATGATCGGGTGTGATAGATTCTAACGTTCGCATACAACGGGTGTTGACGAGCCTAGCATGTACAGACATGGCCTCGGAACACACGCAATACACTTAGGTTGACTTGACGAGCCTAGCATGTACAGACATGGCCTCGGAACACGGAGGACCGAAAGGTCGAGCATGAGTCGTATAGAAGATACGATCAACATGGAGATGTTCACCGATCTTGACTAGTCCGTCTCACGTGATGATCAGACACGGCCTAGTTAAATTCGGATCATGTATCACTTAGATGACTAGAGGGATGTCTATCTGAGTGGGAGTTCATTAAATAATTTGATTATATGAACTTAATTATCATGATCTTAGTTATCATGAACTTAGTCTAAAATCTTTACACTATGTCTTGTAGATCAAATGGCCAACGTTGTCCTCAATTTCAACGCGTTCCTAGAGAAAACCAAGCTGAAAGATGATGGCAGCAACTATACGGACTGGGTCCGGAACCTGAGGATCATCCTCATAGTAGCCCAGAAAGATTATGTCTTAGAAGCACCGCTAGGTGAAGCACCAATCCCTGAAAACCAAGACGTTATGAACGCTTGGCAGCAGCGTGCTGATGATTACTCCCTCGTTCAGTGCGGCATGCTTTACAGCTTAGAACCGGGTCTCCAAAAGCGTTTTGAGAAACATGGAGCATATGAGATGTTCGAGGAGCTGAAATTGGTTTTCCAAGCTCATGCCCGGGTCGAGAGATATGAAGTCTCCGACAAGTTCTTTAGCTGTAAAATGGAGGAAAATAGTTCTGTAAGTGAGCACATACTCAGAATGTCTGGGTTGCACAACCGCTTGACTCAGCTGGGAGTTAATCTCCCGGATGACGCGGTCATTGACAGAATCCTTCAGTCGCTTCCACCAAGCTACAAGAGCATTGTGATGAACTTCAATATGCAAGGGATGGAAAAGACCATTCCCGAGATATATTCAATGCTGAAATCAGCGGAGGTGGAGATCAGAAAAGAACATCAAGTGTTGATGGTGAATAAAACCACTAAGTTCAAGAAAGGCAAGGGTAAGAAGAACTTCAAGAAGGAAGGCAAGGGAGTTGCCGAGCCCGGTAAACCAGTTACTGGGAAGAAGTCAAAGAATGGACCCAAGCCTGAAACTGAGTGTTTTTATTGCAAGGGAAGTGGTCACTGGAAGCGGAACTGCCCCAAATACTTAGCGGAAAAGAAGGCCGGCAACACCAAAGGTATATGTGATATACATGTAATTGATGTGTACCTTACCAGTACTCGTAGTAGCTCCTGGGTATTTGATACCGGTGCGGTTGCTCATATTTGTAACTCAAAACAGGAACTACGGAATAAACGGAGACTGGCGAAGGACGAGGTGACGATGCGCGTCGGGAATGGTTCCAAGGTCGATGTGATCGCCGTCGGCACGCTACCTCTGCATCTACCCACAGGATTAGTTTTAAAACTCAATAATTGTTATTTAGTGCCAGCTTTGAGCATGAACATTGTATCTGGATCTCGTTTAATTCGAGATGGCTACTCATTTAAATCCGAGAATAATGGTTGTTCTATTTATTTGAGAGATATGTTTTATGGTCATGCCCCGCTGGTCAATGGTTTATTCTTGATGAATCTCGAACGTGATGTTACACATGTTCATAGTGTGAATACCAAAAGATGTAAAGTTGATAACGATAGTCCCACATACTTGTGGCACTGCCGCCTTGGTCACATTGGTGTCAAGCGCATGAAGAAGCTCCATGCAGATGGACTTTTGGAGTCTCTTGATTACGAATCATTTGACACGTGCGAACCATGCCTCATGGGTAAGATGACCAAGACTCCGTTCTCCGGAACAATGGAGCGAGCAACCAACTTATTGGAAATCATACATACCGATGTGTGCGGTCCAATGAGTGTTGAGGCTCGCGGAGGATATCGTTATGTTCTCACTCTCACTGATGACTTAAGTAGATATGGGTATGTCTACCTAATGAAACACAAGTCTGAAACCTTTGAAAAGTTCAAGGAATTTCAGAGTGAAGTTGAGAATCAACGTGACAGGAGAATACAATTCTTACGATCAGATCGTGGTGGAGAATATTTAAGTCACGAATTTGGTACACACTTAAGGAAATGTGGAATAGTTTCAGAACTCACGCCGCTTGGAACACCTCAGAGAAATGGTGTGTCCGAACGTCGTAATCGCACTCTATTGGATATGGTGCGACCTATGATGTCTCTTACCGATTTACCGCTCTCATTTTGGGGCTATGCTTTAGAGACTGCCGCATTCACTTTAAATAGGGCTCCGTCAAAATCCGTTGAGATGACACCGTATGAATTATGGTTTGGGAAGAAACCTAAGCTGTCGTTTCTAAAAGTTTGGGGATGCGATGCTTATGTCAAGAAACTTCAACCTGAAAAGCTCGAACCCAAGTCGGAAATATGCGTCTTCATAGGATACCCTAAGGAAACTATTGGGTATACCTTCTACCTCAGATCCGAAGGCAAGATCTTCGTTGCCAAGAACGGGTCCTTTCTGGAGAAGGACTTTCTCTCGAAAGAATTGAGTGGGAGGAAAGTGGAACTTGATGAGGTGATAGTCACCCCTTCCGAACCGGAAGTAGAGCAGCGCAGGAAAATGTTCCTGTGGTGCCTGCACCGACTGGGGAGGAAGTTAATGATGATGATCATGAAGCTTCAGATCAAGTTACTGAACTTCGTAGGTCCACAAGGACACGTTCCGCACCAGAGTGGTACGGCAACCCTGTCCTGGAAATCATGTTGTTAGACAACGGTGAACCTTCGAACTATGAAGAAGCGATGGCGGGCCCGGATTCCGACAAATGGCTAGAAGCCATGAAATCCGAGATAGGATCCATGTATGAAAACGAAGTATGGACTTTGACTGACTTGCCCGATGATCGGCGAGCCATAGAAAATAAATGGATCTTTAAGAAGAAGACGGACGCGGATGGTAATGTGACCATCTACAAAGCTCGACTTGTCGCTAAGGGTTATCGACAAGTTCAAGGGGTTGACTACGATGAGACTTTCTCACCCGTAGCAAAGCTGAAGTCCGTCCGAATCATGTTAGCAATTGCCGCATACTATGATTATGAGATATGGCAGATGGACGTCAAAACGGCGTTCCTTAACGGCTTCCTTAAGGAAGAGTTGTATATGATGCAGCCGGAAGGTTTTGTCGATCCTAAGAATGCTAACAAAGTATGCAAGCTCCAGCGCTCAATCTATGGGCTGGTGCAAGCATCTCGGAGTTGGAACATTCGCTTTGATGAGATGATCAAAGCGTTTGGGTTTACACAGACTTATGGAGAAGCCTGTGTTTACAAGAAAGTGAGTGGGAGCTCTGTAGCATTTCTCATATTATCTGTGGATGACATACTATTGATGGGAAATGATATAGAGTTCTTGGAAAGTATAAAGGCCTATTTGAATAAGTGTTTTTCAATGAAGGACCTTGGAGAAGCTGCTTATATATTAGGCATCAAGATCTATAGAGATAGATCAAGACGCCTCATTGGTCTTTCACAGAGTACATACCTTGACAAGATATTGAAGAAGTTCAATATGGATCAGTCCAAGAAGGGGTTCTTGCCTGTATTGCAAGGTGTGCAATTGAGCACAGCTCAATGTCCGACCACGGCAGAAGATATAGAAAAGATGAGTGTCATCCCCTATGCCTCGGCCATAGGGTCTATTATGTATGCCATGCTGTGTACCAGACCTGATGTAAACCTTGCCGTAAGTTTGGTAGGAAGGTACCAAAGTAATCCCGGCATGGAACACTGGACAGCGGTCAAGAATATCCTGAAGTACCTGAAAAGGACTAAGGATATGTTTCTCGTTTATGGAGGTGACGAAGAGCTCGTCGTAAAGGGTTACGTCGACGCTAGCTTCGACACATATCTGGATGACTCGAAGTCACAAACCGGATACGTGTATATTTTGAATGGAGGAGCAGTAAGCTGGTGCAGTTGCAAGCAAAGTGTCGTGGTGGGATCTACATGTGAAGCGGAGTACATGGCAGCCTCGGAGGCAGCACAGGAAGCAGTCTGGATGAAGGAGTTCATTACCGACCTAGGGGTGATTCCCAACGCGTCAGGCCCGATGACTCTCTTTTGTGACAACACTGGAGCTATTGCCCTTGCGAAGGAGCCTAGGTTTCATAGGAAGACCAGGCATATCAAGCGTCGCTTCAACTCCATTCGTGAAAGTGTTCAAAATGGAGACATAGATATTTGTAAAGTACATACGGACCTGAATGTAGCAGATCCGTTGACTAAACCTCTCCCTAGAGCAAAACATGATCAACACCAGAACTCAATGGGTGTTCGATTCATCACAATGTAACTAGATTATTGACTCTAGTGCAAGTGGGAGACTGTTGGAAATATGCCCTAGAGGCAATAATAAATGGTTATTATTATATTTCTTTGTTCATGGTAATTGTCTATTGTTCATGCTATAATTGTTTGTCCGGAAATCGTAATACATGTGTGAATACATAGACCACAACGTGTCCCTAGCAAGCCTCTAGTTGACTAGCTCGTTGATCAACAGATAGTCACGGTTTCCTGACTATGGACATTGGATGTCATTGATAATGGGATCACATCATTAGGAGAATGATGTGATGGACAAGACCCAATCCTAAGCATAGCATAAAAGATCGTGTAGTTTCGTTTGCTAGAGCTTTTCCAATGTCAAGTATCTTTTCCTTAGACCATGAGATCGTGCAACTCCCGGACACCGTAGGAGTGCTTTGGGTGTGCCAAACGTCACAACGTAACTGGGTGACTATAAAGGTGCACTACGGGTATCTCCGAAAGTGTCTGTTGGGTTGGCACGGATCGAGATTGGGATTTGTCACTCCGTGTGACGGAGAGGTATCTCTGGGCCCACTCGGTAATGCATCATCATAATGAGCTCTATGTGACTAAGGCGTTGGTCACGGGATCATGCATTGCGGTACGAGTAAAGAGACTTGCCGGTAACGAGATTGAACAAGGTATTGGGATACCGACGATCGAATCTCGGGCAAGTAACATACCGATTGACAAAGGGAATTGCATACGGGATTGATTGAATCCTCGACATCGTGGTTCATCCGATGAGATCATCGTGGAACATGTGGGAACCAACATGGGTATCCAGATCCCGCTGTTGGTTATTGACCGGAGAGGCGTCTCGGTCATGTCTGCATGTCTCCCGAACCCGTAGGGTCTACACACTTAAGGTTCGGTGACGCTAGGGTTGTAGAGATATGTGTATGCGGAAACCCGAAAGTTGTTCGGAGTCCCGGACGTCACGAGAGGTTCCGGAATGGTCCGGAGGTGAAGAATTATATATAGGAAGTCAAGTTTCGGCCACCGGGAAAGTTTTGGGGGTTACCGGTATTGTACCGGGACCACCGGAAGGGTCCCGGAGGTCCACCGGGTGGGGCCACCTATCCCGGAGGGCCCCGTGGGCTGAAGTGGGAAGGGAACCAGCCCCTAGTGGGCTGGGCGCCCCCCCATGGGCCTTCCCCATGCGCCTAGGGTTGCAAACCCTAGGGTGGGGGGCTTCCCACTTGCCTTGGGGGGCAAGGCACCCCCCTTGGCCGCCGCCCCCCACCCTAGATGGGTTTTGGCCAGCGCCCCCCTCCCAGGGGGGCCTATATAAAGGGGGGAGGGAGGGCAGCAACATCTCAGCCTTGGGCGCCTCCCTCCTCCCCTGCTACACCTCTCCCTCTCGCAGAAGCTCGGCGAAGCCCTACTTAGACCCGCTACATCCACCACCACGCCGTCGTGCTGCTGGATCTCCATCAACCTCTCCTTCCCCCTTGCTGGATCAAGAAGGAGGAGACGTCGCTGCACCGTACGTGTGTTGAACGCGGAGGTGCCGTCTGTTCGGCACTCGGTCATCGGTGATTTGGATCACGGCGAGTACGACTCCGTCATCCACGTTCATTGGAACGCTTCCGCTCGCGATCTACAAGGGTATGTAGATGCACTCCTTTCCCCTCGTTGCTAGTATACTCCATAGATGCATCTTGGTGAGCGTAGGAAAATTTTAAAATTATGCTACGATTCCCGACAGATACGATGGACACGTATCACACACGACCTCATTTTGCCGAGTGTGTGTGCCAAGAGGGCATATCCCCAACGGTTTCTGGGTCGTGTGGGAAGGACCCCCCTATCGCCCACACTCACTTGGCAATGGTTCCAAACACTACTAGGGAAAAGCCTATACACAGAATCTTACCAGCAACATGTTTTAAAATAAGGCGCTGCTGCTATATAGTAGCAGCGCAGTCCAGCAGAACTCGCCGCTGAAATAAAATTAGCAGTAGCGCGCCTCCTCAAAGTCGCGCTACTGCTATAATTCCCCCGACCCCGCCGCGAAGCTAGTTTTAGCAGCAGCGCATTAGCGCGAAGAGCGCTACTGCTACAGATCATAGCACTAGCGCATTCCAATAATACCCGCTACTGCTAAGTTTACAAAAAAAATTAGTCCCACCTCGCTCCGCGAAGAGGATTTCTACCACCTTAATTATGTTACTTCTCAAACTATCACAAGCACTTGGTCTTCACTGAACTCTATGTGTAAAATTTGTGGCCGCAATATGAGTCTTCCCCGGTTATTAAACCGGTGAGGACTCATATTGACAAATCAGATTGTACACAAAAAGATCATTGATGATCAATGTATTTTTGATGTCTATTTTTACATGCTGACACATAGTAGTAGCGCGTTCTTTGTGAAAGGCGCTACTGCTAGGTCGTTTAGCAGTAGCGCCTTTCTCTATAGTGCGCTACTGCTAAGCCATTCCATCTCCCACCCCCACTCTCCTCTATCCGATCCACTGACACTGACACTCACCCGATCTCCCCCTCAACCCCCCCCCCCCGCGTCGGTTCTCCCCTGTCGCCCCTCCTCCCTCTGCGCCGCCGTCACCTCCTCCTCGTCGCTGGACTCGGTACCGCCCTCCTCCTCCGTCCTCCCTCCACTCGCCGCTGGCCGGCCCCTCCTCGCTCCGCCTTCCTCCTCCGTCCTACTCTCTTATCCCTCCTCGAGTCGCCCTCCTTATCCCTCCTCCCTCCTCCATCCACAACCCCTCCTCCCTCCTCCCTGCTACATTTTGATTTAGTAGTCTAGTTCATATGCAACACTTTCATTTAGTTGATATGATTTAGTTGATTTAGTAGGCTAGTTGATTTAGAACATTTTGATTTAGTTGATTTAGTATGCTAGTTGATTTAGTAGGCTAGTTGATTTAGTTGATTTAGTAGGCTAGTTGATTTAGTTAATTTAGTATGCACCATTTTATTGTTATTTTTTCTGTAATTGGATAGCTAGATGCTTTTGTTTTTTCGTAATAAGTTATTTTTTGGCAAAATGTAGGTGCCAATTTAGTTAAATTTGCCACTTGTTTTTTTAATCAATTATCTTAGGCAATAGGGGCCAAATTAGATGAAATGTCTTGGTAGGTGGTACCCTGATTTGGTAGATATTTGTGAAAAGTTTTTTCGGCAATAGGTGCCACCGAAATGCTTTGGTAGGTGGTACCTTATCATCTAATATGTTACTAGATCTTAGGATTATAATTGTCCATTAAATTGCTTCTCGCGGAAGAACTAAAAATATCACATGCTACTGTTTTTCTTTCCTGTGAAGTGGATCGTTAATCCTTTGCTCATATTGCTTTAGGAAAATGGCGCCACCACCACCACCACCACCATGTCGACTGTGCAAGTCAAGGTGCGCCAGCAGCCTTGCAACTGGCAAGCTGTTCGACATCTACTTCCAGCCGAGTTTTCGTCATGCGGCGGTAAGAAATTAGATGAAATGTAACAACTATTTTATTTTTAGTGTTGGCATTACTGCATTGTGTCATTTTGCTTTTTTTACACAGATCGTCCCATGCAATGTGAGGTTGAAATTCAACAAGCTGACAGGAGACACTGTGACATTTGAGGCTCCTGGGGGCCATACACTATGGAGGTCGAGAAAGGACGCAATATGTCACAGATTGGAGGAGATGGATGGGCCCATTTCCTCGTCCGCATGCGTCTTACTGGTGGTGAGTTGATCAGCTTCTCCTTCAGAGCAGAAAGACCCAAGCTAGCTGTCATTTATATCAACCTGGTGGAAGATGATGATGACGAAGATGATGAAGATGACAAAGATGATGAAGATGACGAAGATGATGAAGATAATGAGGACCCACTCGATGAAGATGATGAGAACCCACTTCATGAAGCCATCGTAGCTCAAAGAATGAGGCTGAGCGAGGAGGAGGTGTGCAATCTATGGGACATAATTCCGCCACGTGATGACTTTGTCGGGGTGCCATTCGTGACCCGCCTGACAAGTACCATGGCCGATCGGCATGAAATGGTATGTTATACTGACTGTAGTAATTTGATGATGATGATGATGATATATATATATATATATATATATATATATATATATATATATATATATATATATATATATATATATATGCTTTGTTGTTATACTTACAAATGCAAATTATCCGATGATATGCTTAGTGTAGAGTCCAATGATATACTGTGTAGAATCTAGTCGACGATATGCTTTAGTGTAGAGTCTGATCACATGCTTATTAGTGTAAAATCCAAGGAACTATAAATAGTGTAGATAATCCAGATATACTTATTAGTAGAATTCATGCTTAATTAGTACAAAGGCGTAGTACTGTGTCTTTTGATAGTGTAGAAATCTATACTTAATAGAAATATATTTGCATGAGTATGTGCGAGGCTATTTATTAATTGATATATTTTTCTTATTCAGAAATTGCCAAAGAACCTATCTGTGAGTTGTGGTATCGAGCCTGATGAAGAAGGCTCAGGTGGACTATGCCTTACCGCAAGGGGCTCCGTCACCACCTGTACTTACCGCATGGACACAGACGGTCGCACACACTTAAACTCGGTTGGGTGGAAGAGATTCCTCGTTGGCAAGAATCTTCGTGTTGGACAGGCCGTCCTAATTACTATCAGGAACACCCACCGCCCAGGCTTCAAGATGATGATCGTCGTTGATATCATCTAGAACTACATATGTGTGTGTGGCTATATCATCTAGAACTACATATGATGATCGTCGTCGATGTCGTTGATATCATGTAGAACTACATATGGTGATCGTCGTCGATATCACCTAGTACTGCTTGAGGATGCATGTTGACTATATATGAAATTTTTATCTAGTAGTACTACCTAGTACCTATGATGCTTTATGAAATTGATATGTAGTAGTACCCAATGTTGGGGATATCGCTTATCGAGAACTTATCGGTTGACCCATGATAAGGGGTAAATCGGCCAGTTTATCGGCATATCAGCCGATTTATCGCCATATCGGCTGATTTATCGGCCGATTTATCCTATCGTTCAGACACTGGTAAGCGATAAATCGGCCGATTTTTATCAGAATATCGGAAGATATCTTGAACAATGGTAGTACCTAGTATCTGGAAATTGCAGTTTACTGAAACTGAAACGGGGTAGGAATTGGCGAAAATAATGAAAGATATAGCAGTAGCGCGGGGCTAGGAAATCGCTACAGCTAAGTAATAGTAGCGCGTTCCAGAAAAGCACTGCTGATATAGTCTATAGCAGTAGCGCGTGTACGGAACGCGCTACTACTAAACGTTAGCTGTAGCACCATACTAGTAGTGCGGCCACCCGCGCTGCTGATAGCATCAAAACCTGCACTACTACTAGGGTTTTCCCTAGTAGTGAAATGCCGTCGCGGAAAGGGGTTAAAAACCGTTTGTTTAGCACATCGCTGTACTAGTGTATGCATGAAGTATAAGATGCAAAACTCGGGTAAAATAAGTCAAACACGTGTTATTTAGGTATATTTTTGGGTATCTTATATTGCATTTTTCAATAGAAAGAAAAACTTAAAAAGAATAGCTACTTCTCCACCTGCAAAGATAGATATGGTTTATGAGGGTAAATCCATAGACTTGAACACAAATAAGACAAATCACAAAGTAAAAAAATGAATGATAGTTTCGGTAGAAAAATAAGTTAGGAGAGTATAGTATGGAAGAGTCTAAAACAAAATAGAAGTGTGTTTTAAGGTTCGTGCAAAATGTCCATAGGACTTAAGCCCAGCCATCGAATCTTATAGATAGTACACATGGTAGAATTTTGTGCAACAAAGAGGCACTAGTGGAAAAAGTGCTAGCCACAACTTTCGTTGGTGGCGCACCATTTTCCATCCACGCTAGCACTACTTATTTTAAATAATGTTGGCATGCACATAATTAGCACGTGAGCTTTACATGTTTAGTGCTGGCATATATTTTTATAGATAGGCCACAAATCGTTTGGCCCATATGTACTAAACGTTCGGAATATAGTGGTGGCGTCGGTTCTGTATGTACGCCATAGTTAATTTGTTAGTGTTGTCGTTTGTTTTCTATGCATGCCAGAAACTGTTTTTCAATATTATCAAGGGTTTTAAGTATTTAATGATTATAATAGCCGATCCTTAAAAAAATTGATTATACTAATCACAATTTTAGCGTTTTATCAAAATATGTACTCATCATTATTATTTTTATCAATCTAGAACTTTTATTTCTCTACTACCAGTTCAAATTTTGAGTCTTTATTTCGTCAAGTCTTTCATTAATCTTAGTCTTTTTCTTATTTGGCCTGTTATTAGCTATGGCGTTGCCCTTTTTTCCAATGCCAGCAATAACCTTTCTGAGTCAACTTAGTAAAACACCTAAGTCACCGCTCTCTCTCATTTCACACCCGGCCACGTCGACGCCCCGTTGCCGCCCCTCGTCGGCAGCAAGGTTAGATCCACTACTCCTCCCATCGTATCTCCTTCCTCTCCACTCTCCCACGTCCTCCGTTTGCGGACACGCCACACGGCTGGGATCCATTGGGATTCATGTAGTTGATTTAGGGGATTGCTTTCATTTGTGTAGAAATTTTAGTATATATCATGGATTGCTTTCTGTCATGTAGAATCCAAAGTTAGTTGCACTGATTGCTTTGTGTAGAAATTGTAGTGATAATCCGATTGCTATTGTGTATAATCCGATATTTATAATGTATTTTGATTAGAAATATTTTCAGTGTCTAGATTATTAGGAATAATAAAATGAACTCCTATAAATTACTAGTGTAGAATTTATTTACTTGTGTCTCCCTCTGTGGATTTTGTTTATTTGTGTATGCAATTACTAGTGTAGAATGATATATTTAGTTTTCAATATGTTTTGTGTAAAATAAACTCCAATTAATTATGTTTAGTATAAATTTTTACTAATGAACAAAGTGCTTATATACTTAGTTTCAATTATATTTTATGTAGAATGGCGCAGCCGCCACCATGTCCAATGTGCAAGTCAAGGTGCGCAACCGACCTTTTAAGTGGCACGCTGTTTGGCATCTACTTCCAGCCGTGCTTTGTTCCTAAAGCGGTAACGCATTACATGAACCTTCTAACAGTTTGTTCTTTTATTTTTTTTCTTGCTATTTCCTGTAATGCAATGTGTTTGTTTTTTGTTTTTTTTACACAGATCGTCCCTTCCAATGTGAGATTGGAGTTCAATGAGCTCATTACTGAAGACACTGTGATCTTCGACGCTCTAGGGGGGCCCTAAACTATGGAGGTCCACAAGGGACAAAAGATATCCCAGATTGGAGGAGATGAATGGAATCGTTTCATCGCCCACATGCATCTCACAGGGGGTGAACTTATCAGCTTCTTGTTCAGAAGACAAAACTCCAAGGCTGGTTGTTATCTACCTCAATTTGGAGGACGAAGATGATGAGGACCCACTTGATGAAGCCCTCTATGCCAAAGTAATCAGGCTAAGCGAGGACGAATCAGGCAACCTCTGGTACATACTTCATCCACGTGATGACTATATCGGGATGCCATTCGTGACCCGTCTAACAAGTACAAATGTTAACCGCCATGCATGTTATGTAATTATACTTAGTGTAGAAATTTGATAATATGTTATAGTAATGTGACTTGCTTGTAGTAATGTTGTGATATGCTTAGTGTGTAGTAATGTGATATGCTTAGTGTACTAATATTGTGATATGCTCAGTGTACTAATGTGCTGTGATATGCTTAATGTAAAAATTGAGGATATGCTTAGTGTGTACATAGTAATGTGATATGCTTAGTGTAGAACGCGATGATATACTTTATGTTTAGTAATGTGACATGCTAATTTATCAAAAAAATTCAGAAATTACCTAAGAGGCTAGGTGAGAGATGCGGCTTCGAGCCGGATGAAGCAGACATTGCTGGAATACACCTTACCGCAAGGGGCTCCATCAACAATTGTACTTACGCACTGGACACGGACCGTCGCACTGTCTTCAGCACCGCGGGGTGGAACAACTTTCTTGCTGGCAAGAATCTCCAGGTTGGACAAGCCATCTTAGTCACCATCAGGAATACCCGGTGCCATGACTTGCGGATGATGATTGTCATCGACCTCATTTAGAACTATGTGTGTGGCGGGGACGTAGATGCTAAATGAACTGCTTATGTATTAGCGCTATCTACTAGTGTTTCAGCTCATAATACTCTCTATTAACTGGTAATGTTTGTGAGATCTAGCTAGCAGCTACTACGTACTGTTTGTGAGATTGCCACTTCAATATTAACTCGTAATGTTCTATTATCTGGTACTAATCTACTGTGTAATGTTATATAGTATGTCCTTAGGTTTAATGTGAAATGCTTAATGATACATGGTGTCAATTTTGTTGTTGTTGTATGAAACGTTCATGGCGTGCAAATTACATCACGCACTGCTAGGTGACTGAATATAGTGGTGGCGTTGCAAACGTGACACGCCAACAAGACGTATAATACTGCTGGCGTAGCCACCAACGCCACCACTATTTCTTAACAATGACGCCATATTGGTGGCGTAGAGTTTCCACGCCAGCAAGGCTGATTTTGGCACGTCATAGCTAGGCTTTTTTGCACTAGTGAGGAGATCCGACGGCCAACAATACTCACATTTGCCACCTGTCAATCATCGGATCGGCTTCATCCAATGGTTGTTATTCTGAATTATTCATACATTATATAGTGGTATAGATATAGAAATAAATGTGCGAAAATGCTTAATCCACTTCGTTGGGGCGACATCAACAACATCATCGTCGCATTGGAGGCGGGTTCATAGAAACTTGTCATGTAGGCTATTGGTGATGCTCGTAGTTGGTATGCCGATCATAGGTTGGAAAACCGGACGTGGTTGGTTTGCTGACCATAGGTTAGAAAATCTGACCGAACCAACGGTCTGACAAAAGAAGAGGTTCTGATGCCTTGTCTGATCTGTTATGGCCAGCAGACCTTAGAAAGAAGTAGATTAAAGCTTTGCGGTTGGATATGAAATTTTTGGGCGAATACGAGAAAACCGGGGTGGTGCAACCAAAATTTTAGGCCGGCGATTTGTTGGTCTTGCAATCTACTAGGACGTCTATATAATGTTCTCACCTTTTCAAAATGCAATGGAACCGAAAAACCATCGATCATAGCTTCGCTCGTTCAGTCCTAAGTTTTTTTCTCTTTAAACATGGTGACAATGTCTACTTTTAAATAAGGAAAATGGTTTCCCATTTTATTGATATATGATAAGTAAAATGCAACACATAACATATAATAGTGCTAGAGCCGTTGTCCAACAAACATTACAGACAAATGCAGACCACACGAGTTCGACGACCATTCCCGTGGTTAGGCAATGGTAGCCAAGCCAAGATATGCCTCATCCGTAGGCAGACTAGTGACATCTATTAAGATAGGGATAATTGTATTCATGCCACTAGTTGTGTCCCACTCGACTGATTTGCCCCTAG
Organism: Aegilops tauschii subsp. strangulata; assembly: GCF_002575655.3. Lineage (NCBI taxonomy): Eukaryota > Viridiplantae > Streptophyta > Magnoliopsida > Poales > Poaceae > Aegilops > Aegilops tauschii. Next base: position 567,286,767 of record NC_053037.3, on the reverse strand, counting down.
TTTTTGAAAAACCTCGGTTTTGCCCAAGTCCGTTTGCTCCTCTTATGTTTTTGCCCTTCCGTCACGTTTTTGTCCAGTTAGTGCCGTTTGACCATGTGTTGACTGTCTTTGGACTTTTCTCTGGACCATTTTGCCCCTGCGTTCTCACTCTCTCAACAGAAACTTCCAGGTGCAAAATCTTATAATTAAGCAATTAATTAATTTCCTAATTATCTTATTTATTATAATCTTTAATGTTATTATTTCTTTTCTTTTTCTTTTAAAACAGGGGGTTGGGCCCACCTGTAAGTGGCATACCCAGCCACTATGTGGCTTGTGCCCACATACGGGCACCAGGGGGGCTCGGCCTCCGGCGGCCCGACGCGGCCTCCGGCGAGGCCATCAGCGGGCGCAGGCGAGGCAGGGAGGGCGCGCAGCGGGAGAGGCCGACACAATGCGACGGGAGAGTGGAGGGGCGAGCGGCCCAAGCGCGGCGCGGGGGAGGAGCCAGCGGCCCCGGGACGGCAGCGGGCGCGCGAGCTACGGCGGGCGCGGGGCGCGCGAGCTACGGCGACAGCCCGCAGGGGCGAGCGGAGGGGGGGGGGGGGGGCAACCGTTCCTTGTGGCCGGAGGCAGCCTCGGGGCTGGGCGGGCGCGCGCGACCGCTACGGCGGCCGGAGGCGGGATCTGGGCTGGGATCTGCGCGGGCGGGCGAGCTACGGCGGCGGCCCGTAGGGGCGAGCGGGGGAGGGGGCAAGGGAGAGCGCACACGGCGATGGGTGGCGAGCAGCGGCAAGACAGAGCGGGGCACGCGGGGCGTGTGCATGGCCACGGCGAGCTCCGGCCACAAGGAACGGCGGCAACATCGAGCGGCGGCGGATCAGAGTGAGAAAGCAGGGGCAAAATGGTCCAGAGAAAAGTCCAAAGACGGTCAACACATGGTCAAACGACACTAACTGGACGGAAACGTGACGGAAGGGCAAAAACATAAGAGGAGCAAACAGACTTGGGCAAAACCGAGGTTTTTCGAAAACTAGGGGCAAATCAGTCGAGTGGGACACAACTAGTGGCATGAATACAATTATCCCATTAAGATATTAAGCTCCTAGTTTGGAACCTTCTGGTGCGTCGAGAGCTATGGGGGACATTATTGGCTCCGCCTCTAAGGGTGTGTGTCGCCGGGCCGGCCGTTTTTTTGGTTTTGAGAAGGTATTGCACGTGGTTTATGTTAATTTTATTTTCTGTGCCTTTATCAATTTAATAATTTGTAACTTTTTTCAGCCTTTTTTTATGATTGTTTTTTTTCATAATTTTTAACTGACACCAAGGCCAAAACGTTTATGGACACCACAACCAGTGCGTTAGCCCCTATAGAATTAGAAGGTCAACCTGCATAATAGAAGGGCAGATCTAGGAGTCGCCCATGTCCAAACAACAACAGTATCTCGAGCATGGGAAAACACGCAAGCCACTCGTGTCGTGCCATCTAAAGTGAATTCACACTGACCACCAATGCCTTGAACTAGTTAAGTCAGCCTCTATCATCTTTGCCTTCCAAAACAGACACCCAAATAATACAATGGTCCTTCCCGAGGCCACTGGCAAAACCATGACTCGCCGGCGTACTACTATATCAAAGCATGGTTAACAATGCTCTGCCAGCTGCTGGCTATAGCAAATTGCCATGTCATCTATAGCCAATTGAATAACCAACACGTATAATAGTTACCTATAAGAAAGTACTTCATCCGTTTCTAAATATTTGTCTTTCTAGAGATTTCAATAACCGACTACATACGGAGTAAAATGAGTGAATCTACACTTTAAAATATGCTTATATACATCCGTATGTGGTAGTCTATTTGAACTCTCTGAAAAGACAAATATTTAGGAACGGAAGGAGTACTACTTTACGAACATATGACCCACCTTCCACTCTCTCAAACCTTCTTGGAGCTCGTGTTACAGCCGGATGTAAGTCTACAATCTGCTTCTCTTCTCTCTTCTCTTCTCTCTCTTCCAACTCAGCAACAATATAATATTTAAATCCTTATAGCCCGCTTATGTCAGCTTATTATATTTGCTCTCACAGTGCAATGTAAGCAACATGCATGCGACGCTAAGACGTATTTATCGCCCAATATGAAGGGGTAGAGTAGAGTTTTCACCATTAACCAAGCAGAGGAGCATAGGACTATAATAACACATTTAGAAAGGAGCACAACACACCTGCAGGCATCACCGGCGGCGAAATCGTCCAACACCAATTATGACTTTTACTTATCTCCCACACCCTCAACAAGGCAACATCGATGATGAAAAAATGAGTTGGGTTGGGGCATGGGATCGGTGGTTGATCTCCTATGTGCGCTCCCTGGGTGGCATGTTATGAGTGGCTCGAGGAGGAAGATGAATCCAGTGCCTTTGGATGTCGATCTAATGGTCAGAAAAGAAAGTGGCTAATTGAAATGTTTTTTCAGGCACCTGACAAATAACCACTCCATTTTTTCCCATTCCTTCGTTTCGAAAGAGACTCTTAATGGGTAAGGCAAATTGTTCTTTGCCATGGTTCCAAAATAAAATAAAATCAATCGATAAAGTCACACATTCATATTCGTTGCATTTGAGTTGTAAATACTTCAGATTCTGAAAACTACTTGGTTAAAGTTGCAAAATATTCTTGGGGCAAAAGATAGAAGAAGGCAAGAACCCCCGTATCAATGAAATGATACGCACCCTGAGTGTATTCCCGAAAAAGAAGGGAACAACATTATCATCAATGTGTCAACCTAATAACAAAATATTCTTAAAGGGATATGAACAAGATTGTAAGGTGGGCATGGGTGGGAATAAGAGCTGCGACTGATGTCGACTCCTCACCTGGAAAAGTGATAATTCACTCAGGTTGGCTACAGGAACATGCAGGCATGATTGGTATGTACTGGTGAGAAGATTCCCTCGCCGAAGATATCTGCAAGCTGCAAGCATGAGCTGAGGTGAGATCCGATGGAGGGGAGCGGCGGCGGCAAGCACTTCATCCTCGTCCACGGCCTCTGCCACGGCGCGTGGTGCTGGTACAAGCTGGCGCCGATGCTCCGCGCCGCGGGGCACCGGGTCACTGCGCTCGACATGGCCGCGTCCGGCGCGCACCCGGCGCGCATGGACGAGGTGCCGTCCTTCGAGGACTACTCGCAGCCGCTGCTCGACGCCCTGGCCGCGGCACCGCCCGGCGAGAGGCTGGTCCTGGTCGGGCACAGCCTCGGCGGGCTCAACCTCGCGCTCGCCATGGAGAGATTCCCGCGCAAGGTCGCCGCGGCCGTGTTCCTCGCCGCGTGCATGGCGTGCGCCGGCAGGCACATGGGCGTCACCATCGAGGAGGTAGGCAGACCCTCCCAGAATCAAGCTTAAGGCCCTGGATGAGCTCACATGGCCATTTTTCCAGAGCTCAGATGTGAACAATCATGGCTAATTTCTCGTGACTGTTGTGCTAGTTCTCCAGAAGAACCCGATCTGATTTTTTCATGGATAGCAAGAGCATGGTTCTGAACGCTGATCAAGGTGCTCGGCCTGCAGTCGCGCTTGGCCCCAAATTGTTGGCAGCGAAATTGTACGATCGAAGCTCAGTCGAGGTATACCAACATAACAAAGAAAATCTCATCTCTGCTTTTGATGTGAACTAACCAACAAACGTTTCTAGTAGTACTATCATACTCACAACATGGACGCAGGACCTGATGCTGGCTACGTTGCTGGTGAGACCAGGCTGCCAGTTCGTGGACGACCCGACGATGAGGGACGAGGCTCTGCTCACCGACGCCAACTACGGGTCGGTGAAGAAGGTGTACGTGGTGCTCAAGGACGATGCTTCCAACTCCGAGGAGATGCAGCGCTGGATGGTCGACCTGAGCCCTGGCACAGAAGCCGAGGAGCTCGCCGGAGCCGACCACATGGCCATGTGCTCAAAGCCCAGGGAACTCTGCGATGTTCTTCTCAGGATTGCCGACAAGTATGACTGAGAATGGTTGTGCACATCCAGCCGTACAACAAGCATGCCAGACCAAATTCCAAAGGTCCGTTAGAAAAAAGAATTCCAAAATCTAGTACACACTTCGATCCGAATTAACGGAGACGATCGGAGGGAGTAAAGAAATTCCTTTCGACTCATGTACAAATGCCAGAGTGAAGCATTAGAATAAGTACCTTCAGGGAGTTCACGCTTAAACTGTTTTTTTAGGGTTAAAGCAAAGCTTTATTATGAAGACATGTTGGGCATTTCGCCCATTACGATGACAGCAGCCTCGGCTGGTACATCATCCTCCCATAGGAGGGCTTCATCAACATTACATGCATAGCCAAGTCTAGCAATAGTGTGTGCAGCAGATTTTGCTTCTCTTCTACAGAATTGGACAGTGCAGCTAGAAAATCAAAGCTTCATCTGCATCTTCAAATCCTCCAGCGGCATAGCATACCTGGACTGGAGAAGTCCGGTTCACATCTATTCACAGCATGGGCTAGGAGCATGGAGTCAGTCTCAATGACGATTCTGATGGCCCCTAACTGAGCAGCTAAGTCAACCGCTTGACTCATAGCCTGAAGCTCAATCGTGAATGCATCAGGGACATGACACATGAGCCATCCGGCCAGCTTTGCAGGCCACCACATCCCCAACATGATCCCGAACCACCACACCCCAGGCTGCATAATCTTGTCCTGGAACAAATGCGCCGTCAGTGTTAAATTTGAACGTGCCGGATTGCGGCGCGCGCCATACTGCTGCTTCTTTCTGCACACTCTCCTTGTTCAGATACATAATCTCCATATATTCAGCATTGTCAACAGTGGCTTGGTATCCTATATTCTGCGCGCTTGCCGACTTGCGTCCCTGACGGACGTCGATTCCACCAATGCCACCATGCATAAAACAGCTCCAGCCTCTTTCTCCGTGGGATTAGCCATAGGATATCCATTTTTCCTGTACTGTTGTGCAACTCTGAACTGAACGTCTGACATCCTCGAGTCCCAGGAACTGCCATAGCTCCTTAACCTTGCTGCAATGTATAAACAGATGTGCACCATCTTCTCTCGCACTCGAGCATAGCAAGCATTGATCATCATCAACGGGGACCCCTCTCCTCACTAGATTCGCCCGATCCTGCGTTGGCATGGCATCTTCCAAATCCTCTTCCAAAAAGTGTTTTCACATGTGTTCAGATTACCTTGGGGATCAATACTTTGTCCTGAGTTGATTGCCGCCTCCATTGCATTAGTCACCACCTACAATTTATAGGCTTGTTTGACAGAATGCAGCCCTTTATCATCAAAGTGCCAAGATATGAAATCTTCTGCCCCATCTCGCAGTGGGATCTCCAGAATGAGTTTAGCGTCCTCAGGCCAAAACGTGTCATTGATTAACTAGCTATCCCACGATCCGATCATCCCGTTGCTATTTTTCCCTGACTTTTCCATATATAAATCATCATTAAACTATTTCTCATGCTTTTGCATATAACATCTAACATCATTCAAACCTTGTTGATTCAAACCCCAACCCCCCCCCCCCCCCCCCCCCCCCGCGGCGCAATTTTAAACATTTTCAACACTTCCCGCCCCTCGTGTATCTTTGGAACCGATGTATTTCCGCTTACTTAAATTAGAAAGGGGGTTTTCCCGGTAAAAAAAACCTGTCCAAAATTTAAACATAGTATAGGGTATAAATAAAAAGTACATGGATTGATTGCATATGGCGTCATATGTGCATTGCATCGAACAATTACACAAAAGTAAAGGAGAAGAACCCACCCGAAAAACTCAAAGAAACTGGAATAAAATAAAAGGAGAATAATAAGTTAATACACTTAGCTGATAGACTGCGTGAGCGAGTTATTGGCCAAGATGAAGCCATCAACTCAGTTGCGCAAGCCGTGTTACGTTCCAGAGTCGGCCTTGATCAATCTGGCCAACCCATAGGTTCTTTTCTATTTTTGGGTTCGACTGGTGTTGGAAAGACAGTGCTTGCAAAAGCCCTTGCCGAGCAACTATTTGACAGTGAAAAGATGTTGGTTCGCTTTGATATGTCCGAATATGTTGAGGCCCATTCTGTGTCGCGTCTCATTGGAGCACCGCCAAGGTTTCAAATATTATTCCTTTTGGACATCATAGTTCCATGCATAGTATTTTACCTATTATCCTGATGCATCTTTTAGTTATGATGTATTGCAGTTACGTTGGGCACGAAAATGGTGGGCAACTGACTGAGAAAGTGAGGAAACATCCATATAGTGTCATCCTTTTGGATGAGGTGGAGAAGGCACACCCTTCGGTGTTTAATGTTTTCCACCAGGTCCTTGATGATGGCATGTTGACCGATGGCTTAGGCCGGACAGTAGATTTCAAGAACACCATCATTATCATGACCTCAAATCTGGGAGCCGGGCACCTATCAACAGGAATGGCAAACAAAAAGGAAACGAAAGGCCTTCTCATGAAACAGGTTTGTGAATCCTAAATTACTCCAATATGTGTAATTGTTGCCGTAGTTACCTTACCATTGCTATATCTCATCAAAAAACATTCCTATATTCCTTTTAGGTTGAGAAATATTTCAAGCCCGAATTCCTCAACAGATTAAGTGAGATTGTGATATTCGAGCCCCTTCTGCAAGAGAAGTTGAAGGAGATCGTGAAAATTCAAATAAAAAAAGTCGTTGCTGGTGTCGCTTGTAAGGGTATCTCTTTATCTGCAACTGATGTCGCACTAGATGTCATCCTAGCGGAATCATACAATCCAGTAAGCAGAATCTCTATTTATCAAAATTACATGATAAGACTCATTTTTTTCTGGAATAGTCTACATACCATTGTTTGTCTCGGCAGATGTACGGCGCTAGGCCAATAAGAAGATGGGTGCAAAAGAATGTGATCACCAAGCTCTCGGAGCTCCTAGTCTATGAAGAAGCTGGTGAAGGCTCAGCGATCCATATTGATGCTATGGGCGACAAGGGTCTGAAGTATGAAGTGGTGAAGAAGGCGACGGTGGACCCGCAAGAAGATAAAGATGTAAACCATAGGCGGTGGCTAAAGAGACAAAGGGGTTTGCTTAGCAGTGGCATGAAGCCGAATAGGCTGTCTAAGAAAAGAGCTCAAGAAAAGAGCTAAGAAAAGAGGTCTCGCGAGTTCTTGCAACCATTAGTACAGTTAAACTACTAGGATTTTCGTGTTGAGTCAGTTTGAAGGACCAGCTGGTGATTTAAAATTGAACGATGCTACACTTATGGACTCAATTTATGGATTAAATTGTACGGACAGATGTGGGAGTATTTGGTTTGAAATTATGGGGGACACACCCCGAAATTTAAGGGGAGAGATTTGTGAGAAGATGACGTACTACGTGCGTAGGCTGTGATAATTACCAACAAACCAAGCAGCAAAAAATGCAGGCTCTGTCAATTTGATGAGGCAGATGGACGATGCAACGTCTGTCCGAACCTTCTTGTCTGCAGTGCACAACAGCGGGTGACTGAGTCTCTGAATCCAGAGACCTGGTGCCGGTACAATGTCGCTGCCGGCCATCTCACGCTCGACAATTCGACATGCATGGCTGCACAAGGCATTAGTCCGCGGCGCGTGCGTGTAAGCTTCGTTCGCGACATGCATTGCTGCTCCCTCCCCGATAGAATTCGACTCACTCCGCTAGTTTTGGTTCCTTCAATAGCGTTGGGCCACATCCTAGCTAGTTCTTGTAGATTGGGTTAGCAGCTGGGTGGTTTGGTTACTGATTAACTTCAGAGTGATTACTTCAGTTGACATATTGCGGCGCTGACGTGTTGAAGGAGCATAACTGAACATGCCTCCTAATTTGTTTGGCTAGAATTTTAAACAATGTTTACACCTTTTTTTTTCAACCGGGCTCACACACCTTTTATTTAATTTCTTAACGGAAATAACCAGTACAGAGTTCGACCTTAGAGAGGTAAAGCATAATGCAATTACCAATGGGGAGGGGAGGAGCGAGTTGGAGCATTAACAGAAACCTGCCGTTCATCCTGGCGGTGAATATTTGTACCATACCTGATGGGTGGAATGATACTGCAATTGTGATTATCCCAAAGGTCAATTCTTCAGAAAATGTAACACAGTTTAGACCAATCAGTTTGTGCAGTGTGGTGTACAAGGTTATTTTAAAAATGATCGCGGCCCATTTGAAGATAATCCTTCCAGATATTATTAGTGCGACTCAGAGTGTATTTGTACCCGGAAGAATGATTACAAATAACATCTTAGTGGCATACGAGTGTGTGACCGCGGGCGAGAGAGAGAGAGAGAGAGAGAGAGAGAGAGGTGGGACGGGCGGTCAAGGTGAAGGGTTTTCGATGGCTTGGATCCAAGCCTTTTGCTTGGGCATGACCCCTCTTCCTGTCTTTTTCTACTCACTGACACATGCATGCCTTCATGAACATATGCGCGCCTAAAACATCTTTTCTCTCTCCTCAAACTTCATTACTTTTATTAGATGGTTCATTTCTTTAAAATAAGATTTTTATTTTTGAAACATTATACATATTTGAAGTTTTGAACTCACGGCGCTATGATCTTTAGAACAAGATGAGTCTTGCATAAACTTTTAAACACATTTTTGGTAATTGAAATTGAAATATGATTTTATAGTAGCTTATCAGTGTTTTTAGTGAGGAACTTTTCTAGAAGCAAAAAATCCACATCCATTGTGATAAGTGATAACTCGTGTACAAGATCACAAATTCTCACAGGGAGGGCAAGAATACATCAGAGATGGTCTATCACCAAAAATTACTCACTAAATACTACGAAACCACATCGATCAATACACAAATTGCAATTGCGTACGCATGTGCATCTATCAGAGGAACAACTTGCTGGCTCTCTCATTGATCACCCAAGTTTCCATCTCGCGCACCAATTCCGTCTGAATCCACAACGGTCCCTCGGCCAACTCGCAAAAGAGCTTCTCAAGAAGCGGAGCGTTGCTGAGCAAGAACCTAGCCAGCATCCTCTGCGCTCTGCCGCCTTGGTAATGCACGAAGCTGATCCTCTTTGATTAATAAGCTAGTCTAGTAGAGGCATACTAGGGACTCTCTGTTTGTCTATGTATTACACATGTACTAAGTTTTCGGTTAATACAATTCTAGCATGAATAATAAACATTTATCATGATATAAGAAAATATAAATAACAACTTAATTATTGCCTCTATGGCATATTTCCTTCAATCCCCGGTGATCCAATCCTACCTAAGGCAGCGGTAGAGGCCATAGACGGTGATCTAAGGAGACTTCATGACGATGTGCTGCGGAGAGAGAAAAGCCTTATTGCCTCGAAAAATTCAGGATGCCTGCTCTATGTGGTTAATGTGCCGCAACAAAGGTTGTGCGTCGAGACATTCCCCGCGGAAAAGTTCTTCCTTCGATTCGATTACATCTTCGACATGTTTCACTTGAAAAAGCTGGATTTTACGTCTGTCTGCCTTTTTGCCTTGTACATGAACTACATCATCAGGATTGAGCAAATACCTTATGAAAGGATCGATATAGTTGACTAGAGGGGGGGGGGTTGAATAGGCAACTAACAATTTTTAGCTTTTCTTTACCAAATTAAACTTTGCATCAAAATAGGTTGTCTAGATATGCAACTATGTGAACAACCTATATGATGCAATGACAACAAGCACGCAAGCAAGTAAGATATATAACTCGAGTAAACTTGCGAAAGTAAAGGAATGAGATAACCAAGAGTGGAGCCGGTGAAGACGAGGATGTGTTACCGAAGTTCCTTCCTTTTGAAGGGAAGTACGTCTCCGTTGGAGCGGTGTGGAGGCACAATGCTCCCCAAGAAGCCACTAGGGCCACCGTATTCTCCTCACGCACTCACACAATGCGAGATGCCGTGATTCCACTATTGGTGCCCTTGAAGGCGGCGACCGTACCTTTACAAACAAGGTTGGGGCAATCTCCACAACTTAATTGGAGGATCCCAACGACACCACAAAGCTTCACCACAATGGACTATGGCTCCGCGGTGACCTCAACCGTCTAGGGTGCTCAAACACCCAAGAGTAACAAGATCCGCTAGGGATAAGTGGGGGGAATCAAATTTCTCTTGGTGGAAGTGTAGATCGTGGCCTTCTCAACCAATCCCGAGCAAATCAACAAGTTTGATTGGCTAGGGAGAGAGATCGGGCAAAACTGGAGCTTGGAGCAACAATGGAGCTTTTTTGGGAAAGAGGTGAGTCAACTTTGGGGAAGAAGACCCCTTTATATAGTGGGGGGAACAAACCAACCGTTACCCCACTTCTGCCCCGAAGAGAGCGGTACTACCGTTGTGCCAGCGGTACTACCGCTTGCCACTATAAGCGGTACTACCGCTCCTCATCGCGGTACTACCGCTTGGCCCACAGCGGTACTACCGCGGTGGGAGGGCGGTACTACCGCATAGGAGCGGTACTACGGCCCCCCACAGCCGCGGCCAGTACCGTAAAACCCGACACGAAAAAGGAGCCCTCGAATCGAGGCGGTACTAGCACGAGACCACCGCGGTACTACGGCTTGGGGCTACTAGCGGTACTACTACTCTGGAGCGGTACTACCGCTCCCAGAGCGGTACTACCGCTTGTGGCACCCAAGCGGTACTACCGCTCCGTCCCGCGGTTCTACCGCTGGGACCAGAGTGAGCACACAAATGGGGGCTACTAGCGGTACTACTGCTCTGGGCGGTACTACCGCTCCAGAACGGTACTACCGCTTGTAGCACCCAAGCGGTACTACCGCTCTGGCCCGCGGTACTACCGCTGGGACCAGAGAGGGCACATTGAGAAGAGAAACAAGCCCATCATTGAAACGGAAAGGCTCGGAGGGAGAGGCAAAGGAAGTGTACGTGATGATTCCGCCCTAGCCTTTCCAAAACGGACCCCCTCTTGATAGTACGGTGATCCCTAGGAAACTAGTCCACCAAACTAATCCGAAAGGACTACACCGTCTTCGCTTCAAGCTCCGAGGGGAGGGAATCATCTCGTGCCAAAAGGATGAATCTCTGAAAAACACTCAATGCACACGATTAGTCCGCAAAAGCATTGTCATCAATCACCAAAACATCTTAGGGATAAATATGCCCTTACAATCTCCCCCTTTTTGGTGAATTGATGACAATACAGGATTTGCACAACTGGGAAAAGACAAGGACATAAGCAAACCCCAAATCTCTAAAATATAGACGGGCTCCCCCGAGATGTGTGCCATCAAGATAAGTGCTTTGGACTGCACGACACACATACTAGGATCAACACTCCCCCTGTATTTTAGAGACCAACAACCTAAGCGAGATACAAGATAGCAGGATATATAACATAATGAAGCATATAACTCATGAGATATCAAATGACTAGAGACAAAGATAAAGATATGATAAGGATAGGGTAGCATATGGCTCACACCATATGACTCGAACTAAAGTCTCACTAAACACAAAACCAAGCAAAGCACAAGGTCCAAGCAAAGCACAAGGTAGCACACAACGAAAGCACAAAGGCAAAGACACACTCGCAATACAACGACGCAAATCCCTAAATTCTCTCCCCCTTTGGCATCGAGACACCAAGAGGGGCAAAGAGCTAACCTACGGCTCCAGGTGAGAGCATGCTGAGGATCTCGAACATCAGGACTCTGCGTGATCATCTGCACTACCGTCCTCGCCCGGAAACTGCTTGGCATCTGAATCAGTCCACGGACAGTGCTGCTGGATCCACTCCTCCTCCTCAGTAATCTGACCCTCAGAGCCGCTGGTGACGGTCGCACCCATCTGACGCATAAGCTCCTTATGACGTCCCCTTGCCTTCTTCTCAGCCACATGAGTCAAGTACTGACCGTGAGACTCCATGTAGAACAGCTTCTTCATCTTGCGTTTGAGCTTCTTTGCCCAAGAGGGCTCTGCCGCAGAAGGCTCTGTCCCAGGAGGCACATAATCCTCATCATCATCACCGGCATCAGCCTCGTCCTCGGTCTCCATGGTAGCAGCAGAAGATGGAGCTCCAGATCTACCCCAATTATCCTTCTTCCTCAGACGCTTGATCTCATGAGAGACCAACTCTCCAGTTTCCAGCTGCTCCTCAGGATAGGTATATCTCCAGGCCCTCTCAATAATCAACATAATGAACGGACCATAAATTGGGCACTTGTGCTCAGAAACAGCCGCCAGAAGCTCAGACCACATGACATGAGAGATGTCCATGGACTCGCCGGTGTTTGCTTCCTTCTCACGCTGGCAGAAGAGAAGCATATCCACAAGATAAGAGTGTACCATGTCCAGATTCCCAATACGAGGGAAGAGAGTCTCGCGGAAGATACGGTGAAGGATGTCCAGATAGGTAGACAACTCATAGGTTTCCTTCCTGGTCTCAGGGTTGACCTTCCGAGTACAGTAGGGCCAGAGGGCTTGCTTGTGAGTGGAGGTAACATTCTGGTGAGGACGAAAACCGACTGGAGTCTCGAGCCCTTGATCTTCCACCTCAAGCAGCCCCATGAAGGCCTGCCACTTGACAGCTAGCACCTTCCCATTAGTCATCCAAGTCAGAGTCCTGTCTGCATCAGTTCCTAGGTGAACAGTGGCAAAGAACTGTGCCAGCAAATCTGCATCAAAGTCCTTGTTGAACTGCATGATCTTGAGAATGTTCAACTGAGAGCACATCTGAAGGGCATCACCAAAGTACTCAGGGTCCTTCTCCATAACATCCGTGTTGATAGAATGAACATTGAAAAAGAGGTTCTTCTTAGCCTTGATCACATCAAAGTATGTGGCATACTAAAACCGGTTCCAGAACGGGCGATTGACAAGGTTGGGTTCTTGGTCTTCCTCATAGGGGTTGCGCCGACGCCTGTCCCAGAATTCCTTGCTAGACATCTCAGTCACTTTCTTGCCACTTGGCTTCGGTCGGCTGGCAATCTTCTTCTTGCGAGGAGGATTAGCACTCGAGGAAGCACCCCCTGCCAGCGGTGGAGCACTGGAAGAACCACCTGCAGTCTCAGATGAGCGGTACCGCTTTGACGTTGAACGTCCGGGGTTGACACGGCGGACTTGTTGCTCAGGATGTTCATCACCTGGAACCAAACACACGGACACAAGAAACAACCAGAAGAAACGATCAAAACCAAATAAACACAACACAAATGGATCAACGTGTGGGAGGAAACGATGGAACTGGGCATCCGGCAATAGTACCGTGCCTATACTGCGGCAGTACCGCACAAACGGTAGTACCGTGCCCTACAAGCGGTAGTACCGCTCTGGCGGTAGTACCGCGCAATATGGGCGGTAGTACCGCCCGAGACGGGGCACGGAGGATCCCTACTGCCGTGGTCAGATCCGGCACTACCGGGGATGTCAAATTCAAAAATAGACCTACCAAACATCAATCCAAAGAGTCTAGTTGCCTTCTCCAACCTACTCAAGCCTAGATTTGGCCAAAAATCTAGAGATGCAACTACTACTGCCCCTAAAACGCGAGATCTGAAAACTAGACAAGAAGAGAAAAGGAACGGGGGCAATACCGGCATCCATGGCAAGAGGACAAGGTGGGGATCGACTCCACCGAAGGGAATGGAGAGGTATGGTCCGGAGACGGAGGGCCGCCGGAGCCCTCCCGCGGCGAGATGGCGCTGGAGAGAGAGGAAGAGGAACCAGGGGACGAAGCAAATGGGTATGGGGTGGAGGAAACCACGCCTGCCCACGACTTAACCCCCTGGCCCCGCCCCTCAGCGGTAGTACCGTGGTGATGGGCGGTAGTACCGCTTAGCCACATAAGCGGTAGTACCGCTCCGTGGAGCGGTAGTACCGCTCCAGCGGTAGTACCGCGCCTTCACAATGGTAGTACTGCCCAGCGCAACTCAAACCAGACTCAACACATATGGTGCAAAACAAAAGACGGGAAACAACGGCAAGAAGACCAACAAGAGCACTAGCAAGAGAACAAGAATCACACGCCTCTATACGAGAGGGCGGTGGCCGAGGCCACCTATGTTTGAGTCACTTGGTATGGCACCGCGAAGAATTATCCTTGGGCCCATGACCAAAGCTCGTCTTTGAAGCACAAGTACCATAAAAAATGGCTAATGTGAAAGAGTGAGATCAGTTTATGCATTGTGGGGGGAGGGAAAGTTCATTGAGAGAACAACACTCCCCCTACGTCCATGCCTACACCTAGACAAGAATGCACAATGAATGTGAGGGGTGTGCAAAGGTTCAAACCACATTGCTCGAATCAATGATATTTAGCTCATGCCTTAACTCGCGAAATCTTGCTTCATCCAATGGCTTCGTGAAAATATCTGCAAGGTTATCATGAGTGTTGACATAGTTGAGCTCGATCTCCCCTCGCCTAATATGATCCCGGATGAAGTGATACCAAATCTCAATATGCTTTGTCTTGAAGTGTTGCACTGGGTTGAGAGAAATCTTGATAGCACTTTCATTGTCACACCAAAGAGGCACTTTGTCACAAATGACACCGTAATCCTTTAAAGTTTGCCTCATCCATAAGAGTTGTGCACAACAACTTCCGGCCTCATTCATCGCGGTACTACCGCTTGGCCCACAGCGGTACTACCGCGGTGGGAGGGCGGTACTACCGCATAGGAGCGGTACTACGGCCCCCCACAGCCGCGGCCAGTACCGTAAAACCCGACACGAAAAAGGAGCCCTTGAATCGAGGCGGTACTAGCACGAGACCACCGCGGTACTACGGCTTGGGGCTACTAGCGGTACTACTACTCTGGAGCGGTACTACCGCTTATGGCACCCAAGCGGTACTACCGCTCCGTCCCGCGGTTCTACCGCTGGGACCAGAGTGAGCACACAAATGGGGGCTACTGGCGGTACTACTGCTCTGGGCGGTACTACCGCTCCAGAACGGTACTACCGCTTGTAGCACCCAAGCGGTACTACCGCTCTGGCCCGCGGTACTACCACTGGGACCAGAGAGGGCACATCTAGAAGAGAAACAAGCCCATCATCGAAACGGAAAGGCTCGGAGGGAGGGGCAAAGGAAGTGTACGTGATGATTCCGCCCTAGCCTTTCCAAAACGGACCCCCTCTTGATAGTACGGTGATCCCTATGAAACTAGTCCACCAAACTAATCCGAAAGGACTACACCGTCTTCGCTTCAAGCTCCGAGGGGAGGGAATCGTCTCGTGCCAAAAGGATGAATATCTGAAAACACTCAATGCACACGATTAGTCCACAAAAGCATTGTCATCAATCACCAAAACATATTAGGGATAAATATGCCCTTACACCTTATATCTGTGTCGCTGACCCGTACTTTATGCATGAGGGCTTCTTGGCAGTCTGCCCAGAGCACCGTGAATACGCGAGGAACTACATCCGATTTCATGGTCGGCAATAAGGATAAGGAGACGATTCTCCTGCCTTATCATCCCATGGAAGTCATTCGCTGATATCCTTCCTTCGATTATAATCATTCATTTGCACGTGTGGAGGCTAATTTGAGGTGTACTTATTTTGTGCAGCGGCGGGAGCGCCATCCTCATCATCATTTATCCCCGATTCTCGCACGCTCTTTACTTGGACTCGTCGAAGAACATGAAGAAAAAGGATTACACCCACATCAAGTATGTTCTCGGCAGTGCTATCTTAAGCTACGGCCAATGGGTGGAGAGATCACCCTCAAGAAGAGAAGGAACCGCGAGCCCTGCTTCGGCCATAAGACCGACTTCGGCTGCATCCAGCAACCGGGAGGTACTCTCAGTGGTGGATTCTATGTCCTCCATCACATGCTGGAGTAAAGACGGGATTGCCAGAACCTTCGCATGTCACCTAGAACCGGCGATGCCGATATTCTGCAATGGGCAAAGAAACTAGGAAATATCCCGGATCATCGACTCCGAGCTGAGTTCTATCACATCCAACGTGAACTTGCTCAGATCATCATGAAGGAGGTCCTCGGAAAAAATAGGGATGTTCTATGAAGAAGGGCAAATGTCGCGGGAAGACGTCCGAACACGCATAGCCGCTCAGCGTCTCAATCTGAAGCCTTTCACTTCGCTCGGGGACTTCCTCCCTGATTTGGATGGATGGCACGGCATGTTGGAGTGATTGACGATGACAATGTATCCGTTTAGTCACTACTTTCTCTATGACGAAACTTTGAATTTATGCACGACAAAACTTTGTGATGTAATTAAACCGTCCTCCTCAACTAGCGTAGATCACTCTAGTTAGGGCAATTTGGGTATGATGAACTTTGTTATTCATGTTTACGATATGTTGCTTCTATTTCTGCTAACTCTGTCTCTTTCTGTTGCTCAACTATATATTATGTTGCGTATTATCGACTCATGTGATGATGCAGGTACATTAATCATCGATGGCAAAGAAGTGCTACGCCGTGTACGTAGGGAAGGTTCCAGGAGTATACGACGAGTGGCCTGAGTATCAGGCCCAGGTATACCGGTTTTCGAGCGACAACCAGAGAGGGTTCGATAGCAGAGCCGAAGCGGAAAATAGTTAGTTGAGGTTCACGCTAGCGCGAGAGAGGGATCGGAACCGGAGCCTCAAGAAGCACTACATTATGTATGATGAGACATGTCAGTTAACTTGTATCGCTACATCGTGATTATGATGAGACGACATGATTTGTGCTGGACGATATGATGAGAGTATTATGTGTATGATATTATGAGCATATTGCATATTTATGATATGATTAGAATACTGTATCAAACCTGTACAAAAAACATCACAAATACGTAGCAAAAAAATATATGTGAAAATATAGCAGTAGCGCTCTTTAGCAGGAAGCAGTAGCGCCGTACTCAAGCGCTACAGCTATTAGGACTACTAATTAGCAGTAGCGCTGGACTAGAAAACGCTACTGCCAAGCTACTTAGCAATAGTGCTGGTCAGGACAACGCTACTGCTAAGTAGGTATAGCAGTAGCACGGTACAAACAATGCTACTGCTACAAGCTAACTGTAGCGCCTTACTAGTAGCGCCGGAGCCCGCGCTACTGCTAGGCATTTGACCCGCGCCACTGCTAGGCTTTTCCCTAGTAGAGAATTCGACCCACTCCGCTAGTTTTGGTTCCTTCAATTGCGTTGAACCATCCTAGTTCTTGCAGATTGGGTTAGCAGCTGGGTGGTTTGGTTAGTGATTAACTTCAGAGTGATTACTTCAGCTGATTGCAGTGCTGACGTGTTGAAGGAGCAGAACTGAACATGCCTCGTAATTTGTTTAGCTAGAATTTTAAATAATGTTTACACCTTTTATTTCCAACCGGGCTCACACCCCTTTTCATTAATTTCTTAACAGAAATAACGAGTACAGAGTTTGACCTTATAGAGAGGTAAAGCATAATGCAACACTGGTCTAAAGGAAAGAGAAGGGGAGGAGCGAGTTGGAGCAATAATAGGAAACGTGCTGTTCATCACGGAGGTGAATACTTGTACCATACCTGATGGGTGGAATGATACTGCAATTGTGATGGTCCTAAAGGTCAATTCTTCAGAAAATGTATCACAATTTAGACCAATTAGTTTGTGCAATGTGGTATACAAGGTTATTTCAAAAATGGTCACGACCCGTTTGAAGATAATCCTTTCGGATATTATTAATGCGACTCAGAGTGCATTTGTATCCAGAAGAATGGTTACAGATAACATCTTAGTAGCATACAAGTGTGGGTCCCAGCGTCAGCAACCACGGGAGAGAGAGAGGTGGGACGGGCGGTCGAGGCGAAGGGTTTTCGGGCGCTTGGATCCAAGCCTTTTGCATGGGCATGGCCCCTCTTCCTGTCTTGACACATGCATGCCTTCATGAACACATGCATACCTACAACATCTTTTCTCTATCTCAAACTTCATTACTTTTATTTTTCTTTTGACAGTTTAGATGGTTCATATATTTATAATATGATTTTATTATTATTTTTGAAACATTTTATATATTTGAACTCACGCCGTTAAGATCTTTAGAACAAGATCAGTCTTGCATAAATTTTAAAAACATTTTTATTAATTGAAATTGAAACATGATTTTATAGTAGCTTATCAGTGTTTCTAGTGAGGAACTTTTCTAGAGGTAAAATCCAAATCCATCGTGATAACTCGTGTACAAGATCACAAATTCTCACCGGGAGGGCAAGATATACATCAGAGATGTTCTATCACCAAAAATTACTCACTAAATATTACGAAACCACATCGATCAATAGACAAATTCTATTGCATACGCGCGCATCTCTCATACGAACACCTTGCTGGCTCTCTCATTCATGACCCAAGTTTCCATCTCGCGCACCAGTTCCGTCTGGATCCACAACGGTCCCTCGGCCAACTCGCAAAAGAGTTTCTCAAGAAGCGGAGCGTTGCGGAGCAAAAACCTAGCCAGCATCCTCTGCGCTCTGCCACCTTGGTAATGCACCAGGCTGATCCTCCTTACCTTGCTTCCTAGGCACCGGGGGACCGGCACGGTCGCCAGGTCGAGGGTGTCGTACTGGTTGTAGTGGAGGTGGTGCGCGTCGAGGAGCTCCCCCTCCTTGTGCAGGGGGTATTCCTCCAACTCGGCTTCGTGAGGCCCTGCTTCAAAGAACATGGTCAGCACCTCCAGGTTTGGGACCCGTTGGAGGATCGTGATCGTCGTGGTAGCAACGGCGACGGGATCATTGCTGTCGTGCCGTACGCATCCGTCCAGCTGAAGGTGCGTGAGGCTTGGGAATGCCGGGAGATTGACGAAGCAGGAGCTCATGTGAGCGGCGCACAGGTGCAGCTGTTTCGTGGACACAAACAACTCTAGGAATGAACCGAGCTTGGCGAGCTGCTCTTGGGACATGGCGGTGTTCTGCGCCACGCAGACGGTGCAGACCTCGATTTTGCACGAAGTGACGGACGGGAAGCCGCCGCCAGCGTCACGGCCGGGCACGGTGAGGAATGAGTTGTCCGGGATGGTGCCGCGGTACTCGAAGCAGCGGAGCTCCGACGCGTGGACGGTCACGGCAGCCAGCTTGTGGCAGCACCGGAGGGCAAGCCTGCGGAGGCGCGTGTTGTCGAGGAGGGAGAGGGCGGTCATGGTGTTGGTGCCACAGGCCTCGAGCGTCAGGTCCGCAAGGTGTGGGCAGGCAGAGATGAGCCTCTGCAAGTGTTCCTCCTCGTCACCGACGTGGGTGAGGCGGAGCACCTCAAGTGACGGCAGGCTGACGGTCGCCGGCGGGCATAGTCTGCACGACCCGAGGCGGAGTGATCGTAACGCGGAACAGGAGAAGAGCTGGCTGGGGACGGTGTACACTGCAGGAGGCAGCTCCCACGGCCGAGGAACGCTCTCGTCGGAGCTGGAAGCGGCATCGTCATCTTCGTGGGCAAGGGGGACGTCCTCGTCTGAGCCAGCAGCGTGGTCCTCGTCTGAGCTGCCGGCATCTGGGCGGCTGCATAGGGGGACGTCCTCGTCTGAGCCAGCAGCGTGGTCCTCGTCTGAGCTGGCGGCGTCGTGGCTGGGGTCAGGTCGGCGGCAGACGGGGACGCGGCGGAGGCGGAGGTGGACCTGGAGCTCTGGGGCGGCATCCTTCAAGGCCCTGCTGACCCAGTGGTCCACCGTGGAGGCGTCACCCCCGTTGTAACTTTCCATGGCGACCCGGAGCGTGCGCAGTGGCACCGATGCGGCGTTGGGGAACGGAGGGCTGCTGCGGGCGGTGATGGCCATGGTGACGACGCGGGTGAAGTGCGGCGGCGGGTTGGGGTCGTAGTATCCACCGTCCGAGTCGTAGTCGGGGATGGGCTTTTCCGGCTCCTCCAGGGAGACGGTGTGGACGCTGGCGAAGATGTCGCGCCACCGCGACGAGAGGGCAGCGGCGCGCGCGGCCTCCTTGGTGTCGAGGAAAGAGAGGATGTGGCCCAGCACGCCGTCGCCGAGCTTGCTTAGGCGGTCATCGTCGTCGCGTCTCCGTTTTGCGATCCGCTGACGATCCATCGCGGCGTCGGCGATCTGCAGTTAGATGCGAGAGCTGTTTTCGCGTAGGGAATTATTAGTAGGGATAACAACCGACCTCTCGCTTTCCAGATCCAAATACGTCTACGATTCCTGTACCAACACGGATAGGCTAGGGCAAAAGAGGGCACCGTCCAACAAGTCGTCACGGGTTTCCGTCCTAGCGCAGTTTTTTTTACGTTGATAACCACCGCACGTGTGGTCTGGAGGCAGACCGCCCGAACGGAGACGTGCGGTGGGAAGCAACATCGACCGAACGATTTCCCCGAACCGAGACATGCGGTGGGAGGCAGCATCGACCTAACGATTTCGTTGGATCGACTCCAGCTGTACCCCTCCTACTGGGCCACAAGCGGTCAAAAGCCCATCAACAAATATATAAAAAAACTGTGAAAAAACTATTTAAAAACAAAAAAACTGTTGGTTAAAAGACACATAGTGCAATTTACCTATGTGAAATATAGGAAAAACAACAACGAAATAACAACATGTTGCCATTGTTTAAAAACAGAAATTTCACCAAAATGACAAAGAACACATGGCAATTTTTTTTCCGAATTTTTCATATTTACTAATATGTTTGCAATGTTTCAAAAAAATTGTTCGCGATACATAGAGCTTAGGTATTACTTATAAAAAACCAAATGGTTCAAAAAAGATCATTTTTGATGCAAAAATGGCACAAAAAGAAAAAAGTTCAACCAAAATTGTCGTGAGCAATGGAGGTAAAAATCGCCATGTATGTGAAAATATAAAATGTCATGGCAATAAATGTAAATTTGTATGGCAAATAGAAAGGTAAATTTTCCGTGGCCAATTTTTTTGAAAAGTAAGCAATTGACATGGCAAAAATAAAGTAAAATGCCATGGCAAATAAAAGTAAAAATGAACATTATAATTTTCTTGCAAAAAGTTATAAATAACTAAATGGAAAAAATTTATGTTACACCAAATGGCAAAATCTATTGCATCCACTATCGCATTTGGTACTAAACACACAATATTCATGGCAAAAAAACAACATATTTGCCATGATCCATTTAAAGTAAATTTCCCATGATTTGTAAAAATAGAATAGCCATGTAGTTTGGCATATCTATTCCGTTTGAAAATAAATGTGCCATGCTTCATGAAATAGAATTGCCATGGTCCATGGGAACAAATGCCATATAGTATGGCAAATTTATTCCCTTTGAAACAAATTTTCCATGCTTCGTAAAATAGAATTGCCATGGTCCATGGGAAAAAATGCCATGTAATATGGCAAATCTACCCCATTTAACTAAAAATGTCATGGTTCGTGTAAAAATAATTGCCATGGTCCGTGGGAACAAATGCCATGTAGTACGACAAAATATATCCCATTTAACTAAAGTTGCCGTGTTTTGACAAAAAAAACTTTCCATGGTGGAGGGTGGAAATTGCCATGTAGTATGGCAATTTTGTACTCAAACAAAAAAAACCATTTAAATAAATTTGCCATGATTCATTAAATAGAATTGCCATGGTCCGTGCGAAAAAAATTGCCATGTAGTATGGCAAATATATTGCACATGATGTGGCCAAAAAATATTGTACTTAGCACAAAAAAATCCATTCAATTTTTTCCATGCTTTGTAAAACTATAAACTACCGTTGCCACGAAACATGCACTAAGATTGCCATGGCCCAGTTGAAAAAGAAAATTTGCCATGTTAGAAAAAGAAAGAAAATTGCCATGGTCCATATAATTAATTTTTTTGCCATGCCCCATAAACTACATTTGCCATGATACATACACTAAGTTTGCCATGGTTCCATTCAAAAAAAGAAAAAATGTCATGTTGGAAAGAAGGACAAAAATTTGACATGGTGTCATTCAAAACAGAAAATTTGTACGATGCATAGACTAAAAAAATGCCAAGATCCATAAACTATAATTCCCATGATGCATGCACTAAAATTGCGATGGTCCCGTTCAAAAAGAAATTGCCATGTTGTAAAAAAGAGAAGAATTGTTGTGGCCCCGTTTACAAAGTTCAAAATCAAGTATGAACAAGAAAATTTGCCTTGGCAGATTCATATCAAGAATTGCCGTGTTTGTGTGTGTTGAATTTACCCCGTGTGAAAAAACACAAAAAGTTGGAATCAAGTATGAACGAGAAACTTGCCATGGCAGATTCGCATAAAGAATTGTCGTGTTTTTTTAATCAAATTTTACATGAAATTTGCCAAGAATATGAAGTAATAAAAAATTGATCAAATGTTGCCATGGCAAATGCATGTTTCATTTTGCCATGGTAGTTTCAATGAAAATGCCATCTTTTGCGTAATAAAATTGTCGTCTTTGTGAAAATAACACAAACAAAATGATCAAAAACAAATTTCCATGGCAAATGCAAAGTCAAAATGCCATGGCACATGGAGTAATAATGCCGTGGTACATGAAAAAAAGATAGATCTGCCATGTTATATGAATTAAATTTGCCACGATAGTAACATTGAAATTGCCATGTAGTTATTGAGTAGCATGCCAGGATAATGTATATACATATGGGTGAAATTAGGCTGATTTAACATGGGGGAGTTGCCATGTCTATATTTAGTACCATTACAGAATGATGGGTTGTGGTTGGCATGAAGATGACAAACATGGAAAAAAAAGAAAAACCAGTTCAGCCATGGCAATTGATGGGTTATGGATCTGATGAAGTTGCCAAGCATTTGGTACAGTAGCATACCAATTGCTTGGTACCTGTTAACAGACATAACAAACATGAAACATGGCAAATTTCAGGCTTTTATAGAGAGGGACTTGTCATGTATTTATTCAGAAATATGAAAAAAAGGATGTGTTGTGGTTCGAAAAACATGGCAAACAACGCAAGTTTTTACAGTTCCACACATAGGGCAGGTTGCCATCTATTTATTCAGTAGAATGGCAAAATGATGCGAGGGTAAATGTAAATGCATAAACTGCCGTATCGTATGACATACCAGAACATATGGCAATTTTCAGCGCCAAACAGTAGGATAGTTGCCATGTACACATTAACATCAGTATGAAATGGCAGATCACACAAAAACACATGTTTCAACTACAATTTTTTGTGAACATGCATACATATGAAAGATAATGAGTAGAGTTAGCCATTTTTATAATAAAATTTGCAATGGAAACAACCATTTTCACACCGGGACAGGAAACTAAAACATTCAGTAGGAAAATGGTGAGCAAAAACGGGAAACCAAAAACGCAGGAGGCAGGACCTGTGTTTGGGAAGTGACAAGCTAACGAGCAGATTTCAGGAAGGTAGATAGCAGGGGCCGGCCATACCGACAACGCTGCAACGGTGACACCCATGAGAAGAGGTTGGCGCTGGGAGGAGCTTCATGCGCGATGGGGACGAAATTCGCCGGAGAATGGACTTCCTCGAGCCGCCACCATGCTTGTACTTCTCTCCGCGCTCGAGGCTGCCACCGTCTTCCTGCGCTCGAGGCCGCCGCCATGACCCGCGCCCGAGGCCGCCGCTAGAGCACGAACGAGGCTGGCGACGGAGATCGAACCCTAGCAGCAGCGGCGCGCGCGCCCTTCCTCCTCCGCTGCGCCTTCCATCGCTGTCGGCTGGATCCACCTCCTATTTGCCACCGCTCGGGGCCTCCACCGACCACCGCTCGGGACCTCCGCTCGCCGCCGCCCGCCTCCGCTCGGGGCCTCCGCCCGCCACCGCCCGAGGCCTCTGCCCGCCACCGCCCGGGGCATCCGCCCGCCTCCGCTCGGGGTTGCCGTCCGCCGCCGCCCGGGCTATAGTGTGTGTGATGTGCGGGTAGGTGGGGAAGAACGTGAGGCAGAGTGGGGGAAGAAGAAAGCGAGATTGGGAGTGAGGGGGTGCGACACAGTTTGTCGAGGCCCGGACGAGGCTGTGGGATGACATGGCGACGTACAGTGCTCCAAGAATCGTGCAAAATGATCCAACAATAGATGACACGTGTGGGCGGGATGCTACACACCACACGTGTGGGCGTAAGTATTTTCGTTTTTTTATATAGAATAGCACTACATCACCGTGTCAAGTTCAAATTCTGATTTTTGATTGCTGATTTTTTGTGGGGAGATGATGAGGATCATAAAAGGATGCACTGGTACACCTGGTGGAAGATGTGCTATCCAAAAATTGAAGGGGGTATGGGCTTCAGAGAACTTTATTCTTTCAATTTGGCTATGCTTGCAAAGCAATGTTGGAGACTCATCATCAATCCAGATTCCCTATGTGCACAAGTGTTGAAGGCAAAATATTTCCCCAATACTAGCTTACTTCAAGCTGCACTAAAAAATGGAGCATCTTATACATGGCAAAGCATCATGAAGGAGCTAGAGACATTCAAACTAGGATATATTTGAAGGATTGGCACAAGGTAGAATGTTAACATATAGAGGGGTCCTTGGATACCAGCTAGTCCGAATAGGAGGGTGATCTCAAACCGTGGACAATATGTTAGAATAAATCCGAGGTATACTGTCGATCATTCGAGGACCAAGCAATCGGACGATCACAACACCGAGATTTGTTAACGAGGTTCACCGATATGGCTACATCCCCGGGGCCTGACTACGGGCGCTCCTCCCCGTGACACCGTCACAATATCGCACACCCGGCCACCCGGGCGCCGGCACATGCCGCCGGCTCCCCCTTGCGCGCCTGTGCTATTATGTTGGCATATGTTATATCGTGTGTCTACCCTCGCTATATAAGAGAGGCCTAGGATACAAGTGTTTTACTAGGACACGACTCCACATCCTATCTACACACCGTACGACTCCAAGTCCAACTGTAACCTAATTTGTACAATAATATTCGACACAACTCTAACAAACTCCACCTTGGCGAATATTCTCCACCACCTTGAATTCGTCCGTGCGTCGAACCTCCATGTACATTAGACTTGAGATACGCCATGAGCACCGCTGCTACTCCCAGACTCCATATGACTCCACCTGCAACTTGTAGTCCCTTCTTTTCTTGACCACTGTCAACACTCGAGCAAAATTAAGTTCCTCTTTACTCTAGTGTATGCTCCCATCTTCCAGAGCTTCGTTCAACGCATCACACACTGATCACTGACCTACGTGAAAATGAACAACTCACATATTGGGTGTCACACATAAGAGTTACCTGAACTCAACATCACCGCTCCTTTCTTGACCGCCTGTCTGAAACTTGAAGGAATCTCACCACTGCCTGTAGTCATCCCGAGTCAAATTCACAGTTGTCTTACCACATGTATGACCACCAGAGCCCTGGCCCGTCTCCATGCCCGTGCGTACCGCATGCCTCGCCGCTATTACCGCGTCGAGCCTCCGCTGTCCCGATCGAGTCTCAAGGGCCGCGAACCCACACCACTCAACCCCCACTACAGAGTACCACTGATCAACACCGACCGATGACGAGTTTCACGCTTTCATCAGACCACTGGGCTCCAGTCCGAACTGCATGTCACTCGCTTTTCCCGCTGAATAGGCTTCGACCCCGTCGACTTACGCCGTAGCCCCTCAATCCAGCTCCACCTTCAACATGACTCCATGGTAGATGATCAATCCACCCCTGCGCCTCATCGACTTCAAGCTCCGTGTATACACCACCTTGAATCAATCCCGCGCCACAGTCTTGTCGAAGCCGCACAAGCCCTCGGGCCTGCGCCACGTGTTTCCACGCCCTAGAAAGTCGGTCACCATCAGCATCACGCTCCTATGTCGTAGTCACCGATCCCGCATCGTTTTCTATACCAACCGACTTGCGTCGATCCGTCAGACTGCCCAGTCCGACCCAGCCGAATATAGCTGACTGCAACCATGCTCCACCGTGCGTCGTGTCCGCCCGCACATCTGTGCATGTCTTAACGCCATGTGTATGCATGATTCTGTATGACGCACTTATCCGCGCACCTCCGCAGCCTATCCACGTGTTCCAAGCCATCACAGCAAACCGACCCAGAAAAAATTTCCATGCAAACTGCACAAATCTTTTTTTTTCCTGTCACTCTTTTCCTGTTGCTTCTCCGTGCATCTTATAGCAGAAAACCGATCGTACTTGATCCAACCAAAACTGCTCTTTGTACACACACGTGAACCTGGCCGCTCCTTTTTTTCAACAAACAAATCCCGTAGTGATCGTACGTATGCATCTGTCCTTCTCACAGCAAATTCAGCCAAGCTCGCCCTGCGCTTCCTTGAAGCGCGCCTTGGGCCACCTTCGCCCGACCTAGGCTTCCAGCGCCGGTGCACGCGCGTCTCTCGAATCGGACTGCAAAGTCCACATCGATGTACGTCGTCGCCATGTGCACCCGATGCCTTGCCCAAATCGGTGAAGTCTCCTGCTGGGATGCCTGCGCCGCAGTACGCTCGCCCGATCAAGCCGATCGCCGCACGTCTCTGCAGCCGCAACGCACACGCAAGCCTTTCGCTGATCTACTTCCGATTGCTTTTCTGATCTCGTCGAGAACCACGCCGCAACCAGCGACAATCTCATCTCGATTTGATCCTTCCTCCAAATCAACAACACGACCTCCGATCAACCTAGCTCATGATACCATTTGTTAGAATAAATCCGAGGCATAGTCGATCATCCGAGGACCAAGCAATCAGACGATCACGACACCGAGATGTTAACGAGGTTCACCGATATGACTACATCCCCGGGGCCTGACTACGGGCGCTCCTCCCTGTGACACCGTCACAATACCGCACACCGGCCACCCGGGCGCCAGCACACACCGCCGGCTCCCCCTTGCGCTCCGGTGTTATTACGTTGGTATAGGTTACGTCGTGTGTCTACCCTCGCTATATAAGAGAGGCCTAGGATACAAGTGTTCTACTAGGACACGACTCAACATCCTATCTACACACCGTACGATTCCAAGTCCAACTGTAACCTAATTTGTATAATAATATTCGACACAACTCTAACACAATCGATCCTATCGGTGGTAAGTGATCTCATTAATCGTAATACGGGCACATGGGATGAACCCCTAATCCATTCCATATTTAACGCTATGGATTTCAGAAGAATGTTGCAAATACCAATCAATCACAATGCCTTTGCTAATTTCATTGCTTGGAATCCAAATCGTAGAGGATTTTTTTATGTGCGTTTTGGCGTACAAAATACATTGGATTCAAACTTTCAGGGTACATACAAATGTTTTGGCACATCCAACTGGGTAAGCTATGGAAACTGCAGCTCCCACGTAAAGTTCAGATATTTTGTTGGCGTGCCTTGCAAGGAATCATCCCAGTAAAGGCTATACTGACTAACAGGCATGTCGGCTCAAACGCAACATGCCCGGTATGCAGAAATGATGCGGAGGATGTCCGCCACCTCCTATTTGATTGTAAAAATGCAACTGATCTTCGGGACAGGCTGGGGATATTGCATATAATTGAAGAAGGGAAGAGGATTGATCGATCTAG
Organism: Aegilops tauschii subsp. strangulata; assembly: GCF_002575655.3. Lineage (NCBI taxonomy): Eukaryota > Viridiplantae > Streptophyta > Magnoliopsida > Poales > Poaceae > Aegilops > Aegilops tauschii. The sequence continues at coordinate 567,259,322 of NC_053037.3, read as the reverse complement.
ATCTATAATTCTTGAGCATCTATTGTTGGCGGACTCGAGTGCGCTTGCTATGAAGCCGAACCTGTACATCAAGCAGGTCATCGTTGTAGGGGCGAACTATTTTTATAACTGCCTCCCGGGTCGCTTAGGGCGACTCCGGAGGCGCCGCCGCCGGGACCTTAGAAGGCCCGTCCCCAGCTCCCCGTTCACCACGCCGCCGCCGGAGGACGCCGTACCACGGCGGACGGCGGCGGCGAGGCATGTCTGCTCGTCTTTTTTCTTTCTCTAGTCTGATGGTCTTCCGATCTGGCCGTCGTCGTTCTATATCCCAGGCCTGCCGATCTGGCTGCGACTGTTCTACTTGGGCGGCATCGCGATCTGGTCGCCAATAGCCTCCCGATCTGGCAGGACGCCGGCCTTTGGATCTGCAATCGTCTCCATGGATCGGCTACGTCGAGCAAGATGTGTTCGGCAAGATCTCTCAAGTCCACGCCTCGTGCATGCCAAGCAACCAACGCATCTACCAATATTGGGCTGGATGTATGTCGCTCCACTACCAGGGTCATGCACATGCGCATGCATGTTGTGCCTGGGCTGAGCACAAGAGCGTGGAGAAGATGAGCGACCGGCTAGCCTGCCGGCGCATCACACCTCGGTGCTGACACCGTGCACTGCAGGGTGTGCTATTGGTGATCCTCTTCCGTGGTTCGGCACCTCCCGATCGACGTACAAACTAGTCTCGGGTGTGGTGCCACCGCTTGGGAGTACTACAGGCCGAGGTGACATGATTTCTCCGATCTTCCATGTCAGATATTTATACGGATTGGCGTATGTCGCCCCTTGATATCTACATCGGAAAGACTCGGGTCGCGCGCGCTCACATTATTAGCCAACACGGTTTCAAGAGGGCGTGCCGCGAAGCTTCGTTTTCTTATCGGAGTCATGGGACATGTCTAAGTTAAGATTCCCAAGGCATCGATGGAGATGGAGGAAGTCATGGCGGATGCGATTGGAGATCTTGAAGCGTTGACGACAAGGTGTATCAGATGCGATGAACGATTTTCTATGGATCCACGACATCGGGGGTCATCAAAGTGAATTCGGGAGTTTTTATCTCTTGATCCGGTGAATGACTTTCGGTGGTGAGGTACAAATTATGGACAATAACTTGACGCAAAGGAATGTTGTTGGAGTGGCGGCGGTTAAATTGCAGCTGCTTGGATTGTGGAAAAGCGGCGGCGACAACACATGTGTGACTTTGATGGTGGTGCTGCGAGCACCCGGTCTCGAGCTCCGGGGCGAAAGCCTAGGTCAGACCCGAGTGGTCATCCCTGGCAATGGCGATTTTTTTTTATATCGTGACCTTGTTGGAGGCATTGCTCGGATACGTTCGGACTGTTTCTTCAGGGTGAAAACTTTGATTCTAGCCTTTTTGGTTGGATCTGGTGACGGCGGCGCTTGAGTGTCGCTTCCTTTTGAAGGCGTTGTTGTTGAAGATCCTCGTCGTCAATGTGGTGTCAATGGTTGGTGCGGATATGGTCGCAGTTCTAGTTTGTCGTTCGCTGATCCGATCGCTTTGGGGCTTTTTTATTTCTTTTTTCCTTTTCACACCTATTCATAGCTTTTGGTCTTATGACTTTGCTAGTCGTTGGTGTGTTTTAGCATTTTGGTTGGGTTGGCTGTGTGCATCCTAATTATGCAGAGGCCGGGTGTATGCTCATTATATTGTATCCTCTTGATGCTTCTTTTGAGCCAATAAAATTCACCCTTTGTCAAAAAAAAAAAAAATCATTGTAGGGGCCTGCTATTTATGGTGGATACGGTGAGAGTGTACGCATGATGGGACTGTTCCACCCCTGACGAGATGGCCAATATCGGTCTTGGCTATTATTGACAATTTTCATCAAGCAAATGGCAAAGTCAATAATGCTCAAGTACAGAGATGGAGCAAGCCGGATCCCAAATTTGTGAAGCTGAATGCAGACGCTTCTTTCCATGTGAATGAAGGTATAGGGGCAACGGCAGCTATTATCAGAGACGAGAATGGTAATTTCTTAGCAGGCCAATGCAAGTTTATATCTTATGCAGCGGATGTCGTAACAATGGAGGCCATGTCGATGCACAATTGTCTCATTTTTTAAACTCTCTTGGTTTTCCTCGAGTAGAAGCGGAGTCTGATTGTACAATGGTGATTGAATATTGCTCCGGGCAAACCAGATGGTGGGATGCTGTAGCGGCAATCTTTGCGGAGTGCGTGGACGTGTCGTTGGCGATTGGGAATGTCATTTTCAAACATTGTAATTGTTCTCCGAATAATGCGGCACATGTGCTAGCTAGCCATAGTTTTTGTAATACGATTTCTGATAGTTGGATAGGAGAGCCTCCGAGCATCCTAGTTTTCGGACTTGTGGATGATATAATTTCTGTTTAATTCAATAAAGCTAACCATGATTCAAGATGGCAACGGGGATGATACCCATCGGGTTTTGCCTTCCCAAACCCATCCCCACGAGAAAATCGTAAACCCGTCCCCGTCCACGTCATCATGCGCGGGGCTAATTTTTCGCCCGTCCCCTAAACCCATCGGGTTTTCTAAACCCACAGGGAAATCGACATATATATAAGGAAACATAGAACCAACAAAGAATAATATTTCGACAACAAAACGAGCATATTTCAGCAGCATAACTTGAGCAAATTTTAACACAAAACAATAGTAGATGGTTCAACAGCTTTGGGAGTGTATTTCAGCTCGGTCGCTCGGGCTCGGTAGCTTTGGGTTGGGTCGCGCCGGATCAGTGCATGGTAAAAAATGTATTTTGTCGGGTTTGCTGGGTTTTGGGTTCAAGGACTACTGAAACGGGTGCAAACCCACGAAACATGTCGGGTTGTATAATGTGCCCAACAACAGCCCCGCGGGGATGAAAAGACGCCCATCCCCATACCCTAATAGGGTAAAAACCCGCGGGGACGCGGGTTTCGGGGCCCCATTGCCATCTTGAACCATGATGACCTTCCCTAAAAAAACTAGTTCGAATTCTAAAAATCCCTCAAAAAAAGTTCCTTATATAGATTAAAAAACATTCAGATTTTTTTAGGGAAAGGAAGGAAGTCCGAGTTTATAAATAAAGCCGCACACGTGAAGTATCACAGTAGATAAAATCAACGAAGGTGAAACAGCAAACATAGTCACAAGTAGGGATGAAAACAGAGTGCAAAATTTTCGCTTTTCCGGCAAAAACTGGAAATGGAGAGGAAATATGGAAACAGAAGCGAAAATTTGCATTTTGTTTTTGGAAAATAGAATTTTTTTCATGCGAAAATAGAAACAAAAACGGAACAGTGTTTCCTAATGAAACAGTGACGAAAATGGAACTTACCTTTTCCATTTTTATCCCTAGCGCACACAGCAGGGCAGAAGTACATGACATGTCAAAAGGCACGTATACCATAACATAAGATGAACAAGAGCTAGCTAACCCAACTGAGAGTGAATCTTTTTTCTGAACAGGAAAGGACGAGGAGGACTAGCCACCACTGCCTCTCACTGCCACTAGGTCCGGATTGAGGGCCTGCCGCCGAGGTGTTGGAGGGTTGCTGTGGGACGGCGAAGAAGATGTGTGCTGGAGCGGACACTAGTATGGAATGGGCCATTGGAGGCGTTGACCCAAGGTAGGAATAAAATTCTTCTCCGTATCCCCAGTATATTGGCGTGTTTTTCATTTATGGAGGGCGTGTGGAGCTATGCCTTTAGTGGATATTCTGGGATCTGGTTGATGTAGGTTTTGGTGGATCCGCCTGTATCAGGCCGGCTTTCATAGTCATTGTGGTCTCCAGTGTTTCTACATGCTCTTATCGGCACTTTTCCTTCGGGGCGGTTATTTACTTCACAGACCGCGGCCGTCGGCGTCTGCTAGTTTGCATCGATGACTTCCCAGCCGCTCTTCTACAAGCTTCTTGGTTTAAAAAAGTTTGCTACGCCGAGGTGAAGGCCTAGAGGTGACACTGAGCTATGCCCATGGCGCGCCGACGATGGATGCATGAGGAAGAAGACTACGTCACCCCCAAAATCTTGAATATTTTTCTGTAAGAATATATTTGTGAGGACATGTGATACTTAATATATGGCCTTATGCCTTTTCGCCAAAAAAAATGAACAAGAGCTACTCTAAGAGCAACCATAGGAGAGCCGTCATATCTGCAGCCTGGAGCGTGATCCGTAATTGTTTGAAGGCCATGGAGACGATATGCGAACTTAAGAGTCGTCATATCCGCGACTAAAAATTTTATGGTCTCAAATTCCTTTTATTGGATTTTGTTAGAATTATACAGATCTCATTTTGGTTAAAGAAACATGGACTAAATTAGAACAAGAACGTAGGGCCCAAAAATCCTGGCATCTACATGTATTTTGCTATTTTGAAATGTCATTAAGCAGCATTTTCAAAATATGCAATGTCGCTGTTCGACATTGCTAGCTATTGGGAGGCCGAGGTCGTCTAGTCCTTATAGTTGAACGGTTGAGATAATTTAGATTCACCAAATCGTATTTTTATATATAGTAGTAGAAATAGATGATGTTCAACAACCTAATAACCTTTTCGGCAAATGGTGGATTTTATTGGCTTGAAATAGAACATCAAGAAAATACAAATACAATGAGCACATGCCCAACCTCTATAGTTAGGAATTAGGATGCACATAACCAACTCCAATGTACGCACACAAAGCATACATCAGCAAGTAGCAAGGTCAAATAAAAGTAAAGGTATGCATAGGCAAGAAAAAAAAACCCGAAATGATCAGATCCATGGATGGTAAACTATAACAATAACCATATCTGTAACAACTGTCTCATTACATCAAACAAAAAAAAATGAGATTCTTCAACAACGAGTTTACCAGATCCAAGCACCCTTACCAGAATCTAAGTTTCCACCCTAAAGAACCATTGCAAACATATCTCAACCATGCCTTCAACAACGTACCAACGTGAAAACTCGCAATTGTCATGTATAACCAACTCAGATGAGACCAACCTGATAACCTAAGTGGCTATAATGTATCTAGACTTATAAGTAAGTAAAGTTACAGACGAAAAAGTTCATCAAAACATGTCAAAATGGATTCTAGTTTAGAACTCGCTCCGTTTTTAGATGTTACTTTGAATTTTGTTAGGGTTGTGTCCTGCTCAGAAAGGCGAGTCGTCGGCAGCTCTCTGAATATGGAATAAGGTTCTCCCCACCTAGCCCCCATTCCGCTGGTGCGTCTAGCACCCTCTATTTGCGTGTGGAGATATGTCTCCGACGGTTCTATCTTTGGTGGATCTGCTCGATTTTGTTCGTAGTTCGTCTATGTTCGTGCATCTTCAGGTTGGATCCTTCTGATCTACACTACTCTTCATCGGCGACAGTGTTGGGGAACGTAGTATTTCAAAAAAAATTCCTACGATCACGCAAGATCTATCTAGGAGAAGCATATCAACGAGCGGGGAGATTATGTCTACGTACCCTCGTAGACCGAAAGCGGAAGTGTTTAGTAACGCGGTTGATGTAGTCGAATGTCTTCGCGATCCAACCGATCATGTACCGAACACACGGTACCTCCGCGATCTGCACACGTTCAGCTCGGTGACGTCACTGGAACTCTTGATCCAGTTGAGGACGAGGGAGAGTTTCGTCAGCACGACGGCGTGGTGACGGTGATGATGAAGTACCGGCGTAGGGCTTCGCCTAAGCTCTACGACGATATGACCAAGGTGTTGAACTGTGGAGGGAGGCACCGCACACGGCTAAGAGATTGTCTGTTGTGCCTTTGGGGTGCCCGCCTGCCCCCGTATATAAAGGACGGGAGGAGGAGGCCGGCCAACAAGGGGCGCGCCAGGGAGAGGGGAGTCCTACTAGGATTCCAGTCCTAGTAGGATTCGGCCCCACCCTTTTTTCCTTCTACCGGAGGGGGAAAAGGGGAAGGAGAGGGAGTAGGAGAAGGAAATGGGGGCGGAGCCCCCTTCCCAAGTCCAATTCGGTCTCCTCCCTTGGCCCATAAGGCCCATATCTTTCCCCCGGGGGTTCCGGTAACCTCCTGGTACTCTGGAAAAATGCCCGAATGACTCAGAACCATTCCGATGTCCGAATGCAACCTTCCAATATATGAATCTTTACCACTCGACCATTTAGAGACTCCTCGTCATGTCCGTGATCTCATCCGGGACTCCGAACAAACTTTGTTCATCAAATCACATAACTCATAATACAAATCGTCATCTAACATTAAGCGTGCGGACCCTACGAGTTCGAGAACTATGTAGACATGACAGAGACATATCTCCGGTCAATAACAAATAGCGAAACCTGGATGCTCATATTGGCTCCTACATATTCTACGAAGATCTTTATCGGTCAAACCGCACAACAACATACGTTGTTCCTTTTGTCATCGGTATGTTACTTGCCCGAGATTCGATCATCGGTATCATAATAACTAGTTCAATCTCGTTACCGGCAGGTCTCTTTACTCGTTCCATAATGCATCACCCCGCAACTAACTCATTATTCACATTGCTTGCAAGGCTTATAGTGATGTGCATTATCGAGAGGGCCCAGAGACACCTCTCCGATACACGGAGTGACAAATCCTAATCTCGATCTATGCCAACTCAACAAACACCATCGGAGACACCTGTAGAGCATATTTATAATCACCCATTTATGTTGTGACGTTTGATAGCACACTAAGTGTTCCTCCGGTATTCGGGAGTTGCATAATCTCATAGTCATAGGAACATGTATAAGTCATGAAGAAAGCAATAGCAATAAACTAAACGATCATAATGCTAAGCTAATGGATGGGTCTTGTCCATCACATCATTAATGATGTGATCCCGTTCATCAAATGACAACACATGTCCATGGCTAGGAAACTTAACCATCTTTAATTAACGAGCTAGTCAAGTAGAGGCATACTAGGGACACTCTATTTGTCTATGTATTCACACATGTACTAAGTTTCCGGTAAATACAATTCTATCATGAATAATAAACTTTTATCATGATATAAGGAAATATAAATAACAACTTTACTATTGCCTCTAGGGCATATATCCTTTCAGTCTCTCACTTTCACTAGAGTCAATAATCTAGTTCACATTGCCATGTGATTTAACACCAATAGCTCACGTCACCATGTGATTAGTTCACATCGCCATGTGACTAATACCCAAAGGGTTTACTAGAGTCAATAATCTAGTTCACATCGCTATGTGATTAACACCCAAAGAGTACTAAGGTGTGATCATGTTTTGCTTGTGAGAGAAGCTTAGTCAATGGGTTTGTCACATTCAGAGCCATATGTATTTTGCAAATTTTCTATGTCTACAATGCTCTGCATGGAGCTACTCTAGCTAATTGCTCCCACTTTCAATATGTATCCAGATTGAGACTCAGAGTCATCCGGATCGGTGTAAAAGCTTGCATCGGCATAACTCTTTACGACGAACTCTTTATCACCTCCATAACCGAGAAATATCTCCTGAGTCTTCTAAGGATAATTTTGACCGCTGTCAAGTGATACACTCCTAGATCAATATCGTACCCCCTTGCCAAACTCATGGCAAGGTACACAATAGATCTGGTACACAAGATAGCATACTTTATAGAACCTATGGCGAGGCATAGGGAATGACTTTTCACTCTCTTTCTATTTTCTGCCATGATCGGGTTTTGAGTCTTTACTCAACTTCACACCTTGCAGCACAGGCAAGAACTCCTTCTTTGACTGTTCCATTTTGAACTACTTCAAAATCTTGTCAAGGTATGTACTCATTGAAAAATATACCAAGCGTCTTGATCTATCTCTATAGATCTTGATGCTCAATATGTAAGCAGCTTCACCGAGGTCTTTCTTTCAAAAACTCATTTCAAACAGTCCTTTATGCTTTCCAGAAAATTCTACATTATTTCCGATCAACAATATGTCATTCACATATACTTATCAGAAATGCTGTAGTGCTCCCACTCACTTTCTTGTAAATACAGGCTTCACCGCAAGTCTGTATAAAAACATATGCTTTGATCACTTTATCAAAGCATATATTCCAACTCCGAGATGCTTGCACCACTCCGTAGATGGATCCCTGGAGCTTGCACACTTTGTTAGCACCTTTAGGATTGACAAAACCTTCTTGTTGCATCATATACAACTCTTCTTTAAGAAATCCATTAAGGAAAGCAGTTTCGACATCCATTTGCCAGATTTCATAAAATGTGGCAATTGCTAACATGATTCGGACAGACTTAAGCATCGCTCCGAGTGAGAAAATCTTATCGTAGTGAACACCTTGAACTTGTCAAAAACTGTTCGCGACAATTCGAGCTTTGTAGATAGTAACACTACTATCAGCGTCCGTCTTCCTCTTGAAGATCCATTTATTCTCAATGGCTCGCCGATCAACGGGCAAGTCAATCAAAGTCCATACTTTGTTCTCATGCATGGATCCGATCTCAGATTTCATGGCCTCAAGCCATTTCGTGGAATCTGGGCTCATCATCGCTTCCTCATAGTTCATAGGTTCGTTATGGTCTAGTAACATGACTTCCAGAAAGGATTACCATACCACTCTGGCGCGGACCATACTCTGGTTGACCTACAAGGTTCGGTAGTAACTTGATCTGAAGTTTCATGATCATCATCATTAGCTTCCGCACTAATTGGTGTAGGAATCACTGGGACTTATCTCTGTGATGAACTACTTTCCAATTCGGGAGAAGGTACAATTACCTCATCAAGTTCTACATTCCTCCCAGTCACTTCTTTCGAGAGAAATTTCTTCTCTAGAAAGGATCCATTCTTAGCAACGAATATCTTGCCTTCAGATCTGTGATAGAAGGTGTACCCAACAGTTTTCTTTGGGTATCCTATCAAGACGCATTTCTCCGATTTGGGTTCGACCTTATCAGGTTGAAACTTTTTCACATAAGCATCACAGCCCCAAACTTTAAGAAACGACAGCTTAGGTTTCTTGCTAAACCACAGTTCATATGGTGTCGTCTCAACGGATTTAGATGGTGCCAACTTGAATGCAGCTGTCTCTAATGCATAACCCCAAAACGATAGTGGTAAGTCGGTAAGAGAATTCATAAATCGCACCACATCCAATAAAGTACGATTACGATGTTCGGACACACCATTATGCTATGGTGTTCCAGGTGGCATGAGTTTGTGAAACTATTCCACATTGTTTTAATTGAAGGCCAAACTCATAACTCAAATATCCACCTCCGCGATCAGATCGTAGAAACTTTATTTTCTTGTTACGATGATTCTCCACTTCACTCTGAAATTCTTTGAACTTCTCAAATGTTTCAGACTTATGTTTCATTAAGTAGATATACCCATATCTGCTCAAATCATCCGTGAAGGTCAGAAAATAACGATACCCGCCGCGAGCCTCAACACTCATCGGATCGCATACATCAGTATGTATTATTTCCTGTTGGGGAACATAGTATTTCAGAAATTTCCTATGATCACGCAAGATCTATCTAGGAGAAGCATAGCAACGAGTGGGGAGAGTGTCTCCACATACCCTCATAGACCGAAAGCGGAAGCGTTAAGTAAAGCGGTTGATGTAGTCGAACGTCTTCGCGATCCAACCGATCAAGTACCGAACGCATGGCACCTCCGCGATCTGCACACGTTCAACTCAGTGACCTCCCTCGAACTCGAGATCCAGTTGAGGCCGAGGGAGAATTCCGTCAGCACGATGGCGTGGTGACGGTGATGATGAAGTTACCGGCGTAGGGCTTCGCCTAAGCACTATGATGATATGACCGATGTGTTAACTATGGAGAGGGGCGCCGCACACGGCTAGGAACAATTGATGTGTGTTCTAGGGGGGCCCTCCCCACGTATATAAAGCAGGGAGAGGGAGGGAGGCAGCCTAGGGCGCGCCCAAGTAGGAGGAATCCTACTTGGGCCCCTAGTCCAATTTGCCCCCCCTTACCATATTTGGACAAGGGGGAAAGGAAGGAGGGGGGAGGGGAAGGAAGTATGGGTCCTACTTCATACTTTCCTTTTCCTCCTCTCCTTTCCCTTTCTCCCCACGTGGCTCGCCCTATAGGGGGCGCACCAGCCCCTTGTGGGCTAGTGTGTTCCCTTACTTGGCCCATAAAGCCCATATATTTGCTGGGGGTTGCCCGGAACCCCTTCCGGTGACCCTGTATCACCCGGAACACTTCCGGTGTCCGAATATAGCCTTCCAATATATGAATATTTACCTCTCGACCCTTTTGAGACTCCTCGTCATGTCCGTGATCTCATCCGGGACTCCGAACAAACTTCGGTCACCAACATACATAACACATATAATACTATATCGTGAACAAACGTTAAGCGTGCGGACCCTACGGGTTCGAGAACTATGTAGACATGACCGAGACACCTCTCTGGTCAATTAACCAATAGAGGAACCTGGATGCCCATATTGGTTCCTACATATTCTACGAAGATCTTTATCGGTCGAACCGCATAACAACATACGTTGTTCCCTTTGTCATCGGTATGTTACTTGCCCGAGATTCGATCGTCGGTATCATCATACCTAGTTCAATCTCGTTACCGGTAAGTATCTTTGCTCATTCCATAATGCATCATCCCGTAACTAACTCATTAGTCACATTGCTTGCAAGGCTTATAGTGATGTGCATTACCGAGAGGGCCCAGAGATACCTCTCCGACAATCGGAGTGACAAATCCTAATCTCGATCTATGCCAACTCAACAAACACCATCGGAGACACCTGTAGAGCATCTTTATAATCACCCAGTTACGTTGTGACGTTTGATAGCACACTAAGTGTTCCTCCGGTACTCGGGAGTTGCATAATCTCATAGTCATAGGAAAATGTATAAGTCATGAAGAAAGCAGTAGCAATGGAACTGTAACGATCATAATGCTAAGCTAACGAATGGGTCTTGTCCAGCACATCATTCTCCTAATGATGTGATACCGTTCATCAAATGACAACACATGTCTATGGTTAGGAAACATAACCATCTTTGATAAACGAGCTAGTCAGGTAGAGGCATACTAGGGACACTTATGTTTTGTCTATGTATTCACACATGTACTAAGTTTCCGGTTAACACAATTCTAGCATGAATAATAAACATTTATCAAGAAATAAGGAAATAAATAATAACTTTATTATTGCCTCTAGGGCATATTTCCTCAAGTCTCCCACTTGCACTAGTGTCAATAATCTAGTTCACATCGCCATGTGATTTAACACCAATAGTTCACATCACCATGTGATTAACACCCATAGTTCACATCGCCATGTGACCAACACTCAAAGGGTTTACTAGAGTCAATAATCTAGTTCACATCGCTATGTGATTAACACCCAAGAGCACTAAGGTGTGATCATGTTTTGCTTGTGAGATATTTTTAGTCTACGGTTCTGCAACATTCAGATCCGTAGGTATTTTGCGAATTTCTATGTCTACATTGCTCTGCATGGAGCTACTCTAGCTAATTGCTCCCACTTTCAATATGTATCTAGATCGAGACTCAGAGTCATCCAGATCGGTGTCAAAGCTTGTATCGATGTAACTCTTTACGACGAACTCTTTATCACCTCCATAACCGAGAAATATTTCCTTAGTTCTCTAAGGATAATTTTGACCAATGTCCAGTGATCTACTCCTATATCACTATTGTACTCCCTTGCCAAACTCAGGGCAAGGTATACAATAGGTCTGGTACACAGTATGGCATACTTTATAGAACCTATGGCTGAGGCATAGGGAATGACTTTCATTCTCTCTCTATTTTCTCCCATGGTTGGCCTTTGAGTTTTACTCAACTTCACACCTTGCAACACAGGCAAGAACTCCTTCTTTGACTGTTCCATTTTGAACTACTTCAAAACTTGTCAAGGTATGTACTCATCGAAAAAACTTATCAAGCGTCTTGATCTATCTCTATAGATCTTGATGCTCAATATGTAAGCAACTTCACCGAGGTCTTTGTTCGAAAAACTCCTTTCAAACACTTCTTTATGCTTTCCAGAAAATTCTACATCATTTCCGATCAACAATATGTCATTCACATATACTTATCAGAAAGGCTGTAGTGCTCCCACTCACTTTCTTGTAAATACAGGCTTCACCTTAAGTCTGTATAAAACTATATGCTTTGATCAACTTATCAAAGCGTATATTCCAACTCCGAGATGCTTGCACCAGTCCATAGATGGATCACTGGAGCTTGCACATTTTGTTAGCACCTTTAGGACAAAACCTTCTGGGTGCATCATATACAACTCTTATTTAATAAATCTATTAAAGAATGCATTTTTGACATCCATTTGCCAGATTTCATAAAATGTGGAAATTGCTAACATGATTCAGACAGACTTTAAGCATCGATACGAGTGAGAAAATCTCATCGTAGTCAACACCTTGAACTTGTCAAAAACCTTTCACAACAAGTCGAGCTTTGTAGATAGTAACACTACTATCAGCATCCATCTTCCTCTTAGAGATCCATTTATTCTTAATGGCTTGCCGATCATCGGGTAAGTCCACCAAAGTCCACACTTTGTTCTTATACATGGATCCCATCTCAGATTTCATGGCCTCAAGCCATTTTGCGGAATCTGGGCTCATCATCGCTTCCTCATAGTTTGTAGGTTCATCATGGTCTATTAACATGACTTCCAGAACAGGATTACCGTACCACTCTGGTGCGGATTGTACTCTGGTTGACCTACGAGGTTCGGTAGTAACTTGATCTGAAGTTTCATGATCATCATCATTAACTTCCTCACTAATTCGTGTAGGCATCACTATAACTGATTTCAGTGATGAGCTACTTTCCAATTTGAGAGAAGGTACAATTACCTCATCAAGTTCTACTTTCCTCCCACTCACTTCTTTCGAGAGAAACTCCTTCTCTAGAAAGGATCCATTCTTAGCAACGAATATCTTGCCTTCGGATCTGTGATAGAAGGTCTACCCAACTGTCTCCTTTGGGTATCCTATGAAGACGCATTTCTCCGATTTCGGTTCGAGCTTATCACGTTGAAGCTTTTTCACATAAGCATCACAGTCCCAAACTTTAAGAAACGACAACTTAGTTTTCTTACAAAACCACAGTTCATACGGTATCGTCTCAACGGATTTAGATGGTGCCCTATTTAACGTGAATGCAGCTGTCTCTAATGTATAACCCCAAAACGATAGTGGTAAATTGGTAAGAGACATCATAGATCGCACCATATCTAATAAAGTGCGGTTACGACATTCGGGCACACCATTACGCTGTGGTGTTCCAGGTGGCGTGAGTCGTGAAACAATTCCACATTGTTTAAATGAAGGCCAAACTCGTAACTCAAATATTCGCCTCCGTGCTCAGATCGTAGAAGCTTTATTTTCTTGTTACGATGATTCTCCACTTCACTATGAAATTCTTTAAACTTTTCAAATGTTTCAGACTTGTGTTTCATTAACTAGATATACCCATATCTGCTCAAATCATCTGTGATGTTTAGAAAATAATGATGCCCGTCGCGAGCCTCAATACTCATCAGACCACATACATCGGTATGTATTATTTCCAATAAGTCAGTTGCTCGCTCCATTGTTCCGGAGAACGAAGTCTTAGTCATCTTGCCCATGAGGCATGGTTCGCAAGCATCAAGTGATTCCAAAAGCCCATCATCATGGACTTTCTTCATGGGCTTTACAACGATATGACCTAAACGGCAGTGCCACAAATATGTTGCACTATCATTATCAACTTTGCATCTTTTGACATCAATATTATGAATATGTGTATCACCACAATCGAGATTCAATAAACCATTTATTTTGAGTGTATGACCATAGAAGGTTTTATTCATGTAAACAGAACAACAATTATGCTTTGACTTAAATGAATAACTGTATTGCAATAAACATGATCTAATCATAATCATGCTCAACGCAAACATCAAATAACATTTATTTTAGGTTCAACACTAATCCCGAAGGTAAAGGGAGTGTGCGATGGTGATCTTACCAACCTTGGAATCGCTTCCAACACACATCATCACCTCGCCCTTAACTAGTCTCTGTTTATTTTGCAACCCCCGTTTCGAGTTACTACTCTTAGCAACTGAACTAGTATCAAATACCGAGGGGTTGCTATAGACACTAGTAAAGTACACATCAATAACATGTATATCAAATATACCTTTGTTCATTTTGCCATCCTTTTTATCCGCCAAGTATTTGGGGTAGTTCCTCTTCCAGTGACCATTCCCTTAGCAGTAGAAGCACTCAGTTTCAGGCTCAGGTCTAGCTTTGGGCTTCTTCACGGGAGTGGCAACTTGCTTGCCTTTCTTCTTGAAGTTCCCTTTCTTTCCTTTGCCCTTTTCTTGAAACTAGTGGTCTTGTTAACCATCAACAATTGATGCTTTTTCTTGATTTCTACCTTTGCCGATTTCAGCATCGCGAAGAGCTCGGGAATTCTTTTGTCATCCCTTGCATATTATAGTACATCACAAAGTTCTAGTAACTTGGTGATAGTGACTAGAGAACTTTGTCAATTACTATCTTATCTGGAAGATTAACTCCCACTTGATTCAAGCAATTGTCGTACCCAGACAATCTGAGTACATGCTCACTGGTTGAGCTATTCTCCTCCATCTTGTAGGCAAAGTACCGTCAGAGGTCTCATACCTCTCGACACGAGCATGAGTATGAAATACCAATTTCAACTCTTGGAACATCTTATATGCTCCGTGGCGTTCAAACATTTTTTAAGTCCCGGTTCTAAGCCGTAAAGCATGGTGCACTAAACTATCAAGTAGTCATCATACTGAGCTTTTGTAAAAACGTTCATAACGTCTGCATCTGCTCCTGCAATAGGTCCGTCACCTAGCGGTGCATCAAGGACATAATTCTTCTGTACAGCAATGAGGATAATCCTCAGATCACGGACCTAGTCCGCATCATTGCTACTATCATCTTTCAACTTAGTTTTCTCTAGGAACATATCAATAATAAAACAGGGGAGATATACGCGAGCTAGTGATCTACAACATAGATATGCAAATACTATCAGGACTAAGTTCATGATAAATTAAGGTTCAATTAATCATATTACTTAAGAACACCCACTTAGATAGACATGCCTCTAGTCATCTAAATGATCACGTGATCCATATCAACTAAACCATGTCCGGTCATCACGTGAGATGGAGTAGTCGTCAATGGTGAACATCTCTATGTTGATCATATCTACTATATGATTCACGCTTGACCTTTCGGTCTCCAGTGTTCCAAGGCCATATCTGCATATGCTAGGCTCGTCAAGTTTAACCCGAGTATTCTGCGTGTGCAAAATTGGCGTGCACCCGTTGTATGTGAACGTAGAGCCTCTCACACCCGATCATCACGTGGTGTCTCAGCACGAAGAACTTTCGCAATGGTGCATACTCAGGGAGAACACTTATACCTTGAAATCTAGTAAGGGATCATCTTGTAATGCTACCGCCGTACTAAGCAAAATAAGATGCATAAAAGATAAACATCACATGCAATCAAAATATGTGACATGATATGGCCATCATCATCTTGTGCTCATGATCTCCATCACCGAAGCATCATCATGATCTCCATCGTCACCGGCACGACACCTTGATCTCCATCGTAGCATCGTTGTCCTCTCGCCAACTATTGTTTCTACGACTATCGCTACTGCTTAGTGATAAAGTAAAAACAATTACATGGCGATTGCATTGCATACAATAAAGCGACAACCATATGGCTCCTGCCAGTTGCCGATAACTCTGTTACAAAACATGATCATCTCATACAAAAATTTATATATCATCACGTCATGACCATATCACATCACAACATGCCCTGCAAAAACAAGTTAGACGTCCTCTACATTGTTGTTGCAAATTTTATGTGGCTGCTACGAGCTTAGCAAGAACCGTACTTACCTACGCATCCAAACCACAACGATTTTTTGTCAAGTGTGTTGTTTTAACCTTCAACAAGGACTGGGCGTAGCCACACTCGATTCAACTAAAGCTGGAGAAACAAACACCCACTAGCTACCTGTGTGCGAAGCACGTTGGTAGAACCGGTCTCATGAACGCGGTCATGTAATGTTGGTCTGGGCCGCTTCATCCAACAATACCTCTGAATCAAAGTATGACATGCTGCTAAGCACTATGACTATTATCGCCCACAACTCTTTGTGTTCTACTCGTGCATATAACATCTACGCATAGACCTGGCTCGGATGCCACTGTTGAGGAACGTAGTATTTCAAAAATTTCCTATGATCACGCAAGATCTATCTAGGAGAAGCATAGCAACGAGCGGGGAGAGTGTGTCCACGTACCCTCGTAGACCAAAAGCGTAAGCGTTAAGTAACGCGGTTGATGTAGTCGAACGTCTTCGCGATCCAACCGATCAAGTACTGAATGCACGACACCTCCACGATCTGCACACGTTCAGCTCGGTGACGTCCCTCGAACTCTAGATCCAGCTGAGGCCGGGGGAGAGTTCCGTCAGCATGACGGTGTGGTAACGGTGATGATGAAGTTACCGGCGCAGGGCTTCGCCTAAGCACTACAACGATAACACCGAGGTTTTAACTGTGGAGGGGGGCGCCGCACACGGCTAGGAACAATTGATGTGTGTTCTAGGGGTGCCCTCCCCATGTATATAAAGGAGGGAGAGGGAGGGAGGCAGCCTAGGGCGCGCACAAGTAGGAGGAATCCTACTTGGGCCCCTAGTCCAATTCGCCCCCCTTACCATATTTCGACAAGGGGGAAAGGAAGGAGGGGGAGGGGAAGGAAGTAGGAGTCCTACTTCATACTTTCCTTTTCTTCCTCTCCTTTCCCTTTCTCCCCACATGGCTGGCCCTATAGGGGGCACACCAGCCCCTTGTGGGCTGGTGTGTTCCCTTACTTGGCGCATAAAGCCCATATCTTTGCCGGGGGTTGCCCGGAACCCCTTCCGGTGAACAGGTATCACCCGGAACACATCCGGTGTCCGATATAGCCTTCCAATATATGGATCTTTACCTCTCGACCATTTCGCGTCATGTCTGTGATCTCATCTGGGACTCCGAACAAACTTCGGTCACCAACATACATAACTCATATAATACTATATCGTCAATGAACGTTAAGCGTGCGGACCCTACGGGTTCGAGAACTATGTAGACATGACCGAGACACCTCTCTGTTCAATTAACCAATAGCGGAACCTGGATGCCCATATTGGTTCCTACATATTCTACGAAGATCTTTATCGGTCGAACCGCATAACAACATACGTTGTTCCCTTTGTCATCGGTATGTTACTTGCCCGAGATACGATCGTCGGTATCATCATACCTAGTTCAATCTCGTTCCCGGTAAGTCTCTTTACTCGTTCCGTAATGCATCATCCCATAACTAAATCATTAGTCACATTGCTTGCAAGTCTTATAGTGATGTGCATTACCGAGAGGGCCCATAGATACCTCTCCGACGATCGGAGTGACAAATCCTAATCTCGATCTATGCCAACTCAACAAACACCATCGGAGACACCTGTAGAGCATCTTTATAATCACCTAGTTACGTTGTGATGTTTGATAGCACACTAAGTGTTCCTCCGATATTCGGGTGTTGCATAATCTCATAGTCATAGGAACATGTATAAGTCATGAAGAAAGCAGTAGCAATGAAACTGTAACGATCATAATGCTAAGCTAACGAATGGGTCTTGTCCATCACATCATTCTCCTAATGATGTGATACCGTTCATCAAATGACAACACATGTCTATGGTTAGGAAACATAACCATCTTTGATAAACGAGCTAGTCAAGTAGAGGCATACTAGGGACACTTGTGTTTTGTCTATGTATTCGCACATGTACTAAGTTTCCGGTTAATACAATTCTAGCATGAATAATAAACACTTATCATGAAATAAGGAAATAAATAATAACTTTAGTATTTCCTCTAGGGCATATTTCCTTCATTTCGAATAAGTCAGTTGCTCGCTCCATTGTTCCGGAGAACGGAGTCTTAGTCATCTTGCCCATGAGGCATGGTTCGCAAGCATCAAGTGATTCCAAAAGCCCATCAGCATGGAGTTTCTTCATGCGCTTTACACCAATATGACCTGAACGGCAGTGCCACAAATAAGTTGCACTATCATTATTAACTTTGCATCTTTTGGCTTCAATATTATGAATATGTGTATCACTACGATCGAGATTTAATAAACCATTTACCTTGGGTGTATGAACATAGAAGGTTTTATTCATGTAAATAGAATAACAATTATTCTTTGACTTAAATGAATAACCGTATTGCAATAAACATGACCCAATCATATTATGTTCAACGCAAACACCAAATAACATTTATTTTAGGTTCAATACTAATCCCGAAGGTAAAGGGAGTGTGCGATGTTGATCTTATCAACCTTGGAATCACTTCCAACACGCATCGTCACCTCGCCCTCAACTAGTCTTTGTTCATTTTGTAACTCCTGTTTCGAGTTTACTAATCATAGCAACTGAACCAGTATCAAATTCCCAGGGGTTACTATGAACACTAGTAAAGTACACATCAATAACATGTATATCATATATATACTTTTGTTCACTTTGTCATTCTTCTTATCCGCCAAGTATTTGGGGCAGCTCCGCTTCCAGTGACCATTTCCTTCGCAGTAGAAGCACTCAGTTTCAGGCTTGGGTCTAGCTTTGGGCTTCTTCATGGGAATGACAACTTGCTTGCCATTCTTCTTGAAGTTCCCTTTCTTTCCCTTGCCCTTTTACTTGAAACTAGTGGCCTTCTCAACCATCAACATTTGATGCTTTTCTTGATTTCTACCTTTGTCGATTTCAGCATTACGAAGAGCTCGGGAATAGTTTTAGTCATCCCTTGCATATTATAGTTCATCGCAAAGTTCCAGTAACTTGGTGATAGTGACTAGAGAACTCTGTCAATCACTATTTTATCTGGAAGATTAACTCCCACTTGATTCAAGCGATTGTAGTACTCAGACAATCTTAGCACATGCTCACTGGTTGAGCTATTCTCCTCCATCTTGTAGGGAAAGTACTTGTCAGAGGTCTCATACCTCTCGACTCGGGCTGGAGCCTGAAATACAAATTTCAGCTCTTGGAACACCTTATATGCTCCGTGGCGTTCAAAATGTTTTTAAAGTCCCGGTTCTAAGCCGTAAAGCATGGTGCACTAAACTATCAAGTAGTCATCATACCGAGCTTTGCCAAACGTTCATAACGTCTGCTTCTGCTCCTGCAATAGGTCCGTCATGATGTAGGGTAGAACCCTAGTGGCCCGATGTTTCACGATTGGAGCGGGTTCCACGAAGAACACGAAGAACACGAGGGGAAACACAAGAGAATCACTCAACCAACAAGATTCGGTCACACATATGCTAGATCCTCAAAACACAAAGAGATACACGATCCACGGTCAACTAGCGATGATACAAGTAGCACGATCTTCTCCATGAGGAGGTCTTGAGGTTCTTCCCTTGATGGGGTCTTGAATCCGCTTGGGGGATCTTCTCCGAGGAGGCGAGATCTCCGAGGAGAAGGTAACCAAGTGGATGAGCAAAGCTCTCACACAAAAATGAGCTAATCCTTTGCTATCGGAAGTAGAAAAGTGAAGGAGGGGTCATTTATATAGGCAAAGGGGGCAAAGAGGTACATGGGCTTTGGCCCAACACGCACACGCAGGTGGTGGCCCGGATGATCCGGACGGGCAGCCGGATGTTCTGGGCTTCAGGGGCCCGGATGGTCCGGGCGGGGGTCCGGACGAGGCGAAGAGGCAGGCGGCATCGTCGGCGGCCCGGATGTCCGGAGGGAGGTCCGGTCGTCCGGCTCGGTCCGGATGGTCCGGGACTCTGTCCGGATGGTCCGGCTTCATGGGGCAACTTCGGGTGTCTTCGGGCGAGTTAGCCAGATCGTCCGGGCTGGGGCCGGATCATCCGAACGGCGGTCTAGATCGTCCGGGCTTCCGCTGATTTGCCCTTCTTCTTCTCCGTCCTCACGTCCATCTTCTCCTTCTGATCCGTCTTGCTCCTTAGCTTCTCCATGGCTATCTCCCAGGTACCTGAGTATGCAAAGTGTCTCCGTTTGAGGTAGTAGCCATGTCTCGTGTTCATCGAAGTGGAATTGTGAGAGGAGAGATGTCACCTCGGTTTTGAGAGCTCTTGCACGTGCTCGAGTCATGGGTCCACTAGGCACTTGGTCAGACAATGATAGGTCCATGGGGATGACCTTGGGATGCTCCGCATCATCTCCCCTCCATTGGGAAAGATCCGACCTCGGATCGAAATCTTCATCACCACGGTAGGGAGATAGATCGTTGACGTTGAAGATGTCGCTCACGGAGTACTTGTCGCGTGGGATGTCGATCTTGTAGGCGTTGTTGTTTTAGCGTGCAAGCACATTAAAGGGTCCATCTGCTCGGGGTAGGAGTTTGGACTTGCGTTCTTTCAGGAAGCGGTCCTTGCGAAGGTGTATCCAAACAAGATCTCCAATGTTGAATATCATGGGATGCTTGTTGACGTTGAGCTTAGTCGCGAGGCGTCGTACTTGGCGCTCGATGGTGTTCCTTGTATCTTCATGCACCTTCTTGAGATAGATCACTCGTGCACTCGCGTCCATGTTGATGCTCTCTTGTAGTGGGAGGGGTAGGATGTACAAAGGGGACAACGGGTTGAAACCATAGACGACTTCGAAGGGGGACTTGCCGGTAGTCGAATATCTTGCACGATTTTAGCCGTACTCGGCGATAGGTAGGCACTCCTTCCACTCCTTGATGTTCCTCTTGATCAACACTCGTAGTAGAGTGGAGAGTGTTCAGTTCATCACCTCTGTTTTGCCGTCGGTTTGTGGGTGGTATGCCGAAGAGAATAGTAGCTTGATTCTGAGCTTGGCGCATAAGGTCTTCCAAAAATAGCTTAGAAACTTGACGTCACGGTCCGAGACAATTGTCTTTGGCACTCCATGTAAGCGCAAGATTTCCCTAAAAAAGAGATTTGCAACATGTGAAGCATCGTCTATCTTGTTGCATGGTATGAAATGTGCCATTTTAGAGAATCGGTCCGCAACAACAAACACGGAATCCTTTCCATTCCTAGTTCTAGGCAAACCAAACACAAAGTCCATGCTAATGTCTTCCCATGGTTGATATGGAATTGGGAGAGGCATGTAAAGGCCATGAGATTGAGCTTTGGACTTATCTTTGCGACATGTCGAACATCGGTTGGTGAAGCGGGAGATGTGGCGGAACATCTTGGGCCAATAATAGTTCTTTGAGAGCATAGCAAATGTCTTGTCGCGTCCAAAGTGTCCCATTAGTCCTCCTCCATGAGATTCTTGCAAAAGTAACAAACAAAGAGACGACTCGGGAATGCAAAGTTTGTTAGCTCTCATAAGATAATCATCTTTGATGTAATAGCGTTCCCAAGATGTATGCGTCAAACACTTGGCATAAGGAATGGCAAAAGTAGGATCATGGGCATACAAGTCTTTTATGTGCTCAAAGCCAATGACATTTAATTCAAGTTGATTAACAAGCATGCATATGCGGGAAAGCGCATCCGCCACAACATTTTCTTTGCCCTTTATGTATTTGATGACATAAGGGAAAGACTCGATAAATTCACTCCATTTAGCATGACGCTTGTTCGACTTAGTTTGACCCTTAAGATACTTAAGCGTTTCATGATCGGTATGGATGATAAATTCGTGAGGGCGAAGATAATGTTCCCATTCACGCAAAACGCGCACTAAAGCATATAGCTCTTTGTCATAGATGGGATAATTGAGTTGCGCGCCGGAGAGTTTCTCACCAAAGTATGCTATGGGGCGCTTCTCTTGCGTTAACACACCTCCTATGCCATTACCACTAGCATCACAATGAATTTCAAAAGGTTTGTCAAAGTTGGGTAATGCAAGCACGGGGGCATGAGTAAGCAAATTCTTAAGCTCATTGAATGCGGTATCTTGGGATGGTCCCCAAACAAAAGGCGCATTCTTTTTGCTCAAAGCATGCAAAGGTGAAGCAATGGTGCTAAAATCCTTCACAATCGACGATAGAAACCGGCTAAACCAAGAAAATTATGAACTTGTTGCAAGTTGGTTGGTTGGGGCCAAGTTTGAATAGCATTGATCTTAGATTCATCAACATGAACACCCTTAGAAGACACAACGAAACCCAAGAAAACAAGCTTATCAACACCAAAAGTGCACTTCTTCATATTAGCATAAAGACTCTCTTTCCTAAGGGTTTGTAGCATGGTTCTAAGATGGGTGACATGCTCTTTGAGAGATTTGCTAAACACAAGAATATCATCAAAGTAGACCACAACAAAGACACCAATGTAGGGTCAAAAAACAAAGTGCATGAGTCGCATGAAAGTACCGGGAGCTTCCGATAAACCCATAGGCATAACCAACCACTCGTACAAATCAAATTTAGTTTTTAAAGAGGTTTTCCATTCATCACCTTCTTGTATGCGGATTTGATAGTAACCACTTTTGAGATCAATTTTTGAGAAAATAGTGGCACCGCTAAGCTCATCTAGCATATCGTCAAGGCGAGGTATGGGATGCCTATATCTAATGGTGATAGCATTGATGGGTCTACAGTCGGAGCATATGCGAAAAGTACCATCTTGTTTAGGCACAAGTATAACCGGAATGGCACAAGGGCTTAAGCTTTCACGTACATGGCCGTTGTCGATGAGTTGTTGTACTTGCCGTTGGATCTCCTTAGTTTCTTCGGGGTTGACGCGGTATGGAGCCTTGTTAGGAAGAGGTGCTCCGGGGATGAGGTCGATTTGGTGCTCAATGCCACGTAGAGGGGGGAGACCGGGAGGTAGCTCATCGGGAAAGACATCCGTGAATTCCTGCAACAAGCTGGAAAACACTAGAGGAAGCGGATTAAGAGTGTTAGTCTTTTCCACCTCATCTTTGCATATGAGGACATAGTGGATGATACTCGATGGGTTCTCACACACTTCTCTAATCTCTCTTTTTGTGGCTAGGAGGACTAAGTTTCTCTCTCTTGGCGAAGAGTCGCTCAATTTGGGCTTGTGGAGCTCACTTTATTTTTGGTGGTGCACTCTCTCACTAGGGGCTCCACGATGGGTGGAAGATTGCTTGTCGGCGATCACTTGGCTTGGTGACATTGGTCGAAGTATGTACTCCTTGCCCTTCATCTTGAAGCTATATGGTTAGTTCTTCCGTTGTGGATAACGCCGCGGTTGAATTGCCATGGCCGACCAAGGATGAGGTGGCAAACGGACATCGGCACGACATCACACTCCAAAGTGTCTTCGTAAGCTCCTATCTTGAAGGAAACTTTCACCATATGCTCGACTTGGAGAGTGCCGGAGTCACTAAGCCATTGAACCTTGTAGGGGTGCGGGTGCTTCGTCTTGACCAATTGGAGCTTGGAGCATAGTTCTTCACTTGCCAAGTTATGACAACTCCCTCCGTCGATGATGACCTTGACGGACCTTCCATTGATGCCGGCCTTTCTGTGGAAGATATGGCATTGTTGGTCCTCTTCTTGTTGATGTTGAAGAGTCAAGACCTTGGAGACAACAAGAGCGGGGCTCGAATCCTCGTCACAAAAGACTTGATCTTCCTCTTCGTTCACTTGTCGATGCATGGCCACTTGCTCAAGGGCTTCCATCTCCTCTTCACTCATGGAGTAGTAGGTTCCATCGTCGTTGAGGATCATGGTGCGATTGTTGGTACACTCATAGGACTTCTGGCCTCGGTCGCCGCATGTGAAGCATTTCAAGGAACTTGTCTTGATGGTCTCATCGGTCGGAGTAGATGAAGAAGCTCTTGTCTTGAAGTTGCTTGTAGTAGGAGGACGACTCGAGGTTGTCGAAGTTTTCTTGTAACTTGACTTGTCGCCGTTGCTTGTAAAAGGCTTGGTTGAGGTAGAAGTTGTTGGAGTCGTGGAAGCTGTTGATTGTTGTAGCCGAATGTCTTGGAAGAGAACTTGGCGTATTTGAAGTCATCTTGCACTTGTCGCTTCGCCTTGGTAGCTTGGTGCACTAGCTCGATGAGGTTTGAGTATGGTTGGAAGTCGGCTATCTTCTTGATAGGGTGATTGAGTCCATTCAAGAAACGTGCCATAGTTTGCTCACCATCTTCCGTGACATTGGCTCTTATCATGGCAATCTCCATTTCCTTGTAGTGTTCTTCAACGCTCTTCGTTCTTTGCTTGAGGAGTTGGAGTTTCTTGAAGAGGTCGCGGTTGTAGTAGGTTGGCACAAAACGTGCTTTCATGACATCCTTCATTTGCGCCCAAGTTGTGATGGGTGGTTCACCTCTTGCCTCACGGCGCTCAAGGACTTGTTCCCACCATATGAGAACGTAGTCTTGGAACTCAAGGGATGCCATCGCGATCTTCTTCTCTTCCTCATAGTTGTGCAAACGGAAGATTTTGTCAACCTTCAATGCCCATGAAAGATACTCTTAGGGATCATTGCTTCTGGAAAACTTTGACTTGGTGAACTTTAGCTTGCCATAGCGTTGCCCTTCATTGTGTTGGGGTCGGGGATGATGACGCCCTTGACATGGAGGGTTGTCAACCTCATATTGATCTTGGCGTGGAGGCTCTCCATAGTCATCATTCACTGGTTGAACTTGAGGTTCTTGTCGAGCTTGTGGAGGAGCTTGTCGAGCTTGACGAGGAACTTGAGGAACTTGACGATGCGCACGTGCTTCATAGATTCATTTTTGAACTTCATCGCGAAGTGCTTCTTCCTGTTGGCGCCTATGGTCACCATCATCTTGTGGCTTTGATCTCCATCTCCAAAGCACCGTCATGATCACCATCGACACCGGCTTGACACCTTGATCTCCATCGAAGGATCGTTGTCGTCTCGCCAACTATTGCTACTACGACTATCGCTACCGCTTAGTGATAAAGTAAAGCTATTACATGGTGATTGCATTTCATATAATAAAGCAACAACCATATGGCTCGTGCTAGTTGCCGATAACTGTTACAAAACATGATCATCTCGTACAACAATTTATATATCATCACGTCTTGACCATATCACATCACAGCAAGCCCTGCAAAAACAAGTTAGACGTCCTCTACTTTGTTGTTGCAAGTTTTACGTGGCTGCTACGGGCTTCTAGCAAAAACCGTTCTTACCTACGCATCAAAAGTACAACGATTTTTGGTCAAGTGTGCTGTTTTAACCTTCAATAAGGACCGGGCGTAGTCACACTCGATTCAACTAAAGTTGGAGAAACAAACACCCACTAGCCACCTGTGTGCGAAGCACGGCGGTAGAACCAGTCTCATGAACGCTATCATGTAATGTCTGTCTACTTCGCTTCATCCAACAATACCGGCGAATCAAAGTATGACATGCTGGTAAGCAGTATGACTATTATCGCCCACAACTCTTTGTGTTCTACTCGTGCATATAACATCTACACATAGACCTGACTCGAATGCCACTGTTGGGGAATGTAGTATTTCAAAAAAATTCCTACGATCACGCAAGATCTATCTAGGAGAAGCATAGCAACGAGCGGGGAGAGTGTGTCTACGTACCCTCGTAGACCGAAAGCGGAAGAGTTTAGTAACACGGTTGATGTAGTCGAACGTCTTCGCGATCCAACCGATCAAGTACCGAACGCACGTCACCTCCATGATCTGCACACGTTCAGCTTGGTGACGTCCCTCGAACTCT
Organism: Aegilops tauschii subsp. strangulata; assembly: GCF_002575655.3. Classification (NCBI taxonomy): domain Eukaryota; kingdom Viridiplantae; phylum Streptophyta; class Magnoliopsida; order Poales; family Poaceae; genus Aegilops; species Aegilops tauschii. Next base: position 567,233,560 of record NC_053037.3, on the reverse strand, counting down.
TGATCCAGTTGAGGCCGAGGGAGAGTTTCGTCAGCACAACGGCGTGGTGACGGTGATGATGAAGTTACCGGTCCAGGGATTCGCCTAAGCACTACGATGATATGACCGAGGTGTTGAACTGTGGAGGGGCGCACCGCACACGGCTAAGAGATTGCCTGTTGTGCCTTTGGGGTGCCCCCTGCCCCCGTATATAAAGGAGGGGAGGAGGCCGGCCAACAAGGGGCACGCCAAGGAAAGGGGAGTCCTACTAGGACTCTAGTCCTAGTAGGATTCGGCCCCACCCTTTTTTCCTTCTACCGGTGGGGGAAAAGGGGAAGGAGAGGGAGTAGGAGAAGGAAAGGGGGGTGGCGCCCCCTTCTCAAGTCCAATTCGGCCTCCTCCCTTGTGGGGGGCGCACCAGCCCCTTGTGGGCTGGTTAGCCTCCCTCCTATGGCCCATAAGGCCCATATCTTTCCCCGGGGGTTCGTTAGAGTACCATCCTTTTTTAGCGTTTTTAGGGTCTGCCATCATAGCCATTTTATTGAATTGGTAATATGGTTCCATCGTTCACAATGGGGTTCACAAGAAAACTGGGGGTTAGTCAACCCAATCACAAGAAGAATTATTATCATAACAAAAATTTGCTAAAGAATGGGCTACCTAATTTGTTTCACCAACACACAGTTCATGAATTGAACTGATCCCGCCATTCCAACAAAGATAAAGCATTCTGCATATCCTACCATACTTCACCAGCCTCCCCTAACCCTAGGCGGTTAGGCAAACTTTCCCCACCAATTTTTTCTAACAAGCACGTGGATTCGCCTCCACTCTGCATGCCACTCTGGCGACCGGTGGTGGGGATGAGAGTCCCGGTGCCTCCCTTCCAGTTAGTAGTTTAGGTTAGGATTCTTTAGTTCTCGCAGGTGCATCTCTCGGGCGGATGACTACACTTATTTTTTGAATTTGTCTTCCGGGCTTAGATCCTCTTCGAGTTGATACGTTTGGACGTAGTTGATGAAGCTCCAACGTAGATTGCTGATGTCTCCTTTGGGTGGTGAGATTAGCGTTTCTCGGCATATGGCGATATTTAGTGTCAGGTGCTTCAGATCTATGCAAACGGTTCAACAACGACGACTGCGGCTTCAGGGCGCTAGTTCTTAGGGGCATGTGCATAAAGACTTCCTGGTTGTCATCGACAAAATCAAGCCGGCTCTGACGCGTCGGCGGCTCGTTCTCACGACGGTATAGTGGTTGTTTGGTAGTCTCGGAATTTCAGTGTAATTTTAGTTATGTTTGAGATGCTTTGTCCTTTCAATGAACTTTTATAATACATCTGATCAAGCTTCACTCCAAATTCTGTCATGTACGACATAGGCATTGATAACTTCAATCGAATTCGACTCAATTTTAAACGAATGAAAGTTCAAGTCTTTAGAGAAGAGGAGACCCTGATGCATCGCCATTGCTTCAGCAGTATGTGCATCACCAACGTTTTGTATTGGAAGAGTATCAATTTGTTTTTTGAGGAGGTAATATCACCCGGAGTCATATAACTTGCGTTTGATGATCAGTTTGGTGCTAAAACTTTAAGAATAGAGATTTGTGATCATTCAACTTGCGTTCTCGTGCAAATACGATGCTTCCTCTCATATCTACCCGTATGGCCTGCTCACATGGCGCGCCAGCCTGGCAGAGGCCCACTTGTCAGTGCCTAGAGTACACACAATGTTGGGTGACTCTAGCATGACATATTTTTTTTAGAAAACCCCCTTGCAATTTATTTAATTATGCAGAAAAGGCCTCAAATATAATAAAAAAATGGGACAGTGAGGTTCAAAACCACGGCATGTTACTAAAATAGGTAGCTGTACAATCATCACCGAAATCACTAGTTGAGGAGTACTCATTGCGAAGATCATTCCAACCTCCCCTAGGTTGCGACAAGGGGTAACCTGGGAGTTTTCCCTCTTTTCGTAGATCCGTTTATTCAAAACATTTTATCTCTTAAACCGTGCGTCCAAATCTCGAACCGTTTTCACAGTTGAATTCCTCACGTCGAGATCTTCAAAACTAGATCCGATGTTGATAGGTATTGACGAACTTTTTTTTCACGAAAAAAACCGAACTGAAAAAAAACACGTTTTTTGCGTAATTTTTTTTTTGAATTTTTTTTGATCGAAAAGCTAAGGGAGACCGGTGGAAAACCAAAACGTAAAAAAAACAGGAAAAAAACCGTTAAAAAGCCGAAAACGCTTGCGAAAAAATAAATAAATAAACAAAATCCGGAGGGAGCGCAACACGTGGCGAATGGCTGAGAGCGCGCCAAGTGACGCTGATCGTTGCGAGGCTCCCGAAGGAGCAATCGTTAATTAGTTGCTCTCAACCATCACACCACCACCGATTCACATTGAACATCTAGGCAGGGCCGTCTCCAGGAATTCGGGGCCCGGATGCGAAATGCAAAAAGGGGCCCCAAATTTAAAGAAGACCATGTAACTAAAACCTAATGTAGCTAAGCATACTCTCTTCGGTCTTTCTTGAATTCTTATATCTTCAAAAGTTATTTTCTTCAAGACATCATTTTCCACTGTTATTGTCATCAAAACATTGGGTCTTTCTTGAAGTGAAATATGCTAGTATGGCTAGCTAGCACATGGGTATGAAGAATTAGTACTGCTGGAATATGGAGTACTAGAATTAGAAATTGGATTACAAGCCGCGTATCACATTCTAATCCTATTAATTGGATTAGAACCACGTACAAGCTTAAATGAGGAGTAATACTATACTAGCAGGGATTGCGTTTGATTTGGCATGAAAATACCAAAAGAATCAGAGAGGAAGATTGTATAAACATATAACCTAATGCAGTGTTCATCGCCCATCAATTTTGATTAAAAGTTTATGACTTACTGCTTACATGAGATATATTTGGGGATGACTGGACGAGGTGTCGCAGTAGCAAAGCCGCCGCCGCCGGCGGCGGCGCCGGCCAGATGCACGGTGGATCGCGATCGATCTCGTCGCCGAAGGAGTCAAAGCGGCGCCTCGCTATTCTCGCTCACCAAATCGTAGCGAGGAGTCCGGCGTTGTTTCCTTTATCTGATTTCTACAAGGCCTTTCTACAAACAGGCCCAAACAGAGTGGGGCATCGGATTGGACTAACATGGGTTCTGCTGCCTTCTTTGTTGGAACGACCGGCCACAGTTTTTTCTCCGGATCGTGAACCAGGCAGCCGCAATGCAGCCGGCAGGCGACGAACCGGGACGATTTTACCGATTTTCTCTTTGTTCGGGGCCCTTCGATTTTGGGGGCATGTGCGATCGCACTGCTCGCACACCCTTGTCAACGGGCCTGCATATAGGGCTAAACTTTCTTTAACGACACACAAAAAGCCCATAAATATGCCCATATGTCTAATGGGTAATTTAGGGGTGGGGCCACTAGTCAGTGGGATACGAACAATGTGTTAGGCTAAACAGGTAATTAGGCTAATCTAACAATTCTCGAGATAAATAAAGGACGTTCGCATTGACAATCGTAGGCCCAGTTATATGCGTGTGCAGCACAGTTGGGCCTCTACGTTGCCGACTCCAACTCGAAACTCCCTTGTAGGCGGCATAGAATCCAACTCGAAACCGACGTCTTCCCTAAAACAGGACACCACGATCCACGACCCGAAGATTTTGCGAAAGCAGAAACCCCATCCAGATCCCATCGCGCCGCCGACGTTTTAGAGTTTAGACGATGGCCGGAAACGACCGCCTGTCCGCTCTCTCCAACGATCTCCTCCGGCGCGTTCTCTACTTCGCACCAGCCAAGGAGGCCGCGTCCACGGCCGCGATCTCGAGCCGCTGGCGAGAGACGCCGCTCTGGCCCTCCTCGGGCGCCGTAAACCTCGAGATGCGCGTCGGGAACTACGACTACTGCAGCTACGAAAGTCAAAGATGATAGAGTTTACCTTGTTGTCTAGGTATCCATCATGTTTATTTCGTCGCATTAGTTCGTTCATGCATGTAGTTAAGTTGAAGGCTTGAGGCTGCGGCAGTGAGCGTGCTCGTAGAAGTGTGGAGACGAGTATGCATGCAAGTTGATATTGCCTAGATAGTTAGTTGAGTTAGCATGAGCTGATCAGTAGCATGCACATCGTGTAGTTTGCATGGATATGATTGTTAGCAACATGCGCGTACAACTCCGTGGAGTCAGAGCGGCCGAGTCCGGCGGCAGATTAGCGTGGAGCTAGAAGCGGACGCATTCAATTGAGACGTGCGTCAAGTGTGCCATTGTCAAGCTCAAGTCTGTTGAAAACTTGGATTTGACTCAAGCCTGTACATGCAAGAATAATTGGATCAAGCAGCTGGCTTGGCCGTCGCGTTTGCATGCAACGTAGTGGGTTAGTGGGTGCGTGTGTGTTGTGTGGGTCTGGTACTTAAACCCATGTACTCAGTTCATTTCCGTGAGAAGAAACAAAGAAAAGGCAAAGTGTGTGCGTGCCAAGACTCTGTGCGTCTCTTCTTCCACCTCTAGTTGTGTGTGTGAGTCTTCTTCCTCCTCCTGGGCATAGCCAACATTTGCTATTCAGAGCCATGGTGACTGAAGGTTCGCGCACTCCTTCGCCGGGTCGCCGCCGTGTCTCGGCCTCGCCGGTGGTGCGCCGAGGCCGGAGCCCGACGCGGCGTGGCTGCCGTGAGGTGGTGGTGCAGCAGGAGGTCGTCCACCAGGCCAGCAGCACCGTCGTCTACCCGCCGCTGACGGCGACGAACTACTTCGAGTGGTCGCTGATCATGAAGGTGAACATGGAGGCCTAACGCGTGTGGGACGCCATCGAGGGAGGCGGGAGCTTCAGCCAGGACAGGGCAGCGCTTGCGGCAATTCTGCGAGCCGTGCCGGAGGAGATGCACTCCACGCTTGCCGTGAAGGCGACGGCAAAGGAGGCATGGGATGCCATCAAGATCATGCGGGTCGGCGATGCCCGCGTCCGTGAGGCCAAGACGCAGACTCTCCTCAAGGAGTTTGATGCCGTCCGCATGAGGAGCGGCGAGACCCTCGATGAGCTCGCCATGTGCATGAACGGGATCGCCAACAAGCTGCGCACACTCGGCGAGAACCTCGACGAGGTGAAGGTCGTGAAGAAGCTTCTCCGCATCGTGACGTCCAAGTATACCCAGGTAGCTATTGCCATTGAACAGCTTCTTGATCTTAAAACCATGTCCATGGAAGAGCTTGTGTGAAGGCTCAAAACGGCGGAGGAACGGAGCGACTTGGACGAGGGCGCCAGCAACTACGACCAGGGTGGTGGGAGTCGCCTGCTCCTCACGGAGGAGGAGTGGCTTGCTCGCCACCGCAGCGGCGCCGGCAAGAAGAAGGGCAACTTCGACATACGCAAGGTGCGTTGCTACAACTGTCAAGAGTACGGACATTACTCCAAGGACTGCACCGAGCCAAGGAAACAGCGGGTGCTTCTTGCTGCCGCGACGGCCAACGACGAGCCGGGGCTGCTTTGAAGATCGACATGGAGGTGTTCGAATAAACGACAACAAGGTTAAGGGGGTGATTGATAGAGTTTACCTTGTTGTCTAGGTATCCATCATGTTTATTTCGTCGCATTAGTTCGTTCATGCATGTAGTTAAGTTGAAGGCTTGAGGCTGCGGCAGTGAGCGTGCTCGTAGAAGTGTGGAGACGAGTACGCATGCAAGTTGATATTGCCTAGATAGTTAGTTGAGTTAGCATGAGCTGATCAGTAGCATGCACATCGTGTAGTTTGCATGGATATGGTTGTTAGCAACATGCGCGTACAGCTCCGTGGAGTCAGAGCGGCCGAGTCCGGCGGCAGATTAGCGTGGAGCTAGAAGCGGACGCATTCAGTTGAGACGTGCGTCAAGTGTGCCATTGTGGGCAAGCTCAAGTCTGTTGAAAACTTGGATTTGACTCAAGCCTGTACATGCAAGAATAATCGGATCAAGCAGCTGGCTTGGCCGTCGCGTTTGCATGCAACGTAGTGGGTTAGTGGGTGCGTGTGTGTTGTGTGCGTCTGGTACTTAAACCCATGTACTCAGTTCATTTCCGTGAGAAGAAACAAAGAAAAGGCAAAGTGTGTGCGTGCCAAGACTCTGTGCGTATCTTCTTCCACCTCTAGTTGTGTGTGTGAGTCTTCTTCCTCCTCCTGGGCATAGCCAACATTTGCTATTCAGAGCCATGGTGACTGAAGGTTCGCGCACTCCGTCGCCGGGTCGCCGCCGTGTCTCGGCCTCGCCGGTGGTGCGCCGAGGCCGGAGCCCGGCGCGGCGTGGCTGCCGCGAGGTGGTGGTGCAGCAGGACGTCGTCCACCAGGCCAGCAGCACCGTCGTCTACCCGCCGCTGACGGCGACGAACTACTTCGAGTGGTCGCTGATCATGAAGGTGAACATGGAGGCCCAACGCGTGTGGGACGCCATCGAGGGAGGCGGGAGCTTCAGCCAGGACAGGGCGGCGCTTGCGGCAATTCTGCGAGCCGTGCCGGAGGAGATGCACTCCACGCTTGCCGTGAAGGCGACGGCAAAGGAGGCATGGGATGCCATCAAGATCATGCGGGTCGGCGATGCCCGCGTCCGTGAGGCCATGACGCAGACTCTCCTCAAGGAGTTTGATGCCGTCCGCATGAGGAGCGGCGAGACCCTCGATGAGCTCGCCATGTGCATGAACGGGATCGCCAACAAGCTGCGCACACTCGGCGAGAACCTCGACGAGGTGAAGGTCGTGAAGAAGCTTCTCCGCATCGTGCCGTCCAAGTATACCCAGGTAGCTATTGCCATTGAACAGCTTCTTGATCTTAAAACCATGTCCATGGAAGAGCTTGTGTGAAGGCTCAAAACGGCGGAGGACCGGAGCGACTTGGACGAGGGCGCCAGCAACTACGACCAGGGTGGTGGGAGTCGCCTGCTCCTCACGGAGGAGGAGTGGCTTGCTCGCCACCGCAGCGGCGCCGGCAAGAAGAAGGGCAACTTCGACATACGCAAGGTGCGTTGCTACAACTGTCAAGTGTACGGACATTACTCCAAGGACTGCACCGAGCCAAGGAAACAGCGGGTGCTTCTTGCTGCCGCGACGGCCGACGACGAGCCGGGGCTGCTTTGAAGATCGACATGGAGGTGTTCGAATAAACGACAACAAGGTTAAGGGGGTGATTGATAGAGTTTACCTTGTTGTCTAGGTATCCATCATGTTTATTTCGTCGCATTAGTTCGTTCATGCATGTAGTTAAGTTGAAGGCTTGAGGCTGCGGCAGTGAGCGTGCTCGTAGAAGTGTGGAGACGAGTACGCATGCAAGTTGATATTGCCTAGATAGTTAGTTGAGTTAGCATGAGCTGATCAGTAGCATGCACATCGTGTAGTTTGCATGGATATGGTTGTTAGCAACATGCGCGTACAGCTCCGTGGAGTCAGAGCGGCCGAGTCCGGCGGCAGATTAGCGTGGAGCTAGAAGCGGACGCATTCAGTTGAGACGTGCGTCAAGTGTGCCATTGTGGGCAAGCTCAAGTCTGTTGAAAACTTGGATTTGACTCAAGCCTGTACATGCAAGAATAATCGGATCAAGCAGCTGGCTTGGCCGTCGCGTTTGCATGCAACGTAGTGGGTTAGTGGGTGCGTGTGTGTTGTGTGGGTCTGGTACTTAAACCCATGTACTCAGTTCATTTCCGTGAGAAGAAACAAAGAAAAGGCAAAGTGTGTGCGTGCCAAGACTCTGTGCGTATCTTCTTCCACCTCTAGTTGTGTGTGTGAGTCTTCTTCCTCCTCCTGGGCATAGCCAACATTTGCTATTCAGAGCCATGGTGACTGAAGGTTCGCGCACTCCGTCGCCGGGTCGCCGCCGTGTCTCGGCCTCGCCGGTGGTGCGCCGAGGCCGGAGCCCGGCGCGGCGTGGCTGCCGCGAGGTGGTGGTGCAGCAGGACGTCGTCCACCAGGCCAGCAGCACCGTCGTCTACCCGCCGCTGACGGCGACGAACTACTTCGAGTGGTCGCTGATCATGAAGGTGAACATGGAGGCCCAACGCGTGTGGGACGCCATCGAGGGAGGCGGGAGCTTCAGCCAGGACAGGGCGGCGCTTGCGGCAATTCTGCGAGCCGTGCCGGAGGAGATGCACTCCACGCTTGCCGTGAAGGCGACGGCAAAGGAGGCATGGGATGCCATCAAGATCATGCGGGTCGGCGATGCCCGCGTCCGTGAGGCCAAGACGCAGACTCTCCTCAAGGAGTTTGATGCCGTCCGCATGAGGAGCGGCGAGACCCTCGATGAGCTCGCCATGTGCATGAACGGGATCGCCAACAAGCTGCGCACACTCGGCGAGAACCTCGACGAGGTGAAGGTCGTGAAGAAGCTTCTCCGCATCGTGCCGTCCAAGTATACCCAGGTAGCTATTGCCATTGAACAGCTTCTTGATCTTAAAACCATGTCCATGGAAGAGCTTGTGTGAAGGCTCAAAACGGCGGAGGACCGGAGCGACTTGGACGAGGGCGCCAGCAACTACGACCAGGGTGGTGGGAGTCGCCTGCTCCTCACGGAGGAGGAGTGGCTTGCTCGCCACCGCAGCGGCGCCGGCAAGAAGAAGGGCAACTTCGACATACGCAAGGTGCGTTGCTACAACTGTCAAGAGTACGGACATTACTCCAAGGACTGCACCGAGCCAAGGAAACAGCGGGTGCTTCTTGCTGCCGCGACGGCCGACGACGAGCCGGGGCTGCTTTGAAGATCGACATGGAGGTGTTCGAATAAACGACAACAAGGTTAAGGGGGTGATTGATAGAGTTTACCTTGTTGTCTAGGTATCCATCATGTTTATTTCGTCGCATTAGTTCGTTCATGCATGTAGTTAAGTTGAAGGCTTGAGGCTGCGGCAGTGAGCGTGCTCGTAGAAGTGTGGAGACGAGTACGCATGCAAGTTGATATTGCCTAGATAGTTAGTTGAGTTAGCATGAGCTGATCAGTAGCATGCACATCGTGTAGTTTGCATGGATATGGTTGTTAGCAACATGCGCGTACAGCTCCGTGGAGTCAGAGCGGCCGAGTCCGGCGGCAGATTAGCGTGGAGCTAGAAGCGGACGCATTCAGTTGAGACGTGCGTCAAGTGTGCCATTGTGGGCAAGCTCAAGTCTGTTGAAAACTTGGATTTGACTCAAGCCTGTACATGCAAGAATAATCGGATCAAGCAGCTGGCTTGGCCGTCGCGTTTGCATGCAACGTAGTGGGTTAGTGGGTGCGTGTGTGTTGTGTGGGTCTGGTACTTAAACCCATGTACTCAGTTCATTTCCGTGAGAAGAAACAAAGAAAAGGCAAAGTGTGTGCGTGCCAAGACTCTGTGCGTATCTTCTTCCACCTCTAGTTGTGTGTGTGAGTCTTCTTCCTCCTCCTGGGTATAGCCAACATTTGCTATTCAGAGCCATGGTGACTGAAGGTTCGCGCACTCCGTCGCCGGGTCGCCGCCGTGTCTCGGCCTCGCCGGTGGTGCGCCGAGGCCGGAGCCCGACGCGGCGTGGCTGCCGTGAGGTGGTGGTGCAGCAGGAGGTCGTCCACCAGGCCAGCAGCACCGTCGTCTACCCGCCGCTGACGGCGACGAACTACTTCGAGTGGTCGCTGATCATGAAGGTGAACATGGAGGCCCAACGCGTGTGGGACGCCATCGAGGGAGGCGGGAGCTTCAGCCAGGACAGGGCGGCGCTTGCGGCAATTCTGCGAGCCGTGCCGGAGGAGATGCACTCCACGCTTGCCGTGAAGGCGGCGGGAAAGGAGGCATGGGATGCCATCAAGATCATGCGGGTCGGCGATGCCCGCGGCCGTGAGGCCAAGACGCAGACTCTCCTCAAGGAGTTTGATGCCGTCCGCATGAGGAGCGGCGAGACCCTCGATGAGCACGCCATGTGCATGAACGGGATCGCCAACAAGCTACGCACACTCGGCGAGAACCTCGACGAGGTGAAGGTCGTGAAGAAGCTTCTCCGCATCGTGCCGTCCAAGTATACCCAGGTAGCTATTGCCATTGAACAGCTTCTTGATCTTAAAACCATGTCCATGGAAGAGCTTGTGTGAAGGCTCAAAACGGCGGAGGACCGGAGCGACTTGGACGAGGGCGCCAGCAACTACGACCAGGGTGGTGGGAGTCGCCTGCTCCTCACGGAGGAGGAGTGGCTTGCTCGCCACCGCAGCGGCGCCGGCAAGTAGAAGGGCAACTTCGACATACGCAAGGTGCGGTGCTACAACTGTCAAGAGTACGGACATTACTCCAAGGACTGCACCGAGCCAAGGAAACAACGGGTGCTTCTTGCTGCCGCGACGGCCGACGACGAGCCGGGGCTGCTTTGAAGATCGACATGGAGGTGTTCGAATAAACGACAACAAGGTTAAGGGGGTGATTGATAGAGTTTACCTTGTTGTCTAGGTATCCATCATGTTTATTTCGTCGCATTAGTTCGTTCATGCATGTAGTTAAGTTGAAGGACTGAGGCTGCGGCAGTGAGCGTGCTCGTAGAAGTGTGGAGACGAGTACGCATGCAAGTTGATATTGCCTAGATAGTTAGTTGAGTTAGCATGAGCTGATCAGTAGCATGCACATCGTGTAGTTTGCATGGATATGGTTGTTAGCAACATGCGCGTACAGCTCCGTGGAGTCAGAGCGGCCGAGTCCGGCGGCAGATTAGCGTGGAGCTAGAAGCGGACGCATTCAGTTGAGACGTGCGTCAAGTGTGCCATTGTGGGCAAGCTCAAGTCTGTTGAAAACTTGGATTTGACTCAAGACTGTACATGCAAGAATAATCGGATCAAGCAGCTGGCTTGGCCGTCGCGTTTGCATGCAACGTAGTGGGTTAGTGGGTGCGTGTGTGTTGTGTGGGTCTGGTACTTAAACCCATGTACTCAGTTCATTTCCGTGAGAAGAAACAAAGAAAAGGCAAAGTGTGTGCGTGCCAAGACTCTGTGCGTATCTTCTTCCACCTCTAGTTGTGTGTGTGAGTCTTCTTCCTCCTCCTGGGCATAGCCATCATTTGCAATTCAGAGCCATGGTGACTGAAGGTTCGCGCACTCCGTCGCCGGGTCGCCGCCGTGTCTCGGCCTCGCCGGTGGTGCGCCGAGGCCGGAGCCCGACGCGGCGTGGCTGCCGTGAGGTGGTGGTGCAGCAGGAGGTCGTCCACCAGGCCAGCAGCACTGTCGTCTACCCGCCGCTGACGGCGACGAACTACTTCGAGTGGTCGCTGATCATGAAGGTGAACATGGAGGCCCAACGCGTGTGGGACGCCATCGAGGGAGGCGGGAGCTTCAGCCAGGACAGGGCGGCGCTTGCGGCAATTCTGCGAGCCGTGCTGGAGGAGATGCACTCCACGCTTGCCGTGAAGGCGACGGTAAAGGAGGCATGGGATGCCATCAAGATCATGCGGGTCGGCGATGCCCGCGTCCGTGAGGCCAAGACGCAGACTCTCCTCAAGGAGTTTGATGCCGTCCGCATGAGGAGCGGCGAGACCCTCGATGAGCTCGCCATGTGCATGAACGGGATCGCCAACAAGCTGCGCACACTCGGCGAGAACCTCGACGAGGTGAAGGTCGTGAAGAAGCTTCTCCGCATCGTGCCGTCCAAGTATACCCAGGTAGCTATTGCCATTGAACAAGTTCTTGATCTTAAAACCATGTCCATGGAAGAGCTTGTGTGAAGGCTCAAAACGGCGGAGGACCGGAGCGACTTGGACGAGGGCGCCAGCAACTATGACCAGGGTGGTGGGAGTCGCCTGCTCCTCACGGAGGAGGAGTGCCTTGCTCGCCACCGCAGCGCCGCCGGCAAGAAGAAGGGCAACTTCGACATACGCAAGGTGCGTTGCTACAACTGTCAAGAGTACGGACATTACTCCAAGGACTGCACCGAGCCAAGGAAACAGCGGGTGCTTCTTCCTGCCGCGACCGCCGACGACGAGCCGGGGCTGCTTTGAAGATCGACATGGAGGTGTTCGAATAAACGACAACAAGGTTAAGGGGGTGATTGATAGACTTTACCTTGTTGTCTAGGTATCCATCATGTTTATTTCGTCGCATTAGTTCGTTCATGCATGTAGTTAAGTTGAAGGCTTGAGGCTGCGGCAGTGAGCGTGCTCGTAGAAGTGTGGAGACGAGTACGCATGCAAGTTGATATTGCCTAGATAGTTAGTTGAGTTAGCATGAGCTGATCAGTAGCATGCACATCGTGTAGTTTGCATGGATATGGTTGTTAGCAACATGCGCGTACAGCTCCGTCGAGTCAGAGCGGCCGAGTCCGGCGGCAGATTAGCGTGGAGCTAGAAGTGGACGCATTCAGTTGAGACGTGCGTCAAGTGTGCCATTGTGGGCAAGCTCAAGTCTGTTGAAAACTTGGATTTGACTCAAGCCTGTACATGCAAGAATAATCGGATCAAGCAGCTGGCTTGGCCGTCGCGTTTGCATGCAACGTAGTGGGTTAGTGGGTGCGTGTGTGTTGTGTGGGTCTGGTACTTAAACCCATGTACTCAGTTCATTTCCGTGAGAAGAAACAAAGAAAAGGCAAAGTGTGTGCGTGCCAAGACTCTGTGCGTATCTTCTTCCACCTCTAGTTGTGTGTGTGAGTCTTCTTCCTCCTCCTGGGCATAGCCAACATTTGCTATTCAGAGCCATGGTGACTGAAGGTTCGCGCACTCCGTCGCCGGGTCGCCGCCGTGTCTCGGCCTCGCCGGTGGTGCGCCGAGGCCGGAGCCCGACGCGGCGTGGCTGCCGTGAGGTGGTGGTGCAGCAGGAGGTCGTCCACCAGGCCAGCAGCACCGTCGTCTACCCGCCGCTGACGGCGACGAACTACTTCGAGTGGTCGCTGATCATGAAGGTGAACATGGAGGCCCAACGCGTGTGGGATGCCATCGAGGGAGGCGGGAGCTTCAGCCAGGACAGGGCGGCGCTTGCGGCAATTCTGCGAGCCGTGCCGGAGGAGATGCACTCCACGCTTGCCGTGAAGGTGACGGCAAAGGAGGCATGGGATGCCATCAAGATCATGCGGGTCGGTGATGCCCGCGTCCGTGAGGCCAAGACGCAGACTCTCCTCAAGGAGTTTGATGCCGTCCGCATGAGGAGCGGCGAGACCCTCGATGAGCTCGCCATGTGCATGAACGGGATCGCCCACAAGCTGCGCACACTCGGCGAGAACCTCGACGAGGTGAAGGTCGTGAAGAAGCTTCTCCGCATCGTGCCGTCCAAGTATACCCAGGTAGCTATTGCCATTGAACAACTTCTTGATCTTAAAACCATGTCCATGGAAGAGCTTGTGTGAAGGCTCAAAACGGCGGAGGACCGGAGCGACTTGGACGAGGGCGCCAGCAACTACGACCAGGGTGGTGGGAGTCGCCTGCTCCTCACGGAGGAGGAGTGGCTTGCTCGCCACCGCAGCGGCGCCGGCAAGAAGAAGGGCAACTTCGACATACGCAAGGTGCGTTGCTACAACTGTCAAGAGTACGGACATTACTCCAAGGACTGCACCGAGCCAAGGAAAAAGCGGGTGTTTCTTCCTGCCGCGACGGCCGACGACGAGCCGGGGCTGCTTTGAAGATCGACATGGAGGTGTTCGAATAAACGACAACAAGGTTAAGGGGGTGATTGATAGGGTTTACCTTGTTGTCTAGGTATCCATCATGTTTATTTCGTCGCATTAGTTTGTTCATGCATGTAGTTAAGTTGAAGGCTTGAGGCTGCGGCAGTGAGCGTGCTCGTAGAAGTGTGTAGACGAGTACGCATGCAAGTTGATATTGCCTAGATAGTTAGTTGAGTTAGCATGAGCTGATCAGTGGCATGCACATTGTGTAGTTTGCATGGATATGGTTGTTAGCAACATGCGCGTACAGCTCCGTGGAGTCAGAGCGGCCGAGTCCGGCGGCAGATTAGCGTGGAGCTAGAAGCGGACGCATTCAGTTGAGACGTGCGTCAAGTGTGCCATTGTGGGCAAGCTCAAGTCTGTTGAAAACTTGGATTTGACTCAAGCCTGTACATGCAAGAATAATCGGATCAAGCAGCTGGCTTGGCCGTCGCGTTTGCATGCAACGTAGTGGGTTAGTGGGTGCGTGTGTGTTGTGTGGGTCTGGTACTTAAACCCATGTACTCAGTTCATTTCCGTGAGAAGAAACAAAGAAAAGGCAAAGTGTGTGCGTGCCAAGACTCTGTGCGTATCTTCTTCCACCTCTAGTTGTGTGTGTGAGTCTTCTTCCTCCTCCTGGGCATAGCCAACATTTGTTATTCAGAGCCATGGTGACTGAAGGTTCGCGCACTCCGTCGCCGGGTCGCCGCCGTGTCTCGGCCTCGCCGGTGGTGCGCCGAGGCCGGAGCCCGACGCGGCGTGGCTGCCGTGAGGTGGTGGTGCAGCAGGAGGTCGTCCACCAGGCCAGCAGCACCGTCGTCTACCCGCCGCTGATGGCGACGAACTACTTCGAGTGGTCGCTGATCATGAAGGTGAACATGGAGGCCCAACGCGTGTGGGACGCCATCGAGGGAGGCGGGAGCTTCAGCCAGGACAGGGCGGCGCTTGCGGCAATTCTGCGAGCCGTGCCGGAGGAGATGCACTCCACGCTTGCCGTGAAGGCGACGGAAAAGGAGGCATGGGATGCCATCAAGATCATGCGGGTCGACGATGCCCGCGTCCGTGAGGCCAAGACGCAGCTTCTCCTCAAGGAGTTTGATGCCGTCCGCATGAGGAGCGGCGAGACCCTCGATGAGCTCGCCATGTGCATGAACGGGATCGCCAACAAGCTACGCACACTCGGCGAGAACCTCGACGAGGTGAAGGTCGTGAAGAAGCTTCTCCGCATCGTGCCGTCCAAGTATACCCAGGTAGCTATTGCCATTGAACAGCTTCTTGATCTTAAAACCATGTCCATGGAAGAGCTTGTGTGAAGGCTCAAAACGGCGGAGGACCGGAGCGACTTGGACGAGGGCGCCAGCAACTACGACCAGGGTGGTGGGAGTCGCCTGCTCCTCACGGAGGAGGAGTGGCTTGCTCGCCACCACAGCGGCGCCGGCAAGAAGAAGGGCAACTTCGACATATGCAAGGTGCGTTGCTACAACTGTCAAGAGTATGGACATTACTCCAAGGACTGCACCGAGCCAAGGAAACAGCGGGTGCTTCTTGCTGCCGCGACGGCCGACGACGAGCCGGGGCTGCTTTGAAGATCGACATGGAGGTGTTCAAATAAACGACAACAAGGTTAAGGGGGTGATTGATAGAGTTTACCTTGTTGTCTACGTATCCATCATGTTTATTTCGTCGCATTAGTTCGTTCATGCATGTAGTTAAGTTGAAGGCTTGAGGCTGCGGCAGTGAGCGTGCTCGTAGAAGTGTGGAGACGAGTACGCATGCAAGTTGATATTGCCTAGATAGTTAGTTGAGTTAGCATGAGCTGATCAGTAGCATGCACATCGTGTAGTTTGCATGGATATGGTTGTTAGCAACATGCGCGTACAGCTCCGTGGAGTCAGAGCGGCCGAGTCCGGCGGCAGATTAGCGTGGAGCTAGAAGCGGACGCATTCAGTTGAGACGTGCGTCTAGTGTGCCATTGTGGGCAAGCTCAAGTCTGTTGAGAACTTGGATTTGACTCAAGCCTGTACATGCAAGAATAATCGGATCAAGCAGCTGGCTTGGCCGTCGCGTTTGCATGCAACGTAGTGGGTTAGTGGGTGCGTGTGTGTTGTGTGGGTCTGGTACTTAAACCCATGTACTCAGTTCATTTCCGTGAGAAGAAACAAAGAAAAGGCAAAGTGTGTGCGTGCCAAGACTCTGTGCGTATCTTCTTCCACCTCTAGTTGTGTGTGTGAGTCTTCTTCCTCCTCCTGGGCATAGCCAACATTTGCTATTCAGAGCCATGGTGACTGAAGGTTCGCGCACTCCGTCGCCGGGACGCCGCCGTGTCTCGGCCTCGCCGGTGGTGCGCCGAGGCCGGAGCCCGACGCGGCGTGGCTGCCGTGAGGTGGTGGTGCAGCAGGAGGTCGTCCACCAGGCCAGCAGCACCGTCGTCTACCCGCCGCTGACGGCGACGAACTACTTCGAGTGGTCGCTGATCATGAAGGTGAACATGGAGGCCCAACGCGTGTGGGACGCCATCGAGGGAGGCGGGAGCTTCAGCCAGGACAGGGCGGCGCTTGCGGCAATTCTGCGAGCCGTGCCGGAGGAGATGCACTCCACGCTTGCCGTGAAGGCGACGGGAAAGGAGGCATGGGATGCCATCAAGATCATGCGGGTCGGCGATGCCCGCGTCCGTGAGGCCAAGACACAGACTCTCCTCAAGGAGTTTGATGCCGTCCGCATGAGGAGCGGCGAGACCCTCGATGAGCTCGCCATGTGCATGAACGGGATCGCCAACAAGCTGCGCACACTCGGCGAGAACCTCGACGAGGTGAAGGTCGTGAAGAAGCTTCTCCGCATCGTGCCGTCCAAGTATACCCAGGTAGCTATTGCCATTGAAACGCTTCTTGATCTTAAAACCATGTCCATGGAAGAGCTTGTGTGAAGGCTCAAAACAGCGGAGGACCGGAGCGACTTGGACGAGGGCGCCAGCAACTACGACCAGGGTGGTGGGAGTCGCCTGCTCCTCACGGAGGAGGAGTGGCTTGCTCGCCACCGCAGCGGCGCCGGCAAGAAGAAGGGCAACTTCGACGTACGCAAGGTGCGTTGCTACAATTGTCAAGAGTACGGACATTACTCCAAGGACTGCACCGAGCCAAGGAAACAGCGGGTGCTTCTTGCTGCCGCGACGGCCGACGACGAGCCGGGGCTGCTTTGAAGATCGACATGGAGGTGTTCGAATAAACGACAACAAGGTTAAGGGAGTGATTGATAGAGTTTACCTTGTTGTCTAGGTATCCATCATGTTTATTTCGTCGCATTAGTTCGTTCATGCATGTAGTTAAGTTGAAGGCTTGAGGCTGCGGCAGTGAGCGTGCTCGTAGAAGTGTGGAGACGAGTACGCATGCAAGTTGATATTGCCTAGATAGTTAGTTTAGTTAGCATGAGCTGATCAGTAGCATGCACATCGTGTAGTTTGCATGGATATGGTTGTTAGCAACATGCGCGTACAGCTCCGTGGAGTCAGAGCGGCCGAGTCCGGCGGCAGATTAGCGTGGAGCTAGAAGCGGACGCATTCAGTTGAGACGTGCGTCAAGTGTGCCATTGTGGGCAAGCTCAAGTCTGTTGAAAACTTGGATTTGACTCAAGCCTGTACATGCAAGAATAATCGGATCAAGCAGGTGGCTTGGCCGTCGCGTTTGCACGCAACATAGTGGGTTAGTGGGTGCGTGTGTGTTGTGTGGGTCTGGTACTTAAACCCATGTACTCAGTTCATTTCCGTGAGAAGAAACAAAGAAAAGGCAAAGTGTGTGCGTGCCAAGACTCTGTTTGTATGTTCTTCCACCTCTAGTTGTGTGTGTGAGTCTTCTTCCTCCTCCTGGGCATAGCCAACATTTGCTATTCAGAGCCATGGTGACTGAAGGTTCGCGCACTCCGTCGCCGGGTCGCCGCCGTGTCTTGGCCTCGCCGGTGGTGCGCCGAGGCCGGAGCCCGACGCGGCGTGGCTGCCGTGAGGTGGTGGTGCAGCAGGAGGTCGTCCACCAGGCCAGCAGCACCGTCGTCTACCCGCCGCTGACGGCGACGAACTACTTCGAGTGGTCGCTGATCATGAAGGTGAACATGGAGGCCCAACGCGTGTGGGACGCCATCGAGGGAGGCGGGAGCTTCAGCCAGGACAGGGCGGCGCTTGCGGCAATTCTGCGAGCCGTGCCGGAGGAGATGCACTCCACGCTTGCCGTGAAGGCGACGGCAAAGGAGGCATGGGATGCCATCAAGATCATGCGGGTCGGCGATGCCCGCGTCCGTGAGGCCAAGACGCAGACTCTCCTCAAGGAGTTTGATGCCGTCCGCATGAGGAGCGGCGAGACCCTCGATGAGCTCGCCATGTGCATGAACGGGATCGCCAACAAGCTGCGCACACTCGGCGAGAACCTCGACGAGGTGAAGGTCGTGAAGAAGCTTCTCCGCATCGTGCCGTCCAAGTATACCCAGGTAGCTATTGCCATTGAACAGCTTCTTGATCTTAAAACCATGTCCATGGAAGAGCTTGTGTGAAGGCTCAAAACGGCGGAGGACCGGAGCGACTTGGACGAGGGCGCCAGCAACTACGACCAGGGTGGTGGGAGTCGCCTGCTCCTCACGGAGGAGGAGTGGCTTGCTCGCCACCGCAGAGGCGCCGGCAAGAAGAAGGGCAACTTCGACATACGCAAGGTGCGTTGCTACAACTGTCAAGAGTACGGACATTACTCCAAGGACTGCACCGAGCCAAGGAAACAGCGGGTGCTTCTTGCTGCCGCGACGGCTGACGACGAGCCGGGGCTGCTTTGAAGATCGACATGGAGGTGTTCGAATAAACGACAACAAGGTTAAGGGGGTGATTGATAGAGTTTACCTTGTTGTCTAGGTATCCATCATGTTTATTTCGTCGCATTAGTTCGTTCATGCATGTAGTTAAGTTGAAGGCTTGAGGCTGCGGCAGTGAGCGTGCTCGTAGAAGTGTGGAGACGAGTACGCATGCAAGTTGATATTGCCTAGATAGTTAGTTGAGTTAGCATGAGCTGATCAGTAGCATGCACATCGTGTAGTTTGCATGGATATGGTTGTTAGCAACATGCGCGTACAGCTCCGTGGAGTCAGAGCGGCCGAGTCCGGCGGCAGATTAGCGTGGAGCTAGAAGCGGACGCATTCAGTTGAGACGTGCGTCAAGTGTGCCATTGTGGGCAAGCTCAAGTCTGTTGAAAACTTGGATTTGACTCAAGCCTGTACATGCAAGAATAATCGGATCAAGCAGGTGGCTTGGCCGTCGCGTTTGCATGCAACGTAGTGGGTTAGTGGGTGCGTGTGTGTTGTGTGGGTCTGGTACTTAAACCCATGTACTCAGTTCATTTCCGTGAGAAGAAACAAAGAAAAGGCAAAGTGTGTGCGTGCCAAGACTCTGTGCGTATCTTCTTCCACCTCTAGTTGTGTGTGTGAGTCTTCTTCCTCCTCCTGGGCATACCAACATTTGCTATTCAGAGCCATGGTGACTGAAGGTTCGCGCACTCCGTCGCCGGGTCGCCGCCGTGTCTCAGCCTCGCCGGTGGTGCGCCGACGCCGGAGCCCGACGCGGCGTGGCTGCCGTGAGGTGGTGGTGCAGCAGGAGGTCGTCCACCAGGCCAACAGCACCGTCGTCTACCCGCCGCTGACGGCGACGAAATACTTCGAGTGGTCGCTGATCATGAAGGTGAACATGGAGGCCCAACGCGTGTGGGACGCCATCGAGGGAGGCGGGAGCTTCAGCCAGGACAGGGCGGCGCTTGCGGCAATTCTGCGAGCCGTGCCGGAGGAGATGCACTCCACGCTTGCCGTGAAGGCGACGGCAAAGGAGGCATGGGATGCCATCAAGATCATGCGGGTCGGCGATGCCCGCGTCCGTGAGGCCAAGACGCAGACTCTCCTCAAGGAGTTTGATGCCGTCCGCACGAGGAGCGGCGAGACCCTCGATGAGCTCGCCATGTGCATGAACGGGATCGCCAACAAGCTGCGCACACTCGGCGAGAACCTCGACGAGGTGAAGGTCATGAAGAAGCTTCTCCGCATCGTGCCGTCCAAGTATACCCAGGTAGCTATTGCCATTGAACAGCTTCTTGATCTTAAAACCATGTCCATGGAAGAGCTTGTGTGAAGGCTCAAAACGGCGGAGGACCGGAGCGACTTGGACGAGGGCGCCAGCAACTACGACCAGGGTGGTGGGAGTCGCCTGCTCCTCACGGAGGAGGAGTGGCTTGCTCGCCACCGCAGCGGCGCCGGCAAGAAGAAGGGCAACTTCGACATACGCAAGGTGCGTTGCTACAACTGTCAAGAGTACGGACATTACTCCAAGGACTGCACCGAGCCAAGGAAACAGCGGGTGCTTCTTGCTGCCGCGACGGCCGACGACGAGCCGGGGCTGCTTTGAAGATCGACATGGAGGTGTTCGAATAAACGACAACAAGGTTAAGGGGGTGATTGATAGAGTTTACCTTGTTGTCTAGGTATCCATCATGTTTATTTCGTCGCATTAGTTCGTTCATGCATGTAGTTAAGTTGAAGGCTTGAGGCTGCGGCAGTGAGCGTGCTCGTAGAAGTGTGGAGACGAGTACGCATGCAAGTTGATATTGCCTAGATAGTTAGTTGAGTTAGCATGAGCTGATCAGTAGCATGCACATCGTGTAGTTTGCATGGATATGGTTGTTAGCAACATGCGCGTACAGCTCCGTGGAGTCAGAGCGGCCGAGTCCGGCGGCAGATTAGCGTGGAGCTAGAAGCGGACGCATTCAGTTGAGACGTGCGTCAAGTGTGCCATTGTGGGCAAGCTCAAGTCTGTTGAAAACTTGGATTTGACTCAAGCCTGTACATGCAAGAATAATCGGATCAAGCAGGTGGCTTGGCCGTCGCGTTTGCATGCAACGTAGTGGGTTAGTGGGTGCGTGTGTGTTGTGTGGGTCTGGTACTTAAACCCATGTACTCAGTTCATTTCCGTGAGAAGAAACAAAGAAAAGGCAAAGTGTGTGCGTGCCAAGACTCTGTGCGTATCTTCTTCCACCTCTAGTTGTGTGTGTGAGTCTTCTTCCTCCTCCTGGGCATAGCCAACATTTGCTATTCAGAGCCATGGTGACTGAAGGTTCGCGCACTCCGTCGCCGGGTCGCCGCCGTGTCTCGGCCTCGCCGGTGGTGCGCCGAGGCCGGAGCCCGACGCGGCGTGGCTGCCGTGAGGTGGTGGTGCAGCAGGAGGTCGTCCACCAGGCCAGCAGCACCGTCGTCTACCCGCCGCTGACGGCGACGAACTACTTCGAGTGGTCGCTGATCATGAAGGTGAACATGGAGGCCCAACGCGTGTGGGACGCCATCGAGGGAGGCGGGAGCTTCAGCCAGGACAGGGCGGCGCTTGCGGCAATTCTGCGAGCCGTGCCGGAGGAGATGCACTCCACGCTTGCCGTGAAGGCGACGGCAAAGGAGGCATGGGATGCCATCAAGATCATGCGGGTCGGCGATGCCCGCGTCCGTGAGGCCAAGACGCAGACTCTCCTCAAGGAGTTTGATGCCGTCCGCATGAGGAGCGGCGAGACCCTCGATGAGCTCGCCATGTGCATGAACGGCATTGCCAACAAGCTGCGCACACTCGGCGAGAACCTCGACGAGGTGAAGGTCGTGAAGAAGCTTCTCCGCATCGTGCCGTCCAAGTATACCCAGGTAGCTATTGCCATTGAACAGCTTCTTGATCTCAAAACCATGTCCATGGAAGAGCTTGTGTGAAGGCTCAAAACGGCGGAGGACCGGAGCGACTTGGACGAGGGCGCCAGCAACTACGACCAGGGTGGTGGGAGTCGCCTGCTCCTCACGGAGGAGGAGTGGCTTGCTCGACACCGCAGCGGCGCCGGCAAGAAGAAGGGCAACTTCGACATACGCAAGGTGCGTTGCTACAACTGTCAAGAGTACGGACATTACTCCAAGGACTGCACCGAGCCAAGGAAACAGCGGGTGCTTCTTGCTGCCGCGACGGCCGACGACGAGCCGGGGCTGCTTTGAAGATCGACATGGAGGTGTTCGAATAAACGACAACAAGGTTAAGGGGGTGATTGATAGACTTTACCTTGTTGTCTACGTATCCATCATGTTTATTTCGTCGCATTAGTTCGTTCATGCATGTAGTTAAGTTGAAGGCTTGAGGCTGCGGCAGTGAGCGTGCTCGTAGAAGTGTGGAGACGAGTACGCATGCAAGTTGATATTGCCTAGATAGTTAGTTGAGTTAGCATGAGCTGATCAGTAGCATGCACATCGTGTAGTTTGCATGGATATGGTTGTTAGCAACATGCGCGTACAGCTCCGTGGAGTCAGAGCGGCCGAGTCCGGTGGCAGATTAGCGTGGAGCTAGAAGCGGACGCATTCAGTTGAGACGTGCGTCAAGTGTGCCATTGTGGGCAAGCTCAAGTCTGTTGAAAACTTGGATTTGACTCAAGCCTGTACATGCAAGAATAATCGGATCAAGCAGCTGGCTTGGCCGTCGCGTTTGCATGCAACTTAATGGGTTAGTGGGTGCGTGTGTGATGTGTGGGTCTGGTACTTAAACCCATGTACTCAGTTCATTTCCGTGAGAAGAAACAAAGAAAAGGCAAAGTGTTTGCGTGCCAATACTCTGTGCGTATCTTCTTCCACCTCTAGTTGTGTGTGTGAGTCTTCTTCCTCCTCCTGGGCATAGCCAACATTTGCTATTCAGAGCCATGGTGACTGAAGGTTCGCGCACTCCGTCGCCGGGTCTCCGCCGTGTCTCGGCCTCGCCGGTGGTGCGCCGAGGCCGGAGCCCGACGCGGCGTGGCTGCCGTGAGGTGGTGGTGCAGCAGGAGGTCGTCCACCAGGCCAGCAGCACCGTCGTCTACCCGCCGCTGACGGCGACGAACTACTTCGAGTGGTCGCTGATCATGAAGGTGAACATGGAGGCCCAACGCGTGTGGGACGCCATCGAGGGAGGCGGGAGCTTCAGCCAGGACAGGGCGGCGCTTGCGGCAATTCTGCGAGCCGTGCCGGAGGAGATGCACTCCACGCTTGCCGTGAAGGCGACGGCAAAGGAGGCATGGGATGCCATCAAGATCATGCGGGTCGGCGATGCCCGCGTCCGTGAGGCCAAGACGCAGACTCTCCTCAAGGAGTTTGATGCCGTCCGCATGAGGAGCGGCGAGACCCTCGATGAGCTCGCCATGTGCATGAACGGGATCGCCAACAAGCTGCGCACACTCGGCGAGAACCTCGACGAGGTGAAGGTCGTGAAGAAGCTTCTCCGCATCGTGCCGTCCAAGTATACCCAGGTAGCTATTGCCATTGAACAGCTTCTTGATCTTAAAACCATGTCCATGGAAGAGCTTGTGTGAAGGCTCAAAACGGCGGAGGACCGGAGCGACATGGACGAGGGCGCCAGCAACTACGACCAGGGTGGTGGGAGTCGCCTGCTCCTCACGTAGGAGGAGTGGCTTGCTCGCCACCGCAGAGGCGCCGGCAAGAAGAAGGGCAACTTCGACATACGCAAGGTGCGTTACTACAACTGTCAAGAGTACGGACATTACTCCAAGGACTGCACCGAGCCAAGGAAACAGCGGGTGCTTCTTGCTGCCGCGACGGCCGACGACGAGCCGGGGCTGCTTTGAAGATCGACATGGAGGTGTTCGAATAAACGACAACAAGGTTAAGGGGGTGATTGATAGAGTTTACCTTGTTGTCTAGGTATCCATCATGTTTATTTCGTCGCATTAGTTCGTTCATGCATGTAGTTAAGTTGAAGGCTTGAGGCTGCGGCAGTGAGCGTGCTCGTAGAAGTGTGGAGACGAGTACGCATGCAAGTTGATATTGCCTAGATAGTTAGTTGAGTTAGCATGAGCTGATCAGTAGCATGCACATCGTGTAGTTTACATGGATATGGTTGTTAGCAACATGCGCGTACAGCTCCGTGGAGTCAGAGCGGCCGAGTCCGGTGGCAGATTAGCGTGGAGCTAGAAGCGGACGCATTCAGTTGAGACGTGCGTCAAGTGTGCCATTGTGGGCAAGCTCAAGTCTGTTGAAAACTTGGATTTGACTCAAGCCTGTACATGCAAGAATAATCGGATCAAGCAGCTGGCTTGGCCGTCGCGTTTGCATGCAACTTAATGGGTTAGTGGGTGCGTGTGTGTTGTGTGGGTCTGGTACTTAAACCCATGTACTCAGTTCATTTCCGTGAGAAGAAACAAAGAAAAGGCAAAGTGTTTGCGTGCCAATACTCTGTGCGTATCTTCTTCCACCTCTAGTTGTGTGTGTGAGTCTTCTTCCTCCTCCTGGGCATAGCCAACATTTGCTATTCAGAGCCATGGTGACTGAAGGTTCGCGCACTCCGTCGCCGGGTCGCCGGCGTGTCTCGGCCTCGCCGGTGGTGCGCCGAGGCCGGAGCCCGACGCGGCGTGGCTGCCGTGAGGTGGTGGTGCAGCAGGAGGTCGTCCACCAGGCCAGCAGCACCGTCGTCTACCCGCCGCTGACGGCGACGAACTACTTCGAGTGGTCGCTGATCATGAAGGTGAACATGGAGGCCCAACGCGTGTGGGACGCCATCGAGGGAGGCGGGAGCTTCAGCCAGGACAGGGCGGCGCTTGCGGCAATTCTGCGAGCCGTGCCGGAGGAGATGCACTCCACGCTTGCCGTGAAGGCGACGACAAAGGAGGCATGGGATGCCATCAAGATCATGCGGGTCGGCGATGCCCGCGTCCGTGAGGCCAAGACGCAGACTCTCCTCAAGGAGTTTGATGCCGTCCGCATGAGGAGCGGCGAGACCCTCGATGAGCTCGCCATGTGCATGAACGGGATCGCCAACAAGCTGCGCACACTCGGCGAGAACCTCGACGAGGTGAAGGTCGTGAAGAAGCTTCTCCGCATCGTGTCGTCCAAGTATACCCAGGTAGCTATTGCCATTGAACAGCTTCTTGATCTTAAAACCATGTCCATGGAAGAGCTTGTGTGAAGGCTCAAAACGGCGGAGGACCGGAGCGACTTGGACGAGGGCGCCAGCAACTACGACCAGGGTGGTGGGAGTCGCCTGCTCCTCACGGAAGAGGAGTGGCTTGCTCGCCACCGCAGCGGCGCCGGCAAGAAGAAGGGCAACTTCGACATACGCAAGGTGCGTTGCTACAACTGTCAAGAGTACGGACATTAGTCCAAGTACTGCACCGAGCCAAGGAAACAGCGGGTGCTTCTTGCTGCCGCGACGGCCGACGACGAGCCGGGGCTGCTTTGAAGATCGACATGGAGGTGTTCGAATAAACGACAACAAGGTTAAGGGGGTGATTGATAGACTTTACCTTGTTGTCTAGGTATCCATCATGTTTATTTCGTCGCATTAGTTCGTTCATGCATGTAGTTAAGTTGAAGGCTTGAGGCTGCGGCAGTAAGCGTGCTCGTAGAAGTGTGGAGACGAGTACGCATGCAAGTTGATATTGCCGAGATAGTTAGTTGAGTTAGCATGAGCTGATCAGTAGCATGCACATCGTGTAGTTTGCATGGATATGGTTGTTAGCAACATGCGCGTACAGCTCCGTGGAGTCAGAGCGGCCGAGTCCGGCGGCAGATTAGCGTGGAGCTAGAAGCGGACGCATTCAGTTGAGACGTGCGTCAAGTGTGCCATTGTGGGCAAGCTCAAGTCTGTTAAAAACTTGGATTTGACTCAAGCCTGTACATGCAAGAATAATCGGATCAAGCAGCTGGCTTGGCCGTCGCGTTTGCATGCAACTTAATGGGTTAGTGCGTGCGTGTGTGTTGTGTGGGTCTGGTACTTAAACCCATGTACTCAGTTCATTTCCGTGAGAAGAAACAAAGAAAAGGCAAAGTGTTTGCGTGCCAATACTCTGTGCGTATCTTCTTCCACTTTTAGTTGTGTGTGAGTCTTCTTCCTCCTCCTAGACATAGCCAACAAAAGAAAGCGCAAACAAGACAGGGCCCTCTTCTTCTCCCGCCGCGACGCCTTCCTCTCCGCGGCCGTGCAGGCGCTCCACGCCGCTGTACAGGTCACCAGGCTGACCTTGCGCCTGGAGCCCGACCGCAAACACGACGACCCGTTCAGCCAATTCATGTGCTATGATGAGAACTGGGGGTGGCCGCAGGGCGACAACGCGATCGCCGTTTTGCTCTCCCACCAGGCGGCGCGCCGGGTCGAGGAGCTCAGGCTCGTGGCTAATGGCTACCAAAGGACACTATCCCACCACAGCGAGATCTCAGGTCACGTGGGCGCCTACACGCTCGCCCTGGATTCTCTTCCGTGGGAGACCCTCCGTGTGCTGGAACTCACCAGCTGCTCGGGCCTCTATCAGCGGAAGAGAGCCGCGGTCGTGCTCCCACGCCTGACCTCGCTACGACTGGGGCATTGCTCTCAGCACCTCGGCTGTCTCCAGAGCATCATTGACGCCGCGCCGGCGCTCGCTACCATCTGCCTTGAGTCCGTCCTCATCGACGCAACCGACGACGCCCCTGACCTACCAAGCGACGATGACGACGACACACCTTCACAAAGCGACGACATGGATGACGCT
This sequence comes from Aegilops tauschii subsp. strangulata, assembly GCF_002575655.3. Classification (NCBI taxonomy): domain Eukaryota; kingdom Viridiplantae; phylum Streptophyta; class Magnoliopsida; order Poales; family Poaceae; genus Aegilops; species Aegilops tauschii. The sequence continues at coordinate 567,207,467 of NC_053037.3, read as the reverse complement.
GCTCCAGAAAGCGACGATGAGGAGGACGCACCTCCACAAGGCGACGGTGACGACGACACATCTTCACAAAGCGACGACATGGATGACGCTACTCCAGATAGCGACGATGAGGAGGACGCACCTCCACAAGGCGACCTTGACGACGACGACACCTTCACAAAGCGACGACATGGATGACGCTGCTCCAGAAAGCGATGATGAGGAGGACGCACCTCCAGAAGGCGACAGTAACAACGACGCACCTCCAGAAAGCGACGCCGACGAAGATGTTTTTAGCGCCTCGGAAAGGAGCGATTACAGTTCCCCGCCGCCCAAAAAAGCCGCACCCGTGAAAGAAGCCTTACCACGGCGCCTCCGATGCCCGGCGGTCACTGTGCTCGTGCTCGACAGGTGCAGGTGGGAGCAGAAGAAGAGCCACGGGCGCCATTCATACGGATATGGCTATAGTGATGAGCAGCCCGTTCAGGTACATGGGATGGAGATCGACGCACCGAGGCTGCGTCGATTCAGGTACATGGGGATTCTCCGGTCCTTCACATTCACTCCACAGCCGCCGGAGTTGGACCAAGTGGACCTGCATTTTCTCCCAGACGACAACAGGAGGTACAGTTGGCAGAAGGATCCAGGCCGCGACCTTGCCACCTTCTGGCAATTCGTTGGGAGCTTCACCAGCACCAAGAGGATGAAGCTAAGGCCGAACCATCTCGAGGACATTGCCATCCGCAGCGAGAACAGGCGGGTCGAGCTCCTGCCGGAGACGTTCTTCCGCCTCAAGCACCTCGACCTGCAAGGAGTGCATAGGCCGAAAGGCCAGACGGCCGCGGTGGCGGTCGCCAACCTGCTCCGTTGCTGCCCCGTGCTCCATGACCTCCGGATCAACCTCACCACCCAGGAACACGATGCCTACAAGAAACATGCCCACAATCGAGATGAGGGCACTCGCCAATTCTTGGAAAGGAAATTTCGGTACGACCGCGATAAGTCCATGGCTCATCTCGACCAATGCGGCGATTGCAAGCCAGCCACAGTTTCACCGGAATTAGGCGTTGCATATGACGAAATTTCTGAAATTCCTGGTTTGAGTCGACACTCGTTCGAGTGCTTGCGGAGCTCACTCAAGAGAGTGGGTCTGCAATTCCGGCTGGAGAAGTCCAACTCTTTTGGTGTCAAGTTGATCAAATTCTTCACCGAAAATGCGATGCTTCTTGAAGAAATGCAAATTGATGGCGGAAACGGAAAGTTGTTCGACCACATGAATCGCAAGGTTGAAACATGGATCACCAATTCATCATCTAAAAAGCGAAAGCTAGAAGTGCCTACCTTTGTGGTCTTGCCCCTTAAGAGACGTACCTATAGAGAATGAGATTTTTCATATGTATATATACTTTATTTATGAGAGGGCTGTGCTTTCTAAAGAGGAAATCGTTATTTTCTAGTCTTTGTACTAGCGAACGCCGCGCGGCGCTACGCCATGCCCGTCAATAGGGAATATTGTACATGATGTTTTATCTTGTGTGTGGACTTTATTTACCATATCATTATTGGAAGAAAATACTGGATTGCAAGCATCGCACAAGGTAACTGAACATAGAAAGCTTGCATTCATAGATAAGATACAGATAGCATACACTCATACACTATTACATCACGGAGGAGATTCTTTTATTACAACTGAACACAACTTGCTAAAAGGAGACTAAAACGACGAGAACTTGCATCACAGGAAGCCACAGGAGACAACATAGGAACTCAAACGTGGTTGCAGATGGTACCGGAGTTTGAAATCAAATCATTCTGGAAGACCCTCCCATAGGGTTAGTACCAATACTGAAATGATAAGTACTTTTGCGAAGTGCTCCAGTCGTGTGACAGGTGGGCAGCTTCCTGTGTAATTGATTATGCGGTCTTCTGTAAATGGACGCCGTGGATGCATACGAAGAGGCACCGCATCAGAGAAATCATTGCATATACGGGCCAGTATCTCTGTTTGCGTCACAGACTCAGCTTGGCGAGCATCAACTTCACGCTTAGCCATATTAAATTGCCAATGTTTCGCACGTACTTTTTCTAGAGCTGATGTTAGCTTCTCCTTTGTTGCCTGCAGCATACAGTAATTGTAATCGTTGATGGTGATGGCGTAGTTCTCACATATGTAATTCAGCGCTGCTTGAGCGACTCCTTCCTCGTCCTCGTCCTACGTGGCAACGGGGTCTCCTTTGAAAATTAAGGAATTTTCATTGATGCTGCCTCTAGAATGTGACGCCCCCATATGGACGGACGCTTGTATCGTGCCATCAAGGTACATGCAATGAAGGTATCCTTGCACGTCCTGCTTTATAGCTGAGCTGAAAATTTGGAGAATAATACGCCTTGGTATATATACCATCAAATCGTGTCCTGCTGTATATGGATAGTAGCTAGTCACTGCACCGTTTTGTACAAATTTTAAACCTAGGTTCAAATCTGAAAACGGATGCATACCATATCGACGGGGGTAGCATTGGACGAAGAACTTGAAGCAGCTTTCTTGTCCTTCTTCTTTGACTGTTTTCCTGATAGGAAACTCTTGGCGGACTGGTTGCTACTCATGGCCGCTGACTTTGTCTCTCAATGCTTGAAGCGAGTGAATACCGCGGATGGCAGCACAGCTATATATAACAGTTTGGAATAGCGGTGACTTGCCACATTGCTAATGTAAGCGTGTCATGTGGCCGCTGTTGCATGGGTGAGCTCGCTGTAATTCTGCCAAGCGGCACACATACTCTGAGATTGGCTAGGCACACGGCACGTTGCTTATTAGGTGGCATGAAGCGAGTCAATCGGCAGGGCTCGCTGATGCAGCTGGTGTTTCACCAAGCGGGCAGGTGCACAAAGACTCACAGTAAGCTTATGGAAACATGCACGTACAAACTCACGTACTAAGTATGCATTCATTAGCAAATGTAAGTTTCGAGCGTGCATGCATTTGTTTGTATACTCCTTATTACTCCCTCCTTTCCGGTTTATAGGGCTCAATTCAAAAATCTCAACAACCAAGGTAGATGGTGAGTGGCGGAATACTTTTTGTAGTTTGCAAAAACATCAAATTAATGCTTTTGTTTTTCTTAAAAAATTATGTTTACCAATGTATTAATTGCAATACATGCATGCATAAAGTATATGCAATGGTCAATTTTATCTTAATACTTGCATGCAATGATTTAATGCACCTTTAAATCTGAACATGTGATGGGAAACAACCAAATTAAGCCTTATAAAATGAAAAAACTAAAATTTTGAGATAAGGCCTATAAACCGGAAAGAAGGGAGTATATTTTATATGAAACGTTGGGCGGTTATGAAAAGCAGACATTGATGTGAGTACTGCATGGCTGCTTTTTCTGGCTAGCCTGAGGAGTCGCACATGCACGTACAAATTCTGCAGCAGTAGATGTAAATATTAAGCGGTGCATGCATTTGCATATTTATTTCCGTTTTTGTGTGGTAAGGTTCGGCAGTCGTGTAAAGTAGAAACTGATGTGACTATTGCATGACCGTCCTGCTTGGATAGCCTGAGGAGTGCTCTTTTTATCCTCTTGGCTCGTCAGCTCCATCTAGATGGAGCGACCAAGCGATTTAAGGCGGCACCGCTCTGTGAGAAAGAACAACGCCACCGCGTACGAAAGCAACAACAACCGGCCAACAGCAGCACGCACGAGACCCAATGGACAGCAGAAAGCGACACGACAACTGGCCCAACAGCGGCACGACCAGAACAGCCGACAGCGACGAAACCAGAACCCAATACCGAATACCCAATAGAAATCAAAGGAAGCATCGAAGCAGAACAACCACGCCAGGGGACAAGCTCGGCCGTACAACCTGCCGCATAGGTATCAAAAAATGCTAAACCAACCAACACAAACGCCACGCACGTTTAAAAAAAATTCAAACGAAACCCTGAATACACAACGCATTTGTACACGCCATTTACCAAAATAAATACACGTGCCATGTTCAAACTTACCCGTAGGTCATTTTCAAACAAGTGGGCGAATATTGGAGCGAAAACGCCCCCGAAAAACGGGCTTGGGTATGTGAGCCAAGCTCTCCTTTTCAATAAATATCTTATCACCTAAGGGCACGTAGTTCTTACGATCGACATCTTTTCTTATGCACTGCTCTAAGAAGTAAAAAATGTTCTCTGGGAAAGACACATACATTTAGAATGGTTGTTTAGTGAAAGCTGAATAAAACTGTTGCTTGTTGATGATTTGGTGCGGCATACAAGAGTATATAAGAGGGTACAAACCAACTTGGGGTAGGGGTACAAAACTGACTTGGACTAGAAGTCGTATACCATAATGACTACTCTAACATCCCCCGCAGTATCAACGGCAGGCTCGACGACATTGAGACTGAAACAGATATCTTGAAACGGCTTAGTAGGCAGTGCCTTGGTGAAAATGTCAGCAAACTGAGCCGTAGAGGGAACATGAAGCACCCGAACCTGACCAAGAGCAACCTTTTCACGAACAAAATGAATATCAATCTCAATATGCTTTGTGCGTCGGTGTTGAACTGGATTGCTGGTCATGTAGACTGCTGATATGTTGTCACAGTAGACAATAGTGGCCTGCTCAATTCGGAGAGTAACTGCCGAATCCAGATTGTATCTGCAACGGCATGTGCCACAGCGTGATACTCAGCCTCGGCCGACGAACGTGAGACTGTAACCTGTCTTTTCGAAGACCAAGAAATCAAATTGTTACCAAGAAAAACACAAAAACCGGAAGTGGACCTTCGAGTGTCAGGACAATCAGCCCAGTCTGCATCAGAGTATGCGGTAAGCGAGTTTGGAGAAGAATTATTGAGGTGGAGACCATGATTGAGAGTTCCTTTTAAATACCGAAGAATGCGTTTAACATGATTATAGTGAGGAACCCGGGGATCATGCATATAGAGACATGCTTGTTGAACAGCAAAAGAGATTTCAGGACGAGTAATGGTGAGATATTGGAGAGCACCTGTTAGGCTACGATAGAGAGTAGGATCGGAAAAGGGTGCACCGGTAGCCGAAAGTTTAAAACTAGTATCGACAGGAGTGCGAGATGATTGACAGTCAAGCATACCAGCACGATTAAGAAGATCAAGAATATACTGGCGTTGGGAAAGAAAAAGGCTGGAGGAATCTCGAACAACAGCAATGCCTAAGAAATGATGAAGGAGTCCTAGGTCAGTCATAGAAAATTCAGATCTAAGAAGAGAGACAATATGATCTAAGAACTTTTGAGAGGAGGCGGTAAGAATGATATCATCTACATAGAGAAGTAAATAGGCAGTGTCAGAAGTTTGATGATACACAAAAAGAGAGGTGTCGGAGAGAGATGGAGTGAAGCCTATTGTTTGAATGAAGGAGGAGAAGCGTTGAAACCAAGCTCGTGGGGCCTGTTTAAGACCGTAGAGAGATTTCTGAAGAAGACATACATGAGTTGGAAAGGATGGATTTTCAAAACCCAGAGGTTGCTGGCAGTAGACAGTTTCTTGAAGGGACCCATGGAGGAAAGCATTTTTAACATCAAGTTGGTGAATGGGCCATGAAGAGGAGACAACAACACTAAGAACGGTGTGAATGGTGCTAGGTTTAACAACAGGAGAGAAGGTTTCTTCGTAATCAAGTCCTTGTTGCTGAGAAAAGCCACGACAAACCCACCTGGCTTTATATCGTGAGAGGCTCCCATCGGAGTGGAACTTTTGGCGAAAAATCCATTTGCCAGAAACAATATTTGTATTGGGAGGATGAGGAACAAGTTGCCAGGTGATGTTTTGAAGTAAAGCATTATATTCTTCTTGCATGGCAGCGGCCCAATTGGGATCAAGTAGAGCAGTTTTGTAATTCTTTGGAAGAGAAGTGAGAGATACGGAGGTATGAAGGTTTAGGCGGTCTTGGGGTTGATGAAATCCTGATTTGGCCCTAGTACGCATGCGATGATCATTAATCGGGGCTGCTGTAGGAATAGCACGAGGGGGTAAGGTGGGTACTGGTGAGTCCGGCGCAGCGGAAGAGTCGGACGAAGGAGTAGGGCTGGGTGGTGGAGTGGGAGCAGGGCTGGGTGGTGGAGTGGGAGTAGGGGCCGGGGGTGTTGGGGAGGGAGCAGGGGTCGGGGGTGTTGGGGACGTCTCGGGTGGGGTGAGTGTATGGTTGGGATTGGCTATGGTGGGTGTTAATGGTGGTGGTGATAAGTGTTGGGGAACGTAGCAGAAATTCAAAATTTTCTACGCATCACCAAGATCAATCTATGGAGTAATCTAGCAACGAGGGGAAGGAGAGTGCATCTACATACCATTGTAGATCGCGAGCGGAAGCGTTCAAGAGAACGGGGTTGATGGAGTCGTACTCGTCGTGATCCAAATCACCGATGATCCTAGCGCCGAACGGACGGCACCTCCGCGTTCAACACACGTACGGAGCAGTGACGTCTCCTCCTTCTTGATCCAGCAAGGGGGGAGGAGAGGTTGATGGAGATCCAGCAGCACGACGGCGTGGTGGTGGAAGTAGCGGGATCCCGGCAGGGCTTCACCAAGCGCAAGCGGGGAGGAAGAGGTGTCACGGGAGGGAGAGGGAGGCGCCAGGGCTTAGGTATTGCTGCCCTCCCTTCCCCCCACAATATATAGGGCCAAGGGAGAGGGGGGGGCGCAGCCTTGGCCCTTCCTCCAAGGAAGGGTGAGGCCAGGGAGGAGTCCTTCCTCCCCAAGGCACCTCGGAGGTGCCTTCCCCCTTTAGGACTCTCCTTTTTTTCTTATCTCTTGGCGCATGGGCCTCTTGGGGCTGGTGCCCTTGGCCCATATAGGCCAAGGTGCACCCCCTACAGCCCATGTGCCCCCCCGGGGCTGGTGGACCCCCGGACCCCTTTCGGCACTCCCGGTACAATACCGATAAAGTGCGAAACTTTTCCGGCGACCAAAATAAGACTTCCCATATATAAATCTTTACCTCCGGACCATTCTGGAACTCCTCGTGACATCCGGGATCTCATTCGGGACTCCGAACAACTTTCGGGTTACCGCATACTAATATCTCTATAACCCTAGCGTCACCGAACCTTAAGTGTGTAGACCCTACGGGTTCGGGAGACACGCAGACATGACCGAGACGTTCTCCGGCCAATAACCAACAGCGGGATCTGGATACCCATGTTGGTTCCCACATGTTCCACGATGATCTCATCGGATGAACCACGATGTCGGGGATTCAATCAATCCCGTATTCAATTCCCTTTGTCTATCGATATGTTACTTGCCCGAGATTCGATCGTCGGTATCCCGATACCTTGTTCAATCTCGTTACCGGCAAGTCTCTTTACTCGTTCCGTAACTCACATCATCCCGTGATCAACTCCTTGGTCACATTGTGCACATTATGATGATTTCCTACCGAGTGGGCCCAGAGATACCTCTCCGTTTACACGGAGTGACAAATCCCAGTCTCGATTCGTGCCAACCCAACAGACACTTTCGGAGATACCTGTAGTGCACCTTTATAGCCACCCAGTTACGTTGTGACGTTTGGTACACCCAAAGCATTCCTACGGTATCCGGGAGTTGCACAATCTCATGGTCTAAGGAAATGATACTTGACATTAGAAAAGCTCTGAGCAAACGAACTACACGATCTTGTGCTAGGCTTAGGATTGGGTCTTGTCCATCACATCATTCTCCTAATGATGTGATCCCGTTATCAACGACATCCAATGTCCATGGTCAGGAAACCGTAACCATCTATTGATCAACGAGCTAGTCAACTAGAGGCTTACTAGGGACATGGTGTTGTCTATGTATCCACACATGTATCTGAGTTTCCTATCAATACAATTTTAGCATGGATAATAAACGATTATCATGAACAAGGAAATATAATAATAACCAATTTATTATTGCCTCTAGGGCATATTTCCAACAATAAGTTGTGTTCGGTAGGTAGGGGAGTATATAGTTGGAAAGGACGGGGAGAGGGGGTGTTTGCGGAGCTAGGGGTGTTGGATGGTGTAGTAGTGCGTTGTGAGAAAGGAAAAATGTGCTCAGCAAACGTGACATGACGAGAGACATGAACGTGTCCGGTGTGAAGGTCGAGACAGCGATAGCCTTTGTGCTCGTCAGAGAAGCCGAGAAAAGCACATGGGATAGAGCGTGGTGACAATTTATTTGCAGAAGTGGCGTAGGCATTGGGAAAACAGAGACAGCCGAAAACACGAACCGCGGAGTAGTCGGGGTGGGAAAGAAAGAGGGAATAATAGGGAGTAGTGTTGGGTTTAGTTTTAGAAGGTCGAATATTTAGAAGGAAGGTGGCCATGTGTAGGGCTTCAGCCCAAAACTTGGGAGGCATAGATGATTGAATGAGGAGAGTGCGAACTATATCATTGAGGGTGCGAAGAGAGCGTTCTGCTTTACCATTTTGAGGGGAGGTGTAGGGACATGAGAACCTAAGCAGGATGCCATGTTGTAAGAAGAAAGTACGATTTTTAATGTTATCAAACTCGTGACCATTGTCACATTGGATAAAGCGAATTGGGAGGAAGAAGTGAACAGACACATAGCGTTGAAAATTAAGGAAAAAAGAATGGACCTCGGATTTGTTGGGTAGAGGAAAAGTCCAGACAAAGTGGGTGAAATCATCTAAGATAACAAGATAGTATTTAAAACCCGAAACACTTGCAATGGGAGAGGTCCATAAATCACAATGTATTAATTCAAAGGGATAAGTGCTACAAGAACTAGAGGAACTAAAGGGAAGACGCACATGTTTGCCTAATTGACAAGACTCGCAAAACACAGAATTATGAGAGTCCCTATTACATGGTATGGTAAATTCACTAAGCATAGAAGCTAAGACGGCGGGGTTGGGATGGCCCAAGCGACGATGCCAGAGATCGACGGAGGCCAGCATGGATGTTGGAGGGGTGGCGGCAGGAACTCCATTAAGAGAATAAAGATCACCGGAGCTATTGAAGCGAGCGATCTCGGCCTTGGTCAGGTAATCCTTCACGGATAAACCAAAAGGGTCAAATTCAGCCGAAACTAGATTGTCGCAAGTAAATTGGCGAACAGAGATAAGATTTTTAATGAGGGCGGGTGCAACTAGAACATCGCGAAGTAAAAGAGGTTTGGTGGAAGAGGGAAGTTGAGCCTGACCAACACAATATATAGGAATAGATGATTCATCTCCAAGGATAATGGAAGGGAAAGGAGATTTAGTGCAAGAAGATAACCAATTACTAGATGCAGACATATGACTAGAGGCCCCTGAATCAAAGATCCAATCCGTACCTGAGTTTCCTTGTGCAGCAAAGTTATTCATGGCCTGGAGAAAGGCAGCTTGATCCCAGCTCGGCGTCGCAGGTGAGCGTGGCGTCGGAAGCAGTGCCGGTGGATACGATGGTGAAGGCAGTAGGGCCGGCTGGGGAGTGTAGTAGGCATTGGCCGGCTGTGGTGGGGGTGGCGTCGGGAGCAGGGCCGGCTGAGGTGTGTAGTAGGCGTCGCTGTCGGTGCTGTAATGACCATAAGGAGCATACGTCGGGGCGGCGTGATAGGCATTGGCCGGCTGTCGGGGGTTGAGAACCCCGGGAGCACCAGTAGGCTGCTGAAGGCCGGGTTGCCAGGCACCTGAGTATGCCGGCGGAGCACCGAGGGTGGACGGAGTGGACCAGGGCATGGGCCATGCTTGAACAAGCCCCGTCCAAGGATCATGAGGAGGCCGCCATGCAACCGCAGATGGAGCACTGGTGGGTGGTGCAGGACTCGGTGCTGGTGATGTCGTAGGAGGAACCGAACGAGTCGACGGCGGCCTGTAGATAGGGTTTTTGCCGCGGTAGTTCGGACTAGGACGCCAGCCTGGGGGCGGTTGAACAGATGACGATGCGGACGGCCCAGCGGCAGGAGCCGGCCTGGAAGGCGGCGCTGGTGTAGACGACAGAGGAGGGTGAGCCGCAGCATGAAAGACCTTGGGGCGAGAGTCCTTGTGAGCTTGTGTTTCCGCCGCGAGTTGTAGCAAGGAACGAACTTCAGCGAAGTTAGGAGGGGGGCGTATCATCGGTATGAACGAGGCTTGCTTGTCAAAGTCTTCGCTGAGGCCGACGACGACGATATTGATTAGCTGTGAGTCGCTAACTGTATCGCCGAGTTCGCGGAGCTCATCACCAATGGTCTTAACGCGCTGGCAGAACAGGTTCACCGGGGCGTCTCCTTGCACCATATTGCGAAGCTCGGTGTGGAGAGCGTTTTTTCGAGCGTCGGTGTTGCTTTGGAAGAGCTGACGGAGGGAGTGCCAGATGTTGGCAGCGGTGGCGCCGTCGTGATCGAGCATGTTGAAGATCTCGGTGGTGATGCGGGTGTAGAACCACTGGACGATCGCGAGATCGTCTTTCAACCATTGCGGATCGTCGGGGCGGGGAAGACAGTTGGCGGCGACATGCGAGCGCAGGTTGCAGCGGCCGAGGTGGAGATCGAAGAGATGTCTCCAATGGTAGTAGTTGTGGGCGGCGAGATCAAGAACTATGGGGATGTAGGGGCTGACGTCGGAGATTGTGTCAGCAAGAGATATTGGTGCGGCGAGGATGGGTGCAGGGTAGTTTTGTGGAGCTATGGTGAGGGCCGAGAGAGAAGCGGCCGCGGCGTTGGCAGCCTTGGCGATGAGTGCGGCCCGGCGCTCGAAGTAGCCGCGGCGGCGGCGGCGGTGGCGTTGGCGGAGCCATACCCTAAACCCTAGGACCGGTATCTGATACCATGAAAGCTGAATAAAACTGTTGCTTGTTGATGATTTGATGCGGCATACAAGAGTATATAAGAGGGTACAAACCAACTTGAGGTAGGGGTACAAAATTGACTTGGGCTAGAAGTCGTATACCATAATGACTACTCTAACATTTAGACAGTACTACTTATTTCCTTATACAATGCATGTTTACCTAAAGAGAGAAAAATAAAATAAAAGATATTAAAGTCGGATCTGTCTTCAGCTTTTTTAGAAACACCTATAACGTTATTCATAATTGCAAATATTACAGTTCTTATAAAATGCATAGTCTCTACAGAAAAAAAAACCAAAGGAGGATTAAAGTAGGATCTATCTTCAACTCATCTTCCAACCAGTGCAAGAGGGGATTATGCCTCTGTACCAAAGGAGGCGGGTTATTCATTAGCATGCCTATAATTGCAGTAAGAGCATCAACAATCGGATTACCCATAACTGCCCCAAACACCCGGGCGGGCTGCCCGGTCAGTGTCTGCACGAGTTTTGACCACCCAAACCGGGCTTCCCCATATCTAGGGTGGGGGAGGCCCGGACGCGCTGGGGCATGCCTCCCACGTAGGACTGACGGATAGGGCCCACATGGGGACGCCGAGATATCCATGGTCTGGCGGGCGCCTTCTCTGCTCCATGTCGCGTGGCACTGCTCCAGCATGCCGCCCAAGGGAGGAGGTCGGCTACTTAAGCCGGACAGTGGCGGCCGAAACCCTATCCGCTCCATTTCCCCTTTCTCCTATTCGCCACCTCGACTTCCGATGCACCCGCCGCACCATGCCGAGGCGCCGGATCACCACCTATGCCATACTCACTCCGGAGCAGAGGCTGCAACTGCTGGAAGCCTGGAACAGATCCAGACAAGGCGGGCTACTCGTTTCGCTGCAGGCCTTCCTCCATATTCGCCTGAGCTATCGGGTTATGAGGAGGAGGAGGAGGAGGAAATCTTTCTAGTCTTTGTATGTGAGCCAAGCTCCAATTTTCATTAAAGATCGTATCACCAAAGGGCACGTAGTTCATAGGATTGACATTTTTTTCTTCTTACGCACTGCTATAAGAAGAAGAAAATGTTCTCTAGAGAAGACAGAAGACATTTAGCATGTTGTTTAAACATTCTTTTCATGTACAATGCATGTTCTCAAGAGAGAGAGAGAGAGACAATAAAAGGGATTAAAGTTGGATCTGTTCTTCAGCTTTTTTCAGAAACACCTGCTGTAACCTTATGCATAATTGTAAACATTGCAGTTTTTCTTATGCAATGCATGTTCTGTACAAAGGAAAGAAAAACAAGGAAGATTAAAATTGGATCTATCTCCAGCTCATCTTCCGACAAGTGCATCATGGGATTAGGCCTCTGTACGAAAGGAGGCGTGTTATTCATTAGCATGCCTATAAGTGCAGCAAGAGCCTCCGGGTCAAACCAATATGGGGTCCATACCAAAGATTTGAAAGTCTCATGAAAAAGGCAATGCTACACCTACGTAAGGGATTTTACGTGATCTACCTAATGGGTTAAGGGACAACTTTTCGTTGGATGAACCAGGGAAGGGGGGATTGATTAGGGCTGGAAAGTCACGTAACCTTACGCACGCCTTTACATAGGTTTAGCATTTTCGCATGAACAGAAGGTTGGCAAATTAAAGTTGATACTCCAGTAAGGGCAACTCTCACTGATCTCCTAAAATTGGTTAGAGGATTTTTTTTCAATTTACTCCTCTACCCGGCAACTAGCTGAAGTCCTAAACTTTTAGTGAAGTAAACAATTTACTCCTCCAGCCGAAAAGTTGGCCCAAGTCTCCTAAATATACTCGACCTCGGCGCGGCCGAGTAAAAGTTTTTCACACCCCCTTAGCCCGCGCGCGCGGCCACCCCTTCCCTCCACCCCCGTGCAACTCATCACCGTCGCCACCGATGACCACAGATGCGGTTGGAATGGATCGGCACAACCCTTCCGGCACCCCGCCGGCCACTGCCGCTAGCACGTCGCTGCCGCAAGGGACCCCCGCACCCAAAAAAAAGATTGGGGACGAAAAATCTTATCCGGCGTCTACCGCCGGTAGCAAGGTTGGCGGGGTGGCCAACACGTCTCCGGCGACGATAGGCCACCCTCCCGCTACTCCTGCTGCTGGCAAAAGGGCAAGGAAGCCGACACCACCTCATCAGCCCTCGTCGTGGAGGCGTCGAATAAGTAGATTACGAAAGCAGCTTCGTTGCCTCGACCTGGCACCTCGGGCACCGGCCCCGGCCACTGCTCTGGCGCGTCCGACCGCCGCTGTCGGCAACAAGGGCCGTGTTCGCCAAGTGGTCGACGAAATGCCTTCAAGGTAAAAAATATTGTATTTTGCATTTTGGCCTATACATTTGCGGCTGATGAATGTTGTAGTAGTAGTAGTAGTAGTAGTAGTAGTAGTAGTAGTTGTTGTTGTTGTTGTTGTGGTTGTTGTCGTCGTTGCCGCCGCCGTCCGCGTCGTTGTTGTTGTTGTCGCCGCCGCCACCGCCGTCGTTGTCATCATCATCATTGTTGTTGTTGTTATTGCTGTTGTTAAGACGAAACTCCATCACGATCTAGTGATGAATTCGAGATCACGGCAGAATCCTGTTTCCGATCGCTTAGCAAGGTGGCATAAAAATATATAGAACCGAAGAATAGACAGAATACGAGATCAAGGCATACACTTGCCCCAGAATAGCATAAACATGACAATCATCATACAAATCATCCATAACATATAGATAGAGTCCGACTACGGAAAAGATAAACGAGAAAACACCACCCTGCTATAGTCCCCGGATAACCCGACTAGGGCCACTACTGATCATCCGGAAACGAGACGTAGAAGCGCCCACGATCCTTGTCAAACTCCCACTGAAGCATCTCATGTGTTTGTCTCGTTGGTTCCCACTAATCTATAACTAATTTCAACATGATCAGTAAGCTTGTTTTGCCATGCTTTACTAGTACTATCAAGCCACGTCATTTGTTCCCTTGTTTGAGTTTGCATCATATTTAAATGTTGCATCCAAATTTCCATGTTGCTGTTATGGACAGGTTTGCATAGCATATTGTTTTGCTCACCGTTTGAGCTCCGTGCATCCGTTTTCGATGATCTTTATATCAATTTCAACCGAATCTCCAGTGCCATGCTTGGTTTAACAATATTTTGCCCATATCCATCTTGTCTCCACCGATTCCTTCCCGTTGGCGTATCCCTCGTTCCGGTAGAACCGTAGCCCCTTTTGTAACATTCTTCATATGCATTCATGATAGAATTGTATGTAGAATATGTTCATTTCCATGCGTTGTTTGTTTATTGTATTGTGACGCCCGGGTAGTTAAGCTACAGTAAACCTCTGTTAATGATGCCACGTCACGATGGTTACTGTTGCTAATCTCGTGTTACTTCGAGACCGATTCAAATTTAAATTCAAAATCAAGTCAAATGGTAAATTTTTCAAACGTTAAAACTAAAATGTCCAAAATGGGACAAATAAATTCTAAGTCATAATGGTGGAGGAACCACATTTTTGTAAAAAGATTAAACGCACTAAAATGATTTAAACAGTAGCAAAACAACTATTTGAACGCCTTTGGTATTTTATAAAATACTAAACTATTTTATACCAGGGTAAAACTTTTTATAGTAGTGTATTATTCTGAAACATTATTTTAGGGGCTATAGATATATTTTACTAAATTAAAATTAATGTGTAACTAAAATAAAACAGAAACGAAAAGAAACACCCCCCCCCCCGCTCCCCATGGGCCTCGGCCCATCCCACCCAACCAGCCCGTCGGCCCAGCCGGCGCCCCACTCCCTTATCCCCTGGTGCCGAAACCCTAACCCCCCTAACCGCACCACTTCCCCCACTCCCTCGTTCTCTCCTCCCCCTTCCCGATCCAATCTGGATCGGGGAAATGATCCCCTCGCTCCTCTCCCCCCCCCGCCCCCGATTGGATCTAGGTCGGGGCAGCGGGCCCCAGACGCCATCGCCTCACTCCTTCGCCCCCTCGATCCACATCAGGACCCCGCCTCCTCGACGCATCACCGGCGCCGCCCCGCCCGTCGCTCGCCGTCGTCCTCACCCTCCTCCCCGTTCCTGGACCGGAAAGGGCCCCCGACATCGCTATCCGTCGCACCGTCGCCGGAAACGCATCTCCGGCCCCTCCATCGAGCATACCGTTGCACAACTACAGGGCCGGTGAGGACCTCCCCGTCCGACCCCATCTTGCCTCCCTACGGTCACCGCGCTCGCGCTCAACCACGCGGTAACAGCCCGCAGCTCGTTGCGCCGCTCGAAACGGCGCCCGCGGCCCCCTACCGACCGCACCCTGTGCTTGCACGCGCGGCCCTCCTCGCCTCGCTCCTGCGCCCGTCGGCGCGCACCTCCCCCGCTGCTGCTTTAGCTGCCGCCGGCGCCCCCTTTTGCCGCTACTACCAACTGCTCGAGCCCGCCTCCGCCAGCCGACCCCGCCCTGACCTCGCTCGCCTCTGCTCTGTCGCATCCCGTTCCCACCCGCCGGGCCACTCCCCTTCGCGCCGCTCCCTTGCTGCTACAGCCCCGGCAGCCGGAGCCACACCCGCCGGCACCCCACTGCGCCGCGGATGGCCTGGGCGAGTGCCCTGCCGGGCTGGTGCCCGACGCCCAACATCGCCCGTAACCGCAGCGCCCAGCGCTTGCTTCCCCTGTGCCCGTTAAGGCCCTGGGCCATAGAGATGTGGGGCCCAACACCTAGAACATTAAAAAAGATATAAAAAATAATTAAAAATAATAATAAATACAAGTATTAATTAATTAACTAAATTAATTAACATAATTAACTGTGTTTAATTAACCTAATCAATTAATCCTGCTTAATTAAAACCTAATTAACATGTTAGTCTATGACAGGTGGGTCCCACTAGACCCACAGTCCAACTTTGACTCTGGTCAGCTGGGTTTGACCTGCTGACGTCATGGTGATGTCATGCTGACATCACCTTGCCCTGTTCTGGATAATGTTTGATTTAGATAATAGAATAAATTTCAAAAATGCATAAAACTTTGATAAATCATAGAAAATAAACCGTAACTCGCATGAAAATACTTTGTAAATGAAAGTTGCTCAGAACGACGAGACGAATCCGGATACACAGCCCGTTCGTCCACCACACATCCCTAGCATAGCAAACTCGCAACTTTCCCCCTCCAGTTCATCTGTCCGAAAACGCGAAACACCGGGGATACTTTCCCGGATGTTTCCCCCCTTCACCGGTATCACCTCCTACCGTGTTAGGGCACACCTAGCACCGCGCATTGTCATGTCATGCACGGTCATGCTTCTGTTTGCATTGTATTCATTGTTTCTTCCCCCTCTTCTCTCCGGTAGACTACGAGACCGACGCCGCTGCTGGTGCCCCGACCGACTACGCTGTTGACGACCCCTCCTTGCTAGAGCAACCAGGCAAGCCCCCCCCCTTGATCACCAGATATCGCCTATTCTTCTCTATACTGCTTGCATTAGAGTAGTGTAGCATGTTACTGCTTTTCGTTAATCCTATCCTGATACATAGCCTGTCCTTGCTACTACTGTTACCTTTACCTGCAATCCTACATGCTTAGTATAGGATGCTAGTATTCCATCTATGGCCCTACATTCTTGTCCGTCTGCTGTGCTATACTATCGGGCCGTGATCACTTGGGAGGTGATCATGGGTTTATACTATATACTTTATACATGATACATGTGGTGACTAAAGTCGGGTCGGCTCGTGGAGCACCCGTGAGTGATTCACAGATTGGCGGCTGAAATGACCTTTGTCCCGACGGCCCTTTGGGTGGATCTTTGTGGCGGAGCGACAGGGCAGGTTGAGACCGCCTAGGAGAGAGGTGGGCCAGGCCCTGGTCGGTGTCCGCGGTTACATCAATTAACGCACTTAACGAGATCTTGGTATTTGATCTGAGTCTGGCCATTTGGTCTATACGCACTAACCAACTACGTGGGAAAGATATGGGCACTCGACGTCGTGGTATCAGCCGAAGCCTTCGTGACGTCAGCGACTGAGCGGCGCGCGCCAGATTGGACCGCGTAACGTGACTTCCTTTGTAATGGAGGTTGCTAGGTCTGCTTCCGGCCGCCCACGCAACGTGCAGGTGTGCAATGGGCGATGGGCCCAGACCCCTACGCGCTTAGGATTAGACCGGCGTGCTGACCTCTCTGTTGTGCCTAGGTAGGGTTGCGACGTGTTGATCTTCCGAGGCCGGGCATGACCCAGGAAAGTGTGTCCGGCCAAATGGGATCAAGTGTGTTGGGTTATGTGGTGCACCCCTGCAGGGAAGTTTATCTATTCGAATAGCCATGTCCCTCTGTAAAAGTACAACCCGGAGTTGTACCTTGACCTTATGAAAACTAGAACCGGATACTTAATAAAGCACACCCTTCCAAGTGCCAGATATAACCCGGTGATCGCTCTCTAACAGGGCGACGAGGAGGGGATCGCCGGGTAGGATTATGCTATGCGATGCTACTTGGTGAACTTACCATCTACTCTCTCCTACATGCTGCAAGATGGAGGTGGCCAGAAGCGTAGTCTTCGACAGGATTAGCTATCCCCCACTTATTCTGGCATTCTGCAGTTCAGTCCACCGATATGGCCCTTTACCCATATACCCCTCCATATGTAGTGTAGATCCTTGCTTGCGAGTACTTTGGATGAGTACTCACGGTTGCTTTTCTCCCTCTTTTCCCCCTCTCCATTCTACCTGGTTGTCGCAACCAGATGCTGGAGCCCAGGAGCCAGACGCCACCGGCGACGACGACTCCTACTACACCGGAGGTGCCTACTACTACGTGCAGCCCGCTGACGACGACCAGGAGTAGTTTAGGAGGATCCCAGGCAGGAGGCCTGCGCCTCTTTCGATCTGTATCCCAGTTTGTGCTAGCCTTCTTAAGGCAAACTTGTTACTAATGTCTGTACTCAGATATTGTTGCTTCCGCTGACTCGTCTATGATCGAGCACTTGTATTCGAGCCCTCGAGGCCCCTGGCTTGTATGACTTATTTTATTTTTAGGGTTGTGTTGTGATATCTTCCCGTGAGTCCCTGATCTTGATCGTACACGTTTGCATGTATGATTAGTGTACGATTGAATCGGGGGCGTCACAAGTTGGTATCAGAGCCGACGCCTGTAGGAATCCCCCTTCCACATTCCTTGGCCGAAGTCGAGTCTAGTTATTGCAAAACTTTTACTAACATGGCTGTGTGGCTTACGGGCCCACGTCGCCATTGGGTGGTATTAGGTTCTTTTATTCCTCAACCTATACTCTGGGACTCTGATCTCTCTTCTATTCGGGTTAAATGATTTTGCTAAAAACAAAACTAACTTTAGGTTCTCGAAAATACTTTCTCCCGGAGAGCCCTCACTCCAGATGGTCGCTTGCTGCACCAGAAGATTCTGAAGATACTCTCTAAAGTTCTGTCGAGACTTTGTGCCCACTTCTTTTGCAATTCCCTACCACCGAAATATCCCTATGGATAAATACATACACCTGTTGTTCTTACTTTTGTTCTCAGTTGATCTTGTTATTACAAGATACCCCGAAATTATCTCTATTTGATCTGAGAATACTTTGTGCCTACTGCATTGCAGTTCTTGACGGAAATATGCCCTAGAGGCAATAATAAAGTTATTATTTATTTCCTTATATCATGATAAATGTTTATTATTCATGCTAGAATTGTATTAACCGGAAACATAATACATGTGTGAATACATAGACAAACAGAGTGCCACTAGTATGCCTCTACTTGACTAGCTCGTTAATCAAAGATGGTTATGTTTCCTAGCCATAGACATAAGTTGTCATTTGATTAACGAGATCACCTCATTAGGAGAATGACGTGATTGACTTGACCCATTCCGTTAGCTTAGCACTCGATCGTTTAGTATGTTGCTATTGCTTTCTTCATGACTTATACATGTTCCTATGACTATGAGATTATGCAACTCCCGTTTACCGGAGGAACACTTTGTGTGCTACCAAACGTCACAACGTAAATGGGTGATTATAAAGGTACTCTACAGGTGTCTCCAAAGGTACTTGTTGGGTTGACGTATTTCGAGATTAGGATTTGTCAGTCCGATTGTCGGAGAGGTATCTCTGGGCCCACTCGGTAATGCACATCACTATAAGCCTTGCAAGCATTGTGACTAATGAGTTAGTTGCAGGATGATGTGTTACGGAACGAGTAAAGAGACTTGCCGATAACGAGATTGAACTAGGTATCGAGATACCGACGATCAAATCTCGAGCAAGTAACATACCGGTGACAAAGGGAACAACGTATGTTGTTATGCGGTCTGACCGATAAAGATCTTCGTAGAATATGTGGGAGCCAATATGGGCATCCAGGTCCCGCTATTGGTTATTGACCGGAGACGTGTCTCGGTCATGTCTACATAGTTCTCGAACCCGTAGGGTCCGCACGGTTAACGTTCCAATGACAGTTTTATTGAGTTTTGATGTACCGAAGGAGTTCGGAGTCCCGGATGAGATCGGGGACATGACGAGGAGTCTCGAAATGGCCGAGAAGTAAAGATCGATATATTGGACGACAATATTCGGACTTCGGAAAGGTTCCGAGTGATTCGGGTATTTTTCGGAGTACTGGAGAGTTACGGGAATACGTATTGGGCCTTATTGGGCCATACGGGAAAGAATGAAAAGGGCCTCAAGGGTGGCCGCACCCCTCCCCTTGGTCTGGTCCGAATTGGACTAGGGAAGGGGGCCGCCCCCTTCCTTCCTTCTCTTTTTCCCTTCCTCTTTTCCTATTCCATATGGGAGGTGGAATCCTGCTAGGACTAGGGAGTCCTAGTAGGACTCCACACTTGGTGCGCCCCCTCCTAGGGCCGGCCTCCTCCTCCCTTGCTCCTTTATATACGGGGGCAGGGGGGCACCCCAGAGACACAACAATTGATCCTTGAGATCTCTTAGCCGTGTGCGGTGCCCCCCTCCACTATATTACACCTCTATAATACCGTTGCGGAGCTTAGGCGAAGCCCTGCGTCGGTGGAACATCATCATCGTCACCACGCCGTCGTGCTGACAAAACTCTCCCTCAACACTCGGCTGGATCGGAGTTCGAGGGACGTCATCGAGCTGAACGTGTGTAGAACTCGGAGGTGCCGTGCGTTCGGTACTTGATCGGTCGGATCGTGAAGACGTACAACTACATCAACCGCGTTGTGATAACGCTTCCGCTGTCGGTCTACGAGGGTACGTGGACAACACTCTCCCCTCTCGTTGCTATGCATCACCATGATCTTGCGTGTGCGTAGGAATTTTTTTGAAATTACTACGTTACCCAACAGTGGTATCCGAGCCTGGTTTTATGCGTTGATGCTATGCACGAGTAGAACACAAGTGAGTTGTGGGCGGTATTGTGAGATGAAGCGGCCCGGACCGACATTACGCCTACGCTTACCCGAGACTGGTTTCACCGTTGCGAGCACTCGTTGCTTAAAGGTGACCGGCGGGTGTCTGTCTCTCTCACTTTAGTTGAACCGAGTGTGGCTACGCCCGGTCCTTGCGAAGGTTAAAACGGCACCAAGTTGACAAACTATCGTTGTGGTTTTGATGCGTAGGTAAGAACGGTTCTTGCTAAGCCCGTAGCAGCCACGTAAAACTTGCAACAACAAAGTAGAGGACATCTAACTTGTTTTTGCAGGGCATGTTGTGATGTGATATGGTCAAGACATGATGTGATATAATTTGTTGTATGAGATGATCATGTTTTGTAACCGAGTTATCGGCAACTGGCAGGAGCCATATGGTTGTCGCTTTATTGTATGAGATGCTATCACCATGTAATAGTTTTACTTTATCACTAAGCGGTAGCGATAGTCGTAAAAGCAATTATTTGGCGAGACGACAACGATGCTACGATGGAGATCAAGGTGTCGCGCCGGTGACGATGGTGATCATGACGGTGCTTCGGAGATGGAGATCACAAGCACAAGATGATGATGGCCATATCATATCACTTATATTGATTGCATGTGATGTTAATCCTTTATGCATCTTATCTTGCTTTGTTTGACGGTAGCATTATAAGATGATCCTTCACTAAATTATCAAAGTATAAGTGTTCTCCCTGAGTATGCACCGTTGCGAAAGTTCTTCGTGCTGAGACACCACGTGATGATCGGGTGTGATAGGCTCTACGTTCAAATACAACGGGTGCAAAACAGTTGCACACGCGGAATACTCAGGTTAAACTTGACGAGCCTAGCATATAACAGATATGGCCTCGGAACACGGAGACCGAAAGGTCGAGCGTGAATCATATAGTAGATATGATCAACATAGTGATGTTCACCGTTGAAACTACTCCATCTCACGTGATGATCGGACATGGTTTAGTTGATATGGATCACGTGATCACTTAGAGGATTAGAGGGATGTCTATCTAAGTGGGAGTTCTTAAGTAATATGATTAATTGAACTTAAATTTATCATGAACTTAGTCCTGATAGTATTTTGCAAATTATGTTGTAGATCAATAGCTCGCGTTTTTGCTTCCCTATTTTATTTTTGATATGTTCCTAGAGAAAATTATGTTGAAAGATGTTAGTAGCAAAGATGCGGATTGGATCCGTGATCTGAGGATTATCCTCATTGCTGCACAGAAAAATTATGTCCTTGATGCACCGCTAGGTGACACACCTATTGCAGGAGCAGATGTAGACGTTATGAACGTTTGGCTAGCTCAATATGATGACTACTTGATAGTTTAGTGCACCATGCTTAACGGCTTAGAATCGGGACTTCAAAGACGTTTTGAACGTCATGGACCATATGAGATGTTCCAGGAGTTGAAGTTAATATTTCAAGCAAATACCCGAGTTGAGAGATATGAAGTCTCCAACAAGTTCTATAGCTAAAAGATGGAGGAGAATCGCTCAACTAGTGAGCATGTGCTCAGATTGTCTGGGTACTACAATCGCTTGAATCAAGTGGGAGTTAATCTTCCAGATAAAATAGTGATTGACAGAATTCTCTAGTCACCATCACCAAGTTAGTAGAACTTCGTGATGAACTATAGTATGCAAGGGATGCCGAAAGTAATTCCCGAGCTCTTCGTGATGCTGAAATCGACGAAGGTAGAAATCAAGAAAAAAATCAAGTGTTGATGGTTGACGAGACCACTACTTTCAAGAAAAGGGCAAAGGGAAGAAGGGGAACTTCAAGAAGAACGGCAAGCAAGTTGCTGCTCAAGTGAAGAAGCCTAAGTCTGGTCCTAAGCCTGAGACTAAGTGCTTCTACTGCAAAGGGACTGGTCACTGGGAGCGGAACTACCCCAACTATTTGGTGGATAAGAAGGATGGCAAAGTGAACAAAGGTATATTTGATATACACATTATTGATGTGTACTTTACTAGTGTTTATAGCACCCCCTCGGTAATTGATACTGGTTCAGTTGCTAAGAGTAGTAACTCGAAACGGGAGTTGCAGAATAAACAGAGACTAGTAAAAGTGAACAAAGGTATATTTGATATACAGATTATTGATGTGTACTTTACTAGTGTTTATAGCAACCCCTCGGTAATTGATACTGGTTCAGTTGCTAAAGAGTAGTAACTCGAAAACGGGAGTTGCAGAATAAACAGAGACTAGTAAAAGGCGAGCTGACGATGTGTGTTGGAAGTAGTTCCAAGATTGATATGATCATCATCGCACACTCCCTGTACTTTCGGGATTAGTGTTGAAACTAAATAAGTGTTATTTGGTGTTTGCGTTGAGCATGAATATGATTTGATCATGTTTATTGCAATACGGTTATTCATTTATATTAGAGAACAATTGTTGTTCTGTTTACATGAATAAAGCCTTCTATGGTCATACATACCAACGAAAATGGTTTGTTGGATCTCGATCGTAGTGATACACATATTCATAATATTGAAGCCAAAAGATGCAAAGTTAATAATGATAGTGCAACTTATTTGTGGCACTGCCGTTTAGGTCATATTGGTCTAAAGCGCATGAAGAAACTCCATACTGATGGGATTTTGGAATCACTTGATTATGAATCACTTGATGCTTGCGAACCGTGCCTCATGGGCAAGATGACTAAAACGCCGTTCTCCGGAACTATGGAGAGAGCAACATATTTGTTGGAAATCATACATACAGATGTATGTGGTCCGATGAATATTGAGGCTCGTAGCAGGTATCATTATTTTCTGACCTTCACAGATGATTTGAGCAGATATGGTTATATCTACTTAATGAAACAAGAATCTGAAACATTTGAAAAATTCATATAATTTCAGAGTGAAGCAGAAAATCATCGTAACAAGAAAATAAAGTTTCTACGATCTGATCGTGGAGAAGAGTATTTAAGTGACGAGTTTGGCCTTCAGTTAAAACAATGTGGAATAGTTTCACAAATTCATGCCACCTGGAACACCACAGCATAATGGTGTGTCCGAACGTCATAACCGTACTTTATTGGATATAGTGCAATCTATGATGTCTCTTATTAATTTACCACTAATCGTTTTGGGGGTTATGCATTAGAGACAGCTACATTCACGTTAAATAGGACACCATCAAAATCCGTTGAGACGACGCCTTATGAACTGTGGTTTGGCAAGAAACCAAAGTTGTCGTTTTTTAAAGTTTGGGGTTGCGATGCTTATATGAAAAAGTTTCATCCTGATAAGCTCAAACCCAAATCGGAGAAATGTGTCTTCATAGGATACCCAAAGGAGACAGTTGGGTACACCTTCTATCACAGATCCGAAGGCCAGACATTCGTTGCTTAGTATGGATCCTTTCTAGAGAAGGAGTTTCTCTCGAAAGAAGTGAGTGGGAGGAAAGTAGAACTTGATGAGGTAACTGTACCTGCTCCCTTATTGGAAAGTAGTTCATCACAGAAATCTGTTCCTGTGACTCCTACACCAATTAGTGAGGAAGTTAATGATGATGATCATGTAACTTCAGATCAAGTTACTACCAAACCTCGTAGGTAAACCAGAGTAAGATCCGCACCAGAGTGGTACGGTAATCCTGTTCTGGAGGTTATGTTACTAGACCATGACGAACCTACGAACTATGAAGAAGCGATGGTGAGCCCAGATTCCGCAAAATGGCTCGAGGCCATGAAATCTGAGATGGGATCCATGTATGAGAACAAAGTGTGAACTTTGGTTGACTTGCCCGATGATCGGCAAGCCATAGAAAATAAATGGATCTTCAAGAGGAAGACGGACGCTGATAGTAGTGTTACTATCTACAAAGCTAGACTTCTCGGAAAAAGGTTTTTGACAAAGTTCAAGGTGTTGACTACGATGAGATTTTCTCACTCGCAGCGATGCTTAAGTCTGTCCGAACCATGTTAGCAATTGTCGCATTTTATGAAATCTGGCAAATGGATAAACAAAACTGCATTCCTTAATGGATTTATTAAAGAAGAGTTGTATATGATGCAACCAGAAGGTTTTGTCAATCCTAAAGGTGCTAACAAAATATGCAAGCTCCAGCGATCCATCTATGGACTGGTGCAAGCATCTCGGAGTAGGAATATACGCTTTGATAAGTTGATCAAAGGATATAGTTTTATACAGACTTGCGGTGAAGCCTGTATTTACAAGAAAGTGAGTGGGAGCACTACAACATTTCTGATAAGTATATGTAAGTGACATATTGTTGATCGGAAATAATGTAGAATTATTCTGCAAAGCATAAAGGAGTTTTTCAAAGAAAGACCTCGGTGAAGCTGCTTACATATTGAGCATCAAGATCTATAGAGATAGATCAAGACGCTTGATAAGTTTTTTCAATGAGTACATACCTTAACAAGATTTTGAAGTGGTTCAAAATGGAACAGTCAAAGAAAGAGTTTCTTGCCTGTGTTACAAGGTGTGAAATTGAGTAAGACTCAAAACCCGACCACGGCGGAAGATAGAAAAAGAATGAAAGTCATTCCCTATGCCTCGGCCATAAGTTCTATAAAGTATGCCATGCTGTGTACCAGATCTATTGTATACCCTACACTGATTTTGGCAAGGGAGTACAATAGTGATCTAGGAGTAGATCACTGGACAGCAGTCAAAATTATCCTTACTGGAATAAGGATATGTTTCTCGATTATGGAAGTGACAAAAGGCTCGTCGTAAAAGGTTACGTCGATGCAAGTTTTGACACTAATCTAGATGACTCTAAGTCTCGGTCTAGATACATATTGAAAGTGGGAGCAATTAGCTAGAGTAGCTCCATGCAGAGCATTGTAGACATAGAAATTTGCAAAATACTTACGAATCTGAATGTGACAGACCCGTTGACTAAAATTATCTCACAAGCAAAACATGATCACACCTTAGTACTCTTTGGGTGTTAATCACATAGCGATGTGAACTAGATTACTCACTCTAGTAAACCTTTTGGGTGATGGTCACATGACGATGTGAACTATGGGTGTTAATCACATGGTGATGTGAACTATTCATGTTAAATCACATGGCGATGTGAACTAGATTATTGACTCTAGTGCAAGTGGGAGACTGAAGAAATATGCCCTAGAGGCAATAATAAAGTTATTATTTATTTCCTTATATCATGATAAATGTTTATTATTCATGCTAGAATTGTATTAACCGGAAACATAATACATGTGTGAATACATAGACAAACAGAGTGTCACTAGTATGCCTCTACTTGACTAGCTCGTTAATCAAAGATGGTTATGTTTCCTAGCCATAGACATAAGTTGTCATTTGATTAACGAGATCACCTCATTAGGAGAATGACGTGATTGACTTGACCCATTCCGTTAGCTTAGCACTCGATCGTTTAGTATGTTGCTATTGCTTTCTTCATGACTTATACATGTTCCTATGACTATGAGATTATGCAACTCCCGTTTACCGGAGGAACACTTTGTGTGCTACCAAACATCACAACGTAAATGGGTGATTATAAAGGTACTCTACAGGTGTCTCCAAAGGTACTTGTTGGGTTGGAGTATTTCAAGATTAGGATTTGTCACTCCGATTGTCGGAGAGGTATCTCTGGGCCCACTCGGTAATGCACATCACTATAAGCCTTGCAAGCATTGTGACTAATGAGTTAGTTGCAGGATGATGTGTTACGGAACGAGTAAAGAGACTTGCCGATAACGAGATTGAACTAGGTATCGAGATACCGACGATCAAATCTCGGGCAAGTAACATACCGGTGACAAATGAACAACGTATGTTGTTATGCGGTCTGACCGATAAAGATCTTCGTAGAATATGTGGGAGCCAATATGGGCATCCAGGTCCCGCTATTGGTTATTGACTGGAGACGTGTCTCGGTCATGTCTACATAGTTCTCGAACCCGTAGGGTCCGCACGGTTAACGTTACGATGACAGTTTTATTGAGTTTTGATGTACCGAAGGAGTTCGGAGTCCCGGATGAGATCGGGGACATGACGAGGAGTCTCGAAATGGCCGAGACGTATAGATCGATATATTGGATGACTATATTCGGACTTCGGAAAGGTTCCGAGTGATTCGGGTATTTTTCGGAGTACCGGAGAGTTACGGGAATACGTATTGGGCCTTATTGGGCCATACGGGAAAGAATGAAAAGGGCCTCAAGGGTGGCCGCACCCCTCCCCTTGGTCTGGTCCGAATTGGACTAGGGAAGGGGGCCGCCCCCTTCCTTCCTTCTCTTTTTCCCTTCCTCTTTTCCTATTCCATATGGGAGGTGGAATCCTGCTAGGACTAGGGAGTCCTAGTAGGACTCCACACTTGGTGCGCCCCCTCCTAGGGCCGGCCTCCTCCTCCCTTGCTCCTTTATATACGGGGGCAGGGGGGCACCCCAGAGACACAACAATTGATCCTTGAGATCTCTTAGCCGTGTGCGGTGCCCCCCTCCACTATATTACACCTCGATAATACCGTTGCGGAGCTTAGGCGAGGCCATGCGTCGGTGGAACATCATCATCGTCAGCACGCCGTCGTGCTGACATCTCCCTCAACACTCGGCTGGATCGGAGGTCGAGGGACGTCATCGAGCTGAACGTGTGTAGAACTCGGAGGTGCCGTGCGTTCGGTACTTGATCGGTCGGATCGTGAAGACGTACGACTACATCAACCGCGTTGTGATAACGCTTCCGCTGTCGGTCTACTAGGGTACGTGGACAACACTCTCCCCTCTCGTTGCTATGCATCACCATGATCTTGCGTGTGCGTAGGAAACTTTTTGAAATTACTACATTACCCAACAGTTCTTGCCACATGAATACCCTCTACGGATAATTCCTCGCACTTACAGAGTATCCGCTCTTCCCCCATTGTTCATATGATTCACAAGACACCTTGAAATACTATCTGATCTTTTGATAAATCTCTGGCCGCCATTACTCTGCAAATACTTGTCTGCTTGCATTATGGTTGCGTTCCATACGACTAGCAATATTCATTAGCATCATTTGTCATTATCACTTCGAGTCCCTTGATTCGATATGTTGCGAATGCTCGCAATCCTCAATCAGATCCTAGAATTCATCCTTCCGGCTCAGACGTCATATTAAACATGAGCTGGATCTCAACCAATCAAATTGCCATCGATTGTACCCCTAAGCCTACTCAACTTATCCATCCTTGATCAGAGTGTTTTGCTTCTGATCCCTTGATTTGAAGTTCATAATTCCTTTGCATTTCAGCTTTGAATTAGTCAATTGTTTCTATAGTCTGATCTCCTTGCATCCTTTGTTCCTCTGGTTGAGTACCGATGCTCACATCAGATCCCTTGAAGACCACCGGATCCTTTGTTGGATTTTATCCGATAATATCCTTCATATTCAAAAACCTTGTGAGCATTTCCATGGGTATATAATGCCTTTGGTAATTTGTATCCTCTGCTTTGATAATCATACTCTACTTTCGAGCTTGTATTATTTACTCCGAAGTTTGTGGTATATGTTTCCACGATACCCTGACGGGTTGATATGTGTGAACTCGAAAGTTTTCACGAGTCATACTATTCTGGTATTTTGCCAGATAAAATTTCAACACTACAACTTCTTTGAAAGTGAGAAGTGGATGAATGGTTATGCATTGGAGAAGTGGGAGTCGACCTTGAACTTTGTGTTCATGCCCATGGAAACGATGTAGATCGTATCATTAAAGCTTCTCTTCAAATAAATATTTCCTTGGTATAAGTTTATCTTATATCTGGGATCTGGCATTTTGCAATCGTGGTTCCAACCATGTTCTCTTTTAAATACCATTTCTCGTGCAAGTTTAAGCACTTGTCTTCTGCAGAACAATACCCAGTCCAACCTCTATTTTGATCTGTCGTCGAGTATTACCCCCTGGTATCTCGAGATTATCACAAAACTGCATACCTCTTATGAGTTCTTCATCAAGTACTACATCCTCACTGATTCCAATTTTTCACGGGCTCCGAGTTTTTAAACACTCAAAGGCACCGATAACTGAACCGAGTCTGCATTACGGTTCAACAACTCTTACTAATATTCTTTAATTCCGAGTTTGTACCTGATCATGTCATTCCTAGCCTGATCGGCTATATCATTATTGTGCTAAATCTTAACTGTGCTACCCGGTCCTTCTTCCCGGAACACAATTTTTGACGCTGAGCTAAGCTTGCATTGATTTCCTTGTCTTATCATTCCACCTTGAACAACAAGCTTGCTTTCGAGTTTGTGTCGTACCCATGGTTCCAATAACCTCTTGCTTCATCATTCCTTTGACTTGATTTCGTCGATGAGCGATTATATCTTCATGAAACCACTCGACAAATGTGTCATGATCATCATCAACATTCCGAGCTCCTCAAGGATATCAATTGAATTCATGATGAGAAATACCATCATTGCCCTCGATGATTTGTGTTATCATCGACCACTCGATTGCCTTCCGTTCAACACAAACTTGTTCGTGTCTTGTGTTATACCTTGAGATCCTTGCTATCCAGCATTTGTTCTTCTTTACCTTGGAGTATTACCATCTTTTATGTCAAGAATGTCGTGAGAATTTCACCACCTCTTAAGAATTCTTGATGCAGGTGATACCTTTTGCCATATCCGTTCATTCCTTGGTCCCCGTGTTATTTCTCACCGGAAAACCGACAATCGAACAATGATGTGCGACTTCAAAACTTCTAACAACCCTATTGCTTTGAAGTTAATGGTCGATATTTCATTCTTAGACCATTGGTTATTGGATCACCATTCTAACATTGATCATGCTACCTAAGCCCATATTTCGGGTGCATCTTTCAACCAATGTTTAACTGTGTATGTTTTCCTCCAGCATACCTCATTATATCATTTGATCTGACAAATGTTATCTCCTTGTTCACATAAGTGTGGAAATCCATCTTTTGAAAATCTCAATGAATTGTCGCTGAGTAAATCAGCCACCTCCTCACCTCTCCTTGGTTTAATGATGAACTCGTGTGTCGGAACTCGCTCCATAGTTCATTTCCCGAGAATCTTACATTGTCATCTCGTCAATTATGTTGCACCTTTTCTTCCTAGGTATCCTGCCACCAATCAGAACTGAATCTCGGTCTGATATGATGGTTGGAACATATTTCCAAGAGATATAACACTGGTCTTTATGTGACCCGGTAAGGTGATGTCGTGCCTAGCACACCTGGCCGGAGGCCCTATTGTTATAGATTCCTTTTCAGCAAGGTTATCCATTTTTCCATGAGGAAATTGTAAGACTTATTCTATAAGTTGTTTCCGATGGATCCTTTGTATCCAAAGTCTGACCTTTGCTTGAAGACCATGCCAATGCTACCTCGAAGCATGTCTGTGGTACTCTGATTTTCAATAAGAGCATTTGAAGAACAATGCTAAATTTTCTTTGTCCATTATCCAAATACCGATGTTTGGGTTATGTCATGAAATTCCACTCCCCTTACCTAAACAGTTATCTACTTTCTATCCTGTCATGGATATCATGCTCTGCTTGTCCTTGGGAAGGATATATCCCTGAAACATGTGTTTAAACACATTTACCTTTCCATTGTTCTATTTAATCTGATGGTCACCTTTGCTTTTTATTGATTTCTTTAACCTTTCTGGTGATCTATATGATCTAAGCAGTAATTTTCTCCTGCTTGTGTAAACACCTTGGTGTACAACCGTATCAGTAAGACCCTGTTGCATTTGTTGATGACATTCCGGTAACCATCGATGGACGAGAACCTTGCCTACTGGTCCGCCTCGTTCAAACGAGCAGGAAAATGGTTCTCTTCATCCCTAGCCCTTGGTACCGATGTTGTTGCCGACATAACCGACAGACTATTCTCTGACATGCCTTGCTTACATGATCATGCAAGATATCACCGACCTTCCTACTTTTAACCACATGGTGGGCCCATAACCCACAGTTCCACAGGATCGAAACCTGACTCTCCTGTACACCTTGTTGACAAAGTTATCCCTTACTCTTGGTTTCGTAGGTAATCTGCGAGCCACCTTCCAAGAGATCATAAATTTTGGTGTGAGACACAACACTTATTCCCGTTGCTTTGAACCCCTTTTACGCCCTGTTTCAGGCATCGATCGATTGCCTGCCGGCTTGAAACTTCCCATAATATCTACTCACTTTGCTCTTGATAATGTCTTAAGTTTCAATTCAAGGGTTACTTCTGCCACCTTCCCCGATGTTATCTACTACATAAGCAAACATTGTAGCGGTCCGTTTTTCCGTAATGCCCCCTTATCCTTTCGAAAGTATGATGGAGTTCCCGAAGAAAGGACGACAACTTCATCATGATGCATTGGAATAAAGAATTGAAGACATCAACGAAAGGATTAACTTCTTCGAGAAGATCCGTTAGAATATCGTAACCAGAACTTTCCCCCTTACTCCCCTCTTAAACCTCGGGACGAGATTTCTTGTAGTGGAGGAGAATTGTGACGCCCGGGTAGTTAAGCTACAGTAAACCTCTGTTAATGATGCCACGTCACGATGATTACTGTTGCTAATCTCGTGTTAGTCCGAGACCGATTCAAATTTAAATTCAAAATCAAGTCAAACGGTAAATTTTTCAAACGTTAAAATTAAAATGTCCAAAATGGGACAAATAAATCCTAAGTCATAATGGTGGAGGAACCACATTTTTTTAAAAAGATTAAAAGCACTAAAATGATTTAAACATTAGCAAAACAACTATTTGAACGCCTTAGGTATTTTATAAAACACTAAACTATTTTATATCAGGGAAACACTTTTTATAGTAGTGTATTGTTCTGAAACATTATTTTAGGTGCTATAGATATATTTTACTAAATTAAAATTAATGTGTAACTAAAATAAATAGAAAAGAAAAGAACCCCCCCCCCCCCCCCCCCCGCTCCCCATGGGCCTCGGCCCATCCCACCCAACCAGCCCGCCGGCCCAGCCGACGCCCCACCCCCTTATCCCTGGTGCCGAAACCCTAACCCCCCTAACCGCACCACTTCCCCCACTCCCTCGTTCTCTCCTCCCCCTTCCCGATCCAATCTGGATCGGGGAAACGAACCCCTCGCTCCTCTTCCCCCCCGATCGGATCTAGGTCGAGGCAGCGGGCCCCAGACGCCATCGCCTCACTCCTTCGCCCCCTCGATCCACATCAGGACCCCGCCTCCTCGACGCATCACCGGCGCCGCCCCGCCCGTCGCTCGCCGTCGTCCTCACCCTCCTCACCGTTCTGGACTAGAATGGGCCCCCGACGTCGCCATCCATCGCACGTCGCCGGAAACGCATCTTCGGCCCCTCCATCGAGCATACCGTTGCACAACTACAGGGCCGGTGAGGACCTCCCCGTCCGACCCCATCTTCCCTCCCTACGGTCACCGCGCTCACGCTCAACCATGCGGCAACCGCCCGCAGCTCGTCGCGCCCCTTGAAACGGCGCCCGCAGCCCCCTGCCGACCGCACCCTGTGCTTGCACCCGCGGCCCTCCTCGCCTCGCTCCTGCGCCCGTCGGCGCGCACCTCCCCCGCTGCTGCTTTAGCTGCCGCCGGCGCCCCCCTTTTGCCGCTGCTACCAACTGCTCGAGCCCGCCTTCGCCAGCCGACCCCGCCCTGACCTCGCTCGCCTCTGCTCTGCCGCATCCCGTTCCCCTCCGCCGGGCCACTCCCCTTCGCGCCGCTCCCTTGCTGCTACTGCTCCGGCAGCCGCAGCCACACCCACCGGCACCCCACTGCGCCGCGGATGGCCTGGGCGAGTGCCCTGCCGGGCTGGTGCCCGACGCCCAGCATCGCCCATATCGCAGCGCCCAGCGCCCGCTTCCCATGTGCCCGTTAAGGCCCTGGGCCACACACATGTGGGGTCCAACCCCTAGAACATTAAAAAAAGATATAAAAAATAATTAAAAATAATAATAAATACAAGTATTAATTAACTAAATTAATTAACACAATTAACTGTGTTTAATTAACCTAATCAATTAATCCTGCTTAATTAAAACCTAATTAACATGTTAGTCCATGACAGGTGGGTCCCACGGGACCCACAGTCCAACTTTGACTCAGGTCAGCTGGGTTTGACCTGCTGACGTCGTGGTGATGTCATGCTGACATCACCTTGCCCTGTTCTGGATAATGTTCGATTTAGATAATAGAATAAATTTCAAAAATGCATAAAACTCTGATAAATCATAGAAAATAAACCGTAACTCGGATGAAAATACTTTGTACATGAAAGTTACACAGAACGACGAGACGAATCCGGATACACAGCCCGTTCGTCCACCACACATCCCTAGCATAGCAAACTCGCAATTTTCCCCCTCCGGTTCATCTGTCCGAAAACGCGAAACACCGGGGATACTTTCCCGGATGTTTCCCCCTTCACCGGTATCACCTCCTACCGCGTTAGGGCACACCTAGCACCGCGCATTGTCATGTCATTCACTGTCATGCTTCTATTTGCATTGTATTCATTGTTTCTTCCCCCTCTTCTCTCCGGTAGACTACGAGACTGACGCCGCTGCTGGTGCCCCGACCGACTACGCTGTTGACGACCCCTCCTTCTTGCTAGAGCAACCAGGCAAGCCCCCCCTTGATCACCAGATATTGCCTATTCTTCTCTATACTGCTTGCATTAGAGTAGTGTAGCATGTTACTGCTTTTCGTTAATCCTATCCTGATACATAGCATGTCCTTGCTACTACTGTTGTTACCTTTACCTGCAATCCTACATGCTTAGTATAGGATGCTAGTATTCCATCTATGCCCCTACATTCTTGTTCGTCTGCTGTGCTATAATATCGGGCGGTGATCACTTGGGAGGTGATCATGGGTTTATACTATATACTTTATACATGATACATGTAGTGACTAAAGTCGGGTCGGCTCATGGAGCACCCGCGAGTGATTCACGGATTGGGGGCTGAAAGGACCTTTGTCCCGACGGCCCTTTGGGTGGATCTTTGCTTAGCGACAGGGCAGGTTGAGACCGCCTAGGAGAGAGGTGGGCCAGGCCCTGGTCGGTGTCCGTGGTTACATCAATTAACACACTTAACGAGATCTTGGTATTTGATCTGAGTCTGGCCATTTGGTCTATACACACTAACCAACTACGTGGGAAAGATATCGGCACTCGACGTCGTGGTATCAGCCGAAGCCTTCGTGGCGTCAGCGACTGAGCGGCGCGCGCCAGATTGGACCGCGTAACGTGACTTCCTTTGTAATGGAGGTCGCGAGGTCTACTTCCGGCCGCCCACGCAACGTGCAGGTGTGCAATGGGCGATGGGCCCAGACCCATGCGCGCTTAGGATTAGACCGGCGTGCTGACCTCTCTGTTGTGCCTAGGTAGGGCTGCGACGTGTTGATCTTCCGAGGCCGGGCATGACCCAGGAAAGTGTGTCCGGCTAAATGGGATAAAGCGCGTTGGGTTATGTGGTGCACCCCTGCAGGGAAGTTTATCTATTCGAATAGCCGTGTCCCTCGGTAAAAGGACGACCCGGAGTTGTACCTTGACCTTATGACAACTAGAACCGGATACTTAATAAAACACACCCTTCCAAGTGCCAGATATAACCCGGTGATCGCTCTCTAACAGGGCGACGAGGAGGGGATCGCCGGGTAGGATTATGCTATGCAATGCTACTTGGTGAACTTACCATCTACTCTCTCCTACATGCTGCAAGATGGAGGTAGCCAGAAGCGTAGTCTTCGACAGGATTAGCTATCCCCCACTTATTCTGGCATTCTGCAGTTCAGTCCACCTATATGGCCCTTTACCCATATACCCCTGCATATGTAGTGTAGATCCTTGCTTGCGAGTACCTTGGATGAGTACTCACGGTTGCTTTTCTCCCTCTTTTCCCCCCTCTCCATTCTACCTGGTTGTCGCAACCAGATGCTGGAGCCCAGGAGCCAGACGCCACCGTCGACGATGACTCCTACTACACCGGAGGTGTCTACTACTACGTGCAGCCCGCTGACGACAACCAGGAGTAGTTTAGGAGGATCCCAGGCAGGAGGCCTGCGCCTCTTTCGATCTGTATCACAGTTTGTGCTAGCCTTCTTAAGGCAAACTTGTTTACTAATGTCTGTACTCAGATATTGTTGCTTCTGCTGACTCGTCTATGATCGAGCACTTGTATTCGAGCCCTCGAGGCCCCTTGCTTGTATTATGATGCTTGTATGACTTATTTTATTTTTAGAGTTGTGTTGTGATATCTTCCCGTGAGTCCCTGATCTTGATCATACACGTTTGCGTGTATGATTAGTGTACGATTGAATCGGGGGCGTCACATGTATGCTTGCTCTTTCTTGTGGGTAGTACCGGGAGACGAGTGCGAGTCCAAGGACCCTGTCGAGTATGTTCACGAGGAGCAAGGTTTCGATACCACTGAGTTCAGAATGCAAATAAAGCCGAAGACCGTTTTATCATGTTCATGAACCCAACCACAATTGATGATACCGTAAAGAAATTTTGGGAGCTCACTCATCGGGAAATCTTAACCCAAACGGAGGTGTTTCTTCGGAATTGTCGTGGTGGCGGTGGCCGTGTGTACGGTGGTGGTGGTGATGGTGGTGGCCGTATGGATGGTGGTGGTGGTGGTGATGATGATGGTAGTGACCGTGTGTGTGGGGGTGGTGATGTTAGCGGTAATTTCTTTTGCAAGGATGGTCGTGCATGTCTTTGGTTGGGATCGATCGGCAACATAAAATATGCTATGTTGTGCTGATTTTAGATCAACCTTTTTCGACGTGATTCCTTTTCGATGACCTATGCATGTTTAAATTTGAATATCTCAATCCATGAAACCATATGCTTATTAACGGTTTATATGTTATGCATGTTTATTTCAAAATATGGGAATGATTTGATGATATAATGTGGAATTGTTTGAAGTTCAAGTCGGCTATGCTAAAAAAGTTGAGATAAAAATTACTACTCCAAATGTAGGGGATCGGCAAGGGTCACCCACCTTTACAGGAGTAATTTCACTCCTCTAAAGTTACTCAGCCCTTTACTCCTCTAATGGATAAGGGGTCGGCCAGAGATGCCCCTAGTTACCCGAATTCTTTGTTGCGACTATCTTCTAGGCACAAACTTGGCATTAGTGCAAAGAAGTGTATGACGGGAGAAGCCGTGGACCACATCCCATCCTAGGAGACCTAGCTGGTGCAAGTCTCGAATCTTTTTTCCAGCTGGTTGGGGCGAGGAGTGCAGCTGGGCGAGCCTCTCCGCCTATCAATAGTTTTTGGGGTCCTCTCATAAAAAAGGAAAAAAAGTTTTGGGGCTCCTACCTCGAAATGCTAACCCAAGAAATCTCTAGGAAGAGCGATAAAACAAGTACTTGGCCCAATTTTTGCGATAAGTCTAGGTGAAGGACAATGAAGGCCATGAGTGCTCCTAATTGGCACCTTTCTCGTGGGTCGGCCCCATAAACGGGGTGACAGCTTGCTCGGTTTCCCTGGTTCACTCGTTCCCTCGTTTGCTCGGTTTCTATTTGACCGGTCGAACGTTCAGTAGTGGCATGGTTAAACATTGACTTTAAAAAATAAATCGCCAAATTTAGAAAAAGTTTCCGAGTTTCTAAAAAGTTTAGGAATTTGAGAAAAAATGTACAAAAATGAAAAAGTTCATGAATTTGAAAAATCTTCATAAAATTGTAAAAAAAACCATGAAACTGAAAAAC